>NC_138760.1:43113394-43713394 GCF_965113315.1 Podarcis vaucheri | reverse complement strand
TTTTGGTGGTAGCAGCAAAAACAAATTTTAAAGTGAACCCAGTACCTTGATGGGGATGCAGATTGCCCCCTCCCTGGTCATCAGATTAATCCTTTGTTAAGCAAGGAGGGTACAAGGATTCCCACTTCTCAACAGATCAGATCTGTGCCTGTGTGTTAGCATCCTCTGTGCATGTATGTGTGCCTGTGCCACCCACCACTAGCACAAGGCTACAATCTCTACAGTCACACTTACCTGCGAGTGAGTCCCATGGGTTTACTTCTGAGTAGATATGTGTAGTATCGCGCCATAAGTCTCCCATTTGCCGTCGTTCTTAATGGCTTTCTGACAGATTGAAACAGGTCTAGGTTTTTCTGACTAAGATCTCCTCAACAACAAAATCTGGACTCCCAGAAGTGGTTTTCCTGTGGTACAATAGTCCGTGGCGTCAAAATCCAGATGTTTTTGGTGTGAAAGAATATGGAAGACCTGGGAATTAAAGCCAGGTCTCTTGGCTCCTTTCCAGATGTTCTACCAGCTGCTCGCCCCAGGTCCCCACTGGTCAATTACTTTACTTGATGCGTCTAATCAACAATATTATATATGTGATGCTATAAACGTTTGTGTTTAATATTAGCTCATAACTCAGCATCCCGAAACAGATGTTTTTGGTGAGAAAGAAATTGATGAGTTATCAGAGGATTGGACCCAGGCCCCTTGGCTATGTTCCAGATGGCCCTGCCAGCTGAACTGCAAGGCTGGAGGGGTTGCCTCTAGCTCCCTCTGGTCAATTTCGCGTCATGAGAGGGAAATAAAAAGTATTTCTGATCTCCTGTACTGCACCAGGTAACAAACATGTGAAAAGAGTTTGTAAAATGACTTCTTTTAAAAAAATAAAAACATTAAAAGTGCAGGCACCTCCAGCATTCTCCTTTGAAAGGGACAATTTAATTTCAACACCACACTCTTTTCGCAGGAGCAGCCGGCAAGATACAATTTTACCACCATTTTCATACAAGGACAAACACATTAACAGGACTCTAACCCATTTTTCTAAGGAAGACTTAAATGGTAGGATTGTAATTCTAATTCTCAATGCCTATGCAGGAACAATGTTCTCTCTCTCTCTCTCTCTCTCTCTCTCTCTCTCTCTCTCTCTCTCTCTCATACAAACACACCATCTTAAAAATACGCTGTTTTGACTGGAAGCGTTTGGTGGAAATCTGGTCACACCATAAACTATTTGATTACGGACACATTCCACTTAAGCTTTAACAGCAGTGGGTGTTTTTCCTGCACCAGTGTTGCAACTTTAGCTTCAGTGAAACTTGTTTCAGTAATAAAGTGGCTAAGGGGAAAACTGGATTCAGCATATGTGCAAAGCCACACACACACACACACACACACACACACCCATTGTAGCCCCTTATCAACCTGGCACACTGATGGAGAAACACACATTTTACCTCGACATTTACAAATACATTCATTTCACAGAAGCTTCTGAACATCAGATGGAGATAATTAAAACAAGGTGTTCTCAAGTGGGAAGAAATGCAATTCATTTACCATTTTCAAAGTGACTCATTAAAAACCTCCCTGCAGATGCAAATGTGTGCTTATTTCACAGAGAGAAAGGAGCAAGTGCTTATCAAATTCAAGGACTTATCTTTTGTCTTACTTTTATTTGCCACATTCAAAAGAGCTGTGTTTGAATCCTGTGCCAGCTGATTAGCCCATGAGGTGAAGGTCAATTATTATTTTTCTTCATGAGCGCTGCTCATTGGTTATCTCAGAAGGTGGTACCAGATGATGACATCGGTGATGTGGCTTTAGCAGAAGTTCCTGGATGGTGCCATGGCTACAAGAATCACCTCTACTCTTCTTCCTCTCTCATGCACACACATACATACACACAATCCCTCATCAAAAAGATAACCTTTTTACACAAATTAAGGAAAATACAAGCATATGTACCAATTTGCTGCCAAACTAATAAAGCCATGGTTACTTGAAGGTGCATCTTTCCCCATAAATACCTGTGTGTGCGTGTGTTGAGATCTTTAGGAGAGGGGCTTCTGATTGCGCCACAACAAGCTTAAATTCACTATAAGCCAGTGTCAGGGCTTGGTGGTGGCACCCTGACTTTAGAACTGCCTCCCCTCCAAAAATGTCTGGCACCAACTGAGTTTCTCACACAAGCTGAAGACCCAGCTCTTTGCTCAACCTTTGGCTGAACATTAGTGTCTGAGCTTGATAGTTTTAGTCTTGTACTTCCCCACCCACCTGGGTATGAAGTTGTACCAGGACGGGGTTTTTTGGGTGCCGCTGTGTTTTATCATATGTTATCGGTTTAATTTTAAGATGCGCTACTCTCAAATTGCATTGGAAATGAAAAGCGAGTAATAATAAATATTTTAAATAACTTAATTAAAATATGCTTGCTTCAGCTCATGTACTCTTAGTGTGGTAGTCAGGGATTAGCAGTCTTTGGGATCTACTTAGTTAGTTAGTTATGCATCAGGCCTTTAAATGTTAACATAGCTATGTGGAAGCTGCTTTTCAGAGAGCAGATCCTGTACTACTTTGGGGTCCTTTTGACAACCCCTCACATGAGGTCAGGTCATCGCACTGTTACTCCAGCTGTGATAAAGTGACTTTCTGGCACCTGCTCAAAACATTTTTTACTTAAGCAAACCTATCTAGACACATAGAAGGTGCTGTGTGTTTTAATCTAGTTTTAGCTTTAGTTTTAAATTATTTTCTGAATGCTTTCATACCCTCCAACATTTCTCCGATGAAAATAGGGACATTCCATTCCATAATGATAATTTTACTATTTATACCCCACACATCTTACTGGGTTACCCCAGCCACTCTGGGCAGCTTCGAACACACATAAAAAAATAATAAAACATTAAACATTTAAAAAAAAACAAAAAAACTTCCCTATACAGGATTACCTGTGGACAGCTCGGGAGTCAGATAACTCCCTACCTTCAACATTTCTGAAATGAAAAAATTGTTGTTGTTTAGTCGTTTAGTCATGTCCGACTCTTTGTGACCCCATGGACCAGAGCACGCCAGACACTCCTGTCTTCCACTGCCTCCCGCAGTTTGGTCAAACTCGTGTTGGTAGCTTCGAGAACACTGTCCAACCATCTCGTCCTCTGTCGTCCCCTTCTCCTTGTGCCCTCCATCTTTCCCAACATCAGGGTCTTTTCCAGGGAGTCTTCTCTTTTCATGAGGTGGCCAAAGTATTGGAGCCTCAGCTTCACGATCTGTCCTTCCAGTGAGCACTCAGGGCTGATTTCCTTAAGAATGGATATGTTTGATCTTCTTGCAGTCCATGGGACTCTCAAGAGTCTCCTCCAGCACCATAATTCAAAAGCATCAATTCTTCGGCAATCAGCCTTCTTTATGGTCCAGCTCTCACTGAAAATAGGGACATCCTAAGGAAAAGTGGGACATTCTGGGAACAAATCAGAAACCGGGACAGCTTCTCTAAATCGGGGCTATCCCTAGAAATTAGGGACACTTGGAGGGCCTGTGCTTTAAATGCTTGTTTTTAACTGTTCTTTGCTGATAATGTTATCGTTACCTTCTTTTTATTAACTGCTTTGGGGTTTTATTACAATCAAGTAGTATGTATATACTGAAATGTGGAATAAAGCATTTTCCACATGGCTAAATGTTTAAAGGGGAAATGATGCAAGCATTGGCCAAGGTACAAGCAATAAGGAGAGTGCGCCGAAACAACAACAACCCTGAACATATAACATGTGATGGGGAAGACAGAATTTCTAACTTTTTACCATTGTAGGATCTCACCATGAGGGGCTAATTTCATCCATTGTGAAGGCTTTTGTTGTGGGATGTAAAACACAGGAGCAGTCAATTACAACATTCCTAGAGTGTACATGTTAGGACATGGGGAGGGATGTCTGTCCAGCAAGCAGGTAAACTTCCTGGGACAGACTTCCTCCGCATGTGACCAGAGGTGGGTGTGGCCTCACCTGTGCAGGTAATGATAAAAGCACAGGGCAGACCAGCCATCCCTCTCTTGCCTCTTGCGTCTCTCTCTCTGCCATCTTCCTTTGAAGAAGAAACATCTAAGGATGCCCTCTTGGCTCCCAGCCAAGAGAGGAGAAAAGGACTAATTTCTTATAAGATAGATTCTAAATGTATTTTTCCTTTTTAAGCCTGTCTGCCTTCTGGGATCATATTGTGAACAGAACGTGAGTAAACTCTTTTATACTTTTATCAAGACTGTGTCGTGTCTTGTATTTTAAGAGGGAACAAAGGGGAAATTACCAGAGTAATTATTATAGAGGTTCTAGCGAACCTGAGCACACGTTACCGTTGCGAATTTAAAAGGGGAATGTGTTAACTCTGCTGATATTTTGGGAACTTGTTAGCACAAGTTGGATAAGGATATAATCTCACAATATATCCTCTCCTGCACCCCTGAACATTCCCACATTTGTGACATCCAGCCCATGGAGGGCCTCTTCAAGGAATATTTGTAGAGCAAGAAGTACATTTTGTACAAAAAAAAACAACCCTTAAGGAAGTTATTCATAACACAAAGTAGCATGAGGAGAGGAACAACTCTCAGAATAGGCGAGAGGCTGTGCTGAGCAAAACACCCCTCTTGATCCCAACAATGCTATCAGTGAGATCCAAGCACCATTCATCTTGATGAATCAATTTCACCAGTTCCTGAGAAATGTTCTCAGCACTTGAGAGCTTCAACCAGGTGTGGCTGTTTCTGACACTCTGGGAGTAAAGTCTACCAAAGTGTTTAAATGAAGTGCTTCCTCACTCAAATAGCCCATCAGTTCTGCCACAGTAGATGCTGTAGAACTGTCCCACTCTGAACTACAAGGCATCTCCTCTTGGACAGAAAGCTATTTCTTTTGAG
This sequence comes from Podarcis vaucheri, assembly GCF_965113315.1. Taxonomy (NCBI): domain Eukaryota; kingdom Metazoa; phylum Chordata; class Lepidosauria; order Squamata; family Lacertidae; genus Podarcis; species Podarcis vaucheri. The sequence goes on along the minus strand of NC_138760.1, from coordinate 43,708,491 downwards.
GATGCTTCGAATTCTCCAGTAGTGAGCAGGGGAGCACAAGACCTCAGCAGTGGGCATCTACAAAAGTGAAAAAACCAAGACTGAGAGATTCAGCTGAGTTGGGATGGTCTCCTTAACATTTTTTCTTTCCCTGTCTCTGCATGATTTAATTTGTAACTGCTGAATTGGCAAAAGCTCCAGGTTCAGGGAGTAAGACCTCCTTAGCAAGGCTTGCCAGGTCTGAAAGAGTGGTTAGCAGGGACCGTTAACAGGTGCTTTTATTGCTAATTGAATCTGCAGCTCATTAGAGCTCCGTGCTTTATGCAGATCCTGAGAAATGGTTCGTGGTTATTTATTGGGGAGGCAGATAGCCTGACAATAAGCTGGAAGGAATCCAGCGTTTGGAGTATTTATCAAGGTTTCGAGCAGAACAGGGGAATGGCTTTAAAAAGAGCTTGCTATCATAGACCTGATTTCAAAGGATGTCTTTTTCATGGGAAGCATGAAATACATACCAGGAGATGTATTGCTCATCACCTGACCCAGCAATAGCATTAATCTGAGCTGGGGAGTTCAGAACAGCTGCAAGGCTCTGGTATAGGGAGAATTTGACCCATCCAGGATCTACAGATCTCTCTATACATCTATATACCACAAGTAACCAACTTGGGAAGGTGGACAAAATTTCTTGGCTTCCAAGCAATGCTATCCTGTATTTCAGATTTTTTTTAAAAGAGAAGAATTCCAAGATACGTTACATGTCAATCTAGTTTGACACAAGACTGCCTTTCATCAGAAATAGCCAGCAACTCTCCACAACAATGGCAACTCTTGCTTTTTATTTCAAAAAACGCAGTCTTGTGTGGCCAACATACATGCATTGAAATTCAAGTTCAGCACCCCAAAATCTATAGCATATCATATGGGAAGCCAGCCTGTGGTCCTTCTGATGTTGACGTACTCTTAACTCACATTAGCCACAGCTTTCATAGTCATGGTTAGGAATCAAGAGAGCTGTAGTTGAGCTCAGGGAGGAATTCAATGTTGTGCTTTTTTGATCGCTCCATCAGCCCAAGCATTTTGGCTTGCCAGATAAAACTGTCTCACCACTACTCCTCCCCCTGCCCACATGCTGTTCTGGGAGTTCTCCCAACCCCCTGAATGGGACTCATTAATTGACACCTGCCCCAAATCTGGAGCACATCACATTGGCTATCCACGTCATATAAGATGAGTCATGCCCATTCATCCATAAAGTGTCTCTAGTTCAGGTTTTAACCTGTCTTCTTGCATATAACGCAAGTGTTTGCAAATACAAGTGTTTGTTACTGTCACACTTTACGTGTTAGGGGTACATTGAAAACATTCTAAATATACATCTAAGCACACCTGTGATGTTGTCCTTATTTTGCCCATCTACATCTCATGTGTCTTTTCTTTAGAGCTTTCCTGACCCTGGCTCTCCTGATCAAATAGCCATTGGTTTGTAACTACATGTCCTAAGCTAGAAATCTTCAACACCACTTGACCAGTTCTCAGTTCCAGCTGTGTGCACATTTTGTGAAAGTAACAGGATGTTACTTAGCAGTGAACGTGATGAAGCAGAGAATCTCTCCCAACCGCGTAATGCACAATAGTAATAGTAATAGTAATAGAGTATTACTAAACAAAAATGTAGTCTCCTGCATTGATGCTGGCAATATCAGTCATATACAGTGGTACCTTGGGTTACATACGCTTCAGGTTACATACGCTTCAGGTTACAGACTCCACTAACCCAGAAATAGTACCTCAGGTTAAGAACTTTGCTTCAGGATGAGAAGAGAAATCGTGCTCTGGCGGTGCAGCAGCAGCGGGAGGCCCCATTAGCTAAAGTGGTGCTTCAGGTTAAGAACAGCTTCAGGTTAAGAACAGACCTCCGGAACGAATTAAATACTTAACCTGAGGTACCACTGTAAATGAACTCTGAAGAAACATCCAGTGCATCTTTAAACATGTTACAATGTTATTTTTTAAAAAAATAACAACAAAAAAGAAAATGAAAATTCATTACCAATTATCCTTGAATGAACATGTTAAATTTCACGTTAAATACCCTCCTTTAAAAACAACAACAAACCATGCATAAATAGCTTTCACTTGAAGAGTTTTACTTATGGTTGTTGCAATGTCACCAGAGTTGCAGCTGAGGAATGAGGATGTTTTACTGTGGAATAGCCTCCCACAAGGCACTGCTCCTTTATAGCTACATTAAAGCATTTCCCCCGCTTTTGCTTCAGTTGTCAACCTGTTACATACTGAATTAAGGGTTTTTGTTGGAGCCAATTCAGCCCAGGGCCGGGCTATATTAGTGGTGCCCTCTCTTATCGTTTTATTCTGCTTTTTTACCAGCTTCAAAACACACACACACACACAGAGAGAGAGAGAGAGAGAGAGAGAGAGAGAGAGAGAGAGAGAGAGAGATTTGCTCTGTGGCTCCCCAAAGAAGCACAGGACTACAGGGGCTCTAAGGAGATCATTATCACTATTAGTGCAACCAAAGGTCAGGTTTGCAACAAAGAGCTCATTACATCTTTGAGACTCGTGCTGGACGCTGGATACTTGGTATTTCGTAATCTATCAGGGGTTACCATGGAAAGGCGGAAGAAAAGTCATACAGAGGTCAGAAGACAACACTCAAGGCATTTGGCTGCAGACAGGTGAAATTTGCCCCTTTGTGCACCTCCACATTCCCCATACACACACACTTTGCGGATTCCTTGAGATCAGACAATCCAATTACCTCTGAAAGAGATTGTGCTGTGCGAGAAGCTTTAGGAAAGGAAACTATAAAAGAGGACTGGATCGAACAAACCCATAAATACACACCCATTGTGTGTATCCATTTTTGAAGTGTCCTGTGTGTTCACTCTGTGCACTGAGGTTACATTTTTATATACAAGTGCCTCCTTTGTATTCAGTCATTGTCCATTATTTTACAACATCACAGTTCCACAAATGGATGGATGCCTCGTATTACAGATAAGTCCAAAGCAGTTGAAACATTGATCTACTCCCCTTTGTATCTCACAACTACACAGCTAATTCTACATCTTTGATGATGCCTAGTGAACTTTTCTGCAGCCCCTGTATTTGCCTTTACATTGAATGGGTTATCTAATAAGGCGATGTTATCCAGTGATTTGCAATAGCTCAGTCAGTAGAACACGAGACTCTTAATCTCAAAGTCATGCAATCAAGCCCCACGTTGGGCAAAAAAAATTCCTTCATTGCAGGAGTTGGACTAGATGACCCTCATGGTCCCTTCCAACTCTACAATTCTGTGATTCTATGATCTTCATTTAAACTCTCAGTGTTATTTTTATGGGAATGCTGTTGTGGCTCTCCCTGTTTCCTAGCCCCTCTTGCAAAACAATATTTGTTTTTTTATGAAACACTGACTCAGAGTGAACACTGGAGAAATGAGTTTCCTAACTTCAGTAGGACTTTAGATTAAACAAGCAAATAATTTAAAACAGGTACTGTACTTGGTGTTGACACAGTATGTAGCTCTTGGCATAATATGCTGGTGCAGACCAAGAGGTAGGTGGTAAAAGCAGGGTCCTTAATCATTGTCACCTATCACACATGACTTCAAATGTTGTTTCCATATGTCGCTGCAGGCAAGAATGGGGTGCCAAACTGCAAGTGGAGGCTGCAGTTCCATACTGATTCTGCTAGTCCTCTGGGCTAGAAGTGATAAGTACCAGAACCAACACACTATGGTGGGCGGAACTACTTTTTCTAAACATTTTTGGCAGTGGCAAACAACACCTCTGTTTTTTGGCGATGCTTCTGCCCTTTTGGGAAAATGTCTATTTACTGATTTACATTGTCCCAACTTCCCATTTCCTTCACTTGCCTTTCGTGATGCTATCATGTTGCCAGACCTGACTAGCTGCATAGCATGGTGATGTGATCACATGATGCCTGATTGGGTGGAATCACCCATGTGACGAATCTGGTAAGGAAGAAGAAGAAGAAGCAGCTGGGGTGAAACAGTGCCATGATATCAGCTGTCAAGAGAAACAGCGTTGCTGCAGCTGAGCAGGATTTGTAAAAGATAAATATTTACCCAGCCTATGTACTGGGGGGGGGGCATGCACAGAATTTCTGCCCCATCCAAATTACCAGATTTAAGTTGCAACTGTAGAATATTCAGTGTGCCACTATGTCACACAGTCTAGCGTACATTGATAATGTTTGGCAGGCTGACAGAGCATGCAGTTCACTCCGAAAGCCATTCCCCTGGGGAAGCACTATGATCTGTTTGGTCTTTTGCAACATCAGGCATAAGCAGCAATTTCTTTGCTATCATGCATTTCTGGTTTGAAAGATGTCCTAAATTTTGAACCTTTGGAATATAAGGATCCCAAACACCAGTAAACACAGAGGTGACATGCACTGTTGAAACATGACAGAGATGCCTTTGGGTGATGTGAAGCAAATATTTATAACTCCCAGCTCTAGTGTGTTTATAACTTTTGAGCACAAAGCCACATTTGTTTCTGGTCCTGGTTGTATCTACAGCCAGAGTAGGATGAAAACGATCATCTCTTTGGGTGGCTACAGGAACTGGTCTGTGAGCTTCTTGCTCTGTCAGAGCCAGACTGGTGTCCCTTTCTGTAACCCACACACCTTGCCATGTGTTACTTTGACATATTCCATTGCACAGACCGCATGTCTGCAGGGATTGGACTGGGGAGAGAGGGAAGGAAGGAGGAAGGAGGGGCGAACATTACTAATGAAGTGTAAAAGCTGTCCAAGAGCCTTTCACTGGCTCCTGGAGCTCTCTGCTAATTAGGTGAGACATGCTGGCATCAAGTCCTCCTATCAGCCAAGCCAAGGGAATGTAAATATTTGTAACACACACACACACACCCATCAGTGGCTGCTTATTTGTTTCCCAGACAGAAGTGAAGAGTAGCTGGGCAAAGACTTTAGATGAAAGGAAAGGGATGGGGAAGGTAATCGAATGAAGGGGAATTAGGGGTACCCGGCTGCCACAGCCACACACAGACCGTGCATCATAAGCAGTATGTGTGAAGTCAAATACCGCACATTTTTAATGGCATGTCCCACAAGCTCCTCTTGTTTCTTTGACTGCTGGTGTGGAGGGAAGATTTTTGAATATCCCACTCGTACAAAAACAAGGATGCTGCTGTGACCTCCCCTATCCATCCATAACAAGTCAGCTGGGTGACAGGAGGTGTGGGGTGTTATGAGCCAGGAAGAAAGAAAAGACATTGCTGTGGCAGCATACCTGTTCTTGTCTGCACACACCTCCTCCATCGGGCGGAACTGTCCTCTGCCACTATCCTAATGGATGGGGTGGTGCCTCCAGGAGTGTCTGGTAACTGACTCCAGCTGAGAGGTCATCTTTTTTTCTATTGGGGAGAGTTGGTTACGAGTGGGGCCAAGGCATAAAAAAGGGCACCTTTGGCCAGCAATTTCAGAAGCACTGAAAGACTTTCCCCTCCCCTTTCCTGGCAATTTTTGGCCATTGCTTGAAAGTGTTTAGAAATTCAGGGAGCTTGGCCGGTAACCCTGAATAATACACACGGTGTTTGTACTAAGCGATGCCATCACATGACAAATGGGATTGGCTGTATAGTGTCACGATGTCATCCTGTTCACTACTTTACCCTAAACTGTCTGGGAACAACTGTGTGACTATTGCCAGCTTAGTAGTGTTGCCATAAGTGAACATTGTCACAGATTTGAATGCCCACATAGGATCACGAGGAACAAAGCCTGTGTGCTTTGTTCGCTTTCTAAGGGACCATTGCTCTGGAAAGCCCTCTTCATGAACACTCCCCACCACAACTGTGATGTCACATTGGACATGTGGCCTTATTAATCAAAGCCTGAAAGGACTGCGGTGTGGTGTCAGAGCAGGGCAGTGCCAGGCACTGTGCTGCCAGATGGTAAGGGCACTAGTGACATTCGCCCGAGAGCAGGCAAAGTGTCCAAGTTGTCCTTGGAACTTAAAGCTGGCTTCAGGAATAGCTTAAAATCTCAAAATCTGTGCATTCCCCTACTCCCTTTTTATCTGTGGCTTGTAGCCCATGATGCCTGTAGCTTCAGAGGCAATAAAGTTTATCAGGTACCGGGGAACAGCAGGGAGAAGGGACTCTGTTGCCTTCATATATATATATTGCTTGTGAGCTTCCTAGGGTACCCGGTTAGAGAGGGCAGGAAGCAGGATTAGATGGGACTTTGCTCTCATCCAGCAGAGTTCTTCTGACGCCAAATGCTGTGTTCTGGCTCCTGTCTGAAGAACACGTGTAGCAAAGGAGAGAATGGATTTGATTTCTTTTTTGTACTTACAGCCCTTCCTTCACTAGATGGGTCCCAGAGCAGGTTACAACACTGTCACATTTTTTAAAAAAGTGCATTAAAATTATAAAAGGGGTTGTCATTAAGGACAGTTGTTGCCCTCTGAGCCACATTCTCTGTAATCATACTCAATGGCTTAGCACCATTTGAAGAAAAGGAAAAAAGCTTTGTTAATTGAAAAGCCAGTGCATTTTTTAGTGTCCTGTGTTTTTAAGTTTTAAGGGGTGGGAGTCTGAGTCCTGGATTAAACATTATCTGACTGCCAGTGGTGCGTGTGTGTGTTTGTGTGTGTGATTTATATTCCATCTTTCCTCCAAGGACCATGCATAGTTCTCTTCTTCCTCCTACCTTTGGTTATGCCGAGAGTGAGTGACTGGCCCAAGGTCACTCAGTAAGCTTCATGGCCAAGTGGGATTTGAACCCTGCTCTCCCAGGTCATAGTCCAACACTCTAGCCACTACACCACACTGGTTCTCAGTGTAAGGGTGGTTGTGCTGGTATAAGGATGAGAATAATGGTTGCACAATATGAGATCCATGACAACAGCTGTGCTAGCACAAGCTTGTTGTGCAATTGGTTGTGCAACAGGAAATATTGAGGCTACAGTGATCTGTTGCACAACCAGCCACAAGAACCACACTGGCTCTTTCTCAAGCCATTCCACTAGCACAAGCTAGTGTAACTAGTACAGTACATTTCTAAGGGAATTTAACTTAGCACTACATTGAATTCTTCCCAGATATCACCCAGAAGGCTACAGGGTCCTCCATCCCTGCGCTACTCTAGACAACATCCTCTCCCTTTCCGAGCTACGGAAGCGAATTCTTCTGGCAGGTCCAGCATAATAACTCTGCTTTTTAAAAGCAAGGAAACTCTGCGTAGGGAACGAAGTGTATCCCACTCCCCAGCCAAGGAGGATCACAGAATTCAGCGGTGGCAGCAGACATATTGCTCAGCCTGCAAGAGAAGCGAAAAGTCTGAGGGAAATGTAATTCGTTCCTTTTATTTAAAAGGAGATTAAATGTGCAGTTGAAATACCTTCAAGGAAATGCCATCAAAGGAGGTGAAAGGATTATTCAAATTCTCTGTAAGTGGCGAGATGCCAGATGTCGCGGCCTGCAGCTTTAAACAGAAAGTGTCAGACATAAATGCTGAGATGATGTGCCTTGGAAATAGTGGTGATTAGGTAATGACTGCAGCTAGTCCAAAGATGGGGTGTCTCTACCGTTATACGTTTTCTGCAAAGGGGTCAGCATTATGGGGATGGAAGCAGGGAATGTTCCTAAGTGATAAAAGCAGGGCTCACAAGTTAGCATTCCATGAAAAGTCTTCCATCCATGTTTTCTCCCTGACCCAGAATGCCCATTCATCTTCTGCAAGTCCTAAAGCAGACTTAGATACAGCTGAATTCATTCACGGAAAATGTTCAAAAGTGGTTCGTTGCTGGGAAGGGCCATAGCTCAGTAGAAGGGCATCTGCTTTGCATGCAGAAGGTCCCAGGTTCAATCCCTGACTTGTGAGAAACACCTGCCTGAAACCCTGAAGAGCGATTGCCAGTCAGTGTAAACCGGGTCTGTGTGTCCGTAGGGGATGGGATCTGACTGGTGGCCGCCTTGTAATCTCTCCCCGCCCTCCAAGCCAAGATAAATGCCTGTCAATCACCTGACATCAGGTGACCTTTTTTTTGCATACAGGGGTCTTCAGAAGTCCCTTTCAAAGTGCTGGCGTTTGCATAGAGCTTTGCAGCCAGTCAGAGGTGCCTGCAAATCCCCTTCTAGCCAAGCCGTCAAGTGTACAATTTTACAAGTGTACAACGTCAAGTGTACGGTAGGTGGGTGTGGTGTTGCCATCTTGTCTCTCATTGCTCTGCCCTCTTTTTTCTTTTTTTTGAAATTTTTCATTGTTAGTTTATTGCAATGTGAACCAGTTATTATGAATTATTGACACATGGAACTTCTGAACATATAAGTTGGTTTTATGTCGCAGCTGAATATAGTACAATAAAATCTGTTTATACAAAATACTCTATTGGCTTTATAAACAAACATATTCTAAAATATGAAAATACCCTGACCTGGTCCTTTTTGTACAATTTTAGAGCAGAATGCAATTACAAAAAAAGATTAAAAATCTTAATTTATCTGTATGTTCCTCTCCCCAAGGGGTGGGGAGCTGGTTGCTGCAAGAGGTGAAGACTCCCTGGATTCTTCAGCAGCCTGCCTCATCTCTGTCTCCTGGTCCGCCTCCTTTCCTGCTCTCTGCCACAGCCTCTTCCTGCTCACTCAACCCTGTTGCCCTTTCAGCTTCTGACACCTCCTTCTTCTTCCTCTGTCCACTCATTGTCATCCCACCGCCAATCCCCGGCTCTGAGCCTTCTTCTCCTGGGGAGTGTTCCCTTGGGGGGTTCCCCAGCTGGTGCCTCCCCCCCTCACTCCTCTACATCCAGCCAATCCATGGCATTCAAGCACTAGCAGTAGGAGCACACTGAAGCCAGGGTATTATTAAATGGCCATGTCTACACAGCTAAATACAGAAGATATGGGGAAGGCGGTAAGAAGTCAAGCTGTTAGGGGAAAGGGAAAGTCTCTCTTCCTTCCCCATCTCTTGTGGTTCCCCACTTGCTACATGGTGGGTCAACCTGCCTGTCTTTCCTCAGCCCTTGTTCTTTCCATTAGCTCCCGTCCTGCCTGCTCCAGACAGTAGCACCAGGAGCCAGTGATGACATTTCCAAGCCAATGGATTTCGGGGCTGACATCGATGGGTGGGCAGAACTGTCAGTCCTGAGATGTTGATAGTGTGCCGCAGACGCAGTGCAGGAGCCTAGTCGCCAGCCTCCTCCGCAGCTTGTACAAAGCTGTATATCTAATACCGATTCCCTCTTATCTCTGGTTTTCAGCACAGCATATTGTAAGCGCTCAGCCTGCCTGCATTCCATCCATCACCAGAAACCCCAGTGGCAGGTCCAGTCTACTTTTATTATTTATCAGCTGTAATGCAGGATCCAAAGCATGGCCTTCTCCCAAACAGATCGGCGTTTGTTGTCTGTGTGGAGCTACTACACATTGAGCGTACACAGACTTCCTCGGTACTGATGGGCGTGCTTGCGGAAAAGACAGGGCAGGATGCAATGTTATAAGCAGTGATCAAGCCTAAATATAGCATCTATAGCCTAGTACCCTTCCTTGCATGCTACTGGCACATGTCAGCATGCAAAGTGGAAGCCATTTCAAGCATGAAAAGTCTACCTCCTTGAGAGATTAATTGGATGCTACAGACTTTAATTCAAAGGAGAAAGGTTCCTCTTAAGACTCAAGGAGGAACTACACAGTGGTGAAAGCAAAGCCAGGCTCTTAACTCACTGCTTGCTGAAGAAGATGGATGCAGAGCCGGGAAGCTTTTTGCACGGAAAAAGCAGATTAACCCTTTCGCACACCCACATCCTGCTTTTCTCTTGCATGGGATGGGAGCGTGGCAGGGGTCATAGAATCATAGAGCTGGAAGGGACCCTGAGGATCGTCCAGTCCAACCCCCTGCAATGCCGGAATATGCAGCTGTCCCATACAGTGGTACCTCGGGTTAAGAACTTAATTCGTTCTGGAGGTCCATTCTTAACCAGAAACTGTTCTTAACCTGAGGTACCACTTTAGCTAATGAGGCCTCCTCCTGCCGCCATGCTGCCACCACACAATTTCTGTTCTCATCCTGAAGCAAAGTTCTTAACCCGAGGTACTACTTCTGGGTTAGTGGAGTCTGTAACCTCAAGCATCTGTAACCCGAGGTACCACTGTATAGGGATCAAACCTGCAACCTTGGCAGTATCAGCACCACACTCTAGCCAGTGGAGCTGACCAGGGTCCCTGAGTGGCTCATGGGATTGTGAGACCTGCATTGCTCAGGAGCATGGAGAAGCAACAGGTTTTGAGAGAGGAGGGTCTTGGAGAGAGAGGGATGTCCCAGGACAATGGGAGGGGCAGAAGGTGTGGTGCTTGGGATCAGGAGGTCCTGAGGTGGTCTTGGAAGGGGACTACGGTCCAGGAAATGGCCATGTGTGGATAGGTTTCAGAGTGTATGGGTGGCAATGTATTCTTATGACTGTTTTGGGATTTAGCCAAGTTTCTGTTACCAGTTTTCCGTTTTCAGAAATGCTTTCCCAGGGATAGAAATCTGCTGGGGGTGGGAGATGACCTGGGAGGAGGGGGCTTGGGGGATTAAGCAGTGGATCTGGGAAGAGATAAGTACCACCTTTCTGCCCACTACTTCTCCCCTGATAAAGTTTACACACCCTGCACATTTTGATTCCTCCATAAACTTGAGGACCTGACTTAACTGAGCCTGCTGACACAAAATGTAGTTCCGCTTTAACATCTGCAGCTTTAATTTTTAAAAATTCTCTTACCTGCATAGCTGCATGGGGGGCAGATCCTGAAAACCAGAACCCTGGGACATTCACTGTAGATCATGGGATGGAAAGAATCAGGAGCAAAGATCTCAGGGGAATGTAGAAACCATCAGTTCCTTTGCCACCTTCTTTCCCAGACACTTATGTGGAGCAATGGGAGGAGAAGGTTCTGTCATTCTTCCTCAGCTCACTCTTCTTCCCCCCTTTTTGCACCAGCCAATCAGAGCACTAAAACATGACGGAAGGGACTGATAGCGAGGGGAGCTACAAGGAAACTAAAAGACTAGGCTTCTCTCAGGTGTCTCGGCTACTCTACAAGATCCTGTGCTTCATCCTTCACAGTTCCTCTGTCATGTTTTCAACTCCATAGGGACATGAGAAACTGCCTTATATGGAATGAGACCATTGGCACGTCTAGCTCAATATCGACAACACTGGCTGGCAAGTGCTTCTTGAGGGTTTCAGGCAGAGGTCATTCCCTACCCTACCTGGAGATGATGCGGGTTGAACCTGGGACAGGTGCTCTACCATTGAGTTCCTTTCCCAAGAACCAAAGGACGTAGCATAAAAGGCATTATGCAGCTAAGAACCAACTACAGTTTAAGGAGGTTTGCTAGTCAGAGACCATCTAGAGATCACATCTCTAGACCATCACATATCGAAACAACCAGCTTCACAGCAGCCACTGATTTCTCCAGGGACCTTTCCCAGCCTGATGGTTTCCAGCGGTATGGAAATTGAGTGGGTGGGGTCAGGCTACATAAAAGGGCACCAGGTCCAGCAGGCCTTTGCTTCTACAGGGAAAATTAGCCCCCAGGGAAGATCCCCCACATCTTATCTATGCAGAGCACAAAAACCCCATACAAGGTTATTTGCTGCCTCTGCAATAAAAAAAACCCATTTCAATCAAATTGGGATGGTAAATGTCAGTTTAAATTAAATAACCCAGTTTACCAATGATGAAAATTATTCAGGACAAAACTCCTATCTGGGACAAGTTGCTCTTTGGAGCGGAGCAAAGCTTTGGTTTATAGCATAAAAAGCAGCTGTCTTCATAAAAGCTAATAAAATACTCTGGGGATAATTAAAACTTTAATTAAAAATGTGAAGTCCAAATAGCTTTTTATGGTAGTGGGGAAACTTGTTTTGACATCCAAAATTGCCGCACAAGCCGGATCTCCCTTGTATTCTCTCCAGGCTATTTAGATGCTGGTGTTCAGCTCAAAATGTTCTCCCACTCCATCCAAAAGTGTCAATTTTTAGTGGGTTTTAAAGTGTAATGGGGACATTTGCTTTACAGCTTAATTCAAAATTATTAATCTGATCTAGAAGCAGGCTTGTTTGCATGCCAATTCTTGCAGGATGGCTTCCCTAAATATATAGAGGGAATAAATCACATCCACAGAATAAAATGCGTTCAGCACTCTGCATATATATGCGGCATTATTGGAGAGCAAAGGTGGGCGTGTGTCCCCTTTAAACTGCAATTGGCAAAGCAGTATTGGTAGAACTGGCAGACTGCCATTCCAGGAATTACAGCTGCTGGGTGGCCAAACAAGCTTTCTGAACATTTTCCCTAACAGCTTATCCATATGTGACAAAGCTTGCCTCCCTCATAATCTACTTTGCCCTTTGTCACCCTCAAGTATTTTTGTTCTAATGCCGCCACTAAGAGAAGGACACACCATCGTTCAATCCCAAATTCCATCTGTGATGCACAGTTCTGCAACACAAGCCCAAATTTCAGATGTCCAGGTGCCAAGCAGAGAAAATTGACCGTTTATCTCTTCTCTGCATTGAGGGGTGTCTTCAAAACTCACATTAAAAAAAGACCAGCCCTCAATAGTCAAATGGCAAAGGGACAGAAACTCAGGAAGGAGGATTCCTGGAGAGCCAGGCTAGCATCCAAAAGGGAGCCTCAGGATGCTGGGAGGAGGAAGGAAAGAAGAAAAATTGCTAAAGTTTTCCTGGCACTGCCGGGGTCTTGACAAAAATCTCCTATCCAAAACATTGCCTTGAAATGCAAACTCCAGATGGTGCCAATTAAGGCATCTTTTGAAAAGCAAAAAGAAGGTTCAGAGTTGTAATTTTGATTTCTACCAGGGACATAAAGAGTTAAATTTCCCCTCCCCACCAACCAACCAACCCCTCTGAGACTGCTAAGGTGTGAACATTTGCTACATTCAGGGAATAAACATCATGTCTAGTTTGATCCCTGTTCACCAGCGTATACAAGTCTTGCAGCACCTTCAAGAGTTAAGAGATGAAGTGAGTTCATCTAGTCCACAAATGCTTATGCCACAAAAAATCTGCTAGTCTCTAAGGGGCTCTTAGAGGCTGCCCCCCATCTTCAAAAAGGGGAGGGAAAGAAGACCCAGGTAATTATTGACCAGTCAACTTGATCCTGGAACAGATAATTAAAAGAGTTGGTCTATGAGCACTTAGAAAAGGATACTGTGATTACTAAGAACCAGCATGTTTTTCTCAAAAACAAAGTCATGCCAGACAAATCTCATTTCTTCTTTTGATAGTGTTACAAGCTTGGTGGATCAGGGGAATGCTGTGGACGTAATGTATCTTGATTTCAGATAGTCTTGTAGAGAAGTCGATAAAATGTGGGCTGAATTAGATAACTGTTAGGTGGATATATAGCTAGTTGACTGACCAGACCCAAAGAGTGCTTACAAATGGTTTCTTATCATCTTGGAAAAAAGTGAGAAGTGGGGTGCCGCAGGGTTCTATCCTGGGTCCATTGATGTTCAACATCTTTATAAACAACTTGAATGAAAGCATTGAGAGGATGCTCATCAAATTTGCAGGTGACACCAAACTGGAAGAGGTAGCTAAGGCCACTGAAGACAGCTAAAAAAACAAGCTAAACATCACATTTAAATGAAAATCCGTATTATATGATACACAAATCAATACAGCATTTAAAATTTATAGAACAATATTAGCAACATTGACAAAATAACAGCCAAAAATTGAAGTTCATACACACATTCGCCACAACCCCAAAACTCATAATATTTCAGCTACTTAAAATACATATATACATAATGCCTATGGCAGGAACTCCCTCCTGGAGGTTCCTCGGGCTGGAGGTGGAGGAGCACAGGTGAAACCAACCACCCCCTGATGGCAAACGGAGTCTCTATCCCCTTGCAGTTCTTCCTCACATTCAACTCCCCACATTTCCACATCGGTTTGCAAATTCGCTTTGTTGTTGCTGTTAAAGCCCTCGTGAAAATTCATCAGCTTTTGGTGCAGATTTATTCTACTATGCATCATTTTGTATGCAATTTTGCCTAACAGTCCCAATTTTTGCCTCGTTCATTTTTGTGTTTTGTATTTTCACCAGTTTTTTATTCCATATATTTTCATACTACTTAGGATGGTCTCTAAGCTGTTAAGAAGATGCAGTTATGCTACAATATATAACAAACAGCAAAACTGGAAAACTACAAGACAATGCAATAAAATGCAATAAAATCCTGCCCTACCCCCTCACCAGCAAAAACGTAGCAGCATATTTTAAAAGCATCTTAAGAGTCGGAGATCTCTTTCCCCTTCAGCATCCCTCTTGCCAAGGCCAGTAATAGCACTCACCCCAACCAACACATGCATATATGCATTTATGTACACATCACTTGACTGGAGAACTGCATTGCAAAATGCAGAAAAGTGCACCTGAGTGTGTCTCAGTTCACGCATTGTTTCAGAAAGTGCAAATCTGGCAGATTCACCTTTCAACTCTACAATCCTATGATTCTATGAATGTCACCCCTATCTCTATGAACCAGGAAAAGAGACTCCTGGCCACAGCTGCGCATCTGGGGGCATGGCACCTTAGCAGACGTTCCCAGTCGCAAACCTACTTTTGAAGGGAAGAAGGTTGAGCCTTTATCCCAGGCATAGGCAAACTTGGCCCTCCAGACATTTTGGGACTGCAACTCCCATCATCCCTAGCTAACAGGACCAGTGGTCAGGAATGATGGGAATTGTAGTCTCAAAACACCTGGAGGGCTGAGTTTGCCTATGCCTGCCTTATCCCATGATTAGGCCCTTTTCTGATCAGGAGCACCTCTACCTCGTTTACATTGCGATTCACTTCATTAGCCCCCCATTACTGCCTGCAGGGGATGCGGGTGGTGCTGTGGGTAAAACCTCAGTGCCTAGGACCTGCCGATCGTAAGGTCGGTAGTTCAAATCCCCGCGGCGGGGTGAGCTCCCGTCTTTCGGTCCCAGCTCCTGCCCACCTAGCAGTTCAAAAGCACCCTTAAGTGCAAGTAGATAATATAGGTACCGCTTTATAGTAAGGTAAACAGCGTTTCCGTGTGCTGCGCTGGTGCTGGCTCACCGGAGCAGCTTCGTCACGCTGGCCGCGTGACCCGGAAGTGTCTCCGGACAGCACTAGCCCCCGGCCTCTTAAGTGAGTTGGGCGCACAACCCTAGAGTCGGACATGACTGGCCCATACGGGCAGGGGTACCTTTACCTTTACTGCCTGCAAAGGTCGAGACTGTGCTTCAGAAACGGCCCCATCCCAGTCAGCAAAGGATTCTAAGGTTCCTACAGCATGTGAAGAGATTTGCATTCATCTAAAACGGCCTTCCCAAGCACTTGAGTTGAAATTGCTCTGGTAACCTTACATGAAATCAGACTCGTAGCACATGACTCACGGCCAGCACATCAGATCAGTTATGCAACAAGACTGCCCCCTCGTGGGGAAAATGCATTCCTGGGCCTTCCCAAAACAGTTGTCTTGCGAGACTCCCCAAAGTTGGTATTCTCTCCACTTTTCCTGAAAACAATTCTTGTCCTATGAACGTGTTTATTTACCCAGCCTTCAAATCAAATTGGGGGATGTATAAAACAAGTAAGTTAATTTTAACCCCACGTTTTGGCTACCCTTTATCTGACCCTGAGCAGCAACCGTTCAATGCTTCTTTTATGTCTTTCTTCCGTCACTCGCTGCCGCTAATCCTCGCTCTCGCGTTCTGCCAAAACAAACCCACATCTTACAATGTTTGTCAGAGGAAAATGGGTGCACGTTACACGAGGAGAGCCACACACAGAGACAGGCCAATTAGCTTGCCCGAATGCATTGATACGATCTGACTTCAGTTACACTGATACCAGTGGAATCAAGTCACTGTAAAAACCAAGAATTTTGACTTAATTGGGCTTTGTTTGTTTTTTAAGGACAACAATCAAAGGGAGCCAACAAAATGCCCAACAATATTCAAAATGTTGGAATAATTATGCAGCTCTCCAGAACAGTAGAAACACATTTCTCTATCCAGATAACGCAGGCATTTCAAACAGAATCTGTTACAACCACTGCACTAGAGCCCAATTCTTGCATTATACACATTGCTCTTCAAGCAAACAATTACTGGGGAGCTGGCACAAAATGATGGTGTGTAAGCAGCTTTTCCTGCTCCTGATGTCCCTGTGTTAGCCATGGATGTTTACAGAGGTAAAGCCAGGGCCTTTTTTTTCAGCCAGAACTCACCAGAACACAGTTCTGGCTTCTCTCAGGTGGGCGCCATTGCCATGCTAAGAGAATGAGGGAGGTGTTCATGGTAGAATGATGGTGAGTTCTGGTACCTCTTTTTTCTAGAAAAATTAGCACTGGATTAAGCCTATGTGAATAGACTACCTACAAAAGCTTCCTTGGGAGCTAGAAACCTGAGTGCATAGCCTTCTTTGCCTGTGTACACATTGTACATTTAAAGGACATTCATAGCACCTTTCCCCCTCCAATATTTCTTTGCACTGTAGTTGCTTAGGAGTTGCTGGGAACTGTAAATCTGTGAGGGTCAAACGTATGCTTCGAAACTGTTTCAAAGGTATACTGTGCACACAGCTCTCAAGAAAGCCCACACACTCAGAAGTCTACATTGGTAGGCCTTTCCCTTGCCTAATCGAGGATGCTGGAAGCTACACGACTTTAGGAGTTCAAAGTGGTTTATGGGGCACAGGTTGTCCTAAAATCTTGACGTCATCAGCCTTTGCTTAAGCAGCAGAAGCTAGCTGAACAACTCCTTCTCTGGCTAGGATGGCTGGTACAGGAGGAGAAATTGTACAGAGAGGAGCTATGAGACATTTCTTTTGTGTCTGTGCAGTTTGAACTTCACCTGTACTGGGGAAAAGGCAGTTTTATCATCACAGCCATTTCTCCTCCATTCCTGAATTCGCAAGTGAATTAAGTTAAAATAAAATAAGGTTTCCTTTTTGTAACGCACTTCCCACAGGAAAAAGGGAATTCTAGAGAAAAACAAAATCACTTAAAGAAAGGGAAACCTTGGCCATTAGTTGCTTTGTTTCTCAGTTTAGAGGTGGTGTTTAACCGGCTAGCAAGCAAACAAAACTGTCAAGATGCAATTGACAGTTTACTCAGTGATAGCCTTGTCCAAAATGGTCCACACCCAAGTTTGCATGACCCCTGTCCTGAATCAACAGCCTTTGTACTTGCCACATACTGTGAACCTGTGGGTCGGGGCCGTGCTCATTTGATTTTTGTGAGCACCTAGTATTAAAAAAATCAATCAATGATTATCTGCTTTGCTATAGGCCAGGAATGGGCAACAGGTGGCCCACAAACAAAGTCTAGGTCCTGGGACAATTTCACCTGGTCCATTGTTATCCAGCCACATTTCACTCAATGTAACGTTATTCGTTTAGAAAATCCAAACCACAGATTTTTCCAGACAGTGTAAGCAGAAAACAAATGCTGACACCATATCAAAACAGTCAAAGAATCAAAACATGATAAAATGTGATAAATAATAAACCAACGTTTATTCAACCTGCCAAAATAATGCAGTAAATGAGAAATGCCCACAATTTCCTTTGCTAAGAAAGAACAGTTGTTTTCAGAAACTGAACAGCTCTAATGCCGTGGTACTGCTCATCCAGGCCACATGACAAGAGAACTGGAGACTTGCAGCGCTGATGCTGATGTTGTTAAAAATGCTTCCTTACAAATGTAGCAGTTGAGCATCAGGGAGCAGGCGAACACTGAGGCAGCCAATGCCAGTCTTGAAAGGTACATCAGTTCCCTACAAAGTAAACAGCGTGACCTTGGAGATTCCCTTTCCCCCAGCTGTTTCTCAGTTTGGAGAAGATATTTAGTGGGCTAGCAGGCAACCAAAAAGGTAAACATGCAACAAAACAATTCAGCTCACCCGATTTTGTGACGTGTTTGTTGGCCAGATAAAAGTATTGCCCTAATATGGATATTTGATTCCCCCCCCCCTTAGAGGCCATCATGTCTGCCTTTACCTTTTAATTAATTCAGTGGCACACTTGTAGTAAGAAGGAGTGCCCATGATCACATCACTTAATCAGTGGCTGTGTCCCGACTCTGATGTCTTTGTACTTGCCTCTGCTTGGCTCTCAGGTGCCAAGACCGTACTGGAAGAAGCTGCTTCTCCCAAGGGAGCAGGAAGAGGTGCCAGGGTGGCCTCAGCCTCATCCCACAACTTGACAATCTGCACACTGTTCTCCTTCTTGGAGAGCCAGAAGGCTGGGTAGAGAGGTTCAGTAAACTTGCACTCAAACTTATGCAAAAGAGTCATGACATCCAAAGCAATGCCGTAAAAGGAGAGGGTGCCCCTGGGGTAATCCAGGTAAACTCCTATCCTGCTGAATCCCTGGACTTTCAATGGTGTCTCCACATCACTATGCCAAGCGGAGAACTCCTTCCCATTCCACTTAACACACCAGGAGAAGTCATTCCCCGAGATGCAGCTGTTGCTTTCGGAACCCTTCCGATCAATGCTCTTGTTCGTCATGCCAATGTAAACGCCAGCCCCAAATATCTCGACTTCAAAGTAGTAGCGGCTGATGTATAAGCTTTTGCCCGACAGCACCTGGCGCCAGTGCTGAAATCTCTCTGGGTGATCCGGGTACGGGTGCTCCCACGGCGTGGTGTTGGTGACTTTGTGGTTGTCTTCCAAGAGCCTCAAATAGCGATGAGCAGTAACCGGGTCAAACGTCAATGGGCAAATATCTTTGGAGGAACAAGAAATATATTGTATTAGTTTAAAACCACTGTTTCCTCTCGCTGTTCCCCTCAAAACTCTGCTCAACAAACTGACAGGCTTGCTCTTAAGAGTCTATTCATCTGAAAGATACAGTCATGTATATAATTATGCCTTACATTTCAAGAAGTCACTCCTGCTTTTCGGTTCTGGGGCCGTTATGCGGTGCTTGAATGGGATCATGGCGGACACCATTGTTTTGATGCCAGCGTCCTCTGCAAAAAGAAAAGTAACACAACAGCTTAGTTGCAGGAACAACAGAGGAAATGGTCTCTGGACTGGTAGATAGGCACTCACCATCTTTAGCAAACTCTTGCAACTTGTCCTTGTAGGAAGTTTGTAAAAGTTGTAAAATATGTTCCGTGGACTCTGTGACCACCCTTCGGATCCCTGACAATTTGTCTTTTAGGCCAATGTAGACACTGGGCAACGTGTCGTCTCCTTCATTCTTCTTGAATTCACAGTATTCCTGTTAATAAATACCCAGATACATACATAAATACCGGTAGGGCCTCTCCAACCAACATATAATCGCCCAACCTCAATGCTACCTCCCCACACAGCAATTAGGCAAAACCAAACAAACCCTGCATCCATTGGTGGTAATGGAAGTTGTTTTAAAAGCCTAGTTGCAGTGCAAGGGCTGTTTTGTGGGGGGTCAGACACAGGTGAGAAGCCAAGGGTTAACCATTTCCACTCTGGGTGTTTGATTCCCTGCCCCCACCTCTCTCCCACACACAAACCTCACGCAACAATTAATATTTTTAAAACAACTATAGGAGTTGTTATTTAAGCCTAACTGGATTGCTTTTCAGGGGACTCACAGCTGGGCTGGGCTTATCCTTCCTTTCCAATGTGCTAAACAGGAAGATGCTGCAAAAGAGGGATATGCACTGCTTAGCCTGGCCTCACTCCCTGCAACTAACTGCTCTTCTGTGGCAGCTACAGAAAAGGAGGCACACATAATGCACATGATTGGTTCAAGTTATTGCAGCCTAATAACCTTCCCATTTCCTGACCATCATTGTTATTAATATTTATCTTCACTTTTCTTTTCCAAATCAACTCAAAGTGGCCAAATCCCAGGTCCAGAGACATAGCCCCTGTTTGGCAGGCCAAGACCCATCTGATCTCCTAACCCTGCTTGGGATGGGGAGCAGGAAGCAACAACTGCTCCAGATCAGGGCCTTGCGGGTACTCCAGGAAGGAGCTGGGCATCAGAACCATCCACAAAACTGCTCAGTCATTGTCTGATGGCTGCTAGGGCAGCAGTTTCACCCTTGCCTCTTTGGCTGAACAGCTCCCCAGCTGATTCAGGTCTCCTGGTCTCAGACTTGCTCCTGCTGCTTCTGGAAAGTCAGACAGCTCCCCAATCTCATGGTACAGGAGGAGTTTGAGCCAAGAGGCTGAAGGCTGCAGAAATGAAGTACATGCATAGGAGCAGCTTCTCTCACCAGCAGCTTCTGCTCACTCAAATGCACACATTAGCTGCCCATACAGCAGCAGCTGGTCTCACAAACACGTACACAACACATAGTTTAACGATGGAAGTTGCTCACACAGGAGACAGTGATGGGCACCAACTTGGATTGCTTTAAAAGAGGACAGGGCAATTTCGTGGAGGATACAGCTATCCATGGCCACTTGCCACCGATTGTCAATGTTCTACCTCCACTGTCAAACCTAGTATGTCTCTGTATATCACATGCTGGGAATCACAAGTGGGGGAGGGGTCTTTTGCACTTGGTTCCTGCTTGTGGCTTCTCAGAGGCATCTGGTTGGCCACTGTGAGAACAGGATGCTGGACTAGATGGGCCACTAGGGACTGGTTAAGCATCTTAGATCACGCAAACACACACGCACAGCTTACAGAAAGAAATGCAATGAGACAGCAAGGGTTGCATTTCATTAGCATTTCCTTAACCCAAACATTTGACCATGTTAAGTCAGCAACACCAACTGACCGTTTGCCTCTTTGCCACTTAAGGTACCTTCAGAAAGATGATGTCATTCGTGTGTGTGGCCATCTTCTCCAGCCTGCTCTTGCATTCCTCCATCACCACCCGCTTGTTCTCAAGGTGGATCTTTATCCCATTAGCATGATTAACAGCACCACGCTCCTTCTCCTCTAGGAACGCTAGCACAACAGACTGAGTCTTCTTCACTGCTTGGAGCAGCTCCTCAAACTTCTCTTCCACCAAGGTTTTGACTTCAGATACAGAACTCTGCAGGGGGAGGAAATCACCATCTTCGTTATTGGAAAAGTAACATAGTGCAGTGGTTAGAGGTCCAGTGTGATGTGGTGGTTCAAGTGTCAGACCAAGTCCTGGAAGTTCAGCAATCAAATCTCCATTCAGCTAAGAATGTCACTGAGTGGCCTTGGGTCTTGGGCCAGTCACTGTCTCTCATCCTAACCTACCTTAGAGCATTATTGCAAACATAAAATAAGAAAGGGAAAGAGAACCATGTATGCCCCTTGAGCTCTTTGGAGCAAAGGTGGGATATAAATATAATAAATGGATTGATAAATGTGCCCATATTAATATGAGATGTGAGGGCAAAAGAAAGAAAAAAAGCTGTTGAAGGAGAGAAAACAGAAGGCACTGTGAAAATAAATGAGCAACAGAGACAGAGAATATCCCCTTCCTCTAGTAGACAGCCAACTCCTGACAAGACCAGTCTGTCAATAGCTGTCATTCAACTACTTGGCACTGGGAGTGTGCCATACCTGGTCAACATGGAGACAGAATCATCTACATCAGGGGTGGCAAACATACAGATTTTCAGATGGTGTTGGATTCTAACTCACATCATCCCCTGCCAACACAATCAATGATTATGGATGATGGTAGCTGGAGTCCAAAAACATCTGAAGGGTCGTAAGTTCCCAACCCCCAAGATAAACCTTCAAGCCAGAGGAGCAACCCACAGAATATTTTACATTCCTCAGGCAACTACCAGGCTGGCAGAAGAGTTACGCAGTTTAAGAAGCTTTCCAATAAGTGAAAATGAATCGCATTAGTCACTCCTCTATTATTTTAAGGAGGACCAACCCTGTGGGAACCTCCCAGCCACGTAGAAATGTTACTCATCTGCTGGATGATATCATCAAGCTTTTGTTTCCACAGCAGAAACCCACATAGCGACTGAGCCTGCCACTCCTCTTCCACATTGGCCATCAAAGTTGGCACATGTGAGAAACAATCCAGACAAGGTAAGAAGTGTTTTGGGTCCATAGGAACACTGATCCTACGGTCACAGATTTTGTGGCTATACTTTGAGAAGAATCAAAGAACAAGATGAGCATAAAAGGGGGAATGAGAGAGATCAAAATGATTAAAATGCTAAACCACAAACTTTAGTCCCTGTTTTTCCATGATGACAATGGTCATCATCAGCACTCAGCATCCTAGGGGGACTACCATGGTCCTTCACATCATGAAGCTACATCTGCAAGCCATCATTTGGATTTCCCAGAGAGTTACGACATCAGATGCCCCAGGGCATCCTTCCCGAAGCCAGTGCCCTCCAAATGTTTTGGGCTCCAGTTCCAATCATCCCTGACCATTGGCCATGCTGGGATGGGAGTTGGTATCCAACAACATCCGTAGGGCACCAAGTTGCTCCAGGACATTATGAGAAATTGTTGCTGTTGCTAACACTACCAGCTATGCCTGAGAGGTCCACCAGAGGACATTTTGCCCAGGACCTTTCCAAACCTGGAGCCAGTGCTGGTCCAGATTGTTTTGTGGGGTTACAGTCAGTTGGCAAAGTCTACGAAGATACAGCCTGCTTATAACAAAGAGAGGGCTATGGATATGCCTTTCTTAATACAGTACAATACAGCCAATTTGAGACCAACCTGAACAGGAACTTAGCTGCAAAGAAAGAGGTGGCCTAGTGAAAATCTTACCACTATAGACTCTGAATTTCTCTGCAGCTTTTCAATTGCATTTTCTGCTGACTTCAGTTTCCAGTCATAGCCTGCTTGGAGCTGAATAAGTTCGTACTGTGGGCAGATAAAATCAGAGGTTATTGGAAGAGGCAACTCAACAGCAGTTTTTAAAAGCCATGAATCAAATGGAAATATCCATTTTCCCTTAAAAGCAATCAATCTGGGATTCGTATCCCCTAAGGGCCAAAGTGCACATTACATTAAATGCGCAATCATGGGCTAACAAACTGAGACAGATAGTTGGTCAGTAGGAAAGCTTAGTCCATCAGATATACCTGATGAGGATGCACTGCCCTTCAAGGACAAGGTTTGAAGTTTGGGGCACTCTTGGAACCCAACTTTGCCATGGGATTGTTTTCACAGCTTTGACCAGTGTGCCAGCTGTGCCCTTTCCTGGAGAAATCAGATTGATACTGTCACACGTGTTTTGATCACATCTATTCTAGATGAGATGCCTGAAATGTGCTCCACATGAGGCACCTTTGAAAGGTGTTCAGAAACTTCTGCTGAGGCAAGATGTGGCAGGAATAATGTTAGCCAGTTTTGCTTTCCGAATCAACATTTTGCTGAAATATACTACATTATTTGGTTCCTCTGGGCCTTTAAGGTGGGGGCAGATCTACTTGTGACTTAAGAGCATGTTCACACTGCATGTCCACATGCATTTAATACTGCATGCAGGTGCATTTTGGGGGTGCTAAACACATGGTGGCGTCCCCATGTCATTCCTATACCACATCTCCAATTGATCTAAATTTGCATTCTTCAGGGGGATAGATTATGAGTTTAACAAATCCCTTTGGTATTAAATATGAAACATCAAATAATAGTTCAATTCCAGAGAACAGGAATAGACAGAAAAAGCCAAAAGCTCACACCTTCTACACAGGTAGTCATAACGGCTATGAATACCTGCCTCTTTCACACAAACTATGATTCACAGCAATTTCTGGAATTACTGCTACATTATAAAAGCCTCAGGCTGGGAAAGTTTCAATGTAGAATCTGGGACATGGAAACAATCATCCAAATGGGAGGAAATCAGAACTCCTTCGTAATTGTTTGCCCAAAACTGCACCCTAATTCATCATTAAGAACACCGGGCACTCCTTTGAGATTATTGCTGTAGGTCTGTTTACTTTTAAGCTAAATGTTTTACAAGGAGCATGTAAAGTCCATGCTTGTTTTTGCCTAAACATCTGAATGAAAGATGCAGCGGCTTATTTTTAACACTGGGTGAAATGTGTGTTCATATTCAGTGGTTTAAATAACACTCACCTTGCATAACTACTGGGGGGGGGGGTGATACGAGTGTGATAGAAAGGGAAAGTGGAAAGGAGGAAGTAATTATTACATTATTTCTTACATTCTGTCCTTCCTCCCACATAGCCAACAATCATAAAATGACGACATTAAAACCAGCATTTTAAAACCTCAGTTCAGAATACATTGCAATATCCAATACGCTACAATGGATATTATAACACAAATCATATCAATGGAGGTACTGTAATTATGCTCCACTGCTCCAGTGCCCCATGAGAGTAAATTTCTAAGCTGCTGCCTAATTCAAGATAGTGTGGGAGACCATTTGATCTCAACTGGACAGGAGTTCTGTAACTAGGGTGCCACCACTGAGAAAGCCCTACTTCATGCAGTGGTTCCTTGAACCATATACCACTGGGTGCAAGTAGAGTTCAATGCGCACAATTGCCACAACAATGCTAACTATCTCTGAGTGAATGAATCTTAACTTTAATAGCTATTGGTCCCATGATGGTGTCGTATATTGGAAACTCTCACTGCAGCTGAGGATCTTTCCAGTTCAATTTCTACCTCGAGCCTCTATCCGTAGGAATTATGCCTACTGAACTACTGATTCTCTTGTCCTGTGGCAGCTGCATTTTTGTCTCAGTCCTCACTGAGAGTCAAGACATAAAGCCAAGGGCTGAGCCACAGAGCCAGTCATCTAAACTGCCAGAAAGACAGGCATGTGTCAGCATTTGACACTCAGTCACAGCTTCCCAGCATCTGTATCCAAGTGCCAAAAGCTGATCTGTGCCAAATTCTGCATGTGCTGCCAGTGGTGACACAACCAGTTCAGTCCTTAGTAATATAGCAAACTCCCCAGTTGCCCTGGGCTTGGGATAATTGCAAGCAGGCCCCGAGTGTAGATAACACTTGGCAATACCACCCTTTTCTAACAGAAAGCAGGCACACCCCATTTTTGTCCATCCAACTTTTGTCAGATTTCCCCTGAACTGTGATCCCTTCTGTGGGATAGCCTCCTGGGTTTCATAATATGTCAAGCTACATAACCATGAAACCCCAGGCATCCGACATTTGCAGCAAAACCCTAGCATGTTTACTCAGCAGCAAGCTCAGCTGCATTCAATGAAGCCTGTTCTCCAGTAAGTTTGCAATTCTAAACAATCTTAACATGATATCAAGCAGGAATCCCTCCAGCAGCACTCTGGGCCAGCCATGAACATGTAAAAAGGCTGTGCGCGTATGAATGAGAACTCTAGGCCCCATATTTCCTAGCAAGCCAGTATCCCATGACATTCCCCGTGAACATTGACAGCGCTCAGAAAGCTACAATTTACCTCCTTTTCTTTCCTGGCTACCCCACAGGTGACAGCCTTATGTCCCTGGTGTCCATCTGCAAGGCACTCCTCACAGACACACACAAGGTCAGTATGGCAGAACCAACCGAGGTGCCTCTTGTGGACTTCGCAGCTCTGCATGTCAATGTCCTTCATTGGATCCATAAGCTTATGGGTCTGGAGTTTGGCGTTCTCCAAGTGAGGCTTCAAGTGATCCTGGCAATAGTTCACCATGCAGGTCAAGCAGGACTTCACCGCCAGCACCTTCTCAGCCAAGCAGAAGTCACAGAGGACCTCTTCTCCCTCTACCACATCCCCTTCCCCAATCTTGCCTGGTGGCTCCTCTTGGGGTCCATGTTCAGTCACATTCTCTCCCAGGCCTACTCCATTGCTGGGAACATGTCCTCTTCCTGGATCCGATGACAGAGGGTCTGCTTCATTTTTCAACCCTACACTCTCACACTCTTCCTCGCAGATCTGTGATCCATTTGCCGCATGGATGGAGTCTTCAAGTATCAGTTCTTGAGGCAGTTCTTTGGGACGGCTGGAATCAGAGTCAGCCATTTTATAATATCTCCTGAACAGAGCTGCTTCTCCAACTCCGACAGCTGCTGCCTTCTAAGGTGTTTGCACTGTAGCTGCACGCAGTCCAGATATGAAAGAACAGTCACACCTGAACACTCCTCAGCGCTTCAGGATATTAACTCTTTCCCGTCACCTTCCATAAGCTTGAGTTAAATTACGCAGCTTGGCATCCAATAAAATAAGCTGCTGACATGCTCAGCCTCTTCTCTGTTAAGATTGCTGTGAATAAGCACCAATCCACAAGTGGCTAGTTATCTTTCTTATTTTCAAAAGGAAGGGGGAGGCCCTAACCAGAAGGCGATGGTGCGTAGTTCAGGAAATACCTGGCATTATTACTCATTCCTTCTCTCAGCTTAACTCTGAGTAATGTATACAGACCAAGAGGCTTTTCTGAAGCCGGAATGTGGCTTGGGAGGCACGAGAAAGAATTGTGCAAGACAGCGATGGGAAACTCCGTGGCTTTTCGGATTTTGCTGAACTCCAGCTCCCATCAGCCCCAGCAATGGGGCAATGGTCAGGGATGAAGGGAGGCAGAGTCCAGCCATACCTGGTCCCCAACCCTGGTGCAAGAACACGCTGCACAATCCTATACATTTCTGCTCAGAAGTCCCGTTGCATGAAATTGGAAACCAGAAGAAAAAGGCACAGCACAAGAATGATTCAAATTAATATGGCAATATGTGGGGGGTTTGGGGGGGCAGACCATCAAAGCAAATAAAAGCATCCAAACAAGAAAATGTGGAGGACAACTCTTATGGACAGTTCTATGGGTTCAGACAGCACAATCTCTTGGAAGCAAGCCCCACTGAACTTCATGAACTGTGTGAGACTTTGCTTAAGCTAACATGCTCTGGGATACACTACTAGTTGATTATTCAATGCTACCCAACAGGTTTGGAGATTGATCACACATAGTCTGAGAAGCCAATGAAGAGGAGGGCTTGGGGTGAGGAATCAGGAAGATACAAGGACCTGAGAGGGAACTTCATCAAGATTCTGAATATTCAGGTTGCAGATTGTACGTTCTCTGGGCAATGTGCACATTCTCTCATCATTATGCATAGTCTCCAGGAAACATGCCTTTTTTCTATCTCTAGTTCAGAAGCTAGCAATGTGAAGGCACTGGGCTGCTTGTCAATCACAGCTTAATCTTACATGACCCACAACATACCCTTCCCAGATCAGCTGATAGGGTGTAGGGCTCCAGAAAAGACTTCTTTTTTTTGCATTTCATCCTCTTTTTTATCCCTCTCAGCTGTTTTCCACTCAGCTGCACAACACAAGCAAAATTGTAGGGACAGGAAAGTTTTAAATCCTGCCTCCCACCATCCTGATGTAAATTGCCCCTCCTGTCATGCTGCTATTGAGCTTAGGGGAAAACTCGAAAGCAGCATGGGGGGTCAATCATCATTAGAATTGTAGTGAAGGGAAGAGTTAACCACCTGTGCTGGTCCCATGGGTTACCCGAGAGGCGAGGTCCAAGTCCGGTCCATGGTCAAAGATGCAACGTGGAGGTAGTCTGTAGTAGCTGAAGCTGAGTGCAGGGCAGGGAGTCGGGTGAAGTCAGGAACAGGCATGCAAGCAGGGAGTCAGGGTGGGTCAGGAGCTCAGGCAGGAACTAGCAACCAACAATGTTGCTCCCACAACTTGGGACTGGGGCTGGCCGGCTTTTATCTGCCCCGAGGCATAGGGTGGCCCCGATCCTCTGGTGACTCGCCTCTCCTGGCCTGGAGGCTAGCACTCCTCCTGTGGGAATTTAGTTCCCTCCACCTCTCTGCCCTGAGCCTCTGCAGCTCAGGAGAGGCTGGAGGGTTACCGGACCTAGAGGCAACCTCACCTTCCTCTGACGGGGCTGAGAGTGGAGCACCTGCAGGCAATGGGTCCTCCATCACCTCAGGAGCCAGAGCAGACTCAGTTGGTGCCTGCACCTGAGGATCCAGTACAGGTGAGGACCCTTCAGGCTCATGCCCCAGCCCTGGCTCAGCTGGTTCTGGAGGCGGGGGATCCTGTGCAGGCTGGGATTCCTCAGGTTCAGCATCCGAGTCCGAATCCCAGGCCATCACACCACCTGAGGAAGGGTTGCTCAGCAGAGAAAAGAAGGCTGAATAAGCAGAAACTGAGTTTTCTTGTTGCACCATTTGGGTTTGCCTTAAGGAAGCAAGAGACCCTGCAGCCTCCATGCATTAAAGCCCTGTTTCTCCTACTGGTCCCCTTCACCCTCTCTCTGCTGCCCTGCCTTCTGCAGCAAAGAGGAGTTCAGTTTGTGTTCCCCACAACAGATGAGAAAGAGAGGGTGGGCAAAGGGATCTGAGGGAGGGCTATGGGGCAGGGAGCCAACCAGCTGGATAGTCTCCCTGCTGCCTCAAGACATTTAAAGGATTCTCATATGAAGACATGACAAATATTGATTTAGGTGCATTGTTGCTTAGGAATAATCCAAACACTGTGGCCCCAGTTTGCCATGTATTCTTAACGAAACCTGTTTTTTGAACCCCGCCTTTTGCCTGTACAGTTTCATAGAACCATAGAATCATAGAGTTGGAATAGACCACAAGGGCCATCGAGTCCAACCCCCTGCCAAGCAGGAAACACCATCAGAGCACTCCTGACATATGGTTGTCAAGCCTCTGCTTAAAGACCTCCAAAGAAGGAGACTCCACCACACTCCTTGGCAGCAAATTCATAGAATCATAGAATCATAGAATCATAGAATCATAGAATCATAGAGTTGGAAGAGACCACAAGGGCCATCGAGTCCAACCCCCTGCCAAGCAGGAAACACCATCAGAGCACTCCTGACATATGGTTGTCAAGCCTCTGCTTAAAGACCTCCAAAGTAGGAGACTCCACCACACTCCTTGGCAGCAAATTCCACTGTCGAACAGCTCTTACTGTCAGGAAGTTCTTCCTAATGTTTAGGTGGAATCTTCTTTCTTGTAGTTTGGATCCATTGCTCCGTGTCCGCTTCTCCGGAGCAGCAGAAAACAACCTTTCTCCCTCCTCTATGTGACATCCTTTTATATATTTGAACATGGCTATCATATCACCCCTTAACCTCCTCTTCTCCAGGCTAAACATGCCCAGCTCCCTTAGCCGTTCCTCATAAGGCATCGTTTCCAGGCCTTGGCATCGTTTCCAGGCCTTGGCATCGTTTCCAGGCCTTGGCATCGTTTCCATGCCCAGCTCCCTTAGCCGTTCCTCATAAGGCATCGTTTCCATACCTTGACCATTTTGGTTTCCCTCCTCTGGACACGTTTCAGTTTGTCAGTGTCCTTCTTGAACTGTGGTGCCCAGAACTGGACACAGTACTCCAGGTGAGGTCTGACCAGAGCAGAATACAGTGGCACTATTACTTCCCTTGATCTAGATGCTATACTCCTATTGATGCAGCCCAGAATTGCATTGGCTTTTTTAGCTGCCGCGTCACACTGTTGGCTCATGTCAAGTTTGTGGTCAACCAAGACTCCTAGATCCTTTTCACATGTACTGCTCTCAAGCCAGGTCTCACCCATCTTGTATTTGTGCCTCTCATTTTTTTTTTGCCCAAGTGCAATACTTTACATTTCTCCCGGTTAAAGTTCATCTTGTTTGTTTTGGCCCAGTTCTCTAATCTGTCAAGGTCGTTTTGAAGTGTGATCCTGTCCTCTGGGGTGTTAGCCACCCCTCCCAGTTTGGTGTCATCTGCAAATTTGATCAGGATGCCCTTGAGTCCATCATCCAAGTCGTTGATAAAGATGTTGAATAAGACCGGGCCCAAGACAGAACCCTGTGGCACTCCACTAGTCACTCTTCTCCAGGATGAAGAGGAACCATTGATGAGTACCCTTTGGGTTCGGTCAGTCAGCCAGTTACAAATCCACTGAGTGGTAGCATAGTCAAGATCGCATTTTACCAGCTTCTTTACAAGAATATCATGGGCACCTTGTCAAATGCCTTGCTGAAATCAAGGTAGGCTACATCCACTGCGTTCCCTTCATCTACCAGGCTTGTAATTCTGTCAAAAAATGAGATCAGGTTGTCTGACATGACTTATTTTTCAGATCCATGCTGACTATTGGTGATCACAGCATTCCTTTCTAGGTGCTCACAGACTGTTTGCTTAATGATCTGCTCCAGAATCTTCCCTGGTATTGATGTCAGACTGACTGGGCGGTAATTATTTGGGTCCTCTCTTTTCCCCTTTTTGAAAATAGGGACAACATTTGCCCTCCTCCAGTCTGCCGGGACTTCGCCTGTTCTCCAGGAATTCTCAAAAATGACTGCCAGTGGTTCTGAGATCACATCTGCCAGTTCTTTTAATACTCTTGGATGCAGTTCATCTGGCCCTGGAGACTTGAATACATCTAAACTAGCCAAGTATTCTTGTACTATCTCCTTAGTTATTCTGGGCTGTGTTTCCTCTGCTGAATCATTTGCTCCAAATTCTTCAGGTCAGGCATTGTTTTCTTTATCGGAGAAGACTGAGGCAAAGAAGGCATTGAGGAGTTCAGCCCTTTCTGTGTCCCCTGTTTGCATTTCACCATCTTCTCCTCTGAGTGACCCCACTGTTTCTTTGTTCTTCCTTTTGCTACGGACATACCCATAAAAGCCTTTATTGTTGCTTTTAACCTCTCTAGCAAGCCTGAGTTCATTCTGTGCTTTAGCTTTTCTGACTTTGTGTCTACATGTGCTGGCTATTTGTTTGAATTCCTCTTTGGTGGTTTCCCCTCTTTTCCATTTTTGTACACATCCTTTTTTAATCTTAACTCAGTTAAAAGTTCTTTAGATAGCCACCCTGGCTTCTTTAGGCACCTTCCATGTTTCCGTCTCATTAGTATTGCCTGAAGTTGTGCTTTTACTATCTCCCTCTTAACAAACTCCCATCCATCATGAACTCCCTTTCCTTTTAGTATTACTGTCCATGGGATCTCACCCAGCACTTCCCTAAGTTTTATGAAGTCGGCTTTCTTAAAGTCAAGAAATTGAGTCCTAGTATGCTTGGCTGCTCCTTTCCGCTGTATAGTAAACTTCAGAAGAGCATGATCACTCGTGCCTAATGATCCTTCCACTTCTACCCCACTAACCAGGTCATCAACATTGGTTAGGACCAGATCTAAAATGGCTGTTCCTCTTGTTGCTTCTCCCACTTTCTGGACAATGAAGTTGTCTGCAAGGCCAGTGAGGAATCTGTTTGACCTTATGCTCTTGGCTGAGTTTGGCATCCAACAAATATCCGGGTAATTGAAGTCCCCCATTACTACTATCTCCCTTCCTTTTGCATGCTTGGCATGGGGCTCTATAGTAAACTCCCACAATGAGGTTTCTGTTATTCTTCTCTCCCTTAATTTTGACCCAAATGCTCTCACTTTGGCTTTGAGGTTCTAAATCTTGGATCTCTTCACAGGTATACACATCCCTGACATATAACGCCACTCCTCCTCCTTTCTTGTCTGGTCTGTTTCTCTGAAATAGATTGTATCCCTCCATTATTACATTCCAATCGTGGGACTTATCCCACCAGGTTTCAGTGATGCCTATTATGTCATATTTAGTTTGCTGTACCAAGAGCTCAAGCTCATCTTGTTTATTTCCCATGCTTTGCACATTAGTGTACAGACATTGAAGTCCATTAATCATTCCCCCATTTCTCTTACTTAAGGATTTTTTCCTCCCACCACTAGGTCTGCGTGCTGTTTGCTCCATTTGGTCTATGACATTTGGATGATCATCTTCATCAATTGATAGACTCCTACCTTCAGGAGCACTGTCTCCCTTCCCCACATTAGTCAGTTTAAAGCCCTCCTGATGAGGTTTCTGAGATTTTTGGCAAAAACATTCCTCCCAACTGTTGTGAGGTGCAGCCCATCGTTTGCCAGAAGTCCATCTTCAAGAAACTGCAGTCCGTGATCTAAGAATCCAAACCATTCCTGTTTACACCATTTGCAAAGCCAGCTGTTCACTTCCACTATTTTTCCTTCTCTCCCAGGGCCACGTCGTTCAACTGGGAGGATAGATGAGATGACAGTTTGTGCATTTAATTTCTTCAATTTCCTGCCCAGAGCCTCGTAGTCTCTTTTGATCTTCTGGAGGCTATTGCTTGCAGTGTCATTGGTTCCCACATGAACCAAGAGGAAGGGGTATTTGTCAGTGGGTTTTATGATTCCTTGCAGTCGTTCAGTTACATCTTGGATCTTAGCCCCGGGGAGACAGCACACCTCCTGAGACATCTTGTCAGGCCCACAGATCACTGCTTCTGTTCCCCTCAGTAGGGAATCCCCTATCACCACTACACGCCTCCTCTTAGGTTTGGTCGGGGTTCTTCCGTGAGTTGTCCGTTCCAAGGTCGCCTGCACATTCCCTGAGGACTGACTTTGCTGCTCATCTTCATATACCTGATCGACTGTAATGAGGGAGAGATCCTCAAATGGAGTCTGTTCTTCGTCTTCCATGCTAGTGGAGAGGACTTCAAAGCGATTGTGTATTTCTAAACAATCAGAGTGAACCCTGGGCCTCCTACTTCTTTGAGTCACGTTTCTCCATATATCTGGCACCTGTGTTGGTGAACTAGCCTCCTTCTCAGGGGTGTCCCCTGTCTCCTCCTTGGTGGAGACGGTGTTCTCTGTT
This sequence comes from Podarcis vaucheri, assembly GCF_965113315.1. Lineage (NCBI taxonomy): Eukaryota > Metazoa > Chordata > Lepidosauria > Squamata > Lacertidae > Podarcis > Podarcis vaucheri. The sequence goes on along the minus strand of NC_138760.1, from coordinate 43,675,937 downwards.
GCTTCCAAGAAGAGCTCCAGCTCTCTAATTCTTTGGAGCGTAGCTACACGTTCCTCCAGTTGCTGGACTTTGTCTTCTAAGAGGGCAATCAACATACAATTGCTGCAGGTAAAGCTGCCTGCCACCTTTGGCAAGATGGCAAACATTGCACAGGAACCACAGGTGACTGCAGCTGTTCCCTCACCCTCCATCTTGAGAACGTGTCGTTGGGGGTGGCTACAGTGGTCCTCCATCTTAAAAAGCGTGAAGACAGGACAAATAACCCCCCCAAAAAAACCTAGGTCTCCCCCAACAAACGTTTGAGACTAGCTCCCCTAAATCTAAAAGATGGATCAAACTGCGTGCGCCGCTGCCCTGCAAGCTCTTAAGATTACAGAAGACCGCATCTTTCAAGGTGAATGCATTCCTAAAGCTTGATTGTGTTATTTGCTATGCTGAGTCAAATGTATGATGCCAGGTATAAAGCAGATAAATAGGTGACTGCCCATGGAAAGTAGGGTTGACAAGCACTGCCTATAAGCTGGTGCTTGGTGCTTGCAAAGCCTTTTGCATTCTCAATTCACGTGGGGCATTGCTGAGGGTTAACTGGCCTGGCTGCTATCCCACAAGGACTGTGCTTGTGCTCTAAAGATAATGTCCCCACATTCGCTACAGGATGCAGGAGTTCCTTGACATATTAGTTGACATGGAAATAAAGTCTGAAAACCATGCCCATGGGGTTGCCAGTTTGCAACTCAGAGACCTTTCAACCATCTTGAGAAGCTGTGGTTTTCTGGATAGAGAACAAGTCACACACAACAGAGGGGGGATTTCCCAGAGTAATTTTGTTAGCTAATGTGACCACTGAACCCTGGGCAGAAATTTCAGGAAGATCATACAAACGCTGCCAAAATGGGGCAGAAGTAATCATGTCGCAATGCTCAGATCATAATATGCTGACAAGCTATTTTTCACATACAAACATGCAGTAAGTACCTGTTCTATGAGACTGACTGCTGTGCAAATGATCGTTATAAGCATATCAAAAGGTCTTGATCAGGCTTCCTCAACCTCAACCCTCCAGATGTTTTGAGACTACAATTCCCATCATCCCTGACCAGTGCTCCTGCTAGCTAGGGATCATGGGAGTTGTAGGCCAAAAACATCTGGAGGGCCAAGGTTGAGGAAGCCTGGTCTTGATGGCTTATCACCTGTGATGCTGTCACCATGAGTGATGAAAGCTCTCCCCATGCTCCATATTGACAGTGGTTTGTGCCTTTGAAATGTCTGCCTGAACACTCCATCACTGCACCACTCAAACTGAAGCACATATGCAGTCTTTTAAAAACAAGGGTGTCCTTCCTTTCTAGCACTTGAGCATTTCCTGATAATAATAAAAATAATTTCCTGATAATAATAAAAGAATTACTATTCATAATGGTGTTAGAGGTAATAGCAAACAAGATGAGAACTACGCCAGAGATACGGGGGTTAAAATTGGTACCAAGGAGTACAAGTTGAAGGCATATGCGGATGACTTGGTGTTATCCTTAGAAGAACCACAAACAAGCGTCAGTAAGGTTTTGGAACAATTAGAGGAATTCGGCAAATTATCAGGTTTCAAATTAAACAAAATAAAGACTAAAATGCTGGTTAAAAATATGGATAGGAATATAAGAGAGCAATTAGAACAAAAAATATGGAATTAAAGTCGTAAAAAAGTTAAGTATCTAGGTATCTGGTTGACATCGAAAAATATTAATTTAATCAGTGATAATTATATACCTACATGGAAAGAGATTAAAAAGGATTTGAATATATGGAATAGGTTAAAGCTTTCATGGTCCAGAAGAATGGCAGCAATCAAGATGAATATTCTCCCGAAAATGTTGTTCCTATTTCAGACTATTCCGATAATCAGGGGGCCTTCGATATTTAAGGAATGGCAAAAAAATTCTTTCAAAATTCATATGGCAGGGAAAGAGGCCAAGAATTAAATATCAACTACTTACGGACCGGAGAGAAAGAGGCGGGTTTTCCGTGCCAAATCTAAGATTTGTGATTTGGGTTTGTGAGGAAATGAAGCTTCCTGTTTATGTTGGCTTAAAGAGTGGATTGTTTTAGAAAATTCGGACTTGTTGGACTTAGAAGGCTTTAATAATAGATATGGCTGGCATGCTTACTTGTGGCTCAACAAAGAAAAGGTTCACAAAGGTTTTTCAAATCATATTTTTAGAGGAGCCCTGCATGAAGTTTGGGAGAAAAACAAAAAACTTCTAGAAAGAAACACCCCCTGGTGGTTATTCCCGGTAGATATTTTAACAATAAAAAAACTGAACATGGAGGGGAAAAGGTTAACATACGAAGATTTATTGGTAAAAACAGAAAAAGGTTGGAAGATTAGAACTTACGAGGAATTGAAAGATAGATTAACAGGTTGGCTACAATACCACCAGATAAATGCACTTTGGAATGAAGATAAAAAATTGGGAATGAATGAGAAAAAATCTAAATATCAGATAGAAATTCTAGAAGGAAAAACCAAACTTTTATCTAAGATGTACAATTTTTTGTTAGAATGGGATACAAAAGATGAGTTGATAAAGGAGGTGATAGTAAAATGGGCAATTGATTTTGGATATAACATAGAGTACGACAAGTGGGTGAGGCTATGAAATAAAGGAATGAAGTTCACGGCATGCGTCACATTAAGGGAAAACCTGGAGAAAATGATGTACCGATGGTACATCACACCGGTAAAATTGGGGAAAATGTATAAAATTGGAAACAAAGCATGCTGGAAATGTAAGCAGAAGGATGGGGACCTTTACCATATGTGGTGGGTTTGTGAGGAAATGAAAAAATTTTGGGAGCTTATATATAACGAATTAAAGAAAATTTTCAGATATACTTTTTCAAAAAAAACCGGAGGCATTTTTGTTAGGAATAATAGGTGACAAAATAAAAAAGGAAGATCAGAGATTGTTTCAATATGCGACGGTGGTGGCCAGGGTATTGATCGCTCAAAAATGGAAATCAGCAGAGATCCCTACGGTTATGGATTGGCAAGTAAAATTATTTGAATACGCAGAATTAGCAAGAATGACACATAAAATTAGACACCAAGAAGGTACAAAGTTTGTTGAAGAATGGAGTAAATTTGTGACATATATTGAAAGTAATTGTAGAAATTTAAAAACTACAGTAGGCTTAACATAAACCTTGTGACGTGTACATAATTGGAACAGAAACTGTAAGAGTAGAAGTATACCAAGAAAACCGCAACGGGATAGGAAGGAAGTCGAGGCGTGATCCAACGCAATGTAAATAAGATGATGGTACCAAAGAACGATTGTTATGAGTGTTTGCTTTAGTTTTTGATTGTTTGTTTTGGTTTGTTTTCTGTTTAACTGAAAATCTCAATAAAAATAATAAAAAAATAAAAAATAAAAAAGAGGTGGAGGCAGAAGCACCCAGCTGGATTGGACGTTTCCACCACCACCACCAAGAAAACTGGTATAAACCGAAGATGGAGTACTGCAGATTCTACTTGCGCTGTTTAACACTGAAAGCAAAATCTGGATTTTATTGTCATCTGGAATGACTCCCAGATTTAAATGCCTCTTCCTGCTCCATTGCAAAAATGGGAAACCTACATCTTCCTTATTGCTAGTAAAAGAAGTCCTGTCACATGAAGCAAAACACACCAAGGCAATACTTTCCAGCAGTTCACATAAAACCCCAAATCCATCAAAGCTTGCAAAAATTTGAATCCTGTTTATAAGCAGAGGGAAAACATTAATCTCTAGCTTTCTTATTTTGTACCCATTAAACTGTAATGCAAGGTGACATTGTTTCTGCTAGAAGTTCTGGTCTTGATGTAAGAGTATATTATATCCAACAGGATAAAACCTAATGAGATAATGATGGCTGTCAAAGGCAGTATGCCTCAATACTGCCTCAAAGGCAGTATGCTGCAGGTCACAGATGGGGAGGGAGCTGTTGGGCTCATGTTGTACTTACAGGCTTCCTGACAGGCCTCTGGTTGGCCATGGTGAGAACAGGATTCTGGACTAGATGGGTCTTTGGCAGGATCAATGGGGCTCTTATGCTCTTGGGGGGAAGATGAAGCAAGAGTCATTCAATTGAGACATTAAGTCTGCTTTTGGCAAAGATGGGAATTAACAGCACATTTTCTTGATGTAACAGACCCTCCACTATTAGGTGTCTTTAAAGTATAACTGGACACCATCCAGCTGAAATTAATATATTCTTGCTGTGTTTTTAAAAAAGAGATGCATTGAATTTCTGTCACCTGTTATTCAGAAGGTCTGTACCACCTTCTTTTTGACTGGACTCTCTCTGGGGATCAAGACCATGTGGAACAAACTGAAATAAAAAGATTTGACAAGGGACCCTGGTGCAGCCATGTCCTAGCATCACAGAGGTCTTGTTTAGATTTAAATTCTGTCATCACAACAAGTGTGGAAATGCTGTATAATATGCATGTAATACATAGAAGCATAGGAAGCCGTCTTACATCAAGTCACACTATTGGTTTTTCTAGCTCAGTACTGCCTCCAACAAGGGACGCGGGTGGCGCTGTGGGTTAAACCACAGAGCCTAGGGCTTGCCTATCAGAAGGTCGGTGGTTCAAATCCCCATGACGGGGTGAGCTCCTGTTGCTCTGTCCCAGCTCCTGCCAACCTAGTAGTTCGAAAGCACGTCAAAGTGCAAGTAGATAAATAGGTACTGCTCCAGCAAGAAGGTAAATGGTGTTTCCGTGTGCTGCTCTGGTTCCCCAGAAGTGGCTTAGTCATGCTGGCCACATGACCCGGAAGCTGTACACCGGCTCCCTCAGCCAATAAAGCGAGATGAGCGCTGCAATTCCAGAGTCGGCCATGACTGGACCTAATGGTCAGAGGTCCCTTTACCTTTACCTTACTGCCTCCAACAGCAACAGGAAACTAGATTTGGTGACAGCGCCACCCTCTGCAGCCCAAACTCTTCCTTTGTACCCCAGGCTTTGAACCCCTAGTATACTGAGGGACTTTTAAAGAGTAAGAAGCTTTATCTCCAATAAAGGCTTTGTTTAAAGATACGGTCAACAGGTTTAAATTGCAGAAAACTCTTTAACTGCTGTCTTTCAAGATGGTCTCATAATGCCAAGATTGGAGATTCTCCACAGCCTGCTGCTGTTCAGCAGGCAGATGCTTATCTCTCTGACCTTAGCCCTTAATACCACAGCACTAAGACTGGAGATAAGCCTATCCTGAATTTTAGTGCTGTGCTGTGCTGCTTAGTTCTAAGATACCTCATCTCTGATCTTAGCACTTACTGCTTAGATTAGAGATAACATATCTTCACGCCTAATGTCATAACATTAGGTTCCTGGGCATGGTTTGTGTCAATGTTGTCAACATCTACACATGCCCCTTCCCTGTATAAGAAGCATACTAATCTTCTGTTGTGGGATTGGCAAGGGAGAACTGGAAACCCATATTCTTTCTTCATTTCTGGTGGATTCTTGCTTCCCTCCTGCAATGTAGGTGATTTCTTACCTGCCCTTCTCCATAAGGCCCCAGTGCAGCTTATAGAAAATGCAAAGATCTAAACAGATAAAATCATACAGTTATGAAATATATAAAATACATAAAAAATGTTCCAAATGGAACGGAACCATGCAAATTCAGCAATAGAGCTGGGTGTGACAAAACAAACACAAATGATCTCCGACTGCTGCTTAGCAATGGGCTTCTAGCTGCTAAGGAGTTAAAGCAAGGGCTGGAACCCAGTACAGAGCTAGATGCTTAGCCAATTAAAATCAATAGGCTGAGGTAACTTGGCTCTGCACAGGATTGTGACAGAATACAAAAACCCATATCATCATAAGAACTTTATATTGAGAAATCACAAAAATCCTTCTCTGTTTACCACTGGGAATGCTTTTACTGATCATGCCTTTCAAATGGAAATGAAATGAAGTACAGATTTGTTTCAGTATGTTTTCCAAAACCACTATGATCTGGATTTTTAAAAATTATACTTTCTTACTTCAAAATAAATTCCATATTTCCCCTTTCATCCCATTATAATAACAACTTTCATTTCATTTTTTCAGAGTCCACATCAAATGAACAAAAAAATTTGCCAACTGCAGTGGTTACTGTTATTTTTTACACTCAGTTTTTTATTTTAAGTGTGTGTGTGTGTGTGTGTGTGTGTTGCACAATATTTATTCAGATTTACAACAATCATGAAATAATTTTATAATTACATTGTACCAAACAGTATATATATGGCTCAGTGTCTTCTTGAGCTTTCTTACATCAATACATTAAAAAATGTCCCACTTTTCAATAAAAATATGAAAAGGGTGTTAGTTAGCTTTACCATGTGGGGCCACCACTAAGATCCTGAAAATACAGTAAGTAGCAGTCGATGTAGTAGGAAGAACTGCTGAGCCACCCTGCTGACACCAAGGTTACTACAGATTATGACTGGGGCAGGGCAAGGCAGTAGCCAGGGTCGTAGGAAGCAGGACAGGCAGATTGCCGTCCCAAGTGTCATCCCGGGGGGGGTGACAAAATCCCCTCCGGGTGGATCGCCACCACGCCAATCACCCCCTGGGCAGCTCGCCCCACCCCCAAGTGCACAGCATGTGCACCGCTCCGGGTACCCACATGGATAGCTCCACCGCTGGTAGTAGCAAGGCCACACCTGCATGGACACACCAATGGAGCCAATCTGGTGTTCCCTCTGATGAGTCCACACAGCCCTGATGACACCATTGCCCTTCCACATCCTATCCCCACCCAGGTAGTAATGCCAGCATCAGGAGGTCATCTCCATTGCTCTGCCCCACCACTACGGCTGCAGCAATCTATTATTCTCTTCAGCATTATTTTGACTTATTAATCGCTCACTACAAGAGTCTCTAAGCGACTTGCAAAAAATTAAGAGCCAAAGGCATAGCATAAAAAAAGAATACATTACAGTAAAACCATCACAGTGGCCACTAAACAGACACAACAAAACTTCAGTGGCAGAAAATAGTTAATAAAGAGCACAATATTTATCATAATTCATCAAATGTCTGGTGTTTTTATCTGATGCAGAAAGGATTTTAATGATGGTTCCATTGGGTAAAATGCTGGGGTTCTTATTTTTCCTCCACTTGCATTATATGAGCAGCTGTTAAAAGATGTACAACATCACCATCCCTCTGTCCTCTAATAAAGCTAAATCTTTCACATAACCAACCAAATAACATAAGTACTATTTGGCAATAGATTGTGTCTGCTGGCAATTCACTTTATTTTTTCTTACTATGACTGACCAAAAGCTTCTTGCCTTTGAGTAAGACCAAAATATATGATCCAGGCCTCCATTTATTGCCTTATGTCTCCAGCAGATACTGCTTGTGATTCTGGAAGACTGCCACCCTCCACCACCCTGATACTGTCTGAAAAAATGAGATCTAGTTCTCCACAAAGTTATCCTTTTTATTAAGCCTCATGCTAACTTATCCAATGGCCACTGGGGGCCAGTAGTCAGCAATCTCCCTGACATATTGCTTACCAGCCACCATAGCAACATAAATTGCCCTCCTAGTGTGCTTCTGGATGAGCTGTTTATTGAACATCCATCTTGATTTGTTTGTAGGAAGGTTATGTAATAGTGTCATGCTACTCAGCCACGGCTGAGCTCAGTGGTGGGCAAGGCCAGCCACGCAGCCAAGTCTCAGGGGGGCAGAGTCCGAATGCAAGTTTCAGGCGGGTGGTGCTGTGGGTTAAACCACAGAGCCTAGGTCTTGCTTATCAGAAGGTCGGCGGTTCGAATCCCTGTGACGGGGTGAGCTCCCGTTGCTCGGTCCCTGCTCCTGCCAACCTAGCAGTTCGAAAGCATGTCAAAATGCAAGTAGATAAATAGGTACCACTCTGGCGGGAAGGTAAATGGCGTTTCTGTGTGCTGCTCTGGTTCTCCAGAAGCGGCTTAGTCATGCTGGCCACATGACCCGGAAGCTGTTCGCCGGCTCCCTTGGCCAATAAAGCGAGATGAGCGCCGCAACCCCAGAGTCATCCACGACTGGACCTAATGGTCAGGGGTCCCTTTAAGGTCAGGAGTATCTCAGTTCATGTCAGACGGTCCGGGGGTCAAGAAAGCTGAGAGTCCAAGGTCATGAAAAGCAAGAAGCGGCAAGGTCAGGCCAGGAACTACAAATGTTGTTTTCAGCAATTGACTGAGACTGGAAGCCCTGCTTAAGAAATCTGGAACCAATTGGTCCAGATCAGGAGCAAGAAGGCTGATCAGCAATAGGTGGAGCCACTCTGCCTTCTTCTCCTTCAGGCTGCTGCTCAGCAGGTGAAGCCAATTCCTGGCCCATGACAGGTTAGATGGTTTTGCATCAAAACAAGTGTTATCTCCCACTGGTATTTAAGGTGAACCAATCCTAATACCCTTGAATGGATCTGTCCTCCATGAATTGTTTGATCTACTTTCAAAGCCATCTAAAGGGGGCACCTTGATGCAATGATGTCAGGGACTGGTACGACTCCAAAGAATCTATGAAAGAGGCAGGGGACCAGGGGAGGGACCCAGGAGAGGGGGCTAGTGATTTATGTGGTTTGATGCCACCTGCAAAACAGGAGCCAGGGAGGAAGAAGAGTCTGGGCAGTCATGCAAGAGGAAAAAGGAAAGGAGTATAAAGGAAGGTGGTGAGTGGAGGGAGGGAGGGAAGGACGCACAAAGGCAGGCAGGCAGATGGACCAACAGAGGAGGAATAGGAGAGGAGGAGGAGCAGAGCAGACCCCGATGACCGCAAAGGAAGGTACTGGTGGAATGTGAAAGTTGACGAAAAGCAAACTTTTTGAGTTTCTTGTCCATGGTCTCTCCCAGCTACAGAAGCACCGATTCAGTTCCTTGCCAAGGGCACAAAGGAGCCTAGGTACGCCTCTGCTTAGAACCCTGTGCAATCAGGTTCCACATCACAGGGGGACCCTGTTGGGAATTTCCATCCCACCTTTAGTTGCAGACATGGAACTGTTGCGTGTCACATGTCTGTTTACATTCCAGCACAGTTTGCTGGGAACTTCCATTGTGTATAGGCTTTTGACTCTCTCTCTGAGGAGACGAAAGAGAGACGACATGTTTTCTTTGTCCTTGATTTATGCTTAATAAATCTGTAGCTTACATAGAGAGAGCAGCAGCTCCTCTTCACACCTTCCCCCAATGCGTGAGCAGCCAGAGGCTGGGGTTTGCAGAGGGCAGGATGGGTAGGTGGGTGGGTGTGGGTGTGGATGAAGCTATTCTCTCTTCCTCCATGTAATCCATGTAAGAATTACAGGGAGGATAACAGAGAGGATACATAAATGATATCCAGGTAGGACAGTGATGGGAAAACCTGTGGTCCTCTTTGTGTTGTTGGGCTACAGCTCCCATCACTCCTGCCAATTGACTCTACTGGCTGGGGCTCATGGGAACTGAAGTCCAATAACATATCAAGAAGCACAGATTCCCCATCCCAGTCTAGTGTTATGAGAGGAAGAGGAAAAAATACCTCTAATCAGTTCCTGTGATCCGTGCATAATTTTTAAACCACTACCACACCATATCCCCTCTTTCTTTTTCTTTTTAAAGTTCCAAATATTGGATAGTCTTTCCCCATAAGAAATATGTTCCAACCCCATTGTCATTTTTTCCCCTTTCTGTACCTTTTCCAACTCCACTTATATCCTTTTTTCAGGATATGGCTAGAACCACATGCAATTTCCAAAATGAAGTCAACTATCATTTTTATAAAGACATTACTGGCAGTATTATTTCCATTTCCACTCCTCATAATTCCTGGCATCAAATGTGCCTCTTTTACTGCTGCCAGACACTGATTTTATATTTTCACTGAGCAGCAGTGGCTCTAGGGGATAGGAACCTTTTTTTGTGGGGCGGTGGGGGGGGGAGTTGTTACTATTTTAAAACAATTGGGAAACAGAAATCTTTGGCAATGTACTACAAGTCACCCAGAGATTTGTCACTGGATCACAATCTACCCTCTGCCTGCCCCTGCCATAAACCCAATCATCCTAGGCATTGGCCTCACAGTTTGGCAAATTTGCAACTTACATAGCATGCTCTGTGTTCTTTGCAAAAGAACCACTAGGTGTCACTGGAAGGTCAAGAAAAGAAAATTGAGCTCTTTAAATATTCTTAGATGGTTGCAAGTTATTACTGTATTCAGATCCCTGGAAGAAGAGAGCTGCAAGGACAGAACTCAAAAGAAACATTTTAAAATATGTTCAATGTAGTCAAACCAAAAGCTCGAACAGCAGTATTCAAATTGTAGCAGAGGCAGTCCAGGTCCCAACCGTTTGTGCCAGCCCTCTCTTAGCTACTGTTTTTAGAAGGCAACGGGCAGATTGGCTTGGCAAAAACTGGGGGCTGAGGGACACTATGGATTTCATTAAAGCCCTCCCTATATTTTCTTCCATAAACCTACCACTGTTGATCCAAACAGTACTTGATATCCCCCAGGCATGATTCTGCAAGTTTAATGAAGGCAGAATAACAAATAAAGCATCCCTTTGGGATTTAAGACAATATTAAGGGCATAAAATGAGCCCTGCTGGATCAAAACAGAAGCCCATCAATTCCAGCATCCTGCTTTCACAGATGCCCACAACAGGACACGAGGGCCACAGCGCTCTTTTTTAACCTTACTTTTTAATGCATTTGAGGCAAGATGGCAATCTGTTGGTGGATGATTACGAGTGACCACAATGCACGAAATCTATCCTCCCCACCCTACCTTGTACTGTTGCTCACTACACATGTAGCCTGCTGTATAACCACAGACAGCCATGAGCAAGGCTGTCATTCATTTCCCAAAGCAAGTTGTGTAAAAATGCAACAGCTGTTGTTGTATACTAACAATGAATCCTTATGTATGTTCAAAAGTAAGCTCTGTTGAGTGTCACAGATTCCCTGCTCTTTAGGATTGTAAGGAGAGAGGCATTCATGCTCTCTAAGTAGAAAAGAATACTGTGCAGCAGTCTATGGCTCTCTTAGGAGATTTGGTCTTCAGATTAGTCCTAATTCCTCTCTACTGGGCATCCATGCATTCCCCAAGGCTCCACACAAATAAACTATCTGAGAGCTTTCTTTCCTTTAGGTTAACCTTCTTAAAAAGAATTGTTTCTGCGGTACATCATGGCTGAGACATTTACCAAGGATATATACATATATAATCTTCCTCTCTTGGCTTGTTGGTTTCTGTTTTCCTTTCTTTTCTCCCCTAGATAAAATTGTCTCCTCTACAAATTGACCTTTCAGGACACAGCTCAAAAAAGTCCAACAGGATAAACAGGAAAAGCCACCACCCCCTCCCATCTCTGTCTCCGTTGACATAGTTTCGGTCTAGTTCTTGGTGTCAAAGAAGTTATTCACCTCGGCCATCAATTTGCAGGCCCCATGCAAGAGGCGGGGGGGGGAGGTAGGGAGGCCGAGGGTCTGCAGGAAGGCAAGCTTCAGACTTTGAGGCCTTCGTGTAAAACAAGACTTCTCTGTGTTTTCCCTGAGAGTGTGTACACATCCTGTCAGGCGATACTCACTCCTGCCAGGCCTGCGCACACAAAAAGGGCACCAAGAGGAGGCAAGAGCTATCCAATGGCAAATTCCACCATTTAATTGAGAGGTAAAGGGCTCGAGGTATTTATGTCCCTCCAGACGTTCAGTGGGAGCCATGCTGCCACTCCACACATCACGCAGTCCGCCTGTGAGAAGAGGATTCAATTAACTGCACCGCTGACTGTCAAGGTAACAGCAAACAAACGTGTAAGGAATGATGTCGAAACATCCCTATGGTGTACAGCCTGGCAGTCCCGAGTCTAACTAGCTAGGCCTTGACCACTTACAGAGTTGGCTTTTGTGTCTGACTGAGAGAAATTCCAGAAAATGCTTTCCATGTCAAATGCCCATTAGCTGACAGCCTCCCTGAAGTGATGAAGCAGAATAACCAAAGCCACTCTGGATTGCTTATAATAAAAAATATGTAACACATGCATAACGTAGCAAAACTGACATATGGCCAGTTTTAGTTTATGTACAATCACTACCCTATTACATTGTTCCAACATTGGGGGGGGGGTTAAGAAGGACTGATGATCAATGACTATACTCCTAACCCTTTAAGACAGAATGCGAGGATTTTTGTTGTTTCTCTTCATTGCCTTCTCCCCACTTTCCTGAGCATTGAGAAATTCCAGGGGCTGCATGGTTCCAGTTTTGGTTTCTTTGGAAGCTAACCAAGTAGAAGCAGCTCCCTGCGTGGGGTAGAGTCGCTAGTCTAGCTTCCCAGCAGGTTGGCCCCTGTTGCTTATTGAGAGAGAGAGGAGTGAGGCAGCTGGGAGGTTGGTGTGGTGCAAAAACACCAGCAGAGCCAATCTGGCACTTCTGCTGGCACGTTTGCACTGTGCTGACCTCCCTGCTGCCTTGCCCTCTCCCTACCGGTGAGCAGTAATGACCTACTAGCTGGAAGGAAGGAGGGATGGGAATGAAAGAAACAAATAAATTTGTTGTTGCTGTAATATTTGCCTTGTTTACGCTTGTGTACGCTTATAGAAGTGGAGCAGAAGTGGAGGCAAGCAAGGGGCCAGAATTGCTACCCCATATCAGGCCCACAGAGAAAGGCACCAGGTATGCCATAAATTCCCTTAGATTAATATCTATCCTTGTAGAAGTTATATTCATGTTTCACAGTCATCGTACGTGCTTCGTTCTTTACAGTAGATTAAGGAATTAAGATCATAGACACATTCAGAAATAGCTTGTAGCACAACCTTCATGGAATATTGTCACCAGAGTGGAGGGGTGGGACCATATGACTGAATGCTTAATCACCAATGCCCTATTTATGATTTGGTTTGTTTTATTAAGAGATTTTTAAACTGCCTTTCAGGGCAGTGTAAAAAAAGAACAACCCACGAAAACATAAAATATACAAAGGACAGCATGAGCATTGAATCACATGGTATTATAGGATGAGTGACAGGTGGGTGGCGCTACCAACATGTCAGAAATGATTCATGGAAGGTAGGTGAGTTCTGGATCTGCCTGCTGGTCAAGTCCATTGCCTCACTCATGTCTAAAACCATCAGATTAAAGTCCCATTACACCCCCTTAAAATAAACAAAATTTGGTGGGTAGGTAGATCCACTCCACACATCCCATAATAATCATAACTCTTTATTTATTTTTTAAAGTGGACCTTTCTTCTTCTTTTTGCAAAGCAATAAAATTCACGCCTTCAACATATAGCAGTCACTCTGTCAGCATGCAGAAGCAGAGAATTGTCCAGAAATACAGGGATTTTTTAGAATAACCACATGTGGTGCGAAACAAGGGTGCCCCAGCATTCTTTCTCCAATATCTCACCCTCTTTAACCTGATTTGAAACCTGGGTTTTCCACAGTCCCACACTTCAGTATCTTCTTACTGGCTTTACTTCTCATTGCCATTACAACCAGGCAGCTGGCCCGCAAGAGCAACCTAGTCAGAAAACCCCATAGAGCCCCAGCCCTAATTAAGGAGAGAAGCACCAAACTTCCTAAAACTTGTAAGCTAAGGGAGGGTCCCCATGACTGACACAGCAGTCGCCATTCTGGAAATTCAGAATTAGTAGAGGCCCAGTGTGGTGCAGTGAGTTAGAGTATAGGACTCGAATCAGACTCGGGTTCCAATCTATACCACAAAGCTCACTGTGTGCCGTTGGAGAGACATCACTACCTTATAGGGTCGGTGTAAGAATTTTAAAAAAACAAACAAACCTGGGAGACCGAAACTGCATATGCCAGCCTGAGCTCCTCCAAAATAAGTATGCAACAAATAAGAGCCTCAGAAATAAATGCCAAACGCAGAGTCCTGCATCTGCATTTTGATCAGACACGGGTCATATTTGGAAATACATTGTCTCCCTGCCCCCTCCCTTTCACCAGAAACCAGATCTGTCACCACACATCAGCATGTTGATTCCACATCTCTCCTCATCACCTCATTAATGTCAGCAGCCAGTGTGCATATTAAATCCTCTTTTAGCCCCACCCAGCCCTGAAGGCATAAGGCAGGAGGGCAAATTACTCCGAGGGAGGGGGGGAGATGGTCTTTCCTGTTAAGCAGGTTAGGGTTGCTCAGTGTGTCTGTGTCTGTTTCTAAGATCTGGTATGTGGGTGGCAGAGCCCTCAAAAGACACCTGTATAGAGAAGGGGGGATTTATTTGGTTGCAAAGTCAGTGAAAACTATAGCTTCTGCAGTGAGGGCTTAGCACCAAGAGATCTCAACCCCTCCTTTTTGCAGTGAAAACTCCGGTGACACAGAACAGCAGCTTCCTTACATTGAAAGAGCCTCTGGTGCTTACCTGGGAATTGTTGGGATTTACAGGCTGTTCTGCCCCTCCTGCCTGACTTGCCAGCTCATGACCCCTTTAGCACTTGCGCAGCCAGAAGAAATTCAGCATGTTTGGTTTCTCCAACATGGATAATGCAAAGATGGTTTGATGCAATGTGTGCAACGCCTCTGTGCCTGCCTACCACAGACAGGTAGTCAAAGGAGCCCACCAGCAAGGGAGAGAACACTACCAAAGGCAAATTCCCAGCAACAGCTGCTTGGGCTTTCCACCAGGGCTTGACCTTGCCTTGCAACAGGGCAAAGCAGCTGGTGGCAAGAGGAGCAGAGTGGATAGGCGAGAATGAATGCTTGAATGGTGCAGCAAGGCTTTCTAAAGTAGGAGTGGGAAATCTGGCCATTGGCGCTCTCCCCAAGCCACACCCCCTCTCTCCAAGCCACACCCCCTCTCTCCCCAAGCCACACGCCAATTAGGATGTGACCTGGAACTCAAATGTCTCTTGTTGTCTGGATGGGAGATAGAAAAGAGTGTATGTAGAAACTAGCCCACCAGTGCCAGATTTACGTACAGTGGTACCTCAGGTTAAGTACTTAATTTGTCCCGGAGGTCCGTTCGTAACCTGAAACTGTTCTTAACCTGAAGCACCACTTTAGCTAATGGGGCCTCCTGCTGCGGCCGTACCACCGGAACACGATTTCTGTTCTCATCCTGAAGCAAAGTTCTTAACCCGAGGTAATATTTGTGGGTTAGTGGAGTCTATAACCTGAAACGTATTTAACCTGAAGCATATATAACCTGAGGTACCACTGTATAAGCTAAACAAGCTATAGCTTAGGACCCCACTCTCTTGGGGGGCCCCAAAAATTTAAAGGAAAAAAGTTTTTGCATTATTAAGTTTGTTATGAATAAAAAATAATTTTAAGTTAGAGCTTAATAATTATTTCACTATTAATATACTTCTTAATTGTATTTCAGTTCAACAATTACTTTGATAAATACATATTGTGTTATGTGCAAATGGCTTTAGATACCTATTAGGTCCATAAATAGGGACGCAGGTGGCGCTGTGGGTTAAACCACAGAGTCTAGGACTTGCTGATCAGAAGGTCGGTGGTTCGAATCCCCACGACAGGGTGAGCTCCTGTTGCTTGGTCCCTGCTCCTGCCAACCTAGCAGTTTGAAAGCACGTCAAAGTGCAAGTAGATAAATAGGTACCACTCCGGCAGGAAGGTAAATGGTGTTTCCGTGTGCTGCTCTGGTTTGCCAGAAGCGGCTTAGTCATGCTGGCCACGTGACCTGGAAGCTGTACGCCGGCTCCCTCGGCCAATAAAGCGAGATGAGCGCCACAACCCCAGAGTCGGTCATGACTGGACCTAAAGGTCAGGGGTCCCTTTACCTTTACCTAGGTCCATAAATTACCATATAGCATATATTCAACACAAAAAACAGTGACAATTTGTTGTTGACAAAGGACAGCTGGACATATAAAGGGCCCCATTACCTTCAGTAACTTAGGGCTTCATCAAATTTAAATCCGGCCCTGTAGCCCACTATGCCAAGATAATATTTACATTCATTATTCTGGTCACTTTTGCCTCTGGCAACCCAGTAGGTTATGTGGCCCTCCAGCTGGAAAAAAAAGTTACATTCCTTGGCCCTAACAGGAGGGAGACACTATTTGGGCTACAGACTGAAAACTGCCCTCACACATCCACTCTGCTTTCATCACATAGAAAGTTCAGGCTTGCAAACTCTGTGCCTGTTTGCAAAGTGGGGACAGAGGCAATATGAGGACAGAAACAGCCTTCAGACATGATGGAGGCTGTGGTCAGGTCTAGATTTAGGAATCACACAGTGCTTGTGAGGTCAGTGAGCTGAGAGGGTGCCAGCTATGGACCACCTACTCACTTGACGGATGAAAAAAAAAATAGGACAGACAGCTCGTCTTCACTAGTAAAGCTGGTTGTACAGACACCAGCGTTGCATTAACATGTTTATTTTTCAAAGCCGGTGGAGCACAGTGACTAAAGGACTGACAATGCAGTCTTAGGCATGTTTACTCCTCACCACAGCATCCATGTTTACTAAGTTCAATGAGGTTTGTTTCTTGGTATGCAAGTATAGCAAGGGTGGGGAATCTGTGGCCCTTATATGTTGTTGGACTACATTTTTTAAAAAAATGATATTTATTGAAAAAAGAATTTTTAAAATCACAAAAAACAAAGAAAAAAACAAAATTACAGAAAAAAAACAGAGAAAAAAAGAAAAAAGAAAACCATCCTTTTCAAATTCTCCACTTTCTTTACCTTCTTTCCATGACCTCCTCCTCCTCCCATCTCTTGTATCTTAATTAATAATTGTCACAGCAAATCCTTTCCATAGTTTATTCTATTCTGTCATTTCATTACCTAGCTCTACTTTCTTCTTATCTTATATAAAACCTTAAAATTTAAAATTTAAATCTTATTTTTACCAGCTTCTCATAACCTTTACCTTTTTATCTACTTCTTTAAACATTCTTACAAGAGCCTAGTAATTTCATTTCAACATTTTTGCAACTTTCATAAAAAACATTTCTGACGATAGAAAAAAAACAACGAGAATAACAACAATCCAATCTTCTTCCAGTGTCCCCTCCCCCCCCCCCGGTCCCAGGATTGTCAGCCCTTTTTGTCCCGTTAATCTGGCTCATTTAACCTGGTGATCTGATATCCGAGGCCATCAAATCTCCTCCATGTCCCTTCCGCAGTTCTTCTTCATATTTTCCTTTCACTCGTGGGAACTCCAGCTTAGTAGTGTTTTTGACCCTTTTCGACAAATCGGCCCCTTTCTCATAGTCCAGACTAAGCTCCATGTGGTATTTTAAAACATGTTTCAAGTAGTAAGCATGTTTCACATTCCCTCCAAGATAAGTCCCAACAGCTCCAAACCTCTGACGGCCCATTGCCATTGCCAGATTCTGAAAGTCCAAACATCCCTGCGTAGGGGGGTCAGTCCAACCCCCCATTTCCAGCCAAACTTTATCTTTCCAAATCTGGTTTTTTCCAAGTTCATTTATCAAATCCAAAGGTTCATTTTCTTGCTGGGCCAAAAGACCCTCCATCCCTGGTGCCCAAGATTCAGCAAGATCCTCTTCTTTCAGCTGTTCTGTCATGGCACGCTCCTGTTTTGGTTCCTGGGTGGGCTCCATATAGATTCCCACTACCTGTTCAAAGGTTCCGACAGCATTAATCATAAAATCCGTCTTCTGACTTAACTGATCCAATAGGGCACTTATTTTACAGAAAGCACCCAACAGTGTTTCTGAAGGCATTGTCCTACAAGGTCACGAATCCTTTCCCACAGTTGTAATCAGTAACAGCTGCAAGTTCCATAGGCGCCGACTCCATGGGGCTTGAGGGGGCCCGAGCCCCCTCAAAAATTCGTTTGGGGGGGCTCTGCCCCCCCCCAATAATCTCCGGCGCCCCTCCAGCAGAGCGCCATCGCCGCCCCTCCCCCAGCCCAAAATGCACAGGGAGGGTCGGGCTGCATGCCTCCTGTCCTCCCTCCCGAGCAAAAGCTCCACCCAATTTCCTTTGGAGCTGATTAATAGGCGCAGCACGCTCTCCCCTATTCGCTCACGAGGAGGCAGCGCAACTTTATTTGCATATTCATGAGCTTATTTATTATTCATGAGCTTTCCCGGGGCCCCCCCAATATTTTTTATAAGTCCGCGTCCCTGGCAAGTTCCCAGGATTTAGTTACAATTTCACAGTTCCCCTCTAGGTAGTTATTTTCCCCTTCTGATAGTTATTTTCCTTAGGAACAATAACAACAAAGTTTCTTTTTTAAGGTATTTTGTCCATATTTGTTCTTTTAAAAGACGAAAGGAAACAATGGAGTCACAATGTTTCTCTTCTTTTAACTATCTGTCAAAGCATTTATTTCTGGTCAATGAGCTTCAAACATCAAATCCGACACCCCGCTCCAGGGTCAGGACGGTGGAAAATTACTTTACTTTAACCTCACTTCTGCAGGTTTAAACGGCTCAGGAAAAAATCCCCCTTCTACTCCTGCTGCCGAAGGGGGGTTCAGCGATTTTAAATGATGAAAGTCGATCCTTTGAAAGTAGTTTTTAAGGCTCTAGTTTGTGTTGTCTTTGCTTTGTTCTGACTACAAAGAAACGGAAGGTGACTTCCTGTTTAATCCTTCCCGTTTCAGTACCAAATTAGGGTTAGTTTTAAAGTCCAAATTCCTTCTTATTTCTCCAGTTCTTATCTGGAGTCCAAATATTTAATGTTCCAGTACTCACGGTTGGTTCTTTTAGATGCCAAATTGTCCCAGGAAAAAGGCAGCGCTCTCCGGCAACGGCTATGCGGCTTCGCTCCACAGAAAAAGCAGTTAACTCACAGTACCGCGCCACTTCCCCCTCTTCACTTTGTGGGTTGGGGGGGCGCTAAGGGTGCCCGCCGAGTCCCACGGTCACAGGCTTCATCCGCCTGTGATTTCCAGAAGGGTCCCCACTACGCCACAGCGGAAAGACCCGTTTCATGCGGAGCTGGTCCCTCCGGTTCAGAGGGAGTCCGCCACTGCCGGTGGCGCCACCCCGGAAGTCTGTTGTTGGACTACAATTCCCATCTTCCCTCACCATTGATCATGCGATCTGAGGTTGATGGGAGAGAGATGTCCAACAACATCTGGGGGACTACATGTTCCCCACCCCAGAAGTACAGAACAGCAGCTTGAGACACAAATTAGGAACTTTCCAATTTTGAATCTCTCCTCTGCCATGAGCTGCCTAGCTGGCCCTGGGCAAGCTGATCTCTCTCAGCCTCAGTTCCCTCATCTGCAAAATGGAGGAATAATAATAGTGACTTACTGTACAAGGTTGGTGTCATGATTACAACCTGATCATATACGCAAAGTGCATTGAACACTTGAAAACATTGTACAAATATTAAACGTTGTTGTTGTTGTTGTTCACAGGGGAATTTTCCAAGAGTCAATGCCCATTGAGCAAATAGTTTGCTTCTGAGTGACTATGATCAGATCCATGCATGCACATGTATCTTCTTATACAAGATAAATAATAAATTAGTAAGGATAAATTATCTGCACAAATGTTTCATTAAAGTCATGAAATGAGCTGCAAATACAAGCTTTTTAAAAAAAACACGACACCCAGATATTTAATTATTGAGCAAATGAAAGGGCTGAAGATGCTCCTTACCTGGGGTGCCACAATATTGTACTCTTGGCTCCTCATGCACCTGAACCATGGGGGGGGTCACTAACCGAGACTTCCTCTGTAGATCTCAGTGACTTGACAGGGATGAAAAGATTCAGCCTTAAAGTATTCAGGACACAATTTGTTAATGGACTTGTAAATTAATACACAAAACTTGAACTTGTCCCAGTAATATATAGGCAGCTATTGCAAGCTTTTAAGCACTAGAGTCATGTGCTGGTGGTAGTCTGTCACTGCCAGCATAGAACAAGAATCATATAGAAGAGCAAGGCTTCCTGAGGACAAATCAGCATTGCTCCTGCAGAGGAAAGGCTGGCCTCACCAGCGCTGTATTACTCTTTGCACTGACCAACCGATATATAGAGAGAAGCAATATGGTGGGCTCAGTCCCTGCTCCTGCCAACCTAGCAGTTCGAAAGCATGAAGTGCAAGTAGATAAATAGGTACCGCTCCAGCGGGAAGGTAAATGGAGTTTCTGTGCACTGCTCTGGTTTGCCAGAAGCAGCTTAGCCATGCTGGCCACATGACCCGGAAGCTGTATGCCGGCTCCCTCGGCCAATAAAGAGAGATGAGTGCCGCAATCCCAGAGTCGTCCACGACTGGACCTAATGGTCAGGGGTCCCTTTACCTTTACCTAGAAATTTGGACTCTCAAAAGCAGGGCAGGCTTGCCATGCAGCAATCTGTTTCTTGTGGCACCATGAAGGATGCTCAGGAATTTGTGCTGGACTGCTGCAGCAATACTTTTTATAGCACTAACCAAAGGGTAGTGCAGTTTGGGCTTTGCTTCAGGCAACAAAATGTTGTCACTGTCAAAAACTTTAGACACACTTCACAAAAGATACAGAAAAGGTCAAGTGGGGGGGTGGGCCTTTTCATTTATACAAAAATTTCTAAGTAGACTCTTGCTCTACTCCCAAGGCTCTAGAAACTAGAGCTTTCATGTGTTGCTAGGCTCACAACAGAATTGTACCACCTGGCACTCCACAATGTATTACATTTCTCCCCTGTTTTAACAGAGCCGACTGCTTCCCATGGGAACAGCTGCATTTTTGTTTATTTTAAATGCAATAAAAGAATATAAAGGAAAGAAAAGGGGGTGAGGGGAAGAGGCAATAGAGTAAATATAGACACTCTACTTCTTCAATCATTTGTGCAAACTGTAAATCACCAGAGATTAGGGCTCCAGTTCTTCACCTCTCTGTGTTTTCAGCCTAATATAGGCACTCAAGTTTGACCATGTTTTGTTCCCTGAATTTGGAAATGTCTGCAGTGGATTTTCTCTTCCTTTTCTTCATGTTATATCCATCTCTCTGGTTCATCAAGGACATGGGTCCAAACATGCCGCTCATACTCAACTTGATCCAAATTCCTTAGAGCAGAATTTTAGGTTCTGTGTACACTTTCATTCCTCTCCCTCACTGTGCCGCAGCTGGAGGGAAGCAGAGAAGCAGTTAAACTGTAAGGCTATGTAACAGCATGTATGCATCAATGTAATCAAGTGACAATAGCTCAACGCCCAGATCTCATAAAGACAAGCAATTCTTTCAACTTACCATTTGAGCCCTTGCACATCACTTGCACATCAGCATGTGGTCAATGGACAACTGACACAAACTGTGGTTCATGGGGCCAGCATCAACACCTGGCATCCTTGGGCTACTGCCAGGGCAGCAGCACCCTGGCAGGGCCCACCACCTTTGGGGGTAGCAGGAATTCCTGGTCTAGCAGTCTGGGCAGTCCTGAGCAACCAGGTTTGGCCACAATATGGCCAGTGCCCCTCCTCCAATGCAGTATCACTCTGGAGCATTCTGGGAAACTAAAACAGTGTCTAGACTTAGCCATCCAACCTGCCATGGCGCAAAAATGCTGGAGATGTCTTCCCTCAAGGCACATTGCCCAAGGACCCTCTTAAAACCTGGAGCTGGCCTTTGTGATATACATTGTGTGTATAACTTTGGCCTGAGCTACATAAGTAAGCAGTCAGTCTGGGGAGTCTGTACTAGAACTGGGATACCCTCAAGAAGCCTTTTAGGTTTGCAGATTGTCCTTCACCTCGTTAGAGTAAGCCCATTTAACTTTCTGGACATGAAACAATGCAAGCATAGTTAGTGAAGAGGAAAAATCACAGACCTCCAAGTTTTATGGGGAGTTGGAATACCTCCCCTGTACCCTCAACCACCTGCCAAAAAATGTAACTGTAGAAAGGCATCTATGGTCTTTCATCTGACACTGGTTTTACCAGCTAGTGAAGGATATGTAGAATTTATTGTATCACCAAGGCAGTTTATAAATATCCATAAGTGTTATATAGAAGGGAAACAGCACAAGCAGTGCCTTGGCCTAAGGTGCACTTAAAGGTCACTGAAAAGGTCCATAGTTTGATTTGTAGCTCACTAATTTGGCTGCACAGCCTGTTAAACATTAACCAAGGCTTCAGTTTCTGCCGATGCTGAGGAACTGGGGACACTGAAATCATGTGCTATGTATGTGTGAAAATTGATTCACGCATACACACACCCCTTAGTGAGCCAAACTAGCTACCGTGGGGAAATGTATCTTGGCAAGCACAGATAACTGCTGAAAAGTTCAAAATACTGCTGGAATAACATCATCGTGGGCACTGAAATGTTGACTGACTGACAATTCCCAAATGTCATACCTCACTGTGAACGGTCATGAAGCAATTCATGGTTGGTAAGGTGGAAAAGTTTGAGGTTTCATACGGGAGATGTGGAGTGGGGTAAGTGGCTTTGGAGGAGGTGCTTGTATTTTTGTGGACACAAAAATCAGTTTTGAATTCATTCCAAATTTAAAATTTCTGTTCTAGTTCAGAACAATCATTTCTATTGACACGTTCAACCTTGAGCCTTTCCCATTTATTTAGAGCATTTAACAAGGGCAAAGCTTCCACATTTTCTGAACTACATGAAATGGAGTCCCTTGCACTAGAAACATGAGAGGCTAATTCATTTTTCCTGGAATAAGAACTGGACAACATATGTAGCAGCTGTCACCTGTGCCCAATAGTAGAAATGGCTATCAGTAATTCACACCTGTGTATAAGTGGAGCCATTATTCGCAGCAACATTCACTAGCATTACATTTAACCAATTTCCATTCATGCTATCTCTGCCTCAGGATCTTCTTTGCTTCACAATCTCCTCTACTTCACACCACACATGTTAAGCACAATGCTTCCACCCAAGAATTGTGGGAATTGTAGGTTACCTCCACAGAGCTGCAATTCTCCACACCTTTAGCAAACTACAGCTTCCATTATCATTTGGGGAAAGCCATGTGTTTTAAACATGTAATTGGATGTGACTGCAATAGCCTTTCTCAAACAAGATAACTCAAATGTACCAGGCAACTAAGCACAGCATTCCAAAAGATAAGATTATGATTCCTTTACTACTTTCATAGGATGAAGACACATTTATGCAGATAAATTGTATGCACATTTCACTAAAATTACTCAGAGCTTACACATGACAATGTCCTTTATCATTGTCACTTATTTTTACATAAAACCTGGTGTGTGACAAATGTACATCATCACGCCTTGTGATCAGAAGCAAATCTTACTTCATCTTGCATACACAGGGCCAGTCCACCCATGAGGCAAGTTGAGGCAACCACTTCAGGCGGCAGAACCCACAGGGGCAACAGATCCCAATGTAGATCTTTATTCCCTGCCCTCAGTTGTTTCTAATGTAGACCTTCACTCACCCCTTCACTGGCAGAGAGGGGAACACCATTTTGTGGTTTGCCTCAGGTGCCAAAATGTCTTGGGCCCTGTGTGTACATGTGGTGGACACAACGTTTGGAAGCTGTGACCAGTCATGGTTTTCCTATGCATGTGTATTCATCACATACGACAGTGTACATGGGATGTACAGATGTTTTCCTACTTAGAAGAGATACCTATGTGAGAAATCCTTCATAGGGGGGAGCAATAACTCAGAAGCAAAAACACCATATCCCTTGGTTCTTGTTCCAGTGCAGGATATTACACTATGTCAGAATACTTCAGCAGACATTGCTGTGCACAGACGACAAAGACACATGAGCAGCTTCATCCACGTCTAATGGCTAATTCTGCCCCACAGATGCATATGGAAACAAAAAGTGAAGCCAGACATAGCAAAACATGCAAATAAAATTGCCATAAGGTTAAGTTTAGAAAAATTCAAATGATTTTTTAAAAAAAATCTCTCTGACAAGTTGCCCCAAACTGGCTAGAGCATAACTTGGTCAGAAGCACAGTCTGCTCCCAAAAAACTCAATGGCAGGTGGGTGTTTCACCCACTTCAGATCTCCGTGTTCCCATCATATTTTTCACACCAATTTCTACGCTCATGTTGATTCTCCTGGCAAGATCTTTTCCCCGCAAGGATGGAAAGGGCAGGATTTTGTGTTCTTTTGGCTGCAGGGCACAAGAAGCTTGGGAAAATGAAATCAAGAGATGCAGTTGGCAACAACAAACATTCTTTTGTGAATGCTTCACTAATGCCCAACAAATATGGAAATAGCTAAGAAGCTTCCAAATTATGTCACTGGAGTAAATGGAGCATAGTAGATACATGTGCATATGATGAATTAAATTAACTTGATTTCTCCTCCTGCGATCAGCTTAATTTTCTGTTTGCATGAATCTGTATGTGGATGGTACATATTCCTAGGAAATATCTGGGAAGTAAGAAACATGGGGCTGTATCCAACTGTTTTACTTGCAGTAGACCCACTAATTTAACCAATCCAAGTCAAGAACCTAAGAAACGCCTGCTGGATCAAGCTAATGGCCCATTTAGTCCTGAAACCTGCAACTTTGGTTGGTTGCCCTGGTTGACCAGGGGCCCTGGTAGGAATTTTTACCCATTTGACAAATTGGCACCAGCCTCTTGGTTTTTCGCCTACCTCATAGCAAATCGTCACAACTTTTCGGGTATTGGTGGTTAGGCATTGGAATATGTGTTGTGTGTTGGTGGGCAGGGTGTGGCCATCGCCTACCCCTCCCCTTGTTGGGTATTCCGTTAAAGGAATCCGGCGGTCATGGATCCTGTCCGATGCCCTGCTGGTGGCTAAGGCCATAGCACGATCCCCTGGTGACATCAGGGGAAGCTTCCAACTGTATTTGCATCAACAAGCTCCTCCCACTGGTTGTTAACCTTCAAATGTCCCCCCCCTCCGCCGGCTGCACGGGGTGGGGTCATATATAGGTTGTTTGATCCAATGCCTAAGCCAATACCACTCACATGCTGTAAGCAATAAAGTTGTGGCCTTCTTTAGCCCATTAACCTAAAATACATGTGTCCTTGTGTCTTATTTACCCCTACACAGGTTGCGGGTCCTCGACTTACAAGAGCACTCTCCCCTCCTGTGGTTTCCAGCAACTGATATTCAATAGTATTGCTGCCTCCAACCATGGAGGCAGAGCACAGCCATCATGGCTAGTAGACATTGACAGTCTTCACCTCCATGAATTTGCCTAATCTTCTTTTAAAGCCATCTAGATTGGTGGTCATCACTGCCTCCTGTGGTAGAGAGTTCCGTAGTTTAACTACGTGCCACGTGAAGAAGTTAGCCATGTCCATAATCCTCACTCATTGGCCATATTTGCCGAGGTTCAACAAGACCTGGAGAGAGCCACAATCCCTAATGTAGGAAAGAAATCGTGCTTTAGATATTCTTATTGAAAGTGCCAGCAGTAAGTTCTAATGCAGAGAAGAAGCTGAAATGGGAAATGACCTGATTTCTATGAGGGCTAGTTAGTTCCTCAGAATAATAAAGATTTTCTGTTTCTTTGGGGGGATTCATGATGACGAGTGACTATCCTTTAAGGATATATTGAATGTCACATTCCTTACACTGTGGAAGACCTGCTGGCAAGGCAGTCCATCAAAACCTGTGGTCTGCAGCTGAAATTTGTAATTATGGTGAGATTATGAAGCAGAAAATGCATAGCAGACAGTGGGTGAAAAGCACAAAGTCAGTTTCCTTCAAGCTACATAAATTTTGACGTTCAAAGGAGGAACAGATCCTGTCATGCATGAACGAAAGCACAGAGGCAACCTTTAAGATGAGAAATGATGAGGGCGAGCTCTTCCCTTTGAGAACAGTGTGACTTTCAGAATAAAAATAAATAAAAGCCTTCAGACTCCAAGGCATGAGATCAATACAATCAACTTTGAGAGCATATTTGTCTCATTGTGTACTGAATTACCAGACGGCATAAACATGTAAAAATCACAGTCAAATAATAAGGAAATGTTGAGGAGCAAAAACCGCAATGGGGCAAAACCTAAAAAAGTCAAATCATAAATGGCAACTGCTTTACTTTTTTTCAGGAGATGAAAACTTAGAGACTGGGAGACTGAAATCACATCTTCATTTCATTTTGCTTTAAATGGTCACCCACAGATATTCTCCTGCTTCAGTTAACAGGCATTCAGATACTGTATGCTTTCCCCCTTTTAAATGTCATTTATGATTCCCATTCCAGCTAGTGTGAGAGACAACACATTTGCTTACCCTAGAAGCTAGTCTGTTCTGTCCTACAACAAGACTCTGATGAAATCGCATCATGACTAGTGATGCCAGTGACAGCGTATAACAACCCTTAGGTCTTTCTTTAGCATTACAGTGGTACCTCGGGTTAAGAATTTAATTCATTCTGGAGGTCCGTTCTTAACCTGAAACTGTTCTTAACCTGAGGTACCACTTTAGCTAATGGGGCCTCCCACTGCCGCCGCGCCGCCGCAGCACGATTTCTGTTCTCTTCCTGAAGCAAAGTTCTTAACCCGAGGTAATATTTCTGGATTAGCGGAGTCTGTAACCTGAAGCATATGTAACCCGAGGTACCAGTGTACCTGCCTTGCAGGCCCAACCTTCTGACAAGGTCAGAAGAAAGGCACGGCAATTTTATCAGTGCTTTGCAGTTTTATTTAAAAGGCAACATTATGCTCACAGCTCTAGTCCTTTTGAGGGGGGTGTTTCTTAAAAATATAAAGCGTTATAGAAATGAAATGAAATGAATAATGATAATAAGTCTTTTCCATTACCATGTTAGTTTCACATGGGGTTGGGGACACTGAATAAAATGGCAATGATCGATTGGCTGATTGGTCCCCTTTCCATCCCATCTTTTCCTCCCTGGAGCCCAAGGCTCTCTTCCCACCGCCCAGATTGTGCTGCACCGGAAGATGCCATGCGGATCGTACCTGCCTCCTCCTCCTCCTCCTCCTCCTCCTCCTCCAGTGCCTCAGACAAACTTCTGGAACTGCCATGGCAGAAGGAGGAAGAGGAGCGGTGGCGCACAGAGTCAAGATAAGTTTTTCTTCCATTTTTTGGTTCTACACTCTGGTGTGAGCCAACTGACTCACGCCACAGCACAGCATCAAAATAACACCTGTCTTTTGGTCCCTCACTTAGGCGTGGCCAACGCAGGGAGCAAAATGGGGGCATTCAGGATTGGGATCAGAAGCCGGGGCAGCTTCTGTCAATTCGGGATGTTCGGGTCAAATCAGGACACTTGAGGGGTCCGCCAACTCCACTAAAAGATAAGCAGAAAATTAAGATTGAAAGGCCTGGGTGAAACAGAACATTTTTGCCTGGTGCCTAAAAACTGTACTGGCACCAGGTGTGCCTCCCTGGAGAAAGCATTCCACAAACGGGGAGCCACCACTGAGAAGCCCCACAACTCGTGTCACCACCCTCCGCACCTCCCTCGGAGGGGGCACACTGAACAGGGCCTCAGGTGGAGAACGCATGGTGCAGATTGGTTCATGTGGGTGAGGCCATGGAGATACCACCAGAGTTTATAAATTAAAGGCTCACAATGCAAACTGGTGGCTCGTAATGCTCAGCTTCGATTCACAGGTGAGCATTTGGTTCCAAGTTCTTTTCCAGGTGAAATATGAATCCAGGTCATAAAAAGGCTTCTGCCTCCCATTCCTACCCAGCTGCCCACTTCAGGTCTTTTCACACATGCACCTCAGCAGGAGGAGTGCCTCTCAAAGGCACTATGCATAGCATGTGTGAAAATCTCACCCAACAGTTTCCCCAGCAATGGCAAGTTTCCACAATGAAACAGGCAATTCAATGTAATCTGTACTTGTATGTAACCTTTTATGGATAATTAGTGCATCTGTAAAGGCTTCCAGGCCAGTTCTCTCCCTGCCAAATCCTCAGGGTCTATATCATCCCAGATTTGGCTGCATTTTTAGAAAGATTTCTCTTTTTATTTTATGAAGATCAAACGTTTGCTAGCTTAACCAAGATTAGAGGCCTTGTGCTTTCAAGCTGTGCAATCAATAGCTTTTCAGAGGCTAATTTCTTCCATTAGACTGAAATATGACAATGCCATTTTGGTGATGTGGTGCTTTTCGTTTCAACAAATGACTACTCCAGATCAGGAACACAGTAGACAGGAAGGATTACAGTTCAAGATGGACTGAGACTTGGATTGTCAGACCTATGTTCTCAGGGAGGAGGGGGCAAGAAATGCTAGGTTGAAGTGCTCTTTTCTGCTCTGTACCTTCATCACAGAACATATTTGTAGCTGAAAGGTTCTTCTGTCAAGATGTAGGTGTCTAATAATAATAAAAAGACAATGGATTTGCACCCAAGCCCTATGCATGTTTAGCTGGAAATGAGTCCAACTGAGTTCAGTGGGTCTTACTCCCAAGTAAGCAAGTATGCTTAGGATTGCAACTTAACAGTGGAATCCCATACAGTCTACTCAGAAGTAAGCCCCACTGAGTTCACTACTCCTAAATTAGCCATTATACAATGTATACAGACTCACAAAGACCCTCTCATCCAAAGCCTTTTGTCTAAAGCATAGCATCTTGCCGCTGTAACAATCACCCAGCTGCTAATTCTGAATCATTTTAAAACTTTATTCTACAACTATTGCCAGGAAACCATTTTTTATCAGTCCTTCCTTTGATGCATTTTCCCTATCAACTTTCCTGCTTCTTGATGCCCTAACAATCTATGGAAATTTGTCCTAAAATCTCTGGCAATAAAAGCAATCTCATCTGCTTTCTAAAAAAATAATAACCCTAAACTCTCAAAACTTAATACATATTTTAAGATGGTTATCATGTCAAATTTGCCTCAGTCTTCTCCTCTCAATGCTAAGCACATACAGAATTGCAGGTCCTTTAACTCTTCCATATACGGAAGCACTTAAAAAACCCTTTCACCTCTTTGTTGTGTTTTGCTGAAACCTCTGTACTGAATTGCACAAAATCAATTGTCTTCCCATCATAAAAGGGCTGCCGCAGACTAGCCAGGATTGCCACATTCCTGTAGAATGGTTGAAGCTAATTTCCAGTGAACATGTACTTCCTGGTAGATGTCATTTTCCCTCTCTCCATGTGCAATAGGTGCACAGAAATTACCATAACTTTTCTCTGTTGCAGGGCAAAGCTAGGGCCATGCATTCTGTAGCAAGAAGGAGAAGAAAAGCCATTCTTCCTTTACAATAGGGTATGTTTCCGAGCACAATTCAAAGCCCTAAAAGGCCTTGGTCCTGTATACCTGATGGAGCGTCTCCACCGCCATCGTTCAGCCCGGACACTGAGATCCAGCACCGAGGGCCTTCTGGCGGTTCCCTCATTGCAAGAAGTGAGGTTACAGGGAACCAGACAGAGGGCCTTCTCAGCAGTGGTGCCTGCCCTTCAGATGTGAAGGAAATAAGCAGCTATCTTATCTTTAAAAGACATCTGAAGGCAGCCCTGCTTAGGGAAGTTTTTAATATTTAATGCTATATTGTTTTTAACACTCGATTGGGAGTTGCCCAGAGTGGCTGGGGAAACTCAGCCAGGTGGGTGGGGTAGAAATAATAAATTATTATTATTATTATTATTATTATTATTATTATTATTATAGCCCTGCTGGATCAAACCCAAGGCCTATTTAGTCCAGTTCTGCTCTCACAGTTGCCAATCAGATGCCCATGAGAAGTCAATGTCACTCTTCTACTCGTGTTCCCCAACAACTGGCATTGAGAGGCATAGTGTTCCTGCTATGAGGGAGGAAAATATAGACACCACGACTAGTAGCCATGTGCAACCACTGCTTTATTGATTGGGGAATGGAGCACCACATTCCAGGTGAGCAGGATAACATTCAGTCCTGCACTTCCCCACCTTCAGTGGAACAGTCCAGGACTAGTTTTGCCATGTGAAGAGCTGTTTGCCAAGGTTGTTGAGTGGCATCCATCATTCATTGCACACCAGGTATCAAAAACTGCATGTGGATGTGGATAAGAGGCAAGAACATAAAACAGGTTTTCTTCCTCTGTGATCACCAGAGAGCAGCAACTGTGGGCTGCAAGCAGGGGTGTACCTAGGAGTTGGCCAGGTCGACCCCCACCAAGGACGCAGGACCAGGGGGGTGCAAAAAAAAATGCCTCTCCATTTTGGCACACTTCCTGAGCCTCTTTTCTGCTGCTCTGGGCCACTGAGGCACACAGGCTCCTCTGGCAAGGGCACAAGAGGCAGGGGGCGCCAATAAATCTCCTTGCCAGTGGTGCAAGGGAGCCTTCTAGCTGCAAGAAGGGAGAGGAAGAAGTGCCTGTAGATGTATCACAAGAGGAAAACAAGGAAGCCCCAGGAGCAGTTCAGTTCTCTTGTTACTGACAGGTGATATTTTGTTGTTCAGAAGAAGCGATGGTTTCCTTCACACTTCCGTGTCTGAAATCTCTACAGCAAAACTGTATACGGATCTGCTTTTCTGGCTTTAAGCAGTTGCCAGCTGAAATCACTGCCTGCATGCCTCATGGTGTTCTATTTTGAAAATGACAATACTACAACAGCCCAGCATTGGCACAGAAGTAGATTTTGCCCATTTAGAGAGAGAATCTCTTACAACAAAGTACTTCAGCAATAGAAACAGCACTCAGAATCCAGTTCACGTTCACCTAAAAATCCAGTGCAGGTTTTGCCTGGAGCTGCGGCAGGTAAAGGGAGTTGCCTAGCAAGTGTATGACAGGTACCAAAACACCTCCCTGTAACAGGTTGGTTCACTTGGAGTAATAAGAACTGTATAACAGGTGAACTCCTTTGCTAGGTTTCCCTGAGGGTTCCTTTGCCACCGACTGCTCCTTGTCACCACTACTATAATAACACAGGTGACTATAAAATTAGCAACACCGCCACACTTTAGTCTGTTTTGCCAGGTTTTGTTTTGCAATTGTGGCCCATAGATCTTCTAGCTCCACAAGATGAAAGGAGTCGCACATCACAACAGCTGTGTTTTCAGTTTGCTGGACCTTTTCAACAATCTGCTACGTAGGTTGCTCAGTTCTTAGAAATAAAGTGGCCCCTTACAACATCCTAGAGAACAAGAATATTAGAGTGTGACATCATTCTAGGGTGACTAAGCCCTAGAGTTCACAGCCCCCATTACAACAGGCAACTGGAAAAGTGCTGAAACCTGGCTTGAAATTGTTCGAAATCCCCTTAATTGCTGTTGAATTTGGACACAGAGTGAGTGGTTTTATTGATTTTTTTTTAAAAAAAATACAGTTTCCATTCTTTGTATTTTGCCCAAATAAAAACTCTATAGAGCATAAGCTGGTCAGAAGCAAGAGAAAGGCTTAATTCAAGACTATATTCCCAGAATCTAAAACCCCAAAGGAAACAAGGTAGCCCATATAGTCCAGCACTATTTCATCACAGTGGCCAACCAGATTCCCTGCATTGCAGACGGTTGGGCTAGATGACCCTTCCAATTCTACAATTCTATGATTCTAAACAGAAAGGGCATGCCTGAAGTATAAAGGAACCTGATGTATAAGCATCATAAAGGGTTCCAAAGGCAAGAGTAGGAATCAGACCTAGAGCTACTAGTAGATCCCTAGGTGATTTGCAGTAGATTGCCAAGGTTTCTGTAGTGACAAGAAAATGACTACACACAAACTAAATTGTACTTCTGGGATTAAATGAAGAAAACCTGGGGGTAATCAGGAGTGGATGTTTGTGTGAAAGGACTATGAGCTGCATTCAGCTCTAGTACCCTTGGTCTCAGAATCTTACATTTTAACCGTTTGACTTTTGCGCCAGGTTGGTGGGCCCCAGGGTTCTAGTTTAAAAAATAATAATAATGAAGTAGACCCCCACAAGGCTGAAGTCTGCCCACCCATAAGAGGTGCCCTGCTGAATCAAGCCAGTGGCCCACCTAGTCCAGCGTCCTGTTTGCAGAGCGGCCAACCACATGCCTGTGGGAAACCTGCAAGCATAACATTAATGCAACATCAACTGGTACTCCCAACCCCTTCTGGGTACTTCCATAGTACACAAAGGGCATTGCTTGTAATTGCACCATATTGGCCTCCATGCCTTGCAGTTTATGCACCCTTTGTTCATGCATTGCAAAGTGCACAGAGAGAACAGGCATGCATGCACCATCCTCAATGCCTCCGCTTTGCTCCACAATGAAACTTTCTGCATCAAGCAGGAAGGCCTGAAGAGACCTTTGAAGTGTATTGGACTGAACAAGAATCAAATCATTATAAGCGTTCCTGATCATGAGGAGAATTCTAAGCACGCACAGCCCAACATGGTCAGTAGCCCCCTGCTCAATGCAGAAAGTCTGATCATGGAGTGAGGTGGAGGGAACTTTGTGGGTGGTGAAGGCATATCCACCCCCCTCCCTTACACCCACGTTATGTTCTCACACATTCTTTGGAATACACAGAGAGGACCACAAACCACAAGTCTGTTTTGCTACAGGCAGTTTGCAGGAGTGATGCTAAAAACACCTCTTAGTCTTGAGAGGAGGCTGTCACGCTGACCTGCCCTTAACAGCAGCCTGACACACCGAAATTATGCAGGTGAAGCTACTCCTACACTTAACCTCCTTGCCAGGAAAAGCATCCCCTGCCAAATGTGTCTGTGGGTGTGCAGCTGTTGTTGTTGTTGTGATGGTTAAAGATTGCTGTTAAAGCCACAGGAGCAAAATAAAAAAACGAGAAAGGGAAAGCAAACTCATCCCGTTTGAATGCTGCTAATTTGTCAGAGAGAAGAGAGGGGCGTTTTAAAGACGTGCATTCCAGCCAGTTTTGATCTTGCATTCAGATGTATAGTCATGTGAAATGCACAGACAAAAAAAAATCATATTAAAACAAGTGTTCCTCCTGAAAACTGCCTAAGCCTGTTTGCTAAAGAGCCGGAGTTTTTAATTTACCAAATTAGTCGTTCCAAAAATGGTCGGTAGGGGGGGATGAAAGAGTAGCCTAAGCAAGCAGTTCCCAAGAAGTCTCTGCCTGATCTGGTTTGAATCCTCTGTTCTCCCACTCATCAAACCTTTAAAATATGTGACAGCACAATTATTCCCATTGGTAATGTTTTGTATTGCAGCTACAGACATAATTATCTGATACAGCTGGAGCATGCATGTAGGCCTTAAAAAAAAAGGCCCTGGCTCATAGATTCCTATCCATACCAGGTATAGTATGGCATGATTGGGAGACTGGCTTGGAAGATGTCTTTGGGTCCCCTCCAAGCCTGTGGTTTTTCATCAATAAGATGGGAGCCTATAGTAGAAAGGATTGCTGCAATGGACAGACCAATCTCTTTGCTAAGTTAATGGCCCTGGCTAAGCCATTCATAAGGACACAGTGTGATTGACAGATGAGCAGCCCTACCCCCCTTCAAAGTTTGGCCCAATCCCAGTAAGGATCTGACCCCCCTGGAGCCAAAAAGGTTCCCCACTCCTGGTGTAAACTTGCTCCTGTTGAAAGGCTTGATGGGTGTCCCTAAAGGTGTCCTGAATCTTAAAGAAATTCATTCCCAAGCAGAAGTGTCCTTTGAAAACCTTGCCTCTCCCTTGCCTGTGTTGGGTGGCCAGAGGCAAAAGTGAACTGAGCTACTGCACCTTTAATAGCTGTGTGGTAGAAATAGGAAATTTCGGCAGGTGTAGTTAGCAAGGCAGGTGGAGGAGCCTTGACATCTTTTCCATCTGGCTACTGTAGCATAATGGGGTACCCAAACATAATCGGCTGCCTTTGTCTTGGTACCCTTCACTCCATTTGAAGGCAACAGGAAGCTGCCTTATTCCAGAGATACCCTTTTACCCCAGTATGGTATTCTAGTCAGAGTCTCAGGCACAGGGTCTTCATGTCACCTACTCACTGAACTTCTTCCAAGGATGCCAAGCACTGAGTCTGCCTAGGATCTTCTGCATGCAAAGCTTTGCCACTAAGTTATAGTTGCTTCTCCATGAGGCGGCAGCTACGGTCTCCAAAGCATCTGGAGAAGGGAAGAATATCTCCATATATTCCATCTGTTTCTGTTACCCTGGGTTGGTCTCTATATCTGGCAAACCACTCGTCCTGTTTTGTCTTTGGGGGAGATTTTAGGAAGACTGCTTTTTTTAAAAAACACATGTGAATGTGTCTGCCTGTAAACTGGCTCTTATTCCTTTACCTGCATAGCTTTCTATCCAAACACACCTGCATTTCCAGTGCTGGGTTTTTAATCTGTGTACACATGACATTATCCAACATGCGTATGCATCCTGTAAAGGTAAAGGTAAAGGGACCCCTGACCATTAGGTCCAGTCGTGACCGACTCTGGGGTTGCGGTGCTCATCTCGCTTTATT
The DNA here is from genome assembly GCF_965113315.1 of Podarcis vaucheri. Lineage (NCBI taxonomy): Eukaryota > Metazoa > Chordata > Lepidosauria > Squamata > Lacertidae > Podarcis > Podarcis vaucheri. The sequence goes on along the minus strand of NC_138760.1, from coordinate 43,641,720 downwards.
GGCCGAGGGAGCCGGCTTACAGCTTCCGGGTCATGTGGCCAGCATGACTAAGCCGCTTCTGGTGAACCAGAGCAGCGGACGGAAACACCATTTAGCTTCCCGCCGGAGCGGTACCTATTTATCTACTTGCACTTTGACGTGCTTTTGAACTGCTAGGTTGGCAGGAGCAGGGACCGAGCAACAGGAGCTCACTCCGTTGCAGGGATTCGAACCACCAACCTTCTGATCGGCAAGTCCTAGGCTTTGTGGTTTAACCCACAGTGCCACCCACGTCCCTTTATGCATCCTGTACTTTGCTATAAAATACTATTGTTTGATTAGCTGTTTCTCAAACCAGCTTCAGTCCATTCCCAATTCATCCTTTAGTCATTCCTAATCTAGCTCTAGTCAAGGTGTAAACACCTTTGCATAGGGTGAAGTATGCTCCCACCCCACCAATGCCCCCTTGTGAGGAGACAACATCGCGCTCTATGGCGGTAATGTGAGCGCAATGCTCTTGCGTGTCTTGAGTTGTGACATTAAACATTCTATTACACAGTCTTAAGCATTCAAAAAGTAAAATCTTAGTTTACCAACACAATCTGCATCAGAGAAATCAGTGCAGGACAGGCTACTGCAGAGATAACACACAGCAGAAAGGCAAGCATTTAGCAAATATGAAATAGTAAGTTGAAGATGCTTAAGCAGTACACTTTGGTGTGATAACAGGGCTGTTTCATGTATGCAGGAGTGTCACTATTTCTACCTATGAAAAGTTGGGAGGGTGTGTATTAGACCAGAAAGTAAGGGCTTGTCATCACCAGAGCAAAATTTAGACCCCCACCCCGCCCTGGATCTTTCCCCCTTTAATGGTGGGGTTTTTAGATCCTGGTTGTTTCCGACTTTCTAAAGATCAAAGTAATGGTGCAAAAATATAATAATAATGGAAAAGAGAATTTCTGGATGCCAAGATCCAAGATTGAGGCAAGTACGCTTTGGTGAGAGAACCCCAGTATATATTTAAAGTCACAAAATAGGCAGCAAAGTAAAGTGTGGAAATATAGGCTATAAAACCTCAAAATGTGCGCCTCTCCAAGTGAATTCCAAAATGTCCCATTAAAAAGTTTCTTTCCAAAGTTTCCCTCTTCCGCCGGTGTAGCCAAAGACTACACATTTGATAAGTTTAAAAATGGTACAAACTCTCCAAAGGTCAGATTCATTCAGAAAAGTTGCACAAGCAGTAAAACTTAGCTTCTTTAAAAAGTAGTGAAAGTCCTAAATTATTGATTTACAAACTCAAGAGAGGCTAATGAAAGCCATGCAGTTGAATCGGAGCAAGCAGCTCAAACCTCTTCACATTTGCATTATATTATACTTAAGCATGTTGGTTATATGAGGTGGGTTATTCCACACAAAGAGCATCATGTTTAAAGGAGAAATAGTTCAGGTCAACACTAGGATATACAGGATGTAGAAGCCCCTACATTAATGGGGAGACAGGTTGCTTCAGTGTGGATCAAGGCTTGCATCTAGTGGTGACTGGTACCGCATAGGACTCATAAACTCTTACTTACAAACTGGCCTAGTTCAGAGGTACAAATCTCAAGAACCTTGCCCAAGAAGGGGAGATTAGCAACTGGCTGGTTGTTACTTAGATTTTCTGAATCCAGGGAGGGTTTCTTGGGGAGTTGTTTTGCCACTGCCTCTTTCAAGCAGGCAGGGACTAAAATCTGTGAAGCTGCCTCAGATCAAATGTCTAAGCTGAGGTCTCATTGACAATGATTAATCATGATGGCACATTTTTGCCTGCTACATCTGTTTACTCATTTTTGTGACTCAACAGACTAGACATGCTACCATCTCAGACTATTAAAAACTGCTGCAAGAGGGCTTATTAATTTTGGCAAAATAATCACCACTTTCTAACCCGGTTGTGAACCAAAGAGGAAAATCCCCTTGCACAATAGTGTACGATTTGCACAATCACTTGGACACACCCAATGCCTCCACATGAACTTGGGACTGAGTGGCACCACAGCTTGCTCACTTGAATTATATTTTTATATATGACCCCCTTTAATCACTGACCCTGGTGACACGTTTATTGTCATGTTCTCTATTTGACAATGTGTATGGTGCATTATGTGCTAGCCATGAAGGATACCATTACAATGACATGAGTTAACCTGTGCTAGCTAGTTTTGTGCTACGTATTTGGGGGATAGAATCCAGCAATCTGAAATGAGCACAAATGGAGCTGAACGATGCTATCTTTCTCTCTCTGCTTTGTTATTATTTTTATATCTCTCTTTTTAGGTATTCTATTATCATTTCTCTTAATATTCTTTCTCACTGTGTTTGGGTAAGAACTGCATGCAGGTGAACAGTCTGCCACTTGGACACAGGCAGGCCCTCTTGGAAGATGGAAGAACTGCAGTACCTCCTCAAAGGGTTGGCTTAGCTTGGCTCTCCTCACACAAGAGGCAGCACCACAGATTTCATTCATACAAGTGAACAGTCAAAACACTGGTCCATTTAGCTCAGTACTGTTTGCACTGACTGGCAGAGGTTTCAGGCAGCCCAGCCCTAACTGGATATGCCAGGGGCCTTCTACATGCTGTCACTGAGCTGAAGCCTTTCCCCAGGCGTAGGCATATGGCCTTGGCCCTGTATACCTTAAGGAGCGTCTCCACCCCCATCATCCAGCCCGGATGTCCAGTGCTGAGCGCCTTCTGGCGGTTCCCTCGCTGTGAGAAGTGAGGTTACAGGGAACCAGTTGGAGGGCCTTCTCGGTAGTGGCGCCTGCCCTGTCGGAACGCCCTCCCAGCAGATGTCAAGGCAATAAACAACTATTTTACTTTTAAAAGAGAACTGAAGGTGGCCCTGTTTAGGGAAGTTTTTAATGTCTGACCCTGTATTGTTTTTAATATTCGGTTGGAGTGGCTAGGGAAACCGAGCCAGATGGGCGGGGTATAAATAATAAATTATTAAATTATTAATATTATTGTTGGTATCTTATTTATTTATATTTCTATACCGCCCTTCATCTGAGGACCACAGGACAGTTTACAATATAAAAACAGAAAACTGCATACCATAATAACAAACAAAAACAATACCCCCCCCGAACAAACACACAGAGATATCTACACCTGCCCATCTACCTTGCCAGAGAAGGCCTGACTCGGGCACCATTGCTGTTGCCTCAAGGGCTTCAGGGGCAAGGCAGAGGCGAGAGATTTATTTATTTATTTATTTTAAATTTTCGGCGTCTGCCTATGCTGGGGTCGTCCCATTTCTCATGAGTGAGGAAGCCCAGGAGGGAAGAGATTCCGATTGCCCAGCTCATAGACCGCTCTTGATCTCACCCCACCCACCCTCCAGAATGGACAGGCATATGGATACTATAGAAAGAATAACAGCTCAGCAAACCTCAGTGGGATTACCTACATGCTAGTAATTGAGAGCAGACCTATGTTCGCATGATTAGGCCCCCACAGCATGAGGCTTGTGCCACACCCATTGGAAATATCTATTGTTCTGCCAAAGTTAAGCACCAGTGATTTGTTCTTATGGTTCTAATAAATTCCTGGAAGAACTCAGAGTAGCACACCAGAGTTCTTGGGGCTACTCTGCCTGATAGTTTTGAAGACAACAATGAGGAATGGGTCAGCGAAACACCTGGAATGCAGACCCAAGCACCTAACTTGCTGGCCACACCATTGTGGGAAGCAACAAAAGAAGGCTGGTCTGCTATTCACAGTCCTTGGGCACCACCAATGCAGATGGATAAGAGGGGCTATGGGTCATTAACACAGCAGCTGTGAGGTGACATAAAGGGCAAATGAGGTGACACCAGGTCCTATGAAGACTCAGGCTCCGACAAGGATCCCCAGTCTGAACAACTTGCACACTGCCTAAAAGATGAACCTCCTTTGGAGCTAGCATCTAACTACGTCTTTGCTTCCCTGTTCTGTATCTGCCTTGCCACACTTCCTGCCTGCGCAGATCCAGCCACCTCTGTTTCCAGTCCACCTGCTCTGAGTATTCTAATTCAATATTCTCCCATTGGTCAAAACTATATATCCACAAAGAGGCCCCTCTTGGTGACTTGTTTGTCAATAACGTGGATACTTGAGCACAACGGCTAGCATCAGTCATAGCATGTCTAAAGGTGCAAAGCTGTTGAAAGTCTGCAATCACATTTCCCAACTTCTTCCTCTTTGTTTAAAATCAGACACAAGTTTTAAATCAGGGCCACAATATTTGGAAGGGGAAAATTCACCCTTTTCCCCTGCTCTATTCCGATTTAAATCAGCCATTGAAACTGCTATAAGCTATTAAAGGGACAAACGTTACGATGCAATGCTGAAATCTTAGCATTGTCAATATTGTGGTTTTATTGCGGGGGGTGTTGTTTTTTTGCTTTACTGTTTAAATGTTGCATTATTTTAATGGAGTGGTTTTACTAATTGCATTGGAACCTATTTTGTGGAGAAAAGTGGTATAAAAATGTTGGAAGAACCTGAATAATAAAAGAAAGACAGGTACCCATATGGAGCCTGCATTTCCCCCTCCTATGTTATTATTAGCATCTTGGGGTAGGGGAGATGTTAAACTGAGGAAATGGCACAGCACCATGGCCCCTATCCAAATGCGCTCTCTCGCTCGCTCACTCGCTCGCTCGCTCGCTCTCACACACACACCCTCACCGGCAGCTGTTAGTAAGTGAAGAAAAATATGTCACAGGATACTGGTCAAAAATTCACAGCAGCAGCTCTGCCTTCTGTCAGAACTCCATCGAATGAAAGGAACCACAGGCCAGGTCTTACAATGGCTTGGCCAAAAAACCTTTGGTTGACCGTTATGTGAAACTCCCAAATTCTCATATATTTTCAGTGCTGGGGGTGGAGAGAGAGTTGTTTTGCTCTCTCACATCTTGTAAAAAGCCCCTTTTGTGAAACCCTGCTCCACCTCATGTGGTTTCACTGAGCAGACCAAAGTATGATCCAGGAGTTGTGACAGCCTTGGCCTCTGTCCATCCACACCACAGCCCAAAGAACCATCTGGAACTTGCCTTCTGTCCCAAAGCTCAGAGCTACATTGCTTCTGTGCCTCTCCATGGAACTGGCCCAGAGAAACATGAGGCCTAGTCAAGTGATTCATTTGAGCTGGTGTGGGCAGAACAGAAGACATAATTCTCTAGGAGAAGTTCTCATAAGCTAATGCAACTTGTATTGTGCTGCATTTTCCCCCCAAAAAAGATTAATCATTTGAATAACATCTTGCCCAGCTCAACTGATAAATTCCAGATGGATAGCCATATTAATCTGTGAAGAGTCCTACAGCCCTCTAGAGCAGTACTGGGAACCTTGGTCTCAGGGGCTTAATAAAACCTATATATGGCCCTCAAAGCTCTCCCTAGGCCATGCCCCTCAGTGTTCCCTACTTCACAGCTCAAATGTTTTACCAAGCTGAAATGTGCCCTTAAACTTGGATGATGCCTCTTGCTTGTCTAGATGGAGGACAGAGGAGTGTTGGAAGTGGTGTGGTGAGTAGGTGTGTAAGCTGGCCTACTGTACAAAGGGATCATTTACATTCATTGCACCGCCCACTTTTGCCTCTGTCCCCAGCCTTCAGTGGCCAGTGGTTGTCAGAAGGCTGCCCAGATGGGAATGTGGCTCTCAGGCTGAAAAGTTCTTTCAGCCTTTAAGATGCCACAATACTTTGCATTCACGGCACAGAATCCTGCGACCCTTTCTCCGAGTCACAGAATTATTGCTTCAGCAAACTATGTCAGCGCAATGAAATGCACAAGACTACAGCAGACCTCCACAAACCGTAGGAGGACAAAGACTCCTGTTGCCTTTTTTGCATGTAAAGAATCTTATCTGTGTATCAAGAGCATGCATATCAAGTAGCATAAAGCGGGCATGTAGGTGTAGATTTCCATCCACATATATGTGTCGGGAAGCCAAGAGATTTGCATATATTGGAAGAAAATTGATATTCACACAGCTGTTCTTACAACACAGAGAGGGATACTCCCTGTGTAGAGTGATGATTGGAGTGCTGGACTAGCTTATAACACTCAGAGTGCTTTCATGCTGTTGCTAACTCTCAGACTAGCCTACCTCACAGGGTTGTTTTGTGGGTAAAATAGGAAGTGAGGAACCATGTAAGCCATCTTGAGCTTCTTGGAGGAAAGGTGGGATACAAATGTTATACTCAGCAGATACACACACATGCACAAGTAATCACAATGACTAGTTCCTCCAGTTGGATGCCTCTGAACATCAGTTGCTGGAGATTGTAGCCAGGACTGTGCTACTGCACTCATTTCCTGCTTATGGGCTCTTCACAGACATCTGGTCAGCCATCGTGAGAACAGGATTCTGTACAACATGGGCCTTTGGTTTGATCCAGCAGGGTTCTCCCATTGTTCTCATGTTCTTAATCTCAGCGTCATAAAGAGTCAATGCAATAATTTGTCTGCGGTGACAACAAATGAGGCCTTGTTCTTAGCAGAATGAGGTGGTAGAATCCTATGGTGGTAGAGTAGACTTCTCCACATCAGACAGCAGCCTGAGCTATATTGTACCATTTTCAATGCTCCTCCACCCAACTCCTGCAATTAAAGATTTACATATCCTAGAAGTGAGCGCTGGGGAGTTCTAACTCAGAACTCTTCCTGTTGTGCTACTTGAATACTGATGGAGAGTTTTTCAAACAGGGAAATAATTCAATATAGGTCACAGTGAAGTCTACCACTTCGTTCCCACCATATTCTGCTTCGTGTGTAGACCTCATTTTGGAAGCAGGAGCAATGGAAGCACAATAAAAACTCCATGGTTTTTTTACAGAGGGGAGAATGCACGGGAGGAGATGATACCCAAACGCAGCGTCCTTCCTTCCCGTAAGTCGCAGATACAAGGGAATGCATAGAAGGATGTTTCCTTTGATTATCAGGCTACACTCAGGAATGCACAGCTGGGCTGAAGGCACAAAATTAAATTAAGGCATAGAGGAAATGCTATCATACCATGTGCCCACTATGCATGAATGGACTGTACTAATTATCAGTCTTCTCATACCTCACTATAAGGAATAGAGCACATTTTGCTAAGTCCCAGAGCAATCCAATTCATGTAATACTTCCAGGGACAGGAATGTGTGGGCCAAATGGTGAGAGTGGAACCCTGCTCACTGGCCCCACCAACCTCCACATATTCACCTGAAGCTGAGAAAAGACTCTACCTGCTTGGGCTCTCCCTGCATGGCTGGCGACACTGCAAAATAATTTTCGTAATGCGGACGTAGCCATGAAATGATTCCAGTGGGATAAATGAAACCTGTCCTCTCCCAAGGGTAGCTGAGCAGATGGAGGTAGTGTTTACATTAGAACACCTGGAGTAGTTGTAAACACAACACAACCTGGCAAGCTGCCTTGCGACAAAGGAAAGAGGATTTATTTGACAGGGTGGGTGTCAAAGTCCGTGGGATTTACAATGGGATACTGGAGGACAGGTTAGGGCAGGGCTGGTGAACGCTCCAGGTACCCCCTCACGGAGAAAAGCCCTTGGAGTCACTTCTGCATTTCTCAAAAGCAATATAATATCTACATACATTGCAAGACCCGTGTGCATTTATTGGCTATGATTACTGATACAAATAAGCTCCACATACTAACTCAGGCTGAGCAAAGAAGCCTTGGGCCTGTTCCCACACACATCGTATATCTCAGACCTAGAGGTCCACCACCCAGATACTTCTGAAATGTGGACAGAGCCTTTCAATTAATGCATTACGCCACAATCAATACATATGTTATTACTGAGTTGTGGCAAGGGCAGGGGGACTTGTTAACCTGTCAGTGTAATGTTCTTGGGACCATGAAAGTGGGGGAAGTGAAACAAAGATGACTAATGACTGCCAGTTTACTTGACCTGTATATATTTGTGAATCCCTTTTGGTTTATTGTCTCAACACAATAAAGACATTTTGGAAAGAGCATATCACGCTGCGGCTTGCTTTTCACCTTGCTGATGCCCCAGATGCCTAAGCTCCCCTGCCAGCCCTCCTTGGTTCAAGAGCTATTTCTAGAAAGGCTTTTGGGCTCTCTTGTAGGACTATCTCTTTCTCGTATGCTGCTTCTAGTGAAGAGGTGGAAATAGGGAGCTACTGATGCTCACAGTGTGATTTGGGAACATGGGGTAGGCACACAGCCTAATCCATGTTTATTTGGAAGTAAGTCCCAGGGAGCCTTTGGAACTGAATGGGACTTACCTCAGAATAAACATAGATTAGCCTGCATGTCAGCCATACTTTACCTAATCACACTTTGAGCATCAGTAGCTGCCCTTGGGACTACTCCGAAGTAGTATATTGGATATCAGGATATGCTCACAAGTTCTAAGAATACTTAGGGGCCCCTCCAGACAAGGGTTGGTGGAGAAATTCAATTCAGTTCACACTAAAAGGTGAACCTACTTAGTTTCCAAAACAGTATGTGAATCAAAATGCAGCCCTCTTTTGAAATTCGCACTTCTCTGAATTTTGCAGTTCAGGTCTCCAGGGATGCAGAGTGTACAAAAAATGCATATACTGGGATAAAGTATGGATTAAAATGCATGGAATTAGTGAAATAACATACAGTGATGCCTTATGTTATAGCAAATTGTGTGTGTGTGTGTGTGTGTGTGTGTGTGTGTGTGTGTGTGTGTGTATGGCAAAATTGCGAACTAATATGTGTATACTGCATTGGGGAAATCCGTACTAAAATGCTGATGAATTGTCATGATAACTTTTTTATTTTAAAAAATTGGAAACTGATGTGGAAATGTGGAGAACTGAACTTAAGACTGGAAAAATGAGTAAAAGGCGAAAGATTTATACGATCTGAAGAGAAACCAGAGTATTGGAAAAATGAGAGAGAGAAACCAAACTTTGACAGACAAGCAGCTTTTTCAGCATTCCACCTGTTTTGCTGCCACAAAGCTTGTGTGGTGTTCGTACATCTTCACATTAGTCATCCTGTGCTTTTCAATGCATTTCTTCATCGTTTTCCAAACCCATAAACCCACTTTTTAAAAAACTGGATTTGTTGCACTATGGCAACTTTAATGATGCAAATCTAAAGTTCTGGAATGCATTTGGATCCCTCTCAAGAAATACTGACAGCCTGGAAGCACCCAGACTTAAAACAATGAAATAAAGTGGTTATGTGCACAGGGGAATTTTCTGAAGTATCTGGTGGGTATTCTTGAAGTCAAAATAATGTAGGGACGTGTACTGGGTGATCTATCCAACTTTATATGATTATGTCCTAGTACCTCATTTATTCCTTTTAGCTCATGACTATTGCCATTGGCTGGTACTAGCTATCCAGGATTTCAGACAGGAGTCCCTGCTAGCACTACTTCATATGCCAGAGATGAATTCTGGGACATTCTTCATGGAAAGCATATGCTAAAACACTAAGCTATGGCCTTTCCTTCTTAAAAACATAACAGATTTCAAATCCAGTGTCTCCTTCTGGCCTAGAATATAAGCAAATGAGCCACTGCAATGCTTGATATATGTGGGGGAACTAAGCCAGATCGGAGACATATTGCAGGGCAAAAGTGTCAGAGAGAACAAAAAGTAAGTACCAATTTGACAGTAGCTAATTCTTGTCTAAATCTTCGCAGGACCTCTTGGTGCAAGTTACAGCTACCAGGACATTGTTTCAGGTTGGAGGCATCCGTTTGCCCTTGATGCAGCCGCTGGCTCTGGAAGACATCGCTGGAAGACTAAGCAGGGACATTTGCGACCACCAGCAAATTGCTGCTGCGACAGCACATTCATAAGGTTGGCTGTGGCCACGGGTGCTGTGGAGGTCAGCCAGCGACTGTGGTGAGTTCCTCCCAGGGCGGATGAAGTGTGGCTTTGAAAAAAGAACTGGCTGCAGAATCCTTTCCTTCCAAGAGTGCTGCACTTTTCTGGTTGAGCTGCTTTTAAAAAAACACACCAAAAAACCATGTACAGTATATAATTTCTCTAGAAAAGGAACACGCCATCTGCACAATGTCACACCCTTCTACAGTGGTACCTCTGGTTGCGAACAGGATCCGTTCCAGAGGCCCGTTTGCAACATGAAAAGAGTGCAACCCGTAGTGGCGCATCTGTGCATGCGTGGGTTGTGATTCGGTGCTTCTACGCATGCGCGAGTGGCAAAACCCGGAAGTAACCCTTTCCGGTACTTCCTGGTAGCCACGGGACCTAACCTGAAAGAATGTAACATGAAGCAAACATAACATGAGGTATGACTGTACTTTATATCAATGGATACAGACCAATATAACACAGAGACACCTCCCACTTCTGTGCTTGCCATTAAACCTGGGTTGGAACCCCTACTTACATTCATAAGTATGCACTGAAGATGGGGAAAGGGATTGCACCCACTCTTTCCTGTCTTGTCTGGGAGACAGACTTACAAGGTGGCCAGAGGGCATTCTGAGGTCACTGATCTGCATGAGTTGGTCTCCATGAGCTCTTTATTAAGAGGCCAGGCTTCAGCTGACAAAGAGGGATGAAAGCACAATGCACCACAAAGGGCACTGAGGGGTTAGAAAGCTGGGCCAAGGACTATGTACCTTTCCAGCAGAATTTCCTGAGCACCAAGGTCAGGATCAAGGCTGCAGACTAAATGAAACCGCAGCAAAGTCTGCTTTGTTTGCAAGCTACCCAGCTGCTTTGAATAAAGGTGGTTGGGTGGATGTGTTAAGTAGATAGGGTTATAAAAAGGTTGGTCCCCATTTCCAGTATTTGGGGTCAAGAAAATGTATGACAAGAGGCATGGGCTGATCCCTCTCCCCTGTTCCGCCCTTCCGTTCCTCACACAGCCTGTTACCCGACCACAAAGAGCTGCTGCCCAGCACATTAGATCACAATGAATCACTGGCTGACCTCTGCCTTCTGGAGTGTTCAGTTTCTAATTTTATGGCCTGTATCAACTGGATTATTGAATCCAGATGTCTGTAAAATGCAGCCATCTAGCACAGAAACCCAACCCACATGGAACGGAGCTAAGGTCGGCAGCTAGAGTTGGTGGATGCTCACTTTTCATAAACTAACTTCTGGGTTACCTCCTTGCCCTTGGCCATCATAGGTATTGGTATTGGTAAACTTTACCATTACTTAAAAAAGAAAAAAAAATCTCCAAGTCTGTGCCAGGAAAAAAAAATCTAAGTAAATATTCCAGTGCACATAGCATTTCTCATTGGATCTGTGACTGGTACTTGGGTTGGAATGCATGTTGTTGTTGTTTTGGTGTATGATTTTGGAGGAATCAGATCTTTGAATGGACTGTCTTGGCAACCAACAGCATGGAATTCTTGTTCTAGGTCTTTCAGCTCAACAAAATGATACTCTGTATGTGGAATTCAATGTAGTGCTAAGTCTATCATTCCGTCTGCACAAGGATTTCTCATTGCATAGCAGAACAGACCTTCCACAGACACCCTAACCAATACACACACACACACACACACACACACACAAACACGGAACTGATGGGGACTTCAATAAAAACATCCTGGTTTTTGTCAACATCAAGATAAGGATCTATTAACCTTCAAACAACCCTGCCCAATGCTCCTCATGACTCGTGTTTCAAAACCTCAAGAGAAATATTCCAAAATTTCCCTGGGCAGCCTGTTCATTTATTCAGCTGGTATTGCAGTTGCTACCAGCCAAAGATCATTCTAACCACATTCATTTAAATAAAATATCAAAAGAGGAATCTAACTAATGACTGTCTAAATCCAGTTCCACAAGTCCCAGATGTGAGCTGTTGCATAAAAACAGGTCAAGGTTTCTTTTTGGAGTTCCAAAATCTCTACTTTTCTTGCCCATCTGATCAAGCATAAATGGTGGGTACGAAGGAAAGCAGAAGGCATGAAGCCAGGTTATGGGGCAAAAGACAAAAGTTGCTTCTATAGGTGGAAAGGAAAGTAAAGGTTGGCAAGTTTCATGTTTGACTCTTGCCTTTGGGGGGAAAAGAGACGTTTACCAGACTTTCAAAGAGCAGGCACAATGTTGTGAAATTATTCTGATTTTTTTGCTATTGCTTCTTTCTATTACCCTGAACACAGAGACATATGAAGCTGTCTTATACTGAGTCGGGTCTAATCCACCGAGCTCAGCATATTGTTTGCACTGACTGGCAACAGCTCTCCATCATTTTCGACTTGGGACATTCCCAGTCCTACCTGGAGATGCTGAGGACCAAACCTGGGACCTTTTACATGAGAAGGAGATGTTCTACCACTGAGCTACAGACCTTCCCCAAAACTACCCTCCACCAGCTAAGGAGGCCGGAAGACAATTCCTGATGCAGTTTATTTATCATGGCAGTCGCGGGCATGAGCCTGATAGAGACAGTGTTCAGGAGTCAGAAGATGAGAGGAGCTCCTTTAAAAAGGAGAAAGCTCAACTTTCCTTGTGCAGAAGCATGTTGGGTTTTCCCTTGACAAAGTTTCTCACAGGGAAGTGCGGCAGGGGAAGAGTCGGGAGAAGAAAACTACAAACTGCTACATTTGTTCCATTTCCCTCTAGCTTGCTGATTCGCTGTGGTTCTCTGTCATAGCAAAGGATTTCAAGATCCGCACATTCCAGGCCTCGGAGACTGGAATTTTCAGTGTGTAAGTCATTTCAAGTTTTCTGTTCTGAGGCCAGAAAGTTGATGCAAATCCCAATTCTGATGAGGCATGAGGAGTGTCCAGGCCACTGCAAGGGGAATGTATGCAGGGTGTGATTCCTTGCTATATATTTGCAAATCCTCCGTGCCTTTTCCTCTCTGTACTTTCCCCAACAGAATGAAGAAGGAAGTGGTGATTGTGATCTTGGTATACACCCACCCACAACATCACACACACGCCCATTGCCAGGACTGACAACATCTGTTTTCATCCATATTCAAATGGACATACTGCAAGGTAACGCAGAATTAATCTGCAATTACCTTTTATTTTTGCAATGAAACCAGATCTCAATTGTGCATGTACATAGAAAAAACAAGTACCCAGCCTCCATTGATAAAATGCCATGTGTAAAAAGCCTTTGGATCTTAATGGCTGAAGCCTGGTCAAAGCAACCACCAGTTGTTGTTGGCATTTGTCTGTCTTGAGAAACAACTGAGTGCACCTCCGAGTCAAACCACTCCCTTAGCAGCATTGAAGTGACCTTCCAAGGGCACAACCATGGGCAGTATGTACGAAGGTTCTGGGCTGCCCAGATGATAAAACCTCCCTCTTGGCCTCACTGGTGTGGTCCGAAGGAAAGCAGAGCAATACCAGCTTGGCTACACAAGTTGCCAGAAGGAGGAACACAAGGCGCCATCCAACCGCCTTAGGGACTCCACTCTGGATTTGTGTAGGGTTTACTCCTTAGCCTTTTCTTCACCCAGACTGAGCTCTCACCGGTGGCTCCTAGAAGCTGTCAGCATGCGACAGCACCAATGCTGGATTTATGTATAAGCTAAACAAGCTACAGTCATGTTGCGTCTTTTCGGCTTGCGAACGCGGCAAACCTGGAAGTGCACAGAAGCACCGCTGTAGTTGCAGACTTTTCGGGGTGCGAATGGCACCCCGGAACGGATCATGTCTGCAACTAGAGAGATCACTGAATAGCTTAGGGCCCCACTCTCTTGGAGGACCCAAAAAATATACTTCTTAATTGTATTTCACTATTAATATACTTCTTCTTAATTGTATTTCAGTTTAACAATTACTTTGATAAAACACATTTTTGTTATGTGCAAATGGCTTTAGATACCTATTTGTTGTTGTTGTTGTTTAGTCATTTAGTCATGTCTGACTCTTCGTGACCCCATGGACCAGAGCACACCAGGCACTCCTGTCTTCCACTGCCTCCCGCAGATTGGTCAAACTCATGCTGGTAGCTTCGAGAACACTATCCAACCATCTCGTCCTCTTCTCCAACATCAGGGTCTTTTCCAGGGAGTCTTCTCTTCTCACGAGGTGGCCAAAGTATTGGAGCCTCAGCTTCACAATCTGTCCTTCCAGTGAGCACTCAGGACTGATTTCCTTCAGAATGGAAAGGTTTGTTCTTCTTGCAGTCCATGGGACTCTCAAGAGTCTCCTCCAGCACCATAATTCAAAAGCATCAATTCTTTGGCGATCAGCCTTCTTTATGGTCCAGCTCTCACTTCCATACCTATTAGGTTCATAAATTACCATATAGCATATATTCAACACAAAAACCAGTGACAATTTGTTGTTGACAAAGGACAGCTGGACATATAAAAGGCCCCATTACCTTCAGTAGCTTAGGGCCTCATCAAACCTAAATCCAGCCCTGGACAGCACCCACACTCCAGGAACAACTTTGACTGGCCAGCTAAACCAGCAACCACCAGTATACTCTGACTTTAATTCAGAGAAACAAGTGCACCTCACATATCAGAAATGCTAGGAAAGTTAAGCAGTGGAGCAAACTGCCTTGAAGAATGACCATCTGTGCAAAAGCCAGAGGTTTCTATGCTGCTATGCAAAACAAAACAAAAATCTTAATCCTGTTAAGCAAGAAGCATCATCACAGTTGAAGGAAACATTCCAAGCTGTAAAAAAACCTTGAAGAGGATGCAGAGCAAGGCTAGTGAGGCCCTGGGAGGAGCCTGAGGACCAGACAGAGTGGCCTGGAGGGCTGCATTTGGCCTGCAGGCAAAGTTTCCCTATAACCCACCTCTGGTTCTGACATATGATTCCTGGGACCTGTGTCTCCAAGGGCCCAGGCATGCATTTGGTAGCTTCCCCTTTTCCTCTTTTCAAGCAGGTCAGCCAGTGTGAAGCGTTGTGGGGGAAGAAGGGCTGGTTCTACCCAAGAAATCACACGTGACCAAGGAGAAACTTCTGCATCCTTCACTTTTCTTGCGTGCAAATGCTGGAACGGGGAGAGCTTGTGGGAAGGCCCAGTATACCTGAAGGAGCATCTCCACCCCCATCGTTCTGCCCGGACACTGAGCTCCAGCTCCAAGGGCCTGGCAGTTCAATCACTGATAGAAGCGAAGTTACATAGAACCAGACAGAGGGCCTTCTTGGTAATGGTGCCTGCCCTGTGAAACGCCCTCCCATCAGATGTCAAAGCGATAAACAACTATCTGACTTTTAGAAGACATCTGAAGGCAGCCCTGTTTAGGGAAGTTTTTAATGTCTGATGTTTTATTGTATTTTTAATATTTTGTTGGAAGCTGCTCAGAGTGGCTGGGGAAACCGAGCCAGATGAGTGGGGTATAAATAAATTATTATTATTATTATTATTATTATTATTATTATTATTATTATTATTATTATTATTATTATATTATTATTATTATTATTATTATTATTATTATTATTATTATTATTATTATTATTAAGAAATGTGGCAGTGCTGGGGTGGGACTGAGGCAGAAAATGAAAACCAAACATATCAAGAAATCGGAGCAGGGACCGGCAGCTTTGCATTGGGTTCTTTGGCATTCGTTGTGTATACCTGCAGAGCTGAAGCTTTTTGGCTCCATCCTGCATTGCAATAATGCCCCATTGTCTTTCAAGGCCATAAAAAGCAATTTAAGGACGTTGCATCTGTGCTGATAATTCTCCAGTGTGAAAAGCTGTGCACACTCTGCTAATGCTCAGAGGACCGAAGAGGAGATGGTTTCTGCAGATGGACGGCTGCCTGCCAAGCTCCGGCGTGATGTGAAATCAGAGCAACTGCCTTGTAACGGCTCCCTCTTTAAAACGGGGGTTTATTGGGAAGACGTTTCTGCCAAAACTGGAACTATAGCAACTGCTGTTTTAAAAGAAAAGTAGAACAGGGCTAGAGTGCAAATGTGGGTTTTCATGTTATTTCTGCAAGTCAGCCCATGACATTCTGCACAGGACAATCACAGTTAAATCCTATCGGACCTCACTTTCTGAAATCGTAAATGGATAACAGAAGAAGTGCTCAGTTATAAGCATGGGCAAGTTTGACCTTTTTTCCTTCCTGTGCCACTTTCATATGTTTTTTATCCATAATTCCATTCCGTTTCTGAATTTCCCTACACATTTTGTTTAATCCTGTGCATTAAAGTAGGCATTTCAAAACCATTTTTGAATGTGTGCTTCATCTCAAAATATGTATTTAAAGTAGCCTCTCTTTTTTTTCTTAAACTGGATATTTAAATGCAATATTAAAAATAAATTTAGCATGCTGTCTCAGAACATATAGAGAGTGGGAAATCTTCCAGGGCACTTAGGCTGCCCATTGGTCCATCCGAGACCAGGAGGGTTAACCATCAAGGGCTTCCTGGCTGAGTATGGATTTTGTGTGTACAGCAACAGCTACGGTCCTCCCAGCTCCAGTGAGTTCTTTGGTTCTGACTTCTGGCTCAGACCTTTGCCTCTCATTCCCTGGCGCAACTCCTGATTCCTGGATTCCCTCTGACTACACCCTGAAAGACCTGATAGGTATGTTTTAGATGAAAAGTTGATTTGAAAAATAATAATGTTTGTATTGCTTGCTGCCTTGGGCTCCTTTGGGAGGAAGGGTGGGATAGAAATTTAATTACCAATAATAATTATTATTTACACAGGCATTCTATTTTGATCTCTTGATCCGAATCTTCTGTTTTGATTGCTGTGTTTTTAAAATTAGGATTCTTTTATTGTGTATTTTAACTATCATGTTTACATTTCCGTGTTTTATTAGGATTGTGTTGTTGTATATTTTAAGTATGGATGTTTATATTTTAATGCTGTGTAACTGTTTTTTTTACAATATTTAACAATAAATAACTCTGCAATTGCCAATGTAATATAATGGCCCAGTATTACACGATGCAATTCAAATAATTATCTGGCTGCCTGCATATATAAAATCACAGTGTTGTAGAGTTGGAAGGGACCATGAGGGTCATCTAGTCCATCCCTGAAATGGAGGGATATTTTACCCAATGTGGGGCTCGGACCCATGACCCTGAGATTAAGAATCTCATGCTCTCCAGACTGAACTATCTCTCGTGTGTGTGTGTCAAACAACCAAAATTTTCAGAGAAATACAGCATACTCCTTTTCATTTTCTTTTTTCCCTGCTTGATCTGGGTGAAATACACTCCGCACAAATACACACTTGACTTCTGTGCCATCTTTGCATCTATTCCATCTACATTACTGTGAGAGAGGACACCATACCATACTAGATATCAATAACTTACGCTTGCCTTGTGTTGTATGTGGAACCTTAACCATGAAATTCAGGCTCCCCACATGTGTTCATAACTAGCAAAATAATCCTATGCAAGTTTCTTCAGAAATTAGTCCCATTAAATTCAATGGGACTTACAAGTTGGTGTACAAGGCAACCATTCCCACCTGGGGCTCTCTAGAAGCTCTGGACCGCAACTCCCATCAGTGCATTCTAGAACCTCATGGTGTTCTAGAACTCCCTGGTGCTTTCTAGAAGTTTTGGACTACAACTCCCATTAGCCCCTGCTATGGACTACATCTTGAGGGTACCAGGTTGCTGAACACTCATGCATAGGATTGCAGGTTTAATTCCTTCACTGGCAGAGGTCATGAACCAGGCCTACACCAGGTTTTCTCCTAGGCCAAATAGATGTTATGGCCTGAAAGCTAAAGAAGTCTGTTGACAGTTAATTCAATGTGCCTGACTACAACACATGCCTCATATCCCCTGAAATATTGTTTATGATGTCATGTGTATGCAGAACTCCAATTTTGTGGCTGAGGATGGAAGGCTCTGAATGATATACAAGTGTCCAGGTCCTGAAGGATGCAGTAAAGATGTCAGCAATAGTGCTAATTCGCACCTCATTACTGAAGCGTGCATAGCAGCTAACTCTAAAGAAGGAATTGCCCTTGAGTGGCTGTACTCACACATGGCCAAATACACTTCCTGGGAGGTTTCCGACAAGTGTAAATGAGCTGTTCTAATTCCTGTGAAATCTCACGGGAAGAGCATTGTTCCCTTTACAAATAACAGGACTCTGGGGACCTGATCCCTCCATTTGCAAACAAGCACACACCTTAAGCTGTGCAGAAGTAAAAGAAGCAAATATTGTGGGCTCTTCAATCAATATTTAGTGAAGACATATCTCATCCACCTTCTTAAACAATTCCCTGCGTTATTAGCCCTGAAGAATAGAAGGGAGAGCTATTTCTTTGCCAAGTATTTACCAGAGCCGTTTATGCATGACCCCCCATTAGCGAAGCTACACAAACTCTCAAATGTGGTGAATGATGTGTCAGCAAGTAGGACTTCCCAAGACACTTTTAAGATGGCAGCCCGACAGCCAGGGTGATGCTATAAAACACTGCAATGCAGCCTACACCACTCTAAGCTTTACCTGTTCCTGGAAGTAGGCATTACCTTACTTCCCAGAAAGTTGTTACAGATGCAGGGAAAAACAAGAGTGTGTGTTCCACCCACATAGACTGAAACGTCTCACATTACTCCAAATGTACATCCAAGAGCAGTGTTGAAGCAACCTCTATCAGTCCCATGTCCAGTTTTGGGGGACTGTTGCTCAAGGGGTCCTCAGTGAAACCCCTCTTCCTCCTCTCTGGCAAGGCTCACTTCCTCTCAGCATAACTCTGTGGTGTGTGAGTTTTAGGTAATAAATGTAAAGGTAAAGAACCCCTGGACGATTAAGTCCAAAGGTGACTATGGGGTGCAGCACTCATCTTGCTTCAGGCCAAGGGAGCTGGTGTTTGTCTACAGACAGCTTTCCAGGTCATGTGGCCAGCTACTGGTGCAATGAGACACCATGACGGAAGCCAGAGCGCACAGAAACGCCTTTTTTCCGCCGCAGTGGTACATATTTATCTACTTGCGCTGGTATGCTTTCGAACTGCTAGGTTGGCAGAAGCTAAGAGGGCAACAGGAGCTCACTCCGTTGCACGGGTTCGAACCACCAACCTTCCAATTGGCAAGCTCAAGAGGCTCAGTGGTTTAGACCACAGCACCACCCGCGTCCCTAATAAAACTCACCCGTGTGAGTTTTACTACATGCACAAGAATTTTATTTTATCTGAGTGAGCATTCAGATGTGACATCCCACCAGCCACACCTGAAATCTGAAGTGGCACAGTATGGAATTCTACCACCTCACTCACTGTAATGTGTACAAAATGCCTCAGTTCTCTTTGAATGAAGCAACATGTGCTCTCGTTGCTGTGGATGAAGGAGGAGGATAAGCCACAATTCATTCATAATGGACTTGCAGCATTGTAATCATTTGAATCAAAGTGTATTCCGGTAACTGCAGGCAGATAGCCAAATCAACCCTCAGGCCAAAGGGAAGGAAATATAAATACAGTAAGAAGGCAGTGCTTGACCCACGACTTTTTTTCAGCCGGAACTCACAGGAACTCAGTTCTGGAACCTCAGGTAAGTGCCATTCTAAGAGAACAAGGGAGGCAACACCTCTTTTTCTAGAAAAATAGCACTGGATTCACCTGCAATTTATACATCTTTTAAAGTGCTGTTTTCCAGATATGTTACATTTGATCACACATACCTTCCACCTTGAAGCTTTTTTCATTTTCATTTTTGAAAATATGAGTGTTTTGCTTGACAAAAATGATTTCTGAGCAAACTATGAAGGCAATCATACCCAAACAAGCGGTGTGTATCTTGGGCATGCCTAGTACATGTGTGTGGCTGTGAATGTGCAGCTGGTAAGGTAACCTTTGGCATCTGTTTATCATCTCACTTGTGCCCACACAGAACTCTTAACTTAATACTAGATGTATATCATTTTTTTAACAGAGTGCACTATGTGCCCTACATTTAAAAGGAACTGTACAAATCGGGAAAATTGCACTCAGCAGTGTGCAGGTGCTTAGAAGTATGGGCAACAACCAATTGACACACATCCAACTGATGCATAATCCATTACACCGAACCCAGAAGTGACTTTAAAAATGGCAAAAACAGCTCTAAAAGAGCCCAGAAAGGGCAAAAAATGTGTAAAAACAGCACCTAGCAATCCCACAAGCATTTGCAAGTGCAATCCTAGGAGCCCTTGGAGCGTTTGAGCAAGGAGACTGAGAGCCACTATTGGCACCATTCATGCCCGTCTGGTAAGTGCTGTTGTGTGTTTAAAGGGGTTTCCAGGGGTTTCCAAAGGTTTAGAGGGTGTTTGCAGGCTTTTCCAGTGGTGTTTCAAATATACATGATTTCACTTATGCATACGGTTCCTTGTAATGTAACCCCAGCATAAACTGGGAGTTATGTAATAACTCATGGATGTAATAACCCATTGATCTATGGTTGCAGGGTTTGTGCCCTGACAACAGTATCTTCAGCAGAAAGATGCAGGAGAAATGCTGTTCCAGTTAGAAGGAAGTTTTTGCCATTAAGAGGCACCAGTTCAGCAGAATCAGAGAATCTGGTTTGAATAAATGGATTGTAGAGCTGATTGCAATTTATTGAAAATTGGGAAGGGGAAAGAGAGAATTATTTTTTTAAAACCCTATTATTATTTTCCAGCCATTGCCCTCTAGGAAAACCATTTTGCTGAAATGGGAAGAGCATTTTTTGTCAAACACAAAAGACTCTGGCTGTTTTCTACTATTGAGGAAACATAACAGGAATAAGTCAACAGTATCCAACATATCAAACAACAGCAGCAGCAGCAACAACAACAACAACAAAAAGCATCCTCCTGGGATAATTTAAAGCTGATCTTGGAGCTGCGAAAGATTGAGCAGAAATGCCCTAGGATAGAAAGCCCATGTGATTTATGCCCATCTCCTCCTGTTCTGCCAACAATCCAGGCAGCTCAGAACAGAATATGCAACAGGCTGCAAGAGCATCTCCAAAGTAAATGGGGTTGGGCTTTTTGTTTTGTTTTGTTTTCCTCTGGACTGACATTTGTGCTAATGAAAGAGAAAAGTCTGGCAGTATCAGAGGCAACCTCGATTTGTTATTCCTGCCAAGAGCTGTTCAGACAACCGCAATCTTAGCAGGAGCTTTTTCTTCTTCTTCCTCTTCTTTCCATTATGCTCTTCCAAGATAACACTCCAGAGAGAAGACACAATCCAGCCATCCAGCTGTGATAACTAAGTGATGGGTCCAGTAAACGCTGCAAGAAGGTAGGAGTCGTTCCAAGGTTAATTTGCTGATGAATGGCTCTGAATTCCAGTCTGTTCCTCTCCGAATTTCCGCTTAATGGAAACGTGCCTGAGGTTTAAGCAACATGCAGTTACCTAGGAGTAAGCCAGCACATTACAATCCTGTGCATGTCTACTCAAAAGTAAGCCACTCCAAGTATAGGATTGCAACCTCAGTTATGTCTTCTGTGGTCCACCTAGCAAGCTGAGATTATGGATGAAAGATTAATAGTAGCCACATGCTAGCTAATTCAATACAGTATGGCTGAGTACAGATAATTATTCGGAGCAATATGAGCAGCTTTCCCCTTGCAGCTACTGTGGGATTAGCTCTGTTCCAGCACTGGTAGCTTGATAGATGTACAGATTTGATGCCAGGGTGGGGGGAAGCGCTGTTGGGGGAAAGTGTTTTCCTCCCCTAAATCCTAATTTTAGCTGGTTCCTCTGACCATAGTGAACACTGATGAGAGGATGATGAAATTGGCCAGAAAAAAAAGAAAATGGCTAGTGTTGTTTCTTCTGGCTTTAAACTGAAAGTTCCAATTCACCACTACATTCAGAGGATAGGCGTCTCTCTATCCCTATGACCATACCCTACATGCTTTCCACAGGAAAAGGGAGAGGCAATGAGCTTTTTAATTCCAGAACAGGGGCTGCAATGAGGGTATGCCACACTGAGTGTCCAGCAACAACCTAAAGAGGCATGGGGCAATGGCAGAATCAATATCTCTTGGCACTGCTACGCACTCTCCTACACACACTGCCCCCCCCTTTATTCCCATAACAAGTCTGTACTCTGAATGGTGACACCAGAGACCTAGAAGGGGCAGGGCTTGTCAGTCCAACCCCTGCACAGTCTCATCAGGGCTGACCTTAAGGCAATTGGAGCAATTGGGCCAAATTGGGCCCCATGTGCCGCTCCTAAGGGACCCCCCGCACCAGGGCAATCTAGATGGATTTTATTTATATCTATAAGATTTTGCAGACTTTGGCTGTGAACTGGGGCCCTACAAAAGAAAAAAGGTTGCGTCACAATGCTTCAAATTGGGCCCTACTGGCTAGCCCTGAGTCTCATAGTTGCTGGGCCCAAGTTGCCCTGCCCTTGCAATGAAGTTTTGGGTTTGCAATTTTGGGAGAGAGGAGATTGTGGCACTGGAGAGCAGGCAGGCCAGCGAGGCCCCCTAGACTTAGAGGCCTGAGTTGCCCTGCCCTCACATGAAGTCTTGGGCTTGGGAGAGGGGAGATTGCCTGCTGGGGAGCGGGAGGGATGGCGAGGCCCCCTAGATTTAGAGACCCTAGGCTTCAGCCTACTTAGCCTATACATAAATCCGGCACTGATGGGTCTTGTGATGGAATTTTCTGTCTGCCCCCTTGCAAGAGCAAGGTGCCCTGAAAAGCAGTTTTTAAACCTCTTAATCGATAACATCTGTCCAATACAGAGGCAACTAACATACAGTGGTGCCCCGCAAGACGAATGCCTCGCAAGACGAAAAACTCGCTAGACGAAAGGGTTTTTCAGTTTTGTGTTGCTTCGCTAGACGAATTTCCCTATGGGCTTGCTTCGCAAGACGAAAACGTCTTGCGCTTTTTTTTTAAAGCCGCTTGAAGAGGCGCAGTTGCAACGGGCCGTGCTTCACAAGACGAAAAACATCACAAGACGAAAAGACTCGCGGAACGAATTATTTTCGTCTTGCGAGGCACCACTGTAGTGCCTTCCAGATTCTGCTAGACCTCAGCCTCCATCAGCCCCCACAACCATGATCAGGGAACAGGGATTATGGGAGTTGCAGTGAAACACCACATTTGCTACCCGTGGTCTAATATGCTGGTGAAGGAAACAGAGTTATAAATCAGTTTCAGCGTCTGCATTTGTCTATCTACAGTGGTACCTCAGGTTACAGACGCTTCAGGTTACAGACTCCGCTAACCCAGAAATAGTACCTCGGGTTAAGAACTTTGCTTCAGGATGAGAACAGAATCGCGTGGCGGCAGCAGGAGGCCCCATTAGCTAAAGTGGTACCTCAGGTTAAGAACAGTTTCAGGTTAAGAACGGACTTTCAGAACGAATTAAGTTCTTAACCTGAGGTACCACTGTATAAAGGGTACAGAGAGAAGTTAAATCATCTGCTTCTGGAGCAGGAGGTTACAATTTTTCTGTCACCCTAAATGCCTCATGCAAAGCATCTGGGGAGGGTGGGGAGGAGAGGCATTCATTAACCCTCTGCAAGTTGCCACAAATTGTGAGCAGAAACAGCCAGAGCCTGCTTAGCATTTTTTCTGACTGCTAATGACGAGAAATCTGGAGAGGCCAAGATTCAGACCTAGAAATGCTGCCAAGGAAAACACTGTCCAGGGATGATGTCCTGACAATGCAAAGTAGTCTACACCATAAAACAAACAATTGTAGAGATTAACAGGAGAGGGTGCTCGGAGCTACCGAGGAGCTCAAGCCAAGAGTTTGCTAAGGCAGCCTGAATGCAGATGCCGAGTAAACAAAAACTATCTAAAGCAGGATCCACAGATCAGTGTAAATCTTCTAAAGGCCATCTCTTAGAACACATTCAGTTCACACACAGGGCATTTTCACACGTGACGCTGAAAGGCCATTGAGCATTTCTCACGCTATTTGCGGGCAAGGGTTACACATCACCAAAGTGCTAGTCCCCAGACTGTTCCAATTCACTGATCAGCCAATCGGAAGAGAGGAACTGCAGGCATTCGGAGCCTTCTGATCAGAAGCCTCTTAAGCACGGAAGCTCAAGTAGTCCAGTAACTGTGGGCGACCAAGCAGATTCCACTGTCAGTTATGCAACTCCCACAATAGCACAAGCGATACTACCCAGACTACCCACAAGTCTCAAATATTCTTCCCCAGAAAGGTTGAGGAAATATTCCATATCCTCCAAGTGTCCCGATTTCCCACAGACAGTCCTGGAATTACAAAAGCCATCCCAGCTTCTGATTTCATCCTGGAATGTCCCAATTTCCCCTGCTAGTGATGCCGCCATGAAGCTTGAGGAGGAGGAGGAGGAGCTGGTGCTTGTCCTGAGTGGTGGCGGCAGTGAGGCACCATCCTATTGCTTTTCCATGGCCTCTCCATAGCCGCTGCTGCCAGCCTCCAGCAATGACTGCTGGAGAACAGGCAAGGAGGAAGTGAGGCTCCCACCGCCATGGTTCAGCCCCATGTAAAGCACCAGGGGCAGGCAGAGGGCAGGGCTACCCTGGGCAGACAGAAAGGGGGAGCAGAGCCGAGTGCAAGAAGACTTGGTTTAAAGGTATATATACTTCGTGTGTGTGTGTCTAATCTTGCCCCTTTCTAAAATTTATATATTGGTGTGTGTTTTTCTTTTTGTAAATCTGCCAAAGAATAAAATAAAATTGAGATTATGGGTTTTTCTCAGGATGGTGGAGGTTGTGTTTGCTGTGTGAATTGGTGGCATTTTCCCTACGGATAGGAAATGCTCTGCAGTGGTGGCAACAAAAATGAGGGGGGTGGAGGATGGTTAGTTGTGAGGGAGTGAGAAATGTCCCTCTTCTCATCTGTGGAAAGTTGGAGACTATGATATTCTTCCTTAGTGCTGGTATATGTACAGTGGTACCTCGGGTTAAGTACTTAATTCGTTCCGAAGGTCCTTATTTAACCTGAAACTGTTCTTAACCTGAAGCAACACTTTAGCTAATGGGGCCTCCGGCTGCCGCGCACCACCAGAGCCTGATTTCTGTTCTTATCCTGAAGCAAAGTTCTTAACCTGAAGCACTATTTCTGGGTTAGCGGAGTGTGTAACCTGAAGCGTATGTAACCTGAAGCGTATGTAACCTGAGGTACCACTGTATTTATATGTGCCACACTGATAGCCCAGTCCATAATGCAGAAAAGAACCCAGAAGGGCTATCTCGTATTTTCGTCATATAAGGCCAGGCCTGGTGGGAGATAAAAAGCAAGGTTTGTTCTGCCATCACCCTTCTTGTACCCGCATTGGTGGGACAAGAGCATGTGCCTGCCAACAGCCAAGGTATTTGGCATCCAATCTCTTGTGTCACCTCCAACTGCATGTGACACTTGAGTGACTGGCGGGTGTTGCACTGTTTACTTTCCTGGGGCCCTTGAATCAATGACTGTTTTCTACATCCAGATGCTTAAAGTAAACAGTCACATAATTTGTAGATCCTAAAGTGTCAAAAAGGAGCTGAAGTTTTTTAAAAGGACATTCTTTAAAAAAATAAAAATAAAAAAACCAAACAATTAAAACTTTCCCTTCTTGGAGGTAAGGCAGATGAAGTCATCTCTGTGACTTCCAAGCTGTAAACATTTCACTAGAAAATGGAAATGTGGTTTCTGTGGGTGAGGGCAGGGAGGGAGATGGGCCTGATAGCAAAGCGCAGATCCTAGTTAAGAGAGAGCTGGGAATGTCAAACATGCTTGACCTCCCAATCAGCAAATAAGCACATTATAAACAACACGTTTCATCGGAGCTATGCTCAAGGGAATGGGAACCCTTGTGTTTGTTTAACATATGGGTTAGGCTGTGAATTGTTTTGTGGCCAAGCACAATTAAAGCAATTGGTGAGATTTACTAATATTGCATTGTAGCATGCTTCACTGACGCAGCATTTCACAGACGGCACTTCCCTTTTCCGGATGCAGCCACACCCACAAAGCAATGTTTGCTACAGTTGTAAACACACATTGTGAGAAACAGAATTCTCGCCAAGGGCTTCCCCATCAGCTCAATGGACTCAATAAACAAACCCAAGCCAAGAGCTATGGTGGACACCGGATCCAACTAGCTATGAAGCAGACCAAGGCAGCTGTCAAAGGCAACCATCCAAAACTAGCCTTCATCGCCATCTTCCTACCTAAGAATCAGTGGCAGGGCATATGCCCGCGCTGCCTAGGGTGGGCACACTCCCGAGGGGCGCGGAGGGTGCCCTCCCAGGAGCAGGATAGCCACACGTGCACCCACCGATCCCGCTTCCTTCCTCTCCCCTTCTCACTCACCTGCCTCCTTCCCATCCTCTCCTGCACCTACTGCCAGCCATCAGGGGAAGGGGGGAGCTGCTGCACCATGCTCCCAGCTGGAGGAGGCAGGCAGGCAGGGGAGAGGAGAGGAGAGGAAGGAACTGGCAAAGCAGCGCAGCAGCTCCCCCCTTCCCCCAACGGCTTGCGGTAGGCGTGGGAGTCTGAGTCGCGGGCAGGCTGTGCGCCGAATGTCACCCCCGCTCAGGAATGACACCCAGAGCAATGCCCCTCCCCCGGCACCCACCTTCCTCTGCCAGTGCTAAGAATTAGAAGCATGGGGAAATGCCTTCAACATCCATCATGCTTTGCTTCTGGATCTCTCCATATTGCTTAAGGGCTCTTGGTACCTGATGGGTAGCTGTTGGGAAAATCTCTGGGTAATTTGCAGTAGATCAGGAAGTGTTTCTGATTCCCAATTATACAACAATAGCTGCAAACTCCTCCCGCACATGAATTAGTTTGAGGGAGGGGAATGCTGGAGGGGGAGGGGAAACCAGGAGTGGGGTTTTGTATTAAAGAATGTGTTAGCATGGTACTGATAAAAAGATTCCTGGGCTTAGCATATACTCAAAAGCACCCTATTCCCTAATTCCTAGCACATGTACGCCACTATTTGTACTCTGCTCTTGGTAGACCTCAGGATTCTAGGGTGGAGGAACTAAGTACCGTATTTTTCGCTCTATAACAGGCACCCGACCATAACACACACATAGTTTTTAGAGGAAAACAAGGAAAAAAAATATTCTAAACGAAACAGTGGATGTATGATTTTTTGTGTTCATGCTGTGGCCACAGACATGTGATCTGACAGTGAGTTTGGAGTAGCCCAATGCAAAAATCCTGAGGATCCATGTGGATCCGTGCTTTGTAACCACGTTTTAAGTGGGGAGGGAAGGAAAAGCACTCAAGGGACAAGGAGCACGTGTGGGGTGGGTGGAGAAGGATGCTGCTAATAATGAAGAAGAGGGATATAAGGGGAGAAGGCTCCTCTCCTCTCCCACTTTGCTCCTTAAAAGCAAACAGGCTCTGCTTTTCTTCCTCCTCCCCGCTCATCCCCAGCTTAGGGAGCTGAAAAACTTTGCTGCTATGTAGAGAGCTGAGTGGGGAGGAGAGAGGGACAGAGAGCCTGCTTGCTTTAAAGGAACCAACCGGACAGGAGCCGCTTTCACTTGTGTAAACGGCTCCTCTCCTCTCCCGCTTTGCTCCTTTGAAGAAGCAGGCTCTCTGTCCCTCTCTCCTCCCCACTCAGCGGCTCTTCTCCCGCTTTGCTGTTTCAAAGCGAGCCACGGAGGAGGGAAGGAAGGGGAACCATGGATCCTCTGCTCATGACTGCAGCAGATCCCCCCGCCACCCATAGGCATTCCCTCCATAACATGCACAGACTTTCCCCTTACTTTCTAGGAGGAAAAAAGTGAGTGTTATGGTGCAAAAAATAAGGTAGATCCCGCAAGCCTTAAGTCTCCCTGCCCCTTCTGTAACCAATCCCTGACAAATTTATGTTTGTGATACACATAGCTGCAAACACATATTCATCACATGGCATTAAGATGTCCAATCATCCTAGGGACGCACCTAAAAATAATGTGTATGGTGCTTTCTTCAGCTGTGGCAGAACGTTATGCTGCCAGTGAATTTCAGCTCTATCCAGCATAGTCATCATCACTTTTTTCATTGCATGAGTACAAGAGGAAAAGGAACAGATTAAATTACCATTTTAGTAACCGTGCAGCAACAGCAGAGAGGAGGCAGAATCCAGGGAAATGGAAAGCAGATGTGCTGAAAGCGGTGTCTCCTTGATATTGCAGAGCACAGAAAATGAACAGGGGAGCTTGTGTGTGTGACACACTGAATCAGCTAAAGGGTGTCTGCATCCAGAGCGCAGGTGCTTCAAACTGTTGCAAGAAGCTTGTGTTGTGTTGGCTGTTTCTTCTTGCCTGCAGGACAAGAGCTAGGGAAGAATAAAAGCCCAGCAATGGATATACGGGAACTTTTCGGTTTGGGAAAGGTCAGGGGTGAATAATTGTAGACCTTCCAAGCCAGAAAGACCAGAAAGAAGCACGTGCTGGGCAAAGGCCTTTTATTTGTTTGTTCAAGGATAACAATACAAGCGAGTGCTTGTATGGGTACTTGCATGAATGACCCTTGTAGCACAATTCCCCTCCTCATCGCTGCCGTTTGTTTGGAACCTGGATTTTTTTAATCTGACTTTGCCATTCTTCTGACTAGTCCAGGGCTCAAAGAATGAACTTGGCCATTCTAATTGTTTGCTAATTGTAGCACAGAAGCCTACTCTGCTTCTGTCTCACACCAACCCAATGTATCTCCAGATCATTTAAGGGCCCTGTGTGGTCTTATAACTGCAATTTAGATCCACTAGGCTTTCAGCTGTTGAGAGGGCTAATTACAGTGAAGGACAAGACCACCAAATTTTGTTTCCAGCAAAGGTTTGGGATAGTGTGCTGTTTATTCAGTGGACCAACAGATGAGAGTTGTTGCAAGGAATAAGCTCCAGACATCATTTCAGAGGTGCTGTTTTTTTCAAACCACATTACCTCATTGAAATTGCAAACTATTTAAACTTGCAGCTGGATCACCTGGTTTCTTCCTCTTCCAAAACTGTATCTAGCGCCGCATTAAAAAGATTTATTGTCGTTCTCTGCTGGCAATGTTTTTGGCAGTTTATTCTTCCCTTTCCAAAGGAAGAAAAGCAGCCTCATGATGCTTATGCATCACCTCCACTTAGATTCCTTGTATGGGACACCTGGTTATAGCATTCAATTAAATATGGACAGATGGTGGGGTTTAACATGCATTTGCTCCTCTGGCATGTCCTGCTTCACAAAGCGACATTTGTGAGATCTGTGCCAAATATCCCATATACCATTTTGATGCCCAAGTGGGAGGTTGTTCTTTTACCAAACCTGTACATCCTCTCCCCCATGTGACATATCACAATAGAACAGCGGAGAGAAATTGGGGGGGGGACTTCACCACGTATGCCTCTCCCCTCACATTTCCCTGGATCGCCATGACTTGACTTGATTTAATTTTTTTATGGCGCTTTTCCAAGAACCAAGTTAAGCTCAAATCAGCTTGTAACAACAATAAAGCATTAATAAATAAAGTCGTACCTCAGAAATCGAACGCAATCCATTCCAGAAGTCCGTTGGACTTCCAAAACATTTGGAAACCAAAGTTTGAAAGTTCGGCTTCCAAAAGAACGTTCAAAAACCAGAACACTTGTTTCTGGTTTTCAATCACCACCTATGGGGAAATGGAAAGGTGCCGCCAGGTTTGTGCCTCTCAGTGCCTCTTGGCCAAGTATGGTTGGCCTGGATACTTAGAATCATGATATTATCCCATTCTGTATCCCGAAATAACTAGAATCATCCATGTGATGAATGGGGAGAAGGGAAAAGGCATACAATTTAAAATATGAATATGAATATGAATATTCTAAGAGCTTTCTGAAAAGTATTTCAGTGTTACCAAAACCATTGCTTTTAATTAAAAATCAAAATGGGAGAATATCCAACATAGTCTTCATTCAAGTAATAAAGGGAACTCATAATCATTCTCTGTGTGTCTTTGTGATATTTGTGCAAGATGCCTATCCTCTTCAGAGCTTCTCGGGTGCCCAGTGACAGACACTGCGTATTCAATCCTGCAGACATGGATAATGGTTTCTTCCCATTAACGTAAAGCGGGGAAGAGCAAGAATAAAGTGTAAAACTGTGAGTGTGTCAGTAAAACCAGAGAAGATGGTCACTGATTTTTTTTTAACCAAAGGAAAACTTGGCTCCAAACTGTGCTCCTTAAAAACTTATCATCATCATCAAGCTCCTTTGGCACAAGCTGGTATAGATGTTCACCATCTTCAACTTGTCAGCTCATGCAAGCAGAGATTTTGGACCCATTGCATGTTTTCATTTCTCATTCCTTAGTTCTAACCAAATAGGAATGGGAGTGTGTGTGGATGAGGCAGCCCAGCATCGCAGTGTCCAAACAGCAGGGGTCATAAACTGCACCTGCGTTCTTGATGACTTGGCAATTTCAACCAAAGCTCTACACACACACACACACACAGAGAGAGAGAGAGAGAGGTCACTGAGGGTTTTTTTTTAATTGTTTTGTTTTCTCAAAGGCTTTCTTTATGAAAACACAGCCTCCTACCAAAATAATAATGCTTTTTACCAAGCTGACAAAGCGAATTAATTAGTTTGGCATTTTGTGTGTTTGTTGCTGCCCTCCTCTGAGTCACGAGCTGTGAATTGTAGGACAGAGAGCAACCGGCAGAAGATGGGGGCGGCCTGGTGTTTGTCTTGGAATGTTGCAGACGGGGCCAACGTCTGCTGAGCAGATCGCTCGTATATTCCTGCATCCCGCACAGCAGACAAAAAACCACAACTGCCTCTTGTGCCATTACAGGAGAATGTTATTAAACTATAACCGGGGTGGGGAACCAGTTCAATGTGTTTTGTGTGTGTAAAGAACAGAACACATGCACACAATTTTAAAATGCTCTGCGCAAGTTTTTGGGACAAATAATAGTTCTGTAGTAGTTGTAATAGACAGAATCGGTGTTTTTTTCTGGGGGGGACGCATACCCCTAAATGTTTTGTGAATCTAAGTTCGGCCTCATTAAGGGGCAGTATTTCAATATGAGTAGAAAAATGAGAAACACTTTTTTAGGGGGGGGAGCACTGGACAGAATAAACCTGGCATTTGCTTGTTGTGCTACTAGCTATGCTAACTACTTTGCACTTATTTTGTGGAGGGTTTCCCCCCTAAAATGATTTATAATGCATAATATTCTCTCAATTAATCCAGCAGTCCAGTCCTAAGGATCTAGGCTTGGATCAAGGCAAAGGTGTTTCCATCACTGGCCAGCCAGCTGCATCCAGAAGCTCAAAAGTAAAGTATAGCAAAGACAGAAGCCCTTGGAATTCAGAGGACATGGAGCCTCCGTTAGCTATCATAACTAATAGCATCTTATATATCAGGGATGAGGAGCCTGTTGCCCTCCAGATGTCAGGCTCCCATTATCCCTACGCATTGGCCATGCTGGTTGGGTCTGAACATCTGGATGTCTTGCAACATCTGGAGGCCTACAGGTTCCCCATTCCTGCTATACACCTGGCTAGGTTTTACTGTTTAAATAGCCTTACAGTGCATATTCTATACATGTATATTCAGATTACAGCTTTAGGCTGCAATCCTATACTCACTACCCTAAAAAGATGCTCTATTAGACACTATGGGATGTAATCCAGTTTCTACATGCATGGGGTTGTACTGTTACTTCCTACTAGGTGTATTTAGGGGCACAGAAATAAAACGGCGGAAATCTGGTGTCTTTATTTTTTGTCTGTTTCTGAGCCTACCACATGCATAGTCACTTGTAAGATAATAGAGTTGTTGCTCCAGGTTCCTTGCTTTAAGAGTCCGAATTAATTAGATACATATATAAGTCATTTGGCATGCCTAAATATTCTATAACAGATTAAAACCAGTATATTATTGGGGATTAAATTTAATACATTTTAAGCACACAGTACCCGTTTTTAAGCATGCTGAACAAACATTTTTAGGAGCCACCTTATTTTGGTAATTACAAGGTGTTTTAAGCATATATGAAACCTGAGCATAAGATGGAAAGGCTCAAAGCATTAACTCTCCAACACATCTTGTTCCCCCATGAGGTTTCGGGGGGGGGGGTCATGTGGTTTCAGCACAAGTGAAGCCTCTCTGTCTTCTCAGCTCCAGAAGAGACTATATATATTGCATACCACCACAGTATATTTCTTCTAGCTCAGAGTGAAGAACATGAATTGAATACACACTTGGCTGATCTTTACAGTTGAACAAATCTTGGGTTGTTTCCTCTTCTGGAAATGCTAAGCTTTGCAGGTACTGGAGTGTAGGCGTTATGAAAGGGATTTGGAAGGGTGTATGTGTTTCTAAACAAAAAATGCAGAAAGACTCCTACCAACACTTTTCAACCACTATATCTGAAACACTTGGATGAACTAACATTGCCAGAAGCATAAAACATTTCACAACGGGTGATGTCACAGTGGAGTGCAAGGTGAAGCCAAGAATGTCAAGAGTGGCAGTTTTATAGAAGCCGCATGTGGACAAAATACCCACATTTTGCAATGATATGAATATTTCACCAACAGACGTACTGCAAAGTAATATCTGTGCACCACCTCCAGCGCTGGAGGTGGTATGTTTCTGAATGCCAGTTGTTGGGAATCTCAAGTTGGGATGGCCCTGTTGCTCTCAGGACCGGCCTATGGGCTTCCCATAGACATCTGATTGGCCACTGTAAGAAGAAGATGCTGGCCTAAATGAGCCTTTGGCCTCACCCAGCAAAGCTCTTCTTTCGTTCTTAAAATAAATCTGCAGGCCACATATGCTGAACATTGCTAGAAGAAACTGCGGGAATTATATACAGTTCTCGATTTTAGGTCCTATGCTAGCAATATCCGTGACATTTCATGACGTTCTTCATTAGGAAGCAATAACTCAAGGGATTTTTGTGGAGAAATGGGAGTTATTTTAGCATCCCTTCTCAGTGCAGCCCACACCCAGATGCTTTCCCGCCACACATGAAGGCTGCAACTTCTAACTCCACAGCAAAGTGTCTCTTATTTCCTGGTCCCTCTGACAGAAATTCCTTCTGCCCTGGGGCTGTTATACTGACAGTGACTCTTTTATCTCTTCCCTCTTGTGCTAGTGACCCTGGAGGCACCCAGCATGCTGGGGATCAATGCCTCTCCTTGTAAACATGTGTAGGAAGCATCTATTCATCATTCCTCCACCCCCCTCCCACCATTCTGTTCTTGGGCATGTCTTTTGACAGCCCATTCTCTATTGTTCCGCCCTCACCCAGTTAGTCCCTCTCTGCTGGTTGAGTGACAGTGGCAGGAACGCCTGGCAGCTCAAGACTGAATCGGCCTCTGTGCTCCCCATCCTACAACTGTGGAGGGGAAGCATTTTGCTTTTTGCTGCTTCAGGCTTTGCTTTGGAATCCACAGCCTGGAAAACGCCATGCGTAAGACTGGCCATTTCCTTCACAGGAGGCACCCTTGAGTATGCTGCTTGAGAAATGACCAAAGGAGGAAAAAGCCACTCTCTTTCAGGTGTATTCACAATAGACAACCTGTCTCAAAAATGTAGAGTTACAGCTGGGAAGCTGTCCAACTCCAAGCTGTTTCTGCATGCACTTGTCAGTGGTTTTCTTGTGTACTATGTATAGAGTGATCATATTAGTCATGTCCCCGTGTATTGTTTGTACAGCGCTTCAGTCTGTGCTTTGCAATCTGCCCCAAGATCAATATTATTCCCATTTTACTGATGGGCAATTGAGGTTGAGCAAATACAAAGGCCTCCTGTACATTCAATATTTGCTCTGAAGAGGGTTTTTTCAGCAGTGGCAGATTTTCCTACCCTAGCATGATAAGCTGTGCCTTCCAAAACTCTCTTTTACACAAGTGTTCAGGGTACAAAGTAAGCACCCTGCCCTCTCTTTCTCCTTTGATCAGTGGCTACTAGCCATGATGGCTCGGCTTTACCTCCACTGTCAGAGACACCATGTCTATGAATGCCATTCGCTGGGATTCATAGTGAGGAGAGTGCTTTTGGGCATCCCATATAAGCATCTGGCTAGCCACTGTTAGAACAGAATGCTGGACTAGGCGTGGAACGTGGGTGGTCACGTTGTGGGTAAGGAATCAAGGATAGGGAACCTGTGTCCTCCAAATGTTGTTGGACTCCATTTCCCATCAGCCCCAGACAACACAGTCCATTGTTAAAAATGATGAGAGTTGTAGTCCATTCAGTGTCTGGAGTGCCACAACTTCCCCATTAGCATATGTGAAAGACACAGATAATCCACTCTTCAGTTTTATGCAAGGCCCTGTGTGATAGCTATGCTGAGACTTTACTGCAGAGCCTAGCTGTTTGGCAGATACTTGGGGCATGCAAGGAAATATATCCCTAGCTTAAATGAATCTCTTGCCCAGAAGAGAGCTTCAAGTGGATAAACTGTGCTTATATCTGCTTTGCCTTATGAAAACTTATTTCAGGCTTTATAGAGAAGGAGGAAATGTATTCGCCTTACTTCATTATTTGGGTGTTAGCTGGCAAAGAGAAAAATAAATAAGAGTAAGAGATAAGCCTTTATATCCAACCTCATATCTTCACAACAATGAATTGCTGGTAAATCGAGTTGAACTTGTTGTCCAAAGCTAGGCTTTATATGAGGATCACTGTTTTTCCTCTGCGGGTGGAGGGAGGAGAGCAATCCCCGCAGAGGCTTGGGAGGGGAGCTGGATGCCTCATGTGAGCAGCATGCATGCGCTGGGCGGGCTTCTCGACAGCCCACCAATCCCAGGCGCGCAGGAGGGCGGAGCCGGCCGGCTGCCTCAGCGCCCACAGCAGAAAAGCCTGCGGCGCTCCAACGGGCTCGGCTCTGCTCAACAGCAGCTGTCGGCTGGCCTGGCTCTTCAATCGCCAGGCTCCAAATCTCGGTCCCAGATGTCTGGCGCCTGGCGCCTGGGTGCCCCGCACTCCTAGCGCCTATGGGTAAGCCGGCCCTGGGAAGAGGACCTAACTCAGTGGTAGAGCATTAACTCAGGTTCCATCCCTGACATCTTCAAGTAGAGCTGGAGAAAGACTCCTCTCTGAAACCCTGGAGAGCTGTTGCTAGTCAGACAATACTGAGCCAAATGGCCAATGGTCCGACTCAGTGGAAAGCAGCTTCCTATGCTCCTATTCCAACTCTATGGTGGAAGTCATGCTTTGAGTTCTTACCCACCCAACCCAATGCTTTGTCTCAACTCTTCATTTAGCATGTAAAAAATGAAACTGGGAGTACCAGAGTATGCAGCCTGGAAGTGCCTTGTACATATCGGAAGGGGACGACGACACAGGGTGTTGGTTAGTCTTTCTGTGATAGTGTTATCTCTTAGTGATTTCTCCCAAGACACCCAAGTCCCTGCTCAAAAAAGTCAACATTCTTCAAAACAGAGATTGCAAATTAAGCATATCTATGCAACAATTTATATTAAGCATAGTTTGCTGAATGAAAAATTTTTGGAGGAGGGATTCATTCTCTCTCTCTCTCTCTCAACAGGGGTTGAACTTTTAGGGGTTGAAAGTGCACCCAACTCTGCTTATGTTCAAATGATTGGGCAGCCTTAAACATAAATAAACTCTCACACAGTGCTGCTTCTGAAAGACTAGGCCAATTTTGTGTACAGAGCATGACCACCCACCCAAGAAGCCCATAGGGTATGTGGTCTGTATCTCTCGACATTATTTGGCTGGGCATCCTGAATGTTTCAGGAAATAATAGCTCTTTTGCCACATGTAGCTAGAGTGGCTGTCGCTCACTGGGATTACAATCTCCAGGAGCTAACAAGTCCTTGCTATGAGGCAAGTTCATTGCCTCGTAGCAAGGCAGCACCTACCGGTGCTAATTAAGTTGCAGTAGCGGCACCCAACTTAATTAGCAGCCACCAGATTTGAAAATGATTTTCTTTCTTTCTTTTAATCATGTGTTAATTATACTTGAGACTTAGAGCCAAACAAAGCTCCAATGCCACAAAGTAAATATTTTAACTTACCGTGTAATCTTATGCATCTCTTCTTGGACGTTAAGCCCCACGGAGTTCCATGTTGCTTCGTCCTACAAAAGAGGGCACAGCATTTCAGCCTTAAACATAGATGACAAAGGCTCTGTGCCTTTAACAGCTTCGTATCAGGCAGAAAGCAAAGGGCACAGCTCTTCATCTTGTAACCTGTCGAATTTCTGCCTGTGGTACTGGATTTAGGAGTAAGCCATGGCCAAGTAAGCCATGACTTGGGGCTTGCAGTGTAAAGCACAATTGGCTGGCTTTGGTATGTTTGACTTGGAAGTAACTCTCTATAAATAATAGCCAGTAAGGTGCGACAACAACAGGTTTGTTGGCAGTATATCCATATTTACCTAGGATAGGAGATACAGGCACAGCAACATTCTCTTGTCTTTCATAATGTTTGGTTCTTATGTCTTTGTTTGCGGAATGTTCTCCCCAGAGAAGTTTGCCAGGCACCTTCATTATATATCTTTAGGCACCAGCTAAAAACATTTGTCTTCAAGCAGGCCTTTGGCTGGCTACAGCCTTACATTTGTGTTTGTGGGAAGGGGCTATGGTTTTGTTTTGTTTTAACTGTTTTAAACTGTTTTACCTGTATTTTTACTCTGTGAACTGCCCTGGATTCTCTTGATGAAGGGGGTTATATAAATCATTAGTAGTGGTAGTAGTAGTGGTGGTAGTAGTAGTAGTAGTAGTAGTAGTAGTAGTAGTAGTAGTAGTGAGTAAATGGCACTGAGCACAGCAATGCTCACTTCTGAGCACAAAGGTGTGGGGTTGAGTCCAACTGGGACTGGATGGTCAATGTCACTTTAATATCTCAATAAACTAGCCTTCTCTATCCTGGTGCCTTCCAGATGTTTTGGATTACAACTCCCATTAACCCTGACCACTGGCCGTACAGGCCAGGGCTGATGGGAGTTGTGAGGAAAGCTGTAATAAGCACTGCATCAAAGCAGAGCTAGGATAGCAAGTATGGTGGTTTTGTACAGGGAGTGTACTGAGTAGCACCCTGCCAATGGAGGAGACGGCAGATGTATCTACTAGGGATTAGTGTACATATTTATGGAAAGAAAAAAATGGAAATATCTGCCACTATGAATTTCTTTAAGAGGGCAGGATCCAGGAGGTAGCAACACACACACACACACACACACACACACACACACCAGAGCTGAAGGTTAAAATATGTTCAAACTAACAAGGCTCTAGATCAGAGGAACATACATTTCGTCTGTTAATGCAGTGAATCCATGGTTTCCAACACAGTACTCCATGTTTGCATACCAAGGAGAGCAAGAATGCACTACTAAACTCTCCTTGGAAACAGGATCACCTTGGGGAACATAGAAATCTGCTTAATACCAAGTCAGGCCCAATATTCCCAATACCTGGCAGCAGCTTTCCCCCCAAAAAGTTTTCTTGGAAGTATCAAACATTGTTAAGTACAAGAGAATGGGATTAAAGAGGCGGCAAATTGGAAGCCATTGCTCAGTATTTGGATTTTGACTTCATGCTCAGTTGTTAATTGATCAACAGGTTTGGGATCCTCCTGCCCGATGAGGCTTGGCAGGAGATACTTTTAGCTGCTGCCTGCTGCACAGCCTGCTTGCTATGCTAAACACCTTCCTTGATATGCTAAGGAGCATCATGAGCCTGCTTCTCCTCTGAAGGACAACATGTGTTTGCTGCCTCCTGCTCATTCTGCTAAGTGGGATACTGGACATCTGCCCTAAAGTCCCTCCCCAATGGCACCACTGCCCAACCTTGTTTAGTAATGCCCTGCCCTCCTTCTCCTTCATGAGGATGAATGAGCTCAAGTTTTCAAAGTCCACTGCATGCTTAACATGATAAAGAAGGAGCACTTCTTTTGGAACATCTTGATAATTCATGGAATTGTACGTGCACAAACACAAACAAACAAGTGGGTTGTTACGCCACTTGAAAGTTATGCTGAGCTTTTCTCAACAGCTTCTTCAGTGGCCTGAGTTCAGTTTTATGATATATCGCCTTGGATGGCTCACAACCACATTCCTAAAGACACTTGAGTGTTCCAAAGATGTCCCAAAATACTGAGGCTATTTTGGGATCAAGAGAGTGATAAATTCATACAAATAAGAAGTGCAAGAATTCAAGAGGCAGGGAGAGAAGTCTTGCAGGCAACCAAACAAAAACAAAGGAGTCTATTTCAAGGCACAAGTGTGGGAGAATGAATTACCGTGGCGGGGATATTTTTGTCAGCTTCCTGGACGTGACCCAGTTTAAAGCAGAAGCTCAGGGCAAACAGGTCACCATTTAGTTTGGGTTTCTTATTAATATTCTCAGACTACGGAGACCAGCTCTTTTCGGTGGCTGCTTACATTCAAGCCAACCCTCCATTAGCAAAAATTAAGTACAGAGAAAATGGGGCATTCATTCATATTTAAATCCATGAACTCTTTTGAACTAAATAAGAGAAAGTCCAGCTCATTCAGGACAGCTAAAGGCTGGTACATGCCTATGGAAGTCTCATGTGGAACTCACAAGGAGGACTGAGCAATTTCATCCCTGCTTCTACAAACATATTCTGTACATATTCTGGAGAGAAAATTGCCCAGTCTATGGCCAGCTGCTGATAAAGGCCTCAGATGTTGTGTCTCAGTGGAGTAGGTATGGTGTTCTTTCCAGGTTTGCATCCATAAGTTTGTGAGTTCAAATCTTATAACAGAAGAGAAGCAGAGTATATTCCTTCTTTAGATAATATTGAAGGGCCACAATGATAAGAGTGTGTAAGAGTGGTAAGCAGGGCTTTTTTTTTAGCCGGAAATCACCGGAACAGCGTTCTGACACCTCTCAGCTGAGCCCCACCACAGCTGAACAAGTGAGAGGTGAGGGGAGCTCATGAAGCTGCTCAGCTGAAGTGAGAAAGCCTCTCCATGCCAAAGCGGAGCAGCTTCAACATGCCTCTGGCTGGCGAGGAGACACACACACCAGTCCAAAGAGGTGCATTCTGGCACCTTTTTCTCTATAAAAAAAGCACTGATGGTAAGAGTGCATAATTTATATCATGCCACATATATACAAAGCAGTTATAATGGTCCCTGGTACAATTTTTTCTGGGTGTCGCCACTCTCCAGTTATAGGAACCAAAGTAGCAAACTGGGCAAAACCTCTGCCTGACAATGGAGAGTTGTTATCAGCACAGGCGATAAGGGGCTCAGTCAAACACTGTACGGAAATGTTTCATGTAGGAACCACAAACCACAACTAGTTCAGCTCATGAAGACAGCTTTCATGTGGAGATACACCTACAGAGATAGATGATAGATGATAGATAGATGATAGATAGATAGATGATAGATAGATAGATAGATAGATAGATAGATAGATAGATAGATAGATGATAGATAGATAGATGATAGATAGATAGATAGATAGATAGATAGATAGATGATAGATAGATATAGATAGATAGATAGATAGATAGATAGATAGATAGATAGATAGATAGATAGATGATAGATAGATAGATAGATGATAGATAGATGATAGATAGATAGATAGATAGATAGATGATAGATAGATAGATAGATAGATAGATAGATAGATAGATATAGATAGATAGATAGATAGATAGATAGATAGATAGATAGATATAGATAGATATAGATAGATAGATAGATAGATAGATAGATAGATAGATAGATAGATAGATGATAGATAGATAGATGATAGATGATAGATAGATGATAGGTAGGTAGGTAGATATACACATATCCTTCATCTGATGGCTGTTACGTATACTTTGACCATCACTGTATAGGAAGGAAGCAACTAGCCGGTTTATTGCGGGGGGGAGTGGTCCTATGCATATGAGGGACGCTGGTGGCGCTGTGGGTTAAACCACAGAGCCTAGGACCTGCCGATCAGAAGGTTGGTGGTTTGAATCCCCGTGATGGGATGAGCTCCCGTTGCTCGGTCCCTGCTCCTGCCAACCTAGCAGTTCAAAAGCACGTCAAAGTGCATGTAGATAAATAGGTACCACTCCGGCGGGAAGGTAAACGGCGTTTCCGTGCGCTGCTCTGGTTTGCCAGAAGCGGCTTAGTCATGCTGGCCACATGACCCAGAAGCTGTACGCCGGCTCCCTCGGCCAATAAAGTGAGATGAGCACTGCAACCCCAGAGTCAGTCACGACTGGACCTAATGGTCAGGGGTCCCTTTACCTTTACCTATGCATATATTTGACACGCTGCCTCTGTTCTCTACAGACTCCCTTGGATGTTATAATCAGCAGAGGGGGCCCTCTTGATAGTCCAGCCACCCTCAGAAGTTCAGGGGGTGATGACCTGAGAGAGGGCATTGTCTGTGGCAACCCCCAAGTTGTGAATTTCCCTCACAACAGAGGTACATCCAGCACCTTCACTTTCAGCTAATGCTGAGGATGCATCTCTTTACCCTCCTTACCTTTGACACATGAAATGTGTATTTTCAGGAGACCCACTCTATCCCTGTGCTTTGTTTTTACTGGTTTTAAAGTAGTATTTTTATATTGTGTCAACCTTTCATATAAGATCATTATGGGACTAGGTCAAGAAACCAGTGACTTTCTCCCTTTTGCTGTAGCTTTTGCCTGCCTAACTGAACTGTTCTGACTTATAATTATGAATCTGTTGTGATTTTTTAAAAAACAAGGTAACCTCTAGATTTTGATTGTACCATTTGTTCTTTTCACACAAAAGGCATTTATTTTGCCCAATAAAGAACTTCTATGAGGCCAGTTTTGCATCTTTTCTCATGCTAAATGGAGTAGCCTTGTTCACACAGGCATCTATGTTAATGTGCCTATTCAAGGATTAAAATACTAATTAATATGAATACATGGGTTTTGAATATGTCCATAAATAAATAAGCGTTTCGTATTGGCAAAATGTTGTGCTATATGCATTAGTTAATCGCCAGACAGAAGGATGCCAGCTCTGGTGTATTAGCTATATGACCTTCACTATCTGGAACACATTTAAAGTCCTGCACGCTTATCCTGCTTTTCAATTCCTAAGTCAGAACGCAAACAGCTTATTTCTCCATTTCCCTTCCTGCTTTTGTATCATTTTGACTGCCTTTCTCTTTCTATCTATTCAACAGTTTCAGTTAGCTTTCTTATGGATTTCAATCTTTTTCTGCTATCAGTGCTATCATTGTTTACCCATAATACCTTAGGAACCCATCTAGTTCACACGCAACCTTTTTTCCCCCTTCTCCCTCTCTTTCCCTCCCATGGCTTCCCTTGCAATTGCCATTCCAGTAGCAGAGTCTTCTCAGTAAGACCTTGGATGTCTATGTCTTCGAATTTTAAACTGCTCTCTCCAGAGTCGGTCAGCTGAAAAGGCCTCACAGTTACAAAAGAGAGATGACATCAGTTATTTGCAGAATAACCATGGCAACCCTCTGGAGACCAGCAGGGCTGCAACATGGGCTTTGAATAAAGAAGGAAAGCTTCATTGTCTCAACAAGATTTTAGGTTGATTTAGATTTTAGATTAATTGGAACTGGTTCTAGTTCTGGTTTGGGTGGGGGTGGGGGTGGGGTGGGGTGGCGGAGAGCTGGGGGGGAGAGCAAGAGCAAAATAGACTTGGAGCCATTTTAATCAATGAAGATGTCTTCTCTTTCAGAAGTATTTTTATGAATGGAAGTAGCCTTGGAGTCACTGTAGATGGAGAGGAATTGTTTGGAAGTAACAGTTTTAAGTGCAAATCTACAGTATCGGGGGAATAAAATGATTGGAGAGTTTTGCCCTAGAAAAGCCACAGGAGCTTTGCTAAAGCTGGCAGATCGGTTTTTCAGTGGTAGATCATTCTTCCAAAGTTTGTTACATGTTCTAAATTTTATGTTGAGGTTTCCTACAGCCTAAATTACCAGATACCAAGCAAAACTGCACTCTGCATCCTGGTTGCAGCTTGGAAACAGAGAGGAGTTTGCTTGAGCTTCCTCTGTGCATTGCCTTCTGGCACCATTGCAAATCCAAATAGCTCCACTTCCCTGTCAACTACACATCCTGGTGCTACACTGGGTTCAGCATCAGTGTGAAAGAGATCTAGTATGGTATAGTGGGTTGGGTATCAGACTAGGCCCCAGGAGGCTTAAGGGTCAGATCTCTACTCAGCCATGAAATTTACTCAGTGACCTTGGGCCAGCCACCATCTCTCAGGATTGATTTGAGGATAAAATAGGAAAGAAGGTGAGAAAAATATGTATGCCACTTTGAGTTCTTTGGAGAAAAGTTGGCCTATAAATGTAATAATATATACATTTGTACAGATGCATGCAAACAGGGACTCCTTTGTGTGAGTGAAAGCCCTGGCTAATCAGGCTTCACACTCACATGGAGAAGCTCACAGACACGTCCAGCTGTACACATGCACAATGGCACAATAAGCAGCTGTGGACTGTTTTCTATTTGATTTGGTTCGCTCTGAGTTATTTGAGGCTTACACAACCACATGCAGAATAACATTATCAGCAAGAATAGAAGCAGAGGTGTCTACCTGGATGGCTTGGGAAGAAATTTGTGATGCAGATTATTATTACATTTTTGGAACATTCAGAAACCCATTGGAGGGTTTTGAGCATTTGAAATTCTAACTGAACAGTTTTGAAGATGAGCAGCATGGTGCTTCAACAGCTCTAAGGAAGACCACACTGGGAGCAAGTCCACTTGGCAGCGTCATAGAGTAGCTTGTGAGAGAGGAGACTGTGGGAGTTTTGAAATTCCAAACATGTGCATGCCCACAAAGGACCTCCAAAGGATGGCCAGAAATGCTGCTTGAAAACTGACTAATCTGATAGGTACAATCAACCTTCTCAAGACGGGTCATGTGCATGTGGTTCTTTGCTTCTTTTCATGGTTTCTTCTTAGTTAAAACACTTACATTCTGCATTCAGTAAAGTCACTTATTTGATTTGTTAGCAGCCCTCTTCTTTTTTACCCTGGAACATCATTGTTGACATAATGTGCAAAGCAGAATTCTTTGAGGCATTTGCACAGCTTTGACGTTTTAGAGCACCTCCCTTCTGGGCTTCAACCATCAGGAGTACAAGCGATTCCTTCAAAGATCCCTTACAGCTGAAAGCCACTGCAGTGCTCTGGAGGGACTGCGTGCTGTGTAGCAACAGCTAGAGTTAAAAATCAGCTGCCATTTGCTATTCATACTTTGGGGATGAAATGTCAAAACCCGCAATGCTTATGTTTTGCATTTTGGAGTGAAGCATCCTAGCCAACATTCCGGCTGTCCGGAAAGCTTATTACATGATCTGGAGATGGATGGGAGCCATTTGCTGAGTGAATGCACCATGGCTAATTTATTTACCATTATCCAACTTTCTCCTTATTGGCAATGACTTAAAGGTTGAAACTGAGCCAATCCTTGGATCATTTACTAAGCTTGATAAACTTTAGCACAAGGTCTTCATTACAGTGTACAGCTTCACAATCTGGTGGGGGTGGAGGTGTAACCGAAGGTAATATATGGTGATGAGGCAGACCCCCACCAGTGTTTTAGTATGTAGGTGGTGATTTTAATATTTCAACCCTCACACGCAATACATAGCCTCAGGCCTGCTAATTGCTTCAGAGGAACTGAAGAAACCCTTCCATTCTCTATCCCCATCCCCCTATCAGAAACACGAATGTTGTAGCCCAAGTGCAAAGAACGTGGAGCCTGAGTACAGCTGCATCTAGAAAGCAGCATTCTCCAAAGATGAACAAGTGGTGTTTGTGGCAAAAGGTCTCCCTGAGGCCAAAAGTGCATAGGACACTATAGTTCCTACTTCTGTGTGGTTCCTACTTCATGTGTAACTGGCTCTTGATACAATACAAAGGGGCTACAGAAAGCCATCCCCTTTCCCCAATTCTTTGCATATTTTATATTGAGCCATCTACAGTGGTACCTCGGGTTAAGTGCTTAATTTGTTCCGGAGGTTCATTCTTAACCTGAAACTGTTCTTAACCTGAAGCACCACTTTAGCTAATGGGGCCTCCCACTGCCGTCGCACCGCCGGAGCACATTTCTGTTCTCATCCTGAAGCAAAGTTCTTAACCCGGGGTACTATTTCTGAGTTGGCAGAGTCTGTAACCTGAAGCATCTGTAACCTGAAGCGTATGTAACCCGAGGTACCACTGTACATCGCTTCCAGTGACTGACATTATATATCTGACCCTTTGCACCA
The DNA here is from genome assembly GCF_965113315.1 of Podarcis vaucheri. Lineage (NCBI taxonomy): Eukaryota > Metazoa > Chordata > Lepidosauria > Squamata > Lacertidae > Podarcis > Podarcis vaucheri. The sequence continues at coordinate 43,597,711 of NC_138760.1, read as the reverse complement.
GGGATAGGGAATCTGTGATCTCCAGGTGTTGAAAGAGTACAGCTCTCATCATTCCTGAACACTGACCATATTGGCTGGGGCTGATATGACTTAGGCATCCAGCAATATCTCACCCCTGCATTAGACCCAGAAACGCTTCCCCTACCCTTCCCTACCATCAGCAAGAGTTTCACTGCCCTGCTTATTACACTCAACTTGTTAAGGGTTCAGGACAAAATCTTAAAACTGCTTTAGCCCAAGCCCCATAAAGATTTCTAATCAAGGGTCCACATGCCTCACCTCTGCTGTTTTACGGCTGAATTATAACTCTGCAAGGTCTATCAGGTACTGGCTGTGTAATCTCTCAGAGCCCCAAGATAGACCTTGGCCTGCTGTACATTCCAGAGCTTAATTGTCCCAGAGAAAGTTATCTCCTTTTCACTTTCCATTGCAGAAGGTCCCGCTGCAGACGCTCCAAGCATGCAGGGAATGGGAGTGAGAAAGGAGAGCTCTTGACATGACAGCCACAGGCTAAAAGAGTGATAATTGGATCAAATTATCAGCGCACACATTCCTTGCACAGCTACAAGGACAGCTGACAAGGTCCGAAGTGAAGGGAGAAATTCTGGACTATCACAAATAGCTCCCCAACTAGCTCTGAGCATTGCTTTGGTGCATCTTTGGAGAGCAGCAAACACTAGTGGATCAACCCTTTCCCCAAAAATAGTAACAGCCTGGAAGCTTCCTTAGATTGTCTAAGCTATCTAAACTCATTTAAAGTAAACTTACATGGGATAAGTCTATCAATGGCTGCTGGTCAAGATGGTTGGGCCTTGCGCTGCTCAACAAAAGAGACCTTTTGCCTACATGACCTGCTTGTGTGCTTCCTGGCAACATTGTGGGAAACAGGTCATTGAAGTACAGTGGTACCTCATTCGTTCCGGAGGTCCGTTCTTAACCTGAAACTGTTCTTAACCTGAAGCACCACTTTAGCTAATGGGGCCTCCTGCTGCCGCTGCGCCGCCAGAGCTCGATTTCTGTTCTTATCCTGAAGCAAAGTTCTTAACCTGAAGTACTATTTCTGTGTTAGCGGAGTCTGTAACCTGAAGCGTATGTAACCTGAAGCGTATGTAACCCGAGGTACCACTGTATTTAATTTAATTCTACTAAAGTCACATAATATGCAGAATCCCTAAATGGTTTAGATAAAACACAGTAAGGTTTTTTTAAAAAGAAAAGAAAAAAGTACTGATGAAATACCAAACCCAAGAGAACATAAGAAAGAATTCCACTGTTATCCTGCATCAGACATGTAAAATTGCTTGTGTCCCCTGGTTCCCCCTCTGTTGCAATTCTTACAGTGCAATCCTATACCCTAAAGTAAGTCTCATTGAGTTCAAGGGGCTTAGAGCCTGATTGCTTGTTTTTTGTTTTGTCTTTGGTTGTCCCTTCCAAGTTCGGGTAAGGGCCATAGGTCAGTTGGAGAGCTTCACGTGCAGAAGGTCCCAGTTTTAATCCCTGGTAGTCAGTGCAGACAGTTTTAATACCTGCCAGTCAGTGCAGATGGTGATGGGCTAGATGGACCAATAGTCTGACTGCATAAGGCAGCTCCCTGTGTTCCTAAGTTTTATGTTCTTATGTGCTTCCACTTATGTGGAAATCCATAGTCCTATAAAGGCAAACGAACAGCTTAATCAACCCAACTAACCTATCCTGGCTATTTCAGAAGTGAAAAGTAGCTGTATTTTAAGGACAGAGAGTTTAAGTGCAAGCTTGTAGTTCATGGCCAGACTTTATGATATGGTATTAATCTTTATGCAGTGTTTCTACTGAATCCTCATTTCATTCACCCTTCTACCTTTTCTACAGAATCATTTTATTTCACATTTTGATTTCCAATAAACTTCTCTCTCCTTCCTTTTTTCAAAAAATTATTTCCCCCTGATTTTTCTTCTTCGGCTTATTGTTTGAGCAAGTAATTAAAAAAAAATAGACACGTGATTCTGACAAAGTAAAGCCCTTTTAAGCCCAATTTAGTGGGATTTATGCTCTCCCACTGAACTCAAATGGTCTTAGCTGAGCTTAACTGTTTTTGCGTCAAAACTTACTGAAATGATAAGATTACGAGAAGGAAGACAAAGCAGCAGACAGTTTAAGAACCCTTGTTGCCCTTTTATAAAATACATGAAATAACAGTATAATTCAGAATCGTTTAAGATGTTTTCCATGCCTATTATAGTATAATACAGCTTTCACCAACCCAGTGCCCTCCAGATGTTTTGAGCTACAACTCCCATCAGTTTTTTTTTTTAAAATGATATTTATTAGAAGTTTAAAAATTACAGAAAAAAGAAAGAAAACAATAAAAAGTTTAACAGGACATACATTACAATACATAAAAAGAAAAACATAGAAAAACAATACAACAATACAGCAAAAAAACAAAAACACTAAAACACACATCCAATATTCCATATCTTTACCTTTCATTTACTTGTTTCATCGACCACCTCACACCTCCCTTTTTTGTATTCTAGTACAATTAATTATTTCAGCAAATTCTTTCCATCTCTCTCAATTTTTGTTCTATAATTTATCTTAACGGTCTAACCTTAAATTTTTTCATTTTGGCCCATTATCAATCAGCTTTTACTTAATTCTTTATTGCATTTCTGCTAAAACCATATAGCTTCATTCCAGCATCCTTCTAACATTCATTAATTTTGCAATGCTTTTGTAAATATACTTTCCAATCTTCTTCCACCGACTCTTCTCCCTGGTCTCGGATTCTGCCAGTCATTTCCGCCAGTTCCATGTAGTCCATCAGCTTCATCTGCCATTCTTCCCTGGTGGGTAGATCTTGTGTCTTCCAGTACTTTGCAATAAGTATTCTTGCTGCTGTTGTGGCGTACATAAAAAAAAATCCTATCTTTCCTTGGCACCAATTGGCCGACCATGCCCAGGAGAAAGGCCTCTGGTTTCTTCAGGAAGGTATATTTAAATACCTTTTTCATTTCATTGTAGATCTTCTCCCAGAATGCCTTAATCTTTGGGCATGTCCACCAAAGGTGAAAGAATGTACCTTCAGTTTCATTACATTTCCAACATTTATTATCGGGCAGATGATAGATTTTTGCAAGCTTGACTGGTGTTATGTACCACCTGTAGATCATTTTCATTAAATTCTCTTTTAAGGCATTACATGCCGTAAACTTCATACCAGTGGTCCATAACTGTTCCCAGTCAGCCATCATAATATTATGTCCATCGTCTTGTGCCCATTTAACTCCCATCAACCCCAGCATTTAAAAAACAAATTATCTAATTCTTCACACCATTAATTTGTGGGCAGTTTTTTTAAATCCAAAACAGATCTGATCTTTAGTTGGAATGTGCTCAGTACGTAAACTAACTGTGGTGCACCTCTGCACAGCAGGATCTGTCAGGAGGTGAAAATGACAAGGAAAGAAAGATGTCTGATTACAATGAGTAAGAACAACTACTCAAAATCAGATTTTAAAAATAAAGGGATAGGAATTCTGTAATTGTGGAGGAGGGGGAGCATCGGTAGGACATTTGCTAGTGTTATGTACTGAAGTTCTCACCCAGGGCCAGCAGGGGGATACTGTAGATAGTTATGCAAATAAGGGATTGAAAGTGACGTTCAGTGATTGGATAGTTTTAGGAAATTGTTACAGTTACGTTGTACTTGAGCTCTATATAAGCAGGCTGACTGAACCCTTCAATTCAGTTCTGGTCTGACCTCTGAATAAACAAGAGCTGTTTGAAGAATCGCTGTGTCGTCTGATATGTTCACCCACAACTTAACAGCTAGCATGAAGGAAATGGTGAGGGACCAATGAAGGGACACTGTGAGAAGTTTTCCACATGGCTCACATAAAGTGAAGTACTAAGCAGGACAGGACACTGAATAGTGTGTGTTTTCAACTGGCTGTGTGTGTTATGCTGAGATACATTTTTAGATTAGAGTGCTGGTGCAGTCATACTTTCATGCAAAAGTGCTATGATCCATCACATAGCAAATGCTATGCCTGCACAAGTTCACAATGACTTGTGCTACAATACAAACAAAGGGGGGATGCCAAATGCTAATGATATATAGCATGTTAGTATTATATTGTGCTATCAACAAGGTGCAATACTAAGTAAACGATCAAGGCAAGTAAGCCATCAATGCATTCTGCAAAGCAATAAAGTGATTATCCTGCAGCAAATGGTATTGGAAACCCTGAATAAATCGCTCCAACAGTGGCTTAAAGTTGTATACTCCATAATTATTCCAAAGTCCAATACATGACTTGCTCCTAGGTAGATGCCCTTTCACACAGTAATGCTCACCATTCTACAATTGCCACAGCTAAAAACCATTCTGGAGCTGGAAAAAAATTATGTGGGAAGCCAGCCTGCTTTAGACTCTGATCACAAATGCTGCAGTATTCAGAATGTGCAATAACATTCACTGCAGGATCATCACAATATTAAGAAAAACTGGTTTGCACTTTGGGAAGTATTTTATTGATGCTTTGTTGGTCGATACTCATCATGCATTGCAACTGTTTGCTTTTATTCATCTATGAACAACTGCCCATTTCCCCCCCAACCTCATGGTTGTAAATAATAAGGTAAAAGGCAAAGGACCCCTAGACAGTTAAGTCCAGTCAAAGGTAACTATGGGGTGTGGCACTCATCTCGCTTTTCAGGCCAAGGGAGCCGGCATTTGTCCACAGACAGCTTTCCAGGTCAGGTGTCCGGCATGACTAAACTGCTTCTGGAGCAACGGAACACCGTGACAAGTGTCAGAGTGCATGGAAATGCCATTTACCTTTCCACAGCAGTGGTACCATATAATATAATATAATATAATATAATATAATATAATATAATATAATATAATATAATATAATATAATATAATATAATATAATATAATATAATATAATATAATATAATATAATATAATATAATATAATATAATATAATATAATATAATATAATATAATATAATATAATATAATATAATATAATATAATATGCCATGTATCAGGTACATAGGTGCATACTTACTGTTATTCCCACATTTTCCCTTTACTGTCATTTTTCCATGAAGAAATAAAGTATACCTGCCAAAATATGTAGCCTCTTTTGGTTGTTTCTTGTTTATATTTAGCTGTGATTCCTGCACTTCAGGCGGTTGGATTTCAGGGGTCAGTAAACTTTTTCAGCAGGGGGCTGATCCACTGTCCCTCAGACCTTGTGGGGGGCCAGACTATATTTTGAGGGGGGAAATAAAGGAATTCCTATGCTCCACAAATAACCCATAGATACATTTTAAATAAAAGCACACATTCTGCCCATATAAAAATACGTGCCAATAAAGCGAGATGAGCGCCTCAACCCCAGAGTCGGTCACGACTGGACCTAATGGTCAGGGGTACCTTTACCTTTACCTTACCCCAAACTCACCATCAAATCACATACCATGTCTGTGGCCACAGCATGAACCACAAAAATCATACATCCACTTTTTCTTTCAGAATATTTTTTTTCTTGTCTTCCTCCTCTAAAAACTAGGTGTGTCTTATGTTCAGGTGCGTCTTCTGGAGCGAAAAATGCGGTAAGTCTTATAACTTTTTTGAGAAGCATCATTACAGTGGTACCTCGGGTTACATACGCTTCAGGTTAGAGACTCTGCTAACCCAGAAATAATGCTTCAGGTTAAGAACTTTGCTTTAGGATGAGAACAGAAATCGTGCTCCAGCAGCGTGGCGGCAGCAGGAGGCCCCATTAGCTAAAGTGGTGCTTCAGGTTAAAAACAGTTTCAGGTTAAGAACAGACCTCCAGAACGAATTAAGTACTTAACCCGCGGTACCACTGTACTAACTTGTGGTGCATTTCTTGAATAATTCAACTGGTATCAAGAAAGGTGCATACCAGTACATTTAAACTATAAAAGTATACAATACATAAAATGTCTTTCTAGGCCAAGGGCGTGCAGTGTTGGTACATGACTAAAGCTGCAAAACTGGCTTGTGATGTGACGCTGCAAACGATGACTCTCTCTCTTTCGTCGGAAAACAGGCAATGGGAGGGTGCTTTGGAGTTGGGTCACAAAGTAAAGCAGGATTTGTCCTGTCCATTTCCCGCAGCAAAGCTTACCCAAACTGAACATGATCCAACAGGATTGTGGGAAAAGGCAGCAAAGCAAACAAATGCAGTAATTAAATGCCTAATTAAGGTAAGTGTGCAGGTGTAGTACCTTCTGACACATGTGGGTTTCTTTGCACTCTGTTCTGGAAAATCATTTGCAGCAGGAAGAAAGCTGTGCCTCAGCTATTGCGCCTGTTCTCCATTCTCCACTCACCCACTGCAATTCACTGTGCTGAAGTCTGGATGAAGCGCAGCTTATTCCATGCACTGCTCTGATACCTAAAAGCTGAAATGTGTCCCTTTTGAAGTTCACGTTGTTAGCAGAATGAAAGTGAGAGCAAAATTACTGAATTACCTCAAACATACATTACCTCAGTAAGCCTTACCAATGTCCAGCAAGTTAAGCGGCCACTGTCAGCCTCACATTGAAGATAGCAAGCTGAGGGAAAGCAGGCTTTCCTGGTGACCTCTAGCAAGGTACACAGCTGAGGTAAGAATTGAACCAGAAGCTTCCGGGCTCATGGCCCAAACTCTCACAGTGCAGTCCTATGCACTTTTTCTCAGACATAAAGTCCTGCTGTCCTTACTGGGGCTACTCTACCACTATATAATATTTATATTTATGCAGGGTTTGTATTGAATCCTCGCTTCATTCACTTCTCCACCTTTTCTCCAGAACCCTTTTCTATGCTATTATTTCCTATATTCTTCCCCTTCCCCCTTCTTCTTCTTATAATTTCAGTTCCCCTGATTTCCCGCCCCTCCTACAGTTAATCCGTAGTTTTTGTATGTTTTGTGTAATCTGTAAGCTCTGTTTAATACACTGTTGGGGGGCTGTTGTATGTTCCCACATGGGGCTGGGAGAATCTCCAGTTGTAGATGAGGAAATAAATTCCCACAGATATAGGGATGGAGGAATGCAGTAAGAGGCACTAACATTAAAGGCTGCCATTCTATTCACACATTCAGGGGAACCAGACCCACTGAACTCGGTAGGATTTACTTAAACATGTGAGGATTGAGTGGATGGGCAAGAAGACAGAAGGCCCAGCATAAAGCTCGATGTAGCTTAGTTTTATGTCCATGAACCATGAAATCCATGGCACTTGCAATGCATCCTAAGCATTCCTAGTTGAAATTCCTTGCCATTCTTCATTAAGCAACTGTTGAGTATCTTGTAATCTAGACATTCCCAGTGACACAGTAGGAGGTATCTCTTCTGCTAGCTATTGAACTCCAATGCATACAAAATAATGGTTTGGCAATTTACAGACTCTCTTTTCATCTTTTTGATCCAGATTACCCTAATATTTGAACATGGAAAGTTGGGGAACTGCCTCACGGCTCAATATCATTTTACAAAGCTTTATTTTTTTACAGACGAGGTTTGTCGTAAATTATTGTAAGTAATGTATGTATTAATGTATGAAAGATTCAATTTTTCTCTTTTAAAATGAAAAATATGCAGAAGGGGGAAGGGTAAAAATGAGACACCCGCAGCATTAAGCGGCAGAGCGAGTTTGGTGCTATTGGCTATGAGGAGAAGCTGTCAGCAGGTAGCTACAGGCTGGCCAAGCGTCCATCTCACAACCTTTGCATTCAGGGTTAGTTCTTACCCCGCCCCCCGCCCCCAAATAAATATTATTTTGTGCTATCAATATAAATTCCATCCAAAATAAAAATACCTGCATCTTAAAATGTTAAAAAGAAAAACCAGTGCAATTCAGAAAGTGGGATAGAATCATAAAGCTGATGAGGAAACAATGATTCTAGCAACTTGTAATGGCCAGGATTTGCTTTTCCTAAGCCAATTCTACCAGGCCACATTCAAATTATTTACAGAAGACATAAAACTGTAGAGTTGGAAAGTACCCCAAGGGTCATCTAGTCCAATCCCCTGCAATGCAGGAATCTCAGCTAAAGCATCCATGACAGATGGCCATCCAGCTTCTGCTTTGAAACCTCCAAGGAACGAGAGTCCACAACCTCCTGAGGGAGACTGTTCCACTGTTGAACAGCTCTTACTTACAGAAAGTTTCTTCTGTATGTTTAGTTGGAATCTCCTTTCTTGTAACTTGAAGCCATTGGTTTGAGTCCTGCCCTCCAGAACATGACACTGACTTATACCAAGTTGGACCATTAGTCCATTTAACTCGGTACTCTTTGGCGGCAGCACTCCAGGGTCTCAGACAAGGCTCTCTTACAGCTGTGCCACCTTGGATCCTAGGAGATTCCAGACATAAAGGGTGGAATGCAACGCCATGCTATGACAAACCTTCCATCTGTGCAAGCCTTTCAGTTTGTCAGATGGGACAATCTTCACTCTCTCTTCCCACGCATGCTGTTTTGGGTGTTTGCCTGCCCTACACCCGAGTCAAATTCTGTGGGCATGGGGGAGGAGACAAGGAAAGCCCCACTGTGCAAGTGGAAGTCCTTGTTAGAGTGTGAGCTGTACAACTAACCTGCAGCTTCTGCCAGGCTCTTATATAGTGGTACCTCAGATTACAGATGCTTCGGGTTACAGACGCTTCAGGTTACAAACTCTGCTAACCAGGAAGTGGTTGCTCCAGGTTAAGAACTTTGCCCCAGGATAAGAACGGAAATCATGCGCCAGCAGCGCAGTGGCAGCAGGAGACCCCATTAACGAAAGCACACCTCAGGTTAAGAACCGTTTCAGGTTAAGAATGGACCTCTGGAACAAATTAAGTTCTTAACCCAAGTTACCACTGTAAAATCTATACGGTTTTTTAAAAAACCAAAAAATGCCTTCGAAGGAAGGTGACTCTTCAGCTTCCCCTTCCATTGCACAAGTATCTGTTATCATTGAGAAAGTTTTGCCTAATACTGTCCCTATTAGCCCCTAGAACAATCATTCACTGCAACAATTAATGGAAGGTCACACAAACCGTACAGCATTCATTTTCTGGACCAAGCACTCTGGCATATAAAGCAGAAAGAACCAAGGGGAGGTAGAGGCAAGTATGGTGGGCTGTCGTCAGCATCACAGCTACTTACCTGTATGGGGCTGAGGCACCATGGCGGTGAGGTTGGTGCTGTGTGTGTACACTGGTGGGACCGCTCCTGCCACCAATCTGCTGCTTCTGTAAGTATACCAATATGGCCACAACCAGGTAAGCAGCAGTGATGTCAGTGGTGACCCACCATATGCGCCACTCCTGCAAAGGGCACCTCACAGTTCGCTGGATAGATCCCAAGCCAGTTGAATTGAAGTTGGTTAATACGAAGACAGCAAAGCAGGGTCAACGATGCAGCTGAAAGGACATGAATTTCATTCCACGTAGTGAAAACCATTACTAAATGTCTACATGTTTCCATCCATTCTTCAACGGAATTAAAATGTAATTCACTGGGATCAAGAGCCTGCTGCGATGGTATTCTCATTTTCCCCCAGGTTATGTAATAAGAGGAGTAGTGAGCAGTATCTGGAGGAGTTTTCCCTGGATTCCAACCCTGTAGACGGGTTTACAACTAGCAGCTTTTCAAGCAAAAGATTGAACTGGAAATATGGCCCACTTCCCCTGTGGTAGTGACATGTCTGTCTTCAATGCAGCAGAAGAAAAGTGCTTTCTGCTAAAAAGAAAAACCAGAAAATCTCACCCTCTTCTGACACCTACAAGCAGATGTTCAGAATCCACTACTACTTCTCTATTATCCATCTCCTGCGCTCTCAAAATTGGAAAGTCTGGCACAAGGTGTAGGTGCTGCTGTGCCCACTGGAAAATCTGACACACAAAACGCTCTAAGTATTTCTTTCATTTGCGCACAATACACATTTTCCTTCTGGTCCTTTCACCTATAGGAACATTTTATATAGTTTTGTCAGAGAAGGAAAATCTAAACTCCCTTTTTTTATTACCCGGTGGGCCCTGAAATGAACAAAATAAATGAACTGCATGTGGATGGATCCTAAGTTTCCATGGAAAAATCAGAGCTTTTAACAAGACAGCAGCAAGTTGCTCCAGGGACCTGGTAGTTCATACTAGTTGGGCCCAAATCCAAGTAAATTCTCCTCATAAACCCAAGGCTAATGACAGTGTTGAGAGGACCCAAGGCTCTCCTCCACCCCCAGCAATCTTACCAAGGGGTGGAGGAATTAGTGGTTGTGGGCAACAGACAAGTGGCAGTGGGCTGCTCAGCACTGATATGAAAAGTGTCAAATGAAGTGTTGGCCGCTGCAACCACAATATTATTTTCCCTGAAACACCTTTGGGGCCCAGACACATTCTGGGGAAATTAATATGGCACTAACTGCAGCCTGTCTTCATTCATAATACTCAGCCAAACCACAGCTTAGCTCCCAGTAGCAAGTAGCAGCAGGACTAGAGGAGGAGTCATGATTCTCTAAATCTGAACCAGCACGCTTGCTTGTTCACGCTAAGCCATAGTTGGTTTTAGTGGCACATGTAAACTAGGCCATTGTCTCACAAAATACATACAACCAGAGCTCTTCTTCAGCGTGTTCAGGGCATTCCGGCACCTCTCAGGTGGGTCCCGGAAGTGAGGAGAGAGACCTGATCGGCCTCAGCAAAGCCTCTAGCTCATGAGGATACTCTCCCTGGAGTCTGAAAGGGTCATCATCTATGGCTTTAGAGAGGGTCTCTTCACAAGCCGGAGGGAGAGCGGAGCTTTGCTAAGGCTCTTCAGCCTCCCAGCTAACAGGTGGCATGCGGGAAAGCCGCAACTCGGCTGAGGAAGCGCCCACTCTGCCCCAGCTTACATGAGTTGGAAAGCTGGGGGTGGCAGCTCATTAAGCTGCTCAGCTGAGGCCCAGAAGCCTCTCCACACCTCAGCTGAGCAAGCGCCATACTGCTCTGGCTCAGGTGAGCCGGGGGGGGGGGGTCATTAAGGTGCTCAGCTGAGGCATGGAAGACTCCCCTCCCCTCAACAAGCCTCTGGCTGGCGAGGATACGTCCCTCCCCTCAGCCCAAAGGGTCCTTTGAGGGTGGTGCGTTCTGACACCTTTTTTTTCTCTCTCTCTCTCTCTCTCTAAAAAAAAGCACAGGTTACCACAACCTAGATTGCTATTACCTCCCCTATTATGGATGTGAACTGCCCAGCTAAGGAGCATCCTCTGGACATACGGCCGAACTATGATTTGGAGTCTTCAGACTTGGGGCTCTCACACAACTACTGTACCTCTCACACAACTATTGTACTGCAAAAGGAAGTCCCACATAAAGAAAGAAACGGTTATATTTCTTTGCAAATATGCAAAAAAAATATTAATGGCATACCTCAACCTAGGCCAAAGCCCCCAACTCTCCTTGCCCTTATCCCAGGGCCATGAAAGGTTAGTGGGAGATGGTTATCAGGTTCTTTTTCAGATGGTGGGTATAAGGAAGCCATATGCACTGATTTACGGGTGCTGTAGTCTGCTCTGTGGCAGGTGCTTCCTGCTGAAGGCAGTGATTTTGTTTTTTATTATAATCTCGCTCTTTATTAGCATTGGAACTATGTTTTAAGATCCAGCTGACACGCTACGTTTTCTTCTTTCAGTAGATTTATGGCGTTGCGCTTTGAGAGCTACAGAAGCCAACTTTAATATGCCTTTTAAGTACGCTTTGGTTTTTTAATAGTTAAGACCTTTGAAGGCTTCTGGAAAAACACTGAGACGCCTTTCCTCCCTCTTACTTTTAGAAGAAGAAGGAGAAAAATAAAGCACGCACATTATCATTTAAATATACTATTTCAAATATACTGTGTCAAAGTGGGATTGTCATTTTGCCCACAAAGTCAGGAATTACCTGGATTCCAGGCACAACAGCAGCTTCCTTCCCAAAAATGGAACTATTGGCTCGACTTCTCAGCCCTCACTACAAAAATAGCTCTCTCTGTGTGTATACATGCGTATGAAGGTTTCTGGAGGGGGAAATGAAAGGAAGGGCATTGAGGCAATGCAATCTGCCCCATCTCAATCCAGTACTGTATTACTACACTGTTGGGAACCTGTAACAGGCTTGGTGTGGGAAATTTCAACACCCCCCCCCAGCTTCAACCAATGCCCAGGGTGAAAATCTGTTCTCGCGTCCCTTCTCTCCTTTTGTCAGGTATGTCTATATGTCAGGTAAAGGGGTATACAAATTGTGTAACAGAGTAGGGCTTTCTAAACCCACATTTGCACCATTTATTTAAAACAAAACGATCCCACTTTAACAGTCATAACTTGCTCCAATAATCCCAGGAGCAGTAGTTTTGTTAAGGGAATTGAAGTGCTCACTATGGTCTTACTCTCCTCTCCTCTAGGTGGCCAAGTGTGAATCTGCCTCAGGTGTGCTTCAGACAACCAACATTTATCTTTTCCCACTCCGCACTGCCATACCATACAACTGCTTCTACATGTCTGATATGTTAGAACACAAGAACAGGCAGGAAACGGTTTGCCAATTCTGATTTTAAAAGAACAGAAATAACTGTATAAGCACAGTTCTGCATTTTAAACTCACTTAAATAATAGCACTTTCCCAATTACACATGGAGTTTGCTTTTTCTACTGTGATACTAACCAAAATGATAATTAAAAAAAAAATTACTGTATTATTACAATTTCAGTAAACAATTACAGTAAAGGAAATTACCCTGGAATTTATCTTCCAACTTTTTTAAAAGACATCTGAAGGCAGCCCTGTATTGGGAAGTTGCTAATGTTTGATATTATATTATGTTTTTATATGTGTTGGAAGCTGCCCAGAGTGGCTTTGGCAATCTAGCCAGATGGGTGGGGCATTCTTAGTAGTAGTAGTAGTAGTAGTATTTGTTAAGTTGTGGGTGAACATATCAGACGACACAGCGATTCTTCAAAAAGCTCTTGTTTATTCACAGGCCAGAACTGAACTGAACTGAAGGGTTCAGCCAGCCTGCTTATATAGAGCTCCACTAGAATGCAACAGTAACCATTTTCTGTAACTATCCAGTCATTGAAAGTCACTTTCAATCCCTTATTTGCATATGTGGACCTGAGTGAAAACTATCTACAGTATTCCCCTGCTGGCCCAGGGTGAGAACTTCAGTACATAACAGTATTACCAAGACACCACAAATAAGGACCACTTTTGTGTAAACTTATTTGACCATTGTTCAAATGCATTTATAGAAAGCTAACAACCATTTCCAAATCGACATCAAGAATTAAGTCCTTTTGGTAAATAATATATTTGGTAATAAAGAACACTTAATTAGATTTTGAGTTGTAGTCTATAAAGTCTGAATTATGGGGCATTTACGAAACGCCTGCAGTATTTGCTAATACAATTCGCTTGAAAATTGACTGCAGAAAGAACCTTCAAAGATGCATTTTCCGTAACAAGGACCACACTGAATCTTGCATACATTGTTTACACTACCCTGCACCGTGACCACATGCCCATTTTTGCTTCTTAAACGCCACTGTCTTTTAAACCAAATAAGTGTCTAACTATAGAAAGCGTTCTCTTGGGATATAATGAACATGGAGCAGTGCAAAGTAGTAATTTGGAAACCCAGCAGAGGACAGAAGCCAATTGTTCTGACGTGTGTTTGGTTGGGTTAATTTCCTGTGCCAAGGCCCAAACGCATTAACTTCTGACTGGTTGGGGATTTCAAAAGAGGGTGGTTTGGTTTAGGATGACACTCACTCAGAGGAGCAGAGTGAAAGGTGTACTCAGGTTATTACGTAAAATTATTGCTATTATTGTTATTAAACCAATAACTGTCTGGCTGAAAAGTGCTATTTAATGGACAAACCAGCCCAGACTAAAACATCTGCACTGCTTCTAGCCAAGCGGAACTAACTGCATGCTGTGAAGAATGCATAGAGATGTACTGGAAAAATAGACTCTGAAGACCTCAAAGCCGAATGGATGGGCAGGGCCAGCTCTGAAATGGTATGTGGTGAACATTATTGCCCCTCTCCCCTTGTACTGGGTGCCCAACATGTGGGCATAAGAAGCTGTCCGACATTCATTTTGATTTGTATCTATTTATATGTATAACACTTTTGAGTTAAAATGGTCAAAGCAGCACACTACTAAAACAATTCAGCTTTAAAACAAGACTTATAACAGAAAAGTCAGCAAGAGTGGAGTTTTCACTAAATCTACTTCCATCTAATTAGCAGCAGCATTTTTAAAATGCCTTAGTTGTTGTTGTTGATACTGGATGAAATTAATAAGGTGGTGGTCAGCCAAATTTCCCAATAGCTCCCCCCCCCCCCGATAGTAGGGGCTACTATTAGAAAGGTCCTGCTCTGTGCTTTAAGAATTCCAACCTGAGTAAACCTGTTGGGAACATGGAACATGAATGACAATATCTGATAACCTAAGGCAAGCACTCTTGAAGATGTGCACATGACATATATTTTTTTACACAAAGGTTCGGCAGCACTGGGCTTTCCCATTTCCCTGTCTCTGAGATATATTTGCTTCACTACAGCCAATGTGCTGGCTGTGAAGAGCTTGACCACATACAAACAAGAACAATGGAAGCCTCCTAACCCATCTTCCTCCATTTTTTATTTGCACATTTTAATAGCCTTTCCGTGCATGTGCATTTAAAATTCTCCATTGCTGAGCATGTTGACTGAACTTCCAAAAAGGAAAGCAATAGGAAATGAAAGGAAAATTGACTTGATAGGGCGGTCATCCTTAGCTGCAGATCTCCAGGCTATTTTAAGTCACGGTAACAGAGAATGGAAAATATAATATCCATGATAGCTTTCCAATGAGGAAGGGTAACTTGTGTTTATTCAGTTATAAGTCATCTCACACTTCCTTCAGTATCTCAAGAAAAGCACCTGCCTTGAGGTCTTCGTAATATGCAGCTTCATTTACATTTAGTTAATGAATTAATGGGTTATGTGAAATCCTATATGCACTTACTGGTAACTCAATGGGACTTACTTCTGAAAAACAAGACGCTGAGGATTCAGAGGACGTGGTGGACGGCTAGGGATGTTCCTTTAATCCTTGCCTGTTTTTGGTCCTCCATTTGTGTAAGTAAAATATGTCCCATGCCTCCCCCTCCCCTTTGGAGTTCTGTATAGGAGGATAGAGTCAGAAGGAGAAGGCTTAGGTCCCAGCAGTATCCCCTTTCAGCGTGACACACAGTTCACTGCAGTCAACAAACAATCCTAATGAGAACAGTTTTGCAGTTGTCGTACCCGGTGTCAGTTACACAGCTTCTTCTGATAATCCCAGTTCCTCCTCGGCAGGGATACTTGCAGAGGACATTTCCTCACATATTAAGCAATCCTGAAGGCAGCCACAAGACTCCAGTGAAGCATTCGGAAACTAAGCCTCCTCCAAAGATTCGGTGTCTGGCAAGCCATTCAAGCAAGGGCTTCTCACAACGTTCATTTTTCTCTCTCCCTCTCACTGTGATTTAACTGTGCAGCAGGACTCATCAGCCTTAGCTTTATTTTATGGTTATACTCATCTGCATCCAGGCATAGACATCTTGAAATAAAGCAAACCAAAACTAGCAACTCTGATTAAAAGCCATACATTACTTGGACACAGCCCACTGAATAAGACACAAGGCATATATAGTAAATTTTCCTGACACCACCAGTGAGAAGTCTCTGGGAAAAGACCTTAGAAAACTGCTATGTCTTTAGAAGTTCCCTTGACAGTATTGCTTCAGAAACTGTTTCAGCTAAGCTCTGTGAAGTACTTCATAAAATTCTGTACTTTTAAGCACCTGCTTAAGTCACTCAGGGATTGAGAACCAATGGAACTCCAGATACTGGACTACAATTCCTATCTATGGCCATTAATCGAGCTAGTCAAAGCTGATGGAAATAAATCCAACTAATCTGGAGGCCCACTGGTTCTTCAGCCCTGGCGTAAATTCGTATTTCACTAAGCTGGAACTCAAAAGAGCTACTCTTTAGAGCAGTGGTCCTGTAAGCAAATTAAAACATTTTTAGTTCTATTTGTATGTTCATTTTAAATGTGTTTATCCTGCCTTTCAGCATAAACTTTCAAGGTTTGCATTCCTTTGCCATACAATGTAGAGGAGGGTATTGGGAGGGTGCAACAAAATGGGGTTGACCCAGTTGGGTTTCCATACAGAAGTCTGTCCAACTGGGGAAGTCCAATTTCGACCTGTCATTTTTTGTTATATTTTCTTAGCAGGGTCAGAGTTCATTCTGTTTGCTTTTTTATAGCTTTTCTCAGGCTTTGCTCCTCTGTTATTGACACAGCCAACAATTCTGTGTTCTAATTTGACTCTGGGTTCAGTGCAATTATTTCCTTATAGATCCTTGCCATTTATTTGCTTACCATGGAGCTATCTGTCAGATTTAGGAGTTGCCACAAAGCTGTCCCAGAGGGTTTGAGAGCCCCCATTGATTCAGGGTGTGATCCCAGGCTGCGAAGGCTGCAATCTTATCCTCATTCTTTACTCAGTTTTAATTTACTTCTGACACCAGGAGTCTTAGGCTTAAAGGCTTCAGCTCATTGCAGATGCTGACCACTGCATCAACTTTCCACTGGTTTCTTTGCCTTAATGGAAAAAGTGACATCATGAGACATTGTTTCCATGGGGACAGACAGCAATCACTACTGGTTTCCACGGTGTTGTTTAAGACATGTGCTGATGTTAAGGGAATGAAGAATACACACCCGCCAAGCTATTTGTATGCTGTCTAATCATCTTACAAGTTAAACAGTTTACCTTTATTCCGTTCATTTTCAGAGTCTAATAGATACCAATGAGTCTGTAGGCACAGTGAGACCAAAAAAGATTCCTTCACCCGGTGCTATGCTGTATTATTTGCTTGTGAACAGCAAGCTCTGCTGTCCTAGGCTAGACTGCGGCAAGAAAGTCAAAATACAGTGATAGGATTCAGTCAGGTATATCTTAGGGCAGAACATGCATATTTATCATTTCAACAATTTGCATATCATTTTATTGCTGTCATCTCCAAGCAGCGTACAAGAGACTCAATAGAACAAAACTAAAAATGAGTTAAAACTATAAAAAGCACAATTCAATTAAAAGTCTGCTCCATTTTTTTTTAATCTTCAGTAAGCACCGGACATTCAACAAGGTCATCCATCTCAATACAGGGTCATCCATCAAGGTGACCAAAAGTGGAAGAGCAAAGAAACCTCCTTTCAGCAAGCAGGCCAGGGTTAAGGGCTGAATTCTGCTGGACTTATCTGGGGAGATGGATGAGATGCATCACTGCATGATCTCCCACAGTTTGCATGAGCTGCATTTAGTCCAACTTGGGCTCCCACCCAGGGGCGGAGGAAGGGGGTGCAGTAGGTGCAGGCCATCCTGGGTGTCACCACTGAGGGGGGTGACAAAATGCCAGGCGGCACTCACTGCGGGGCCTGCAGCACGCCCGAGCCACGCGTCTCTCCTGGGAGTGACGCAGTGGCTTGGTGCCCACAGACTCCGCGCTGCCTCAAACAGTCCGCCCATTGCCTTCCCCTCAGCTGTAGGGCGGCTGAATGGGAGGAGGCAGGCAGACTCCTTGGAGAGCGTCCTGCCCCTGTTTGCCCCATCCCGTGGGCAGCTGGCCCCGCCGCTGCCCCCACCTGGCCTCATGACTGCTACAGGCAATTTCAGGACCTGTACAGGCTGAAAATTCTACATAGCTGCTTGAAAGCCAGTGTGGTGTAGTGGTTAAGAGCAGAAGATTTGTAATCTGATGAACCAGGTTCGATTCCCACATGCAGCTGCTGGGTGACCTTGGGCTAGTCACACTTCTCTGAAGTCTCTCAGCCTCACTCACCTCACAGAGTGTTTGTTTTGGGGAAGGAAGGGAAAGGAGATTGTTAGCCGCATTGATACTCCTTCGGGTAGTGATAAAGCGGGATTATCAAATCCAAACTCTTCTTCTTCTCTTCTCTTCTCTTCTCTTCTCTTCTGTCTTCTGGCTGTGAAGTTAAAAATGTACCTACTTTTTTCCAAGGAAAAATTACTTAGTTAGGATGGGAACAGATGCAGCATAGATAAATAGATGCACTTTAGGTATGCGTGTCATGGTATGTAGAGCTGGGGCCGGGGTGGGCAGGACCAGAGTCAAATGTGGGTGGAGCAACAAGTGGGTGAGCCGCCTCCTTTCTCTTTCTGCCACCCCTTTCGCCATCCCTTTCCCTCCTCCTTGCCACTTGCTTGAAATTAGCCATTGGACGCAGCCCTCGGAGCCCAAGTCACCCAACCTGCTGAGCTAAAGAGTGCTTGACTAGGACTGGAGATCCCAGGGTTCAAATCTCCACTCGGTTACGATGTTCATCTGGATCCAGTCCCAGGGTTGTTGTTAAGATAACATGTAGAGCAAGTCACGCATACTGCCCTGGGATAAAGGTGTAAATAATAATAAAACTGTAGTTTATCCAGCCTGCCTGGGAACATCTTCTTTAAAATGAACACCCAAAATTTGGCACAAAATTGAGTTTCCTCTCGGTGGTAGTATGATCGTCGTGCTCCTTCCACATTTCCCAAACCGGAGAGACATGAGAAAGTTCAATAAAATCCTATCTTTAATTATCCAATATGCATTTAATGATGTTAATACTTCACACTTTCAGGCCCTTAATGCTGTCATGCAGCAGATGTTTGTGGCTGCTGGCATTTTAAGAAATACATTTCAGCCTTGTTTTCAATGTCTATTGTTTAAGACTTGGTTCTCCATCAAGGGCTGAGTCTCAGCTGCTCATGGTCTTTCCCTTGCCTCAGAGAATTCCAGTGGGCTTTGCTGCCTAATAGGTAAAGGCCAAAAGGCAACACCAGAGAAGACGAAGACCAAGGATGAGGGCAGAAATTTTGGTATTAAATATTCTTCTCTAGATGCTCTCATCTTGTCTAAAAGCACTTCTGTCTGTTTTGCAGTTATCAGCTCTATAGGCCATTTCTGTAAGGTCATCCTTTTTATATAGCCCTGGATATTATTACTGTTTACTGTGAATGCTTTCAGGTTTGGTGGTTCTGTTCTTCCCTTTAAGCCATTAATGTGGTGCATTGTGGCAAATTCAAAGGCAAATATTGTAGCTTTGCACATCTTTTCAAATACAACATTTGTGTCATGAAACACTGACAAAATCACATTTCCTTTAAACCTGCTCAAATTTTAAGCACTTTGTACAATTTGTGAAGAAGAGTATCTCAAAACAGCAATTTAGAGACTGAGTTTTTCTTTCTCTTTTGTTTTCTTTTTCCTGTTCCTAATATTTATGTACCGGTAGCTGCACCAAGGAGGCATTTCAGTGGGAAGAAAGCCCATGCTGTACCCACTTTTGCCTGGGCTGTGTTCCAGGAATTGGATCTGTCCGTCACTTAACAACCTTCCTGCTTTCAAGTGATCTCTTCCTCCTTTAAACTTTTACTCCATAGCTCAACCCCACTAATGGTGGAAATAAGCTATTGTCTGTATAAACTCAGCCCAGAAGAAGTGAGTGGTGATTGCTTGGAGATTAGACAAATTATGCTCCATAATATATGGAGGGGATTTAGGAGTCTTTAATCTCCTTTTCTCCTTACAGACAGTCTCACATTACTTCAGGGGAGTAGGAATCATGGAAATTCCTACAGATCATTCCAAGGAACAAAGATTTTCTAGGAGGTTGTAAATTATGATAGCAAAGGAAGCATAACCTTTGCAGAGCCTTGAGGTCTTGATGGTTTATAATAATATCTCCAGCATTTTTTATCTGCTTCCTGCTAAAGTAAACAAATTAGCTGAGTAGTTTGATTTCTTGAGCATATTCAAAAATAAAATCATTTCTTTTGAAATTTGAAATTATTTAACCAGGAACAGAGCAGAGGCCTGGACTTTTATGAAACACAGGGGTGTCTATTCCCCCCCCAAAAAAAAAAAAAATTGTCTGCCTGAGTCCAAAAATAGTGAAAATTAATGGGAGAATGTTGATGTTGGACTTGAGCTTTCTATACCAATGTGATTTTCAAGCTTACTCTAGTATGGGTCAAAATACCTTTGGGCCAGATGCCACATTAACTGACCAAGGACCCAATTGGTTCAGGCTTACAAACCGACAGCCATGTTCGGCCACATGTCCTGCAACACCATTAAGTTTGTGATGACAGGGCTATAAATTCAGAAAGCAGTTCAGGCTATTGAAGCTTGTGTCAGAGATGAACTAGGGACATATAAATCATCCCCCTCTTTCCTCTTCATGTCCAAAGACTTTCTTGAACACAGTTGATAATTTACCAGAGCGTCCTCTGTAATGTTTCACCCCACACACTGCTTCACCCTGGGGTTGAAGCTAATACAGTGAACCCCACTGGTTTCAATGGGCCTACTGGCGGAGTTCCTGCACCAGTCACTAAAGAATTTCTTGCAGAGGCGCTACCTCAGATATATAACCTACCATTTCTTGACAGAATGCTTTGTCCCTGCCATCTTGGCAGGGGATTTGATTCAAAACATGTGTACTAAAGGAATAGCAGCAGCATGACATACAGGATTTCAGTGTTATTTCCTTTTGAAGCCTAGTGTGTTCTGTGGATAAGACTGTTTCTCTGCCACCTGTTTATTTTACCTGCATTAAGCCAGGTGCATTATGCAGAGTCAGGCAAAGACACTAAAATTCGGAAGAAGGCAGTTATGCAATAAACCTCTAGTGCATATAGAAAAGCAATGAAAGAATTTTAAAGCTAAGCGCATGGTGAGTAGTTCATATACACTTCCAGATGACCTGCTTACTGAACATGGATTTGTTTGCAGATAAGTTAGACAACATTGGCTTTTTAATGAGTATCCATTCTCATTTGTTTGCGGGGAGGTTAGAGGATGCTACTACATTTCCACTACATTTCCACTTCACTTTCTTTATCACATAAAGTCCAGTCCTTGGGGGAACCAGGTTTGTTGTACGAGAGCTCAAGATGGGCTTTAATTGCATACCCTGGATCTGCCTGTATGTGATTCCCACTCCAAAATAGCAACTATCTAGAAGGAGCCTAATAAAGAATTCCCTGAGTAATTATGGATTACTTGTACACAGGTTGCTGTCAGGGCTGGTTTCGATGCAGGTCGGCCCTCAAGATGCAGAAACAAGCAGAAAAGTTAACTCTTTATTCAAGGAAACAGCATACAAGACAGCAGTGCCTCAGAACAGGACTGGTCCCTATGAAACAGTCGCCAGGACAGTACCCATCTCATCAGCTGGATGTTTCCCACACACCCTTAAACTATGTTGGAGGAGGGGAGGAACCTGTGCTCTTTGTTCTGCTACACACATAGCTCTCCGTGTGGTGTAGTGGTTAAGAGCGGTAGACTCATAATCTAGTGAACCGGGTTTGTGTCTCCGCTCCTCCACATGCAGCTGCTGGGTGACCTTGGGCTAGTCACACTTCTCTGAAGTCTCTCAGCCCCACTCACCTCACAGTGTGTTTGTTGTGGGGGAGGAAGGGAAAGGAGAATGTTAGCCACTTTGAGACTCCTTCAGGTAGTGATAAAGCAGGATATCAAATACAAACTCTTCTTCGTCTTCCGTGTCCTTAGAGACAACTGGGGTGGGGAGCTTACTATAGTAGGAAAGGCAAGCTCTGTGGATGCTTCTGCAACCTCTGCTTCATTTGCTGAGTCTGAACTGCTTTCTGCACCTGTCTCTTTTTGCTCACTAAAGTCTGTTGCCTCTTCAGCACCCAACCATTCTTCTCCCCCTCTCTTCATTCTCTGACCTGTCCTCAGTGTCTTCCTCCTCTGGGGGTTCCCTGGGGGTTCCCCAACTGGTGCTGCCCCCCACTTCTCATCATCCAGCCAGTCCCTGGCAGTTGCTCTACAATGCATAGAAATGGGAGGTATTTTTTTACAAGAAGATGAATATACAGGTAATGGCAGCTAAATCCTCTGCTCCTCATCTGCTGTCTTACCATGCTTCTTACTCAAGCACTTTTCATCCCAGCTCAACTTCTATGACGCTTGGCTTCTAAAGGTAGCAGAAGTTTGTCCAGGTCAAATCAACAGTATTGCTGTTGAAAGGTCACAGGTAAGCTGCCTACACCATGGGATGCAAAGTAGAGTTGTCACCTTTGCTTAGAAGTTAAGTCATTTAAATGTCTGGGAATGTAAGCTATGAAGAAAATATATTTGAATAGCAGGTGCATGCACACACACAAACATCCTAGTCAGGATTGTTTAAAAGTAAACAGCTGATTACCTTACATGGTGTAAATCCTGGGAAATGTATTTTGAGCCCTGAAGAAGACAGTGTTCATTGCCTCCTTGGGTTCTGTCCCTGTCCCCAGACTGCCACCCCCTTCAACTTTCCTAAAAAACAATTTCCTTGCAAATGTCCTCCCTACAAGTGCTGGGACCATATTTCACTGCCTGGATATGATTTCTAATAGAGATTATGGGCCACGTATACATGCCACAAACTCAACATTGCATCCTTTTATTCCAAATTAATTGATCTTGAATAACTACCGCGTTTGCGTCCACATTTTCAGATGCTAATGCCCACAAGTTTAAGAAAAGTGACCACTTTAGCCAACTGGAATATGCATAAACAGGGATAACAACACTGTAGTCAGTGACCTTGAATATACACTCTATTCCTTGAGAGTGGCTGAGCTGAGGATATCCCTTCCTTCTCCATGTACTTACATCCCTGAAAACATAACTAGTTCTTGCTCATGAGAATATAAATCTGTCACAGCTGAGCTCATCGACTTCCTTTGAGCCGCTCTGCCCTTCCCGATCTTAATTGGTGGCACTATTTAAAGGGATTTCCCCTTAGTGAAATGGTTAAATGCAAAGCATTGTGTCCAGCCTGCATTGGAAAGGGTAGGCAAGCAACTCAGGAAAAGATTGTGCTGGCCTCTGCGGCTTGACGTGTCCATCATGCCACCCTGTAATTAATAACAGATACCCTCTTCTGTCACTTGTGATGTTATCATCAGGAGTCTTATGTTTCAAAGTGAAGAGAAGCATGTAAATTAGGGGCAATTTGGTCTCTGAAACAGTCTTTATGGAGTGGAGATTTTAATGCTGTCAAGGGAATGAGATGCCTGGGGTCTGTTGCAAGAAAGCCATTCAGGAATGGGGCCACTGAACCCTGTGTGTGTGTCTCATACATATACAAAACTGTTATGTTGTGTAATGGTGATAACAAATACATCCGCATGCCAGTCATTCTAAAGTGTGTACATATTACATGACAGAGCTAGCATGTCCCTGCTGTCCGTGCAAGAAATGCTGAGAATTGAATGAATTCCTTTTTCCCCCTTGAAAGCAAAGAAGAATAGACAGTCTGCATAGGAGCTCAAGTCCTGGAGCAGGGACTGCACTTCACAGGTATGCTCAGTTTAAGGAAGACCGAGAAGTTGCAGTTGCCTCTCGTGGATCTTCCCAAACTTCCCCCATCTCCCTCCCTAAGACATCACATAGTTGTGAGAGCTGAAGACTTCTGGGTGGCCTCAGCAGCACCAGTTTCTTTTAATTATTCAAACGATTAACCAACAAGAACACACACACGGGTAAAGTTCTCATCCCTTCAGGTGTGAGAAACATTGTGTGTTATCATTTATTTGCATATACACAATTGATTACAACCGAGAGGCACTTCGCATAGTGCAGTCGTAGCATGGCCCTTTAATGGTCTAAGGCAGGAGTCGGGAAACCTGTGGTCCTCTAGATGTGTCCAGCCAGTCATGATCAGGGATTATGAGACTTGTGGTCCAACAGGTTTCCATTTCCCATTTCTTTCCCTCCACGTATCCCTCTTTAGGTAGTAAATGTTGCTGAATATATTTGACTTGCAGTTATTCTTCAATAAAAACATCCAGATCCACTGTCAGATTAAGCATTCTGTTTTGGATGGTGGTGGTTTTATTAAACACTATTATGGTCAAGATACTAACATATCTAGACCCACGTGTGCACCACCAAACGACTAATTCTGCCCTGAATGAAAGTAATTCAGGCATCAGGCATTTTCTTTGATCATTCAATTGGCCTTTTAAAAACACTGTAGTTAAGAGTGTTATCTTCCTCTAAATGAAATTTAAGTTATGTTTAGAGAAGAGTTAACTCTTGAACCCATTATGGTTGCAACCACATCCTCAGGGCTGTTAACCTACAGCTGAACTTGCAACTAAAAAATGAGAAGAAGAAAGAATCACGCTAACCTTGCTCCTTTACAGGAGTCAGCCGACAACTGTTGCTTTAACTCCTATTTGGTTATCTTGGTTTCTTTTCAAGGGGAGACAGCTATTAAATCTTAAACTCCATTCCAATGTATAGTAGCCTTCAACTTCTCCCCAGCTGCAACACTTTCCCAACATCCCTGCTCTCAGTTAAGCAAACATTATGACACGTTCTAATGGCTTTAAACAAACTTGATTGTTCCATGTTCCTGGTAGAGTAGGGTTATCTCTCTCACTTTTAAAAATAAGGAACATTCATTCCTCTTTGCTATGTTGACTGGGACATCACCGAATCCTACAAGGAGAACTGTCTTTCTTGTTATAGTCTTTGGCATTCGCATTTTCCTGTTTTTGAATGTAGCAAATATAGGTGTTTTATTTCTTGGGACAAGACAATGAATCAGAGGTAAAGAGCTGCATAGAAGACAGAGTGATGTTGTGAAAGGTGATTGATGTCCGTTTTGCCTAGAAAACCACATTCTTTCAGAAGACATGGTCCATGCAAGATAAATTATTCTACTGTAGGGAAAAGAGGTGCACTAGGGAAGCTGAGTAAATCAGAGATGCTCACCAATTTGATTGTGTGCAGGCAAACAAGGTATCCATATAACTCAAGCAACAATGCACTGATTTCTTGCTCATCTATCAACTCCAGCAACAGAGAGCTACCTTACTTTTGTTCTCTCATGAAACTATTTCTGATGTCTGGGAGCATGAGAGGGGAAAACCTACTGAGAACTATATTTTGATATCCTTGCTCATTTACTGTTGTGCTTAATGAACCCAGTCGCACAATAAGGTGTGAGTGATTTTTTAAGAAAATCAGCCATTGTTCAGTATAGATTTCTGTACAGGCACTATATATTATACTGAAAGTCCAAAATGCAAAGACTGTTCACAATCCCTGATACTTTTTCAATATGTCTACATTCACTGGTGTCTCTCAGTACTTTTAAAACAATCTCCTAAACGGTACTTGGCAACATTCACTAGTGTCATTCCATAATTTCAATCATTCACCAGATGTGTGTGTAACTGATCATATTCCCTCCTGGTTGTCAACAAGCTGCATTTCGGACATGCACCACTGTGATATATGTTACTCTGACTGTGCATCTATATTCCAGCTGCACAGATGCTGTTGGTGTGCTTTTTCAGGAACTGCATTAAGCTGCACCTAATCTTTGCTTTGTTTCTTTGTGTTTGTTCTAGTTCCGAATTCTGGCACATCTCTAAAATGTTCACTCCACATGCAAAACAAAGCTCCCTTAGGGGGGGAAATGGTCACGGTGCTGAAATGCTGCAGGAAATGATGCAACTTGATACCTTAAAATCACCTGGGAAAATGTGCTGCTTCAAAAACGGGGGTAAAATGAAGCAACAGATATACCATCTCAAATCCAGACTGGCCTAGCAGTATAGGGGCAGGGGAGAGAATTGCTTTTTTCTGGGTCACAATAAAATTGATAACTGTAAGATATCTCATGGACATAGATATAGATATAGAGAAGTGTTCAGAGCAGACAGACATTTTACTGAAATAACAGGGACCAATGGAAATGCAAAGACCCCATAGAATGGGGCTGGTACAGGAACTGGTACCACTGTATGGTTATCAAGACTGCAAACTGATTTGCATCTGCTGTTCCATCACAAAGCTGTGAAAATGAAGAAGATTTAGCACAGATTATAGACCAGAGGTAGAGAGACTGTGAACCTCCAGATGTTGTTGGACTCTAGCTTCCATCAGTCCCCAGCCAGCATGGCCAATGGTCAGGGATGGAAGTTACAGTCCAGCAATATATGAAGGGTCACTGAGCTCCTCTTTCCGGATATTTGCTTTGCACAATCATACGCATTACTGGCTTGCTAAAGTTTTGATGGCAGGCAGCTGAATGAATGTCTCTGTTGATAAATTTTGTATGTGAAATGGTATGATTGTTTCATGTGTGGTAGTATAGTGATAGTGACTCAGACTAGGGTTAGGGAGAGTCGGGTTCGAATCCCGGTGACTTTGGGCCAGGCATCAGCTCTTAACAACAACCTGCCTCCCAGGATTGTTGGAGGGGTGAACTGGAGGGAGAGCTACCTTCAGCTTCTTGAAGGAAAGGTCATTCATTCATTAATAGCATATTGTGCTTTGGTTCATTCATACATACAAGTCATTACTTGATGCTGCAGCCATCAAGTGATGAATCTGCTCACCAAGGTACCTTTAGAGTTGCATACCCTTTAGTCTGAAGAAGAGCTGTCCGTGCAAGCTTATTTCTGAGAGCTAAATGCCACTCCTAGGGCTACAACCTATATCTGGAAACCCACTGCAGGGTCAAATATAGAGCTATTCAAACCACATCTATATTGTCCTGCTCTATCAGCTTAGATCTCTCACAGGGAAGCTCTCACAGGGAGGCACTGCTGGTCCTCAGTAAGCTCCTGGGGTCCTTCTATTATAGGTTTATGAGCTGTTGTCGCTCCAAGTGCCTAACTCCAATTGAAGCCTTATATATGTTGGCAGGACTGTAGTGCAGGAAGCCCCACATCCCCAGACAAGTTGGCTTACTGTTAAAGGGCCCTTGCCTTATTCTGCAGTCTTTGGCTTCTGCTAGGTTGGGGAGACAAGGGTACAGTGGGAGAAACCTCCTCTGAAATGGAAGTAGCCAATAAGACTGTGTCTTCCACATCTGAAGAAGGTCCTGGCAGTTCTTCCCCCAAGGATAGAGCCAGAGCCTTATCCTCTGAGTCAATCACACAGGGCATTATCTCTCAGTTATGAAGACACATAAGAACAGGCCTTATCCTATATCAGGTGAGACATTATTCAATCTCATCTGATATGGTGTGCCATGGCTTGAAGCAACAAGAGTCACCTGGGATCTTCTGCTTGTAAAGCACATGTTCTACCACAAAAATTACAGGTCCTCTATGAACTGGTATATGGTACAATCCCCTGACCAACAGTTAAGTGTTCTAAGTAGAGCTGCCAGGTATTCCTAAATTCATGGGATAGGCCTGTATTTAAATATCCCATTCCTTCCAAGGTACGCCAGCCATTTGGAACAGCAATTTAGCCAGTCAATCGTCTTCTCTGGCCAGCTGCTGGCAGCAGCTCCCTGGGGTCTCAGATGGAATATTTCCCAGTTACCTAGGATAAGTGGAGATGCCAAGGACTAAACGGCCCCAGACTGCTGCGTTCCTAATATAGGATATGATTCTACAGCCAACTGCTGAGTGCTCCAGGTAGGGCTGCCATGTACTGTAAAGAGGCTGACTTCCATTGAAAATTTGCTTACGTTCCAAAATACACCAGCCGCTTGGAAAAGTTCAGCTCTGCACAGCCCCTTTTTTGGAGTGCTCAGGGATGGGGGAAGAAAGCGCAGACAGAAAACCCCGAGGCCAAAATATCTCCATTCCAGAATGATGCTGTTTCCAACTTGAGTCCCTCCATTCACTAACTGGCCAGCTCTGCTAATGGGATGAGTCTGTTTAAAGCATCTGGTCAGCAGTGAAGACAGCTGAAAGAAAAGGGAGGCAGAGAGATAGAATAGGTGCATTAATCTTGCAAATTATGCCTATATCAGGAGGGAGGAAGAACTCAAGACAAAACCAGAAAAGCCGGCTTGTCCTGAAAACAATGTTCACCACTGTTTCCTGCAAGGAGACATCTGCTTGAGAATTCTCTACTGTAAGAATCCTACTGTTATAGTTAGGGGGAATATCATTTCCCACCATTGCAAAGCATCCTGCTTTAGTACTTAAGAAGTGGAATATGTAGATGCTTTAACAGGCTAGCAACCTGATCCCCCAAAGCAAGTGTGTTAGTGTATTAAGGAGGGAAGGAAGGTGTAGCAGCTATGTGGGAGCACTCAGTCCTGGAGCTTTCCATTCCTTACATTTATTCACTGCTTTTCACAGTGTCCCAAAGCAACATACAACATAAAAACTGCATATATCAGAATCATAAAACACAATAACTAAATATGCTCATCCAATATTATTTATAGCAAGACAGATCCTACCCCCCAACCCACCCAAAGATGAGTACTAAAAGACCAGAAAACATAACAATCCTTCCAATTAAGAATCTAAGGCCGGGGCAAAAAGAAATGTTTTAGTCTAGCGCCTAATAGCAAACAATGATGGTGCCAGGCATATTTCTTTGTTACACAAATGGAGGGCCACCACTGAGAAGTTGCCACCCTCCACACCTTCCTTGGAGAAGGCACACAGAGAAGGAACTCTTGCTGAATGTGGAGCCGTTTATTAAGAGATCCTGCCATCACCATATGCTTAGATACCAACAAAGTACTAATGTCCATGCCATATCATCATCCATAGCAGTAGTAAAGTAAGTTATTGTAGGAATATTCTGTAAGAAAACAGATAATTGGTATTTAAATAGCTTATAGCAACACATATCTAACTTTATTTGGATTCTTCTGTACCCGTACAGTGCAGTCTTGTCTGTGTTTAGTCAGAAACAAGTCCCACTGAGATCAAGGAGGGACGCACAAAGAAGTCATGTAACAAAGGAAGTTGCTAAATGCAACTTGGGTGCTAGGTCTTCCCTATATTCCCTCATGCATTCATTTCTGATTAGATCAGAGAAATGGGCTGAGCTGCCAACCAAGTTAACTGTGTCACTAAAAACACAAAGGTAGTCCTTTGCTCTGTGTGGTCCTAGCATCTAAAGACCCTGATGTTATGGCGAGAACACAAAGCACAAAGTAGCTCTCCTGACTTGACAACAGAGAACAAGAAGAGTAAGGGAGGGCACAGAGGGCGCACAGAGAGAGACTGTTTGAATGAAGCAATCAGTGATAGCTGATGGGATGTGTCATCTCATATGCAAAAGGAACAGATGAAAACCATCTGCTTTTCACCAGCTCTTCTTTAACTTGGAAAAAAGTGGAGGGGGGGAGCAAGCTTGGAATGAACTGTTATCCGGATTTACTGCCAGCATCTGACCCACAATGGGGACTTTTTCTTCTTAAATTTATAGTCTCGTGTCTCATCATGTCATGACATCATCCAGCATGATGAATTTTAGGCAAGATGCACTCACATCTTGTTGGGAGCCAGGAGAAGACACCCTTGCAGCACTGGGTCAGCTCCCCAGGCTCCCCCATTTCTGAGAATCACTCGGCACATCTGCCATAGATAAGGCCAGAGGAAGCCGCCTCCCTCCCTCCCTCCCAAGATGTACTGCATCTAAGAGAGTTTTTTTTTGTTTTGCTTTATTTAATGCAACATTTACTATTGTGTCTTCATGCTCCTCCCTAAAGCTGGATTTATTTATTTTTTATTCTTATTTTTCTACAAGGCAGCCAAACAGATTGAGGATCATAGGAATGATTTGTGTTGTTTTTCTCTTGGCAGCAAAGTGCAACCCTTCTGAGACTGGGAGGGAATCTGAAACACCACATCTCCATAACTTACTAAAGAACTTGGAATCAGAAGGGCGAAGCATTTGACACATTCCCTAGTTAAGAGAGAAATGCAGGCCAAGCCAGGACGTACAGAGTTCCCAGGGGCCTTTAAACAGATGAGCAGCTCTTAGGTGGCCAGGGCAAGTTTTCTGCAGTTTCTCTGAACCTTACACTCAGAGCTGTCAAGTAAATCTGAAGAGAAGTTATGGAAGGGCAATGAATTATGAGAAATTTAAGCACATAATCTTTGAAGAAAATCTGAAGGAAACTGAGGGCCAGTATATATGCTACAGGGGTTGTCAGCGCAGTGGTTGTGGGTACCAATGTACACACCAGGATCTCCTGTGCGGCCCATGAAAAGTCTCATTACAGATCCCCTCAAAACTCCACAATGCATGAGAGATTGTTTACTCTTCCTGCTCCATTCCTCTTTTGTGTGGCTTGGGCTCTCCTGGATCGAACACTTAAACATAGCCAAATTGAACAGATGAGAGATGCAAAGGGCTTCTCATTAGGAGAAAGCACAGCAGTGGCTGATGTAGGCATCTTTCCAACTGGTGGGGGCATGCAGACACCATTTTGCAGTCCTGTCTCTACATCCTGCCCTAAATCCACGTCTGTTCGACTGGATACCCACACATTACTCAGCTTCATTCATTGTTCTGTGATGCTTCCCCACATTATTGCTGTCTAGAGATCATAGCCGTCAACCATCCCTTAT
This sequence comes from Podarcis vaucheri, assembly GCF_965113315.1. Classification (NCBI taxonomy): domain Eukaryota; kingdom Metazoa; phylum Chordata; class Lepidosauria; order Squamata; family Lacertidae; genus Podarcis; species Podarcis vaucheri. The sequence goes on along the minus strand of NC_138760.1, from coordinate 43,567,295 downwards.
TTGGCGGGAAAGTCCCTTATCCCAGTGCTGTGTCTCTCTGCTGTCCCTTATTGATGATGTCCCTTAAATTTCCCGGGTTTCAAAGGAAGCAGCTCCTCTCCCTCCCGCCCTGCCGGCCAGGGAGGAGGGAGGCTCCAACTGTGTTACTTGGCTGCGTTGCTCACCCAATAAGGAGTCTAAGAACAACTGGGGGGTGGAGCTTGCATGCCTTGTGCCAATCAAATCGGCTGTGTTGCCTGGGGACTCGCCTTTGCTCAGCGCTTCCCAGCGGAGAGGTGATGGTGGTTTTCCTTGCTGCATCCCCTTTGCCGGGTTGCTGCCAGGTTGCTGCGCTGTGGGATCCACCGCTTGAGGCTTCATTTGGCTGCTGGCTGGGCTTTCTGCCTTTGGCTCGGAGGGGCTCAGAAGTCGAACATACATGTGCTCTGAAAATCCCTTATTTGGCTACTGATCCCTTATTTCCGAGGCTGCTGGTCTGTAAGTTGACAGCTATGCTGGAGATGCACTATTGTGCAATCAAAGCAAGACCTACACACACACTCTGACTACTTGGGGTATGAAAAGTTACAGGATTTCAGCAAAAAGCGTCCATGTGCGCTAACTGGAAACAACGCAGCCTGACCACCCCAAAAACTTTTGCAGGTGCAAACAGTTTTGAAAGCAGAATCATCATTAGGTACCCCAATACCACAAATAATCATGAATGCAGAATAAGAAAAGAAAAAAGTCATCTGGAGCAGTTACACAAAGGCAATACTGTACAGAGAGCAAGGAGGAGGAAGCTGACAGGCAGCGCCATCCCTTGGACTGGATTTAAGTAAAAATACAAGCAGGTAGGAGCTGCCTGAGGGCAGAGTGAGGTTGGTGGGGCAGTGCCCCATTTGTCCTAATGGACCTGCCTCCATTGCAAGTATGTATATGAGCACTGTGGATTATTTCAATGCACAATACAGCTCTGTCTCAGCTCTAGGTCACAGCCACTTTGTTTACAGAGACAGTCCCACGTTCAATCCCTGGCATTTGCAGCATGGGGGATCTCTGACAAGAAATCTGGAAATGCAAAGTCTCTGCCCGAGACCATGGAAAACCTCCGGCACTCTGAACAGGCAGCACTGAGCTAGGATGGCCAACAATTTGACTCAGTGTAAAGCAGCATCAACTATTTCTCCCCAATCGTTTCTGATAGAGATCTTTTAGGAAACACAAGAAATCTCTATGCTCCTGTAGCTCTGCAGCGAATCCAATTGGCTTCTGCACCCTTTTCCTACACTGCCTCATTTTCATGGCCCCCTGAGAAAGGGGGAGGGAGGAAACCCTTTTGGTTCATGCACCAGGTCGTGACCCCAGGATTTGCAAGACATTATTAAAGTTTAGCAGATGAATCACTTCTATGACAGGGAACTTCTGCCTAAGCATTTGACTCAAATATAGCTTCCTAATCAAGGAGACAAAGGGTTCTTTTTCTCTTAAAGTCTGGCCCATTTCCATCTCCCTCCCAGGTCTATAAACATGGTGAATATAAACACTGAGTTGATTCCAAAAGTAAAAAGGGGGAGGGGGTGGTTGCCTGACAGTGACTCCATTTCTGCTCTCCATTTCTACATCTTTTACAGCTGCAGAGAAAACAAATTTACGCAGCCTCCCATCAGTGCTGTTGTTGTTGTCTTAGAAATTAGCTTCACATTATAAATTAGCTGTACCATATACAAGTAACACTTCTTAGGTTACATTACATGGGCAGCTCAAGCAGCAGGGGTGGTATAATAAATCCTGTGTCAAGTCACCAAATTCTCTGCATTCCTTGACTTCCCAGTCTGTGTCAAATGTCAAATTTCTTGCTGTGGCAACACAAGCAAGATCCAGAGCCACTGAGTTACGTGGGTTTTCCAGCCATCTCAGAGCAACGCTGATAAAACATTGTAAATGTGACTTCACACTATCATATCTCATTCTGATACTTCATATCTGAAGCCTCACCCAGTTTGTGGATTACATACGCATGCGGGAATACAAGCAATTGCTGCTCTTAGCATCATCAACATCACCTTCGAATGCAATATCTTTTTTTTTTACAGCCTTTTTATCTTGCCCATGCTGTCAACGACCCAATCCATGAACTGTGGTGCTATGCCTGGTGATTGTATATCTTCAGGAACTGCAGGTGTCAGGGAAATTATTCAAAGAATCATACCCTGCCTTTCGATTAGCAACTTCTTAAGGTGGCTCGCAGCAGATTGGAAATCTCATAAAACAAATCTCATAAAAACAAATCCCCACCACCACACAAAATCCAGCAGCCCTTAGACTTGTGGTAGATGGACAGGACCAGAGACAGAGGTCAGCCATGTTGGGCAATGTTGTTGCCAAGGCCCATGTCCCAATGGGGGTCCTATGCACTGATACTCTCTTTCCAGGGTGAACAAGCAAGGAGAGAAGCATGGAGGAGCAGTAGACTCCACACACCTTGTCTTCTCCCTCCGGGAGATGGACAGATTGGGCCCAGAGGGAGAAGCAAGCAGCTGAGCAATGACATCAGAAGGAGGTGGGTCTGTTGAAAGCGATTCCCTCAAGGAACCCCCAAACGTGGAACCAGCACTGCCTCCGGATAAGGCCCTTCAGTTCTGGAGCCCCAGGGAAACGTAGCCACACTGAGGTTGTTTCACTTGCCTCCCCAGAAAAAAACACATCCCAGTAAGGGAGAGGCCAGTTTGGTGCCAGCAACCAGCCATAGGAGGAGGAGCTGCAGGGAGGTTGCTTCCCCTTCGCCCTGCCAGAAAAAATATCTTTGGCAGCTCAGGTAGTGCATGGTCGTAGAGCAGTCACTGCTCTCTTCCTCTCTGAAAAAAACCAACCACTGCCATTTGATAGAAAAGTGGCCACAGGTGAGAAGACAGGAACCAAGTATTTATAGGAACTCAAACACCAGACTCTGCTCTGTTCCAGTAACAAGAAGCCGAAAGCACCAGCCTGAAGATGACGAGTGAGACCTCGTCGAAACGTCGCACAGACACCCCGACTCTTACACGGGAAGACACCCGAAGACACCAAAACCTGCATTCCTGTACCCGTGAAAATCTACGAAAGCATATATATATAAAACTTTGGCAGTGAGTTACTCATCATGGCATTAGCCAACTGTAGGAGTCTGCCAATGTCATGTGTTATGTGTTAACTGGCATGAAGCGATGATACAATGAGACATTTTGACATGTAGGAGCTCATCAGCACAGCTCCCATAGTTACACCCAAAAGAGCTTCAAAATGCAGGCTGCTGTGTTGATTTGTGCATAAATCATACATCCCACCCCCACACCAAAGAGCAGTGGTACATTACATAATGCCCAATTTACTAGGATCAGCATTAATGTTTGATGTTTTAATATTCTGTTGGGAGCCACCCAGAGTGGCTAGGAAAACCCAGCCAGATGGGCGGGGTATAAATAATATTATTATTATTATTATTATTATTATTATTATTATTATTATTATTACTGCAATACCATTCATAGCTACCTGTAAGCATTGGATTGAGTGATGCTAATGTCTGATTCAGAGCCCCCAGGATGTGTGTATGCTAGCTGGGTTTTTTGACCCAGGCGAAGCCTCCCAAGGGGTACCATTGAAGCTCCTAGCCTGTGTGTATGTGTACGCAAATGCATGGGAGAGGGTGCCAAACTGGGTTTATGACCTAGGTGAAATAAAGCCTAGTTTCTCCTCTGTCTCACTGCATAGGTTCAACTTATAAAACACCTGACTTTAAAAAAACAAACAAAAAACTTCCATCATTTGAAAGGTGAGGTTCTGCTTAAAATCAGAAATGCAAACCATCTTGCAAAGGAGTGCTACCATTTAAGCTGCTGGCATAAAATAAGAAGCAAAGAAGTACCCACCCAGTGCTTGTTTTTGTCATTCTCTGTGCTAATCTGACAATATAATCATAAAAATTGACAGCCTCATTCTCACCTCACTCATTTTTCTGTGCAAAGAGAGTCTGAAAAAGTCCCAGAGCTGTGCTCCCCTACTTTCCCCCTAGACCAGGAGAAGCCATGGCAATGCCACAGATCCACATTCTCAACACCAGCATCACTATTGCTAACCAGAATGGCAAACAAACATAGTCTTGCAACCACCACCACCACCCCATACCATCCAGGTAACTAGGAAGAGCACTGGCAGTGGGAGGGTGACTCTAAGACGCCACCCTTCTGCTCCAGCAGCTCTCTGCTACCCCACTGGTGCAGGGCTCTCTCTTTCCTCCTGAGTTTCATGTGGGCCTCTGCTGCTGTTGAAACCGGCCTTGAATCCAGCCACTTTGGAAAGAGGTAATTGTTATGTATTCAGTGGTCTGTGTTTGCCTGAGCTTAAGTCTGGACTAAGGATTCTGAGCTCCTGTGTTCTGATTTGATACATGTTGTCCAATCACAGAACATTGGCCCTTGAACTCTGAGTTGTGATTAGCAGTTTAGAAGTTTAGACAGCCAATCACATGGGGCGTGGGAGTGGCCCAGGCTTTCAGAAATGTATATTAGCGGTTGCTTTGCCTCTATTTCCCAGTTATGTAGTTCAATAAAGGTTATTGCTGTGTCTTGCCTTGTAGGAACCCACCTACACTTCAGTAAGTGTGTTTGAAACAACACTATTTTTTTCAAATCAGCTTGGAAGGCGGGACAATTTCTTATGAGTTTTCCCTTGTGTCCTTTTTGCAGAGAGGAACCTTGTACCAGGAACCTTCAGGGCAGGACAGAGAGTGTGTATGTGGGGAGGGCAGAGACACCTTTTTTATTATTATTACTATCTTTATTGCAAAACATACAACACAGATAAAAACAATACCACAATGACAACTAAACCTTAATTAACTACACATCATCTAACATCACACATATTTTTGACTTCTGAATCACCTCATTGTGCTTTCTAAATATTCTTAACCTATACGCACTTCCTGTTACAGTGGTACCTCCAGTTATGAACTTACCGTATTTTTTTGCACCATAACACTCACTTTTTTCCTCCTAGAAAGTAAGGGGAAATGTCTGTGCGTGTTATGGAGCGAATGCCTGCGAGTGGCGGGGGGGGGGGGATCTGCTGCAGTCGTGAGCTGAGGATCCATAGTTCCCCTTCCTTCCCTCCTCCGTGGTTACAAAGCATGGATCCACATGGATCCTCAGGATTTTTGCATTGGGCTACTCCAAACTCACTGTCAGATCACATGTCTGTGGCCACAGCATGAACCACAAAAATCATATATCCACTATTTCGTTTAGAATATTTTTTCTTGTTTTCCTCCTCTAAAAACTACGTGCGTGTTATGGTCTGGTGTGTGTTATAGAGCGAAAAATACGGTAATTCGTTCTGGAGGTCCATTCTTAACCTGAGGCCTGCTTTCGCTAATGGGGCTTCCTGCTGCCGCTGTGCAACTTCCACTAGCATCCCGGGGCAAAGTTTGCTACCAGGAGCATCTACTTCCGGGTTAGCGGAGCTCATTACCCGAAGCGTTTGTAAGGAGGACAGTACGTAACCTGAGGTTCCACTGTGTATCTATTACATATCATGGACAAATTTTACATTTATAATTTTTAATATTCAAGATTCAATCTATACCAGAGATTTGCATTTTCACAATATTGTTTTAAATATTCTTTAAATATTGTCCATTCTTTGCTCATTTTCTGATTTGAGTTTCCTCTTATTCTTCCAGTCATTTCCACAAGTTCCAGGTATTCTATCATCTTCACCTGTCAATCAAACTTTGTAGGAATTAAGTCACCTTTCCATTTTTTTGCTACCAGAATTCTGGCCACTGTGGTTGCATACATAAAGATGGTTCTAAAGTTTTTTTGGATTTCAGTGGACATAATGCCTAACAGAAAGGTTTCTGGTTGTTGTTTTTTTAAGGAGAATTAAAAGATATTTTTGAGTTTGTTGTATATTATGTCCCAAAATTCTTGTATCTTCACACAGTCCCACCACATGTGCATTAAGGTGCCCTCCCCTTTTTTACATCTCCAACAAATGTTTGAGAGGGTTTTTTTTATACATTTTCGCCAATTTGGCCAGGTTCAGGTACCATCGATAAAACATTTTTATCACATTTTCTTTCAAGTTATAACATGCAGTGAACTTTATATCTTCTCTCCAGAGTCTTTCCCATTCATTCATATAGATGTTATGTCTAAAATCCTGGGCCCAACGGACCATAACTGATTTCACCTCTTCCTCCTTGACTTCCCAGGAACCTTCAGGACAGGACAGAGAATGTGTATGTGAGATGGGGAAGGGAGAGACACCACATTCCCCTCTCTTTTTGCATTCGTTTGCTCATTCAGGAAACGCAATCAAGGGAAAGATAATTTACTATATCAGCTTCTTTTCAAGAAGCTTAATAAACCACAAATAAGGCCTGTGGATTCAGACTTCAAGGATTCTGACCAGCTGTGGCCAAGAGAAAACATCTGCGGGGGAAGGAACTGCCCATTTACTTTCTGAAATTGTCAGTGAAACTCAAGAGGAGGACAGCTGTTCTGCAAGCCTCATGTAACCCGGCTGCTGTTAGTGAAGTTCTTGAACATAACTGATTCACATTGCCTCACCACCATAGTTTCAGACTTACTCAGCTTACAGGAAATATGGACACATACACATGCCTCCGCAAATCATAATATTCTTCAAAAGGGGAAGAAAACTATTTTGAGGGTGCAATACCCCTAAGAATTGGATTTCAGCCAATCATGGTGGCATGTAAAGAGTTATTTGCTTCACAGGGTATTTTGTAAGTTGTTTGCTGACAGCCAGACTGGAATATGCAATGCAGTAGTTTAAAAGAGACCCTCCTTTATTTTCTTTATAATAAGAAATATAGTTACAAAATATGAAAAATAATAGTTCTAATCAAGATCACAAACTAGGGAGAGAAAGGTTGACCCTGTCTTCTCCACACACTGCAGTCCCACTGAAAACCAGGAAGCCTAAGTCTGTTATTTAATTTTTAAAAACAAAAACAAAACCTCAGACATGGTTGCTAATAACCAGGCTATTAAAGTAATATCTGGTTATGTTGGTAACTGGCTTGGGTTGGGGGTGAGGAGAATAAGGAAGATCACAGGCTATATATCAGACTGAATCTGGGAGTTACATTTGCTCCGATCATTTGGCGAAACAGTATTCACAGCCAAAGTGGATTGCTTTGTATTTGTACTGGGATATTTAATCACTCTTGCTTAGCCAACCGTAGAGTGTGTATGTATGCACACTCTCTTGGGCAATTTGTAAGCCTTGTATGAACAAGCCTTGAGTGCTATAATCTGAAATATCAAAGGTGAGAAGACGTACAGGTTGCCTATTACCTGCCTCTGCAGGATATTTACATAGCGTCAACCACCACCCTAACAAGGCGCCAATAAATTACAATTCAAATTGGGTATAAAGCACCACCATGATTTGATTAATAGTTTGAACAGGCTGCCAAAGAAGAGGGTGGATTAGCCACCACTTTGCAACCTTCACATCAAGTCCAAGTACAATTTGAAAAAGATATGGTGATCATACTTCAGATATGCTTATTGATTCCACCCTTCATCTTACTCAACAAAGGAAGAGTAATGCTAAGCAACATAGTCAGCGTGATGCATGTCACACACCCACCCCTCCACACACAAGGCACTTCTGTGCAGTTTGTGGGCCTTCTTAGAATCTTAGCACTTAAAGCCAAGTCTAAGTTTCTAGTCCTAAGGTTTGAAGATGTTCATTTGAAAATGAGATGTCAGAGGTGGTAGTTCACCCCCACAAACACACAGCAGGTTTGTTTTTAAAAGATCAAAACCAGAAAGCTTCTCTCTCTCTCTCTCTCTCTCTCTCTCTCTCTCTCTCTCACACACACACACACACACACACACACAATCCTAACCCCTGGGTTGAAAACTCATTCATAATTGTATGGTACCTTTTCATTATTATGAAATATTTATATTGGCACTGCCAGTTTTGTTTGGATTATCCAGTGATGAATATCAGCACAACACAAATGTGTAAAACTCCTCCAAATCATGTAACTTACTTTTCATGGTCGATCCTCAGTGATATGACCTGGGATCTACACAACAAGATAATTTTTACTTTTTCATTGCATGCTGCAAACTGCACAAGCAGCGCCACAAGAATGCAACAAACCTGTTCATCTGGTTTATATCTGTGTTATGCAAATTAATTTATTAATGGAACAGGATTATTATTTTTTAACTTTTTGGTAAATGATTGTGCAAATGAGCAAGGACCCATGACACCCAACATGCCCTGCCATATGCAGCTAAGCAAGGTGTCCAGTGCTGAGCAAAGACATATGAAAATATAAATGCATGGAAATACGATTGTATGTGAACTGGTTTCACTCCGTAAGCAACTGATGGGTGTACGCTGTAAGACACCAGTGAACTCAGAAGAGGGAATCTGGCAGGGCTCAGGTACCATACTGTGTACACTGGAAGCTGATAGGTGGAGAGATATTCTTAAGTGGGCCCCCATACATCTACTCAAACAGTTCCAGCTCTCCAAGAGAACAGCCAAATTGTTTCTTTGTTAAAAGAGAGGATAAACAAGACTAGCACTGAGGCCAGTTTGCACAGAACTGAACTGTTAGGGGGCTGAAACACCCACACACAATATAAATCCCACCCACTGAGTCTTCGGAGGACCAATGGCTGCACCCAATCACCTTTTAATCCTGTATACATTGTGTACCACAGATGAAGTGGCTGCCATCCGTCTTACGGTTTTCACAGCCCAACCATAGCCACTTGCCAGTGGCAACAAGGTAAGCTGCAGCCAATCAACTCAGACCAGACCAGATCACATGACTTGGAGAGCCCATAGCAGTCCTGCCAATATTATATAAAAACAATTCTAGACTTTCCATAGTAGCAATTCCCAGAAGCATGGCCATGTCGGTCTGTCACAGCAAACACATCAAAGAGACTTGTGACACCTTAAAGACTAATGTGTTTATTAAGGCATAGACCATAGTCAATGAAAACTGGTGCCATAATAAATGGGTCCGGTCTTTGAGGTGCCACAAGACTCTTTGTTGTTGTTGTTGTTGTGTTTTTCTGGGCTTGGCTCCAAGTAGGAGCAACTCGTCTGTGACAGAAGATGCAGAACAGGTTCCTGCTCAACCCCTATCCAGATCCTGCTCTGGAATCTGACCGGTTCATCTTAGACTACAGTATCCATCCTCTGACCCTTTGCCACCAGCCGCACAGGGCCACACCATTTGCCTCTGACCGCCACTGGTCCCTAATACATGGAAAGAATATCTTCAGATAATGAGGCGACTGAAATGACTAGTTTGCATCAAGCCAACAGGCCCATCTAGCTAGTAGCAATTGGCAAGGAAGGGGCGCTTACCAACCTCCCATCACCAGTGTTGCAGCAGCTTACTAAGAGGAAGAGGAGGAGGAGGAAGGCTGAGGTGAGATCAGAATGGTGTGAATGCACTGGAGGCAGCACCGGATTAGCTCCACCAATATGTTTGTACTGTGCTGAACTCACCACTGCCTTGCCCCTCTTCCTCTTGGTAAGCCACAGCCATGTGGGTGAAAGGAGGCCAAGTAAGTGTTCCTGCCTGGATGGCTGCTTCTGGGAGTAGCCAATGTGGCGTCCGAGTCCCATCAGCATGACCAAAAGTCAGGAATGATGGGAGTTGTAGTTCAAGAGCATCTGGGGAACACTATGCCTGCTACCCTGGTGTAGCTTATTATCATGCTTTCTGCAGTAGTAGGAGCTGGTTTCTTTCAGAGGAAGTGTATGACAACCAGTGATCATTTCCTGCTCCATCACTGCATCGAGCAGCTAGACTCTAGACCAGGGGTCAGCAAACTTTTTCAGCAGGGGGCTGGTCCACTGTCCCTCAGACGCTGTGAGGGGCCAGACTATATTTAGGAAAGAAAAAAAAGAATGAATTCCTATGCCCCACAAATAACCCAGAGATGCATTTTAAATAAAAGGACACGTTCTACTCATGTAAAAACACATTGATTCCTGGACAGTCTATGGGCCGGATTTAGAAGGCAATTGGGCCGGATCTGGCCCCCAGGCCTTAGTTTGCCTACCCATGCTCTAGACACCCTGTTACCAACTATCTACCTACCTACCTACCATCTATCTAGTATACCGTCCATCATCTGAAGTTTCCAGGGTGGTTCACAACATAAAAATACACAATGAGAACACAAAACCAATAACCCCCCTCCCAGAAAAGCCAATGGCCAATAGGGGGGCAGGCGCAGCTAGTGTCACACCCAGCAACAGGCTTTCTGCCTGTAGCAACCGCACCAAAGAAGGCAGGGTGGGAAAAGGGGGAAGGAAGAACAAAAGAGCCAGAGGGAGACAGTGCTGGTGCCAAGAAACAGAAGCCTTGGAGCATCTACCAAATATAGCACAGCAGTCAGCATTGCAAATGCAAATCCACGCTGTTGGTGCAAGCCGCCTGGCACAGAGAAGCACACTGGCATTGGGCAACTGGAGCCAGATGGGTGTCGATCATGGCCTGTAGCAGCAATCAGCTCCTTGCCAGCCTTTACCTGCCTTTTCAGCTCAAGCCAAGCAAAAGTGCTAAACCGGAATGCCCTGTATTTTGGGAGCCTGATTCTTCAGTCCACCTACATGAAGCAATCCGTTGGGAGTGCAGAAAGCTTTATGTATGGAGACAATGGCTCATATCCTAATTATAAGGTAGAAGGAAGGCCCACTTAGAGCTGAGCTGTATTGATAGTGGATAACAACCCATGGTGGGGAACAACTGCTACAAATGGTCATCAATCCCCAACGTTCCATTTCCTTTGTTGCCTGCTCAGTGCCATCCAAATACATTGTGCTGCTGCTCCTGATACAGCCAACGCTTTAGAGCAAGGATCATCCAGATGTTGTTGGGCTACAAATCCTATCATTCCTGACCATTGGCCATGCTGGCTGGGGCTGAAGGGTATTGGAGTCCCACAACTGAGGAAGGGCCACAGCTCAGTAGTACACCACCTACTTTGTACCCAGAATGTCTCATGTTCAGTCCCCAGCATCTCCAGCTAAAACAGGGAATATACCATCTCTAAAACCCTGGAGAACGCCAACTGGTCAGTGTGGACAATACCAAGCTAGATGGACCAACAGTCTGACTTGGTAGAAGATAAGAACATCTGGATGGCCAGAGGTTCCCTGGCCCTGATTTATAGAGCCTCACCTACCCACTACTTATGGTGCTGTCTGAAGCTTTGCCCTGTATCTCCTAATACAGTAAAGGAAGCAGCAATAGGAAAGGCAGGCCTCACCAACCAATTAAAGGTGGTGCATTCCGTGAAAAGCATTGACACAGCTTTTGAGCTACAGCAGACAAGAGCACCTGGTTTCACCATTGTTGTCTTCTTAAAGGAAGAGCCTGGTTTAAAAAGGAAGGCTTAATTAACAAAAGAACATTTAGGTATGGATGGGTCTCATTTAGAGCCAGCTCCTCTCTGTGCCAGCCATTTGTCTGAGTCAGTCCTCAAGTGCTTCAAGGAGTCAGTACATCTTCTTACTACAATGGTGTTCTTAGGAAAACCACAGTTTCTGAATGAGTGAGTGTTAAAAGCAGCATCTTCTTTCTATTGAAAGGGTGGCTCCCCACCCCCCACCCCTTTTTTTTTACCCAGGAGGAAGCTTTACAAGGTTGTTATGAAGAATATAATGCTATGTTAAGTGTTGTCTGGAGTCATCGTTTTTTGAGCAGGATCAGGGAACCTGTTATCTTCCAGATAATGAACTCCAATGTCCATCTGTCCCAGCCAGCATGGCAAATAAGCAGGGATTATGAGAGTTTTAATTGAGAAACTTCTGGAGGACAATACATTCCCGATCTCTGCCTTAGAGGTAAAATATGTCTAAGTGCACACTGGACTGGAATGGGGTGGCTGGAATCCTGAACAGCAGTGCTTCATTTTGTTGCAGTTCCCACCAGTTTGTATTAAAAGATCCCTTTGCTTAGTGTAGAAGAGAAGTCATAGAATCATAGAGTTGGAAGAGAAGCTGAGGATCATCTAGTCGAACCCACCCCCCATATTGTAGGAATATGTTGCTGCCCCATATGGGGATCGAACCTGCAACTTGGTGTTATCAGTATCCCTCTCTAACCAACTGAGCTATCCAGGCTCGTCCTTCCTGCCTCCACCGCTGCTTACATATGCTCTTCCAGTTCTTAACTTCTGGATGATGAACTAAATGTACTTTTTATAATAATAAAAACCCACCCTAAAATTCAAATAAATGGAAATAAAACTGTGCTACAAACCTGTTTGACTTTGTTTGAGTCAGCATTTCCCTAATTAACTGGAGAGGCCTGTTTGGGGACTAGGTTGCTGGAGGTTGGCAAATCCCACCTACCCGTCCAAATCTCCTTGGCACTTTAATTACTACTGTGTCAGCAAACATGACTGCACAGGAAAACTGGTGCTTCTGACTCTGCTAAGTACATGGACATCCCCCAATTCCTGGCTCTGTTCCACTAATACATCACCCTAATGCTCCCTTCTCTATTCAGTGCAGAGTGTTGCAGTTGCACAGCTCTAAATTAGGTTCTAAATATGATATTGTTGTGAGTTTGGGGGAGGGTCAGGCTGCATGATGCCCGAGTCCCTTCTAATTCCTTCATCCAGCAAAGGGTTAAAAAATCTAATGGAGGATCCCATTGTTGAATGGCAAGGGCCATAATGGCCCCTAAGTATGGGTTGTTAGTGTAAGAAAGGACATTTCTCTGTGCCAGAGGGCAAATGGGTGGGCCACCTCCTTCACCTGGCTGAAAGGCAATAGCCAGAGAGTCACATCTGGACTTTTTGTGGTGGGAAGTGAAGTGATGCATAAATAAAAGCTTTCTAGCCTTGCACTTTTTGAGTCTACATGCCCACACACTTGATATTCAGACATATTCAGGGGAACCTCCCGGCCTTGTAGTTGTCCTGTGACTCACACCCACACCATCTCCCAGTCTGCCTGATGAAACTGGGTAGCTTCCAGCAAGTCTCGCAAAGCAAAGGGAGAACCAAGTGCCCTAAGGGAGTTGGGTCTGTTAATTCTGGAGAAAGGCAGAGATGATATGATAGCCATCTTCAAACATCTCAAGGGCTGTCACATGGTAGATGGAGCAAGCTTGTTTTCTTCTGCTCTGGAGGGTAGGACCTGAACTACTGGCTTCACGCTGCAAGAAAGGAGATTCTGACTAAATATCAAGAAGAACTTTCTGAGGCCAATAGCTGTTTGGCAGTGGAACGGACTCCCTCAGAAGGTGGTGGGCTCTCCTTCCTTGGAGGTTTTTAAGCAGAGGTTGGATGGCCATCTGTCATGGAAGCTTTAGTTGAGATTCCTGCATTGCAGGGGGTTGAACTGGATGACCCTTAGAGTCTCTTCCAACTGTACGATTCTATGATTCACCCATTAGTTTTAGGGCATGTTACATCATTCAATATATTACTCCAACCCTGACCTGCCCAGTAATTAAAGTTACTCCAGGATGGGTGGCGGTGTGTGCTGCGTTATGCAATTGTAACGTCTACTGTTGCAAGTATTTTGCAAGCAGCCTGATCCTTCACTTTTTTTCAGCTGTGTCTCTTCATTCTTGCTTTTGGAACACTCTTGTGTCTGCATTTAACTGGCAGTGGCTCTTCAGGTTGCAGACAGGGTATCTCTTACAGGCCTACCTGGAGATTCTGCAGGTTGACCCTGGACCCTTCCGAACGAACGTTCCTCCCTCTGCATTTCTGTGCTGGACTTGGAGGATGGGGGCTTGTTTGCTTTTAGACTGGCACGGAGCCTAATCGGGAGCCACTCACTCACCTGCATGGAGTTCCTGGTCACCTTTGGTTGCCAGAAGAGTGTTTCAGAGCCATGGGGTGCTATACTGTTATTGTTATTTTGTGGGGCAGAACATCAAGCCATGGGCTAAAAAGAGTGACAGTGGCACATACAGCATTTCCCACTAACCTAGGATCCTTCTCATCCTTCAAGAAATTAATGGGAGGAATTCAACATGTCAATTGTTCTGTTTACGCAGCTTCCCAGACAGAACAAGGCTCCTTCCCTTCCCCCAACTGTTTTGGGCATTCTACTGACACACACACCCCAAGCCAATTTCAGGGAGCATGGGAGTAGAGAGGAGGCTGATGATACACACTAGTTGAATCCCACCCCATATATTTATTTTGCTCTAACTGGCTTCTTGCAGCCTCATAAATCTGCCCGAGATGTGTACACAGCCTGTTTGCCTACGCATCTATCTGCATAATGGGACTATTGAGTTGGGAGCTGTTTGATGGGGGATTCCCATGGAACTCAATTGTCTCATTGTACAGACCCCAAACCTAGAACTCCACACTTTACATGTGCACAGAACACCATAAAGGGATTCTAGATAGATGACAGATAGGTAGATAGAGGCAACGTGAAGCAAGGGCTCCCCAGTCCCACCTAGCCTCAGCCTTCCAAGATATGCCTGTTCACATGTAACCTTGTTTACACATGCATTGTATGTTAGATATGGCAAACATGATGCCCCAGATGCATCTTTGTCCCCTCTCTCTTTGACTGCAGCAACAACACCTGCTCTAAGAATGTATTCCCGCCGCGCACACACCAAGTGATATGAAGAATAATATTGTCAAGCTGCACCTACGCTCACTTTGCAGACGGGTGCAAAGTTTTTATGCACATCCCATGCCCGTACACAACTGTCTTGTTACCTGGGGCATCCAGCTTTACCAACAACAAGTTAGCTGGAAAACTTGACTTTTCTTTTGCCTTCCTGTTGTGTTGCAATGATTTCCACCTACATAATTGCTGCTTGTTTGGGTAGCCAGTACAATGAGATGCTGACTTGCCTGGCTTGTCTATTTCTCTCATTTGTACCTCATTCTTCCTCCCCGGAGCTCAGGGCCACATATAGACTGAGATCACCTTCGTTTTTATCCTCACAACCCTGCGAGGAAATTTAGTTGCTTTCCATTGATCTTGTGTATTTTACTGTCTCACCTGATGCCCCCCCTCCGCCCACAACAGGGCAGCCACCTGTGCTGATTCTGCATAATGGTATACAGTGCCTGATGGAATACAGGCTTTGATTATTCTTTCAAAATGTAAACATACAAGATTCCTTAAAAGTCTTGAACCCAGGCACTGGTCAAGCTTAGTATTGCTTAGCTTTACAGATGAAACTTCATATAAAAGCTGCATGGCGTGCTGCTATCTGGGTTGCACAATGGGGTTTTTTAATATATAGGATTATGTTCACACAAAATAATTCAGGATTCTTCACTATTTACCAGATAATGTCAGCTGCTAACAGTTCGAATAGTGCTTTCCCTTCCATTGGAAGGGCATTCCCTTCCGTTGCTGCCCATGGAATGCTGTCCCAGTAGTTTTGCCTAGATGTTGGAATGGTCACTTTTCGGTAGCCTTGTCGCTTCTGTGGCTTTAAGGTAGCATTCCCTACATCCACTCAACAAGGTGCCCTTCAGAATAGACACAAACACACACACACACACACACACACACACACACACACACGGCTGCACTTAAGTGCATTAAGCAAGAAATGCTTCTTCTATCACTTAAACTCCATGCCAAGAAAAGATTCAACGTTGCATGTTAAGTCGTATTATAGACAGTGGCTGTTTATAAAAAAGTTTGCAACCCAGTGAGTTGTTTTCTAATATCTATACACTGGGGAAAGAACATTCACACCAGTATGCAAACTTCCAGAATTATACTTACTTGCATGACCCAGCTGCCAAATTTGAGAATCTGAGTTTTCCTTGAGGCTGAATTTGTGGTAGAGAACTTACAGGGGCATGTGTGTATTACAGCTACTGGCAGACAGAGGTTTTGCAGAAGGGGGAATTTTAGCAAGCTACACCTGCTGATTTCCTTCTTCTATGCAACTATTAAGGGTGCAGGAGCCTATTTTGCACCTGGCCATCCTAAGTCTCATTCCTCCAGTGCAGGATGTTTTGAGACTACAATTACCATCATCCCTGACCACTGGTCCTGCTAGCTAGGGATCATGAGAGTTGTAGGCCAAAAACATCTGGAGGGCCGAGTTTGAGGAAGTCTGCTCCAGTGCATTAACAGCAGTCCTTGTGTTTACAGAAAAAGGCGGATGCTGGCAGGACATTACAATGCATGGACCAAAAAAGACAGGCCAGATCAGCACTGCAGGAAAAACAGGTCTCTCACACAAACATGGAGCTCTTAAGCCTACTAGAACCCCATATGTCTGGCAGGTGTCATATTTCTATCTTGTGGAAACCGAAGGAAACTTTGCTAAAATGCACATAATAGGTTCTTCTAGACAGAGGTCCAAATACATCTTAAGAAGATCATTCAAGGTGTTTGCAGGAAAGTGTATCCCTTTTCTAAGCAGGAACAGCAGTTGCAGTGGCAGTACACAAAACAAACTCATAATGGCAGGCTCCAAACTTTCCTTCAGGGAAATGTTGTTTACCACACCCTTACTCTTCCAGTTCAGGGCGTGCACACACACAAGTAGGCCAGTCCAGACAGCCCACTCATCATCTCCTGCAACATGTTCTCCAGACTCCTAATCAGAGAGCTAATAAACTGAGGAGGCTCTTCCTCTGAAGTTGGATTATGACAGAACAGACGCCATCTTGAATTTATTGTTCCTGGCAAATGGAACTCTCCTTTGATGCTATGCTCCCCAGCGAAGATGTCACCTTTGCCTTTGGGGGATAGTACGCTTGTTTATGAACGACGTTGGAAATGTGTTCATCCTACAATCCCTTTGTATCGCAAATGGGGATCACTTGGGGCAACTTTCCTCAGGCACATTCCCCTGCAGATAGATAGGCACAGCTCTTTCTCACTTGTGTACAAGTTCATAACCCCTGCCCCCTCAAATGATGCATTGGTGGGAGCCAAGCTGCACGCATATAGGCAGGAGTAAAGTTGTTTTAAACTGTTTTTAATACCATGTTTTAATTGCTGTACCCCACCCTGGAACCTTAAGGGGAAGGGCTTGTAATTATTAATAAATAAAAGTAAAATAATAGTTTTAATAATAATACACATATACTAGAGCTGGTTCACATGATGAGTCAAACTATGGCTTTGTGCAAACATGTAGCCTCATTGAGAGGGGCTTGAGGCTTTGCTCCACACCTCCCCAGTCCTTTTTCCTGTCGCTTCACTTTGAGCTAAGCCAAAGTTTGGCCTCATACACAGAGGCTCATGGTTAAGCCCTCTCCTCACTAACCACAAGCTGTAGCCAAGGTTTATGTTCAAGGTTTTTTATTGGCTACAGCCTATGGTTAGTGAAAGGGGAGATGTTGTTTGTTTGTTTTGATATACCGCCCTTCATCCGAGTATCTCAGGGCAGTTCACAAAAATAACTACAAGCCCTCGTTTAGGCAGCATGCAAAACTAAACCTTGGCTCGACGCAATGTGGTGCAGCTAGGGCCACAGAGGAGGAAAAAGCTGGAGGTTCCTCTCTGGAAGCCTGCCCATTTGCACCATGTCGTCAATGAATCATAGCTTGGCTTACCACATTGTGCAAATCTGGTCACAGGCAGCCATTTCCCCAATTCTAGCAGCATCACTCATTTCTCATTAAGAATGCTGCCATATTCTGAGTTGGAGAAAAGTGCTGCCTATTAATGCTATTGCATCAAAGCCATTAACTACCATTTTAACCTCAAATGAATGATTTTTTGGGGGTGTATTTTAAACAAAATCCATCAAAATGTTGAAAGGAAAAGATGCCTTTTTGAAAAATTAAGAAAACTCAGGCTCTAAAGCAGTGCTTCCCAAACTTGGGTCTCCAGCTGTTTTTGGACTACAATGCCCATCATCCTTGACAACTGTTCCTGCTAGCTAGAGATGATGGGAGTTGTAGTCCAAAAACAGCTGGAGACCCAAGTTTGGGAAACCCCGCTCTAAAGTGTTACCCTATTTTGAATCTGAGTAAGAATCTAATTCAGCTGTAGTTGTAAGAGAAAGAGGTATTCACTGTGGCCTTTCTTTCACCACATCCAAAGTTTAGCACTCCCAAGTAGGGACTATCATCATCATTGTATTTTTAAAAACCAACCCAAGCTGGCACTTGGTCTAAACATAGCCTTAGACAAGCAAGTGGTATAGTAACATAGGGACCTTTACAAAGAGTCAGACCATTGGTCCATTGAACTCACCATTTTCAACACTGGCTGGCAGTGGCTTCTCCAGTGTTTCAAACAGAGGACACTCCCCGTCCTACTGGGAGATGCTGGGGTTTGAACCTGAGACCTTCTGCATGCAATGCAGACGCTCTACCACTGTGCTACAGCACCCAGTATTTCCAGGTCATCTTTCACCCAAGTACAAACTGGGCCCAGCCCTGCCGAGTTTCCAAGATCAGACAAGACTGGGCGTGTTCAGGGTGCTATGGCCAACGGCTATGTAGGTAGGTAGGAGATATTGCAAATTAGACATCATTCTGCGAAGGACAGGGTGTAGCCTTACTGGCCATCCAGGGTGGCTCATGATCAAGACCATGACAATCCCTCTTTACAAAAATATAATAAGAAAGACAGACGGGCTGTGTATTAAATTGCAGTTCAGCCAGTGCCTTCCTTGCACACTCTGTAATTTTAATGTGTGCACCTGCCAGTATTGTGATAATAGGCATGTAGCAATGCATGTCAGCAATTTTTTTTTTTTAACTTCCCACACAAGAGAACTTGCCGTGTGGCAAAGCACAAGATGTAAGGGAGGATAAAAACCTCGGGGGACGTTGCTGGCAGCAGATACACAGCAGGCCGTGGGGTGTGCAGCGTGGCTGGAGGCAGCAGGCAGGAAGCCAGGCTCCAAACAGGGTTTGCAGGATAAAGGAGGGAGCCAGAATCACTCAGATCACAGAAATGTACTATATGGATGGGCTAGTCTTCTTTGGAAAATGGGTACATAACTGGGAGAGGAGTCCCCTTGTTAAGAGATGCAGGGGAAGGGATCGGGACAAGGTGGAGGAAAAATTCCTCAAATGGAATGCTTAGTTTTGGTTTTAAATGCAGTGTAAGGTAGTCTCTATGTGAGTATATTGTATTCAATTATGGGGTATCAGAGTTTTTAGGAGCCGTTGCTGCTGAATGTAAAGTAACACAACTGGAGAGAGAGAGTCCCAGCCCTACAGAGGCAACTTGATGAACATAAGTTGACGCTGGCTATGATTGAACTTAAAGAAAAACAGACGAATCTGAGGATCAGAGCCCTACCTTAAAAGGGTATTGGAACTGATTCAAGAATTTGGACAGGGAGCAGGTTTTAAGTTGAATAAGATGAAAACTAAGGTTTTAGAGAAAAACTTAACTGTGAATGAGAGAGAGAAGTTTCAGGAGGAGACAGGACTAACATTGGTTAAGAAAGTGAAATATTTAGGGGTTAACATGACTGCCAAAAATGTGAATTTATTTAAGGATAATTATGAAAAATGTTGGATTGAAGTGAAAAAGGATTTAGAAGTATGAACAAATTTGAAGTTATCATTGTTAGGCCGAATTGCTGTGATAAAAATGAATGTGTTGCCAAGGATGTTATTTTTGTTTCAAACATTGCAAATTTTGGATAAGATGGATTGTTTCAAGAAGTGGCAGAAAGATATTTCCAGATTTGTTTGGCAGGGCAAGAAGACTCAAATAAAATTTAAGATATTAACTGATGCCAAAGAAAGAGGTGGATTTGCCCTGCCAGACCTTAAACTTTATTATGAATCAGCTGCTTTTTGCTGGCTGAGAGAATGGCTGCTTCTTGAAAACACTGAAGTGTTGGATCTAGAAGGCTTCAATAATGCATTTGGCTGGCATGCATATTTGTGGTACAATAAGGTAAAAGCACATAAAGCGTTTAAAAATCATATTGCTAGAAAAGCATTGTTTAATGTTTGGATAAGATATAAGGATTTGTTAGAAAAGAAAACTCCAAGATGGTTGTCACCAATGGAAGCGAAGGCACAGAAAAAACTCAATATGGAGGCCAAATGGCCGAAATATTGGGAAATTCTGGAACAAGATGGAGACAGAATAAAATTGCAGAGCTTTGAAAAATTGAAAAACAAGGTGCGAGATTGGCTCCATTATTACCAAATAATGGAGGCATACAATTTGGACAAAAAAGTTGGTTTCCAGGTGGAAAAAAATCAAAATTGGAAACAGAATTGTTAGATCCAAAAATCAAGAATTTGTCAAGAATGTATAACTTGCTGTTGAAATGGAACACTCAGGATGAAATGGTGAAATCAGCTATGATTAAATGGGCACAAGACGTTGGACATAACATAATGATGGCTGAATGGGAACAGTTATGGACTACAGGTATGAAATTCATGGCATGTAATGCCCTAAGAGAAAATTTAATGAAAATGATTTATAGGTGGTACATGACACCAGTCAAGCTTGAAAAAAAATTACCATTTGCCCGACAATAAATGTTGGAAATGTAATGAGACTGAAGGTACATTCTTTCACCTTTGGTGGACATGCCCAAGGATTAAGACATTTTGGGAGATGATTTATAACGAAATGAAAAAGGTATTCAAATATACCTTCCTGAAGAAACCAGAGGCCTTTCTCCTGGGCATGGTTGGCCAATTGGTGCTAAAGAAGGATAGAACTTTTTTAATGTATGCAACAACAGCAGCAAGAATACTCATCGCGAAGTATTGGAAGACACAAGATTTACCCACCTGGGAAGAATGGCAGATGAAGTTGATGGACTATATGGAACTGGCGGAAATGACTGGCAGAATCCGAGACCAGGAAGAAGAGTCGGTGGAAGAAGACTGGGAAAAGTTTAAAGACTATTTACAGAAATACTGTAAAATTAATGAATGTTAGAAGAACATTGGAATGAAGTTATATGGCTTTAGTAGAAATGTTATAAGGAATTAAGTATAAATTGATTAATAGAATATTAAAGGAAAAAATAAGGTTAGAATGTGTTAAGATAATTATAGGATAGAAAACAGAGGAAATAAATTGCTGAAACAATTAACAGAAGTGGAATACAAAAAGGGAGGTGTGAGGAGGTCGTTGAAATAAGTGAATGAAAGATAAGATACTGAAATTGTTTGATGTGTTTTAAACTGTTTTTGTTTGGTTTTGTTTAATGTGTTAGTGTTATGTAGTGTTTTTGTATTGTATTGTTCTTTTTTTTGTAGTGTTTAAATTGTTGGAAAAATAATAAATATTATTTTCAAAAAAAACCAGAGTTTTTAGGAGCTAACCGGGCTGGTATATTTGGGTCAGCAAGCTTGTTGGTTTTTGAATGTCTGATGTAGATTTTTCAATTTTGTTGTTCTGTATGGGACAATGACAATAAATATTTGTATTGTATCGTAGTAAGCATGAGAGGAGGTTCAAACAACAGCCTAAGTGAGTAAAGGATTCCTCCTCCTGTTATGTATAGGGGCCAATTAATAACTTCCTTTTAATTCGTATATCCTTTGGCAGCAGAAGGTTGTTATTAAGTCTCTGTTTTTGCTGAATGTTTATTGACTGTTGATTTGCTTCCAGTGTGTGTGTGTGTGTGCGCGCGCGCGCCACCTTCAGAGACCAGGCGAGAGGGGAGATCTGAAAGGTTCTTGGGAATTAGCTCAGATGAGCTGCAGCAAGCTGCTGCTTCTACTTTTGCAGACATTGAAGTGGCCACAGAAAACTAGCTGAAACATCTTATTATGTCCCCTAGTTGCAAAGCAGCATCTAGTGAAAAATTGTCAAACATCCATCCAAGCTGTTCTTCTCTAGCAATACTCAGTCAAATGTCCGAATACCCCATTTAACATATAAATGGAGCTAAGAATTCAAAGTCATTCCTGAACAGCTCCTGGTGATCAGCATCCAAGATTTAATTTAGGAATGCAACTTTTCAGCCTATAGGATAAACAGAAGAGAAACGGAGGAATCATGTACCTGCTGAAAGTTATTAAACTGGGAAAGAGCAGAGGTAACAGCTTCACCTGAACAAGTGGTTGTGATATTTACGTTTCCAATGTTCAAGGAAACTTACACCCCCAAGTAGAATTATTAAAAATGTCATTGGATACATATAGCAAGTTAGGCTTCTCTCTACAACAATGAACCCTATCTATAAGTTGTCCCCTCCAATGCTTTTGAAATACACTCATGAGTTTTCCAACAAAATGCAAGTTCTGTTTAGGGTGCGACACTTACCAAATCTCTTCTATAGGTCTTGGAGTATTAGAATCTCTGCAGGGCTGTCATAATTAAGGTGGCATTCTTGGCAAATCTTGGGAATGTTATATGGAAGGTAAGGAAACAGCATCCTTGGTTTGCTGAGTGGTACAGGGTGCTACCATATGACCCGGAATCTGTACGCCAGCTCCCTCGGGCAGTAAAGCAAAATGAGCGCCGCAACCCCAGAGTCGTCCATGACTGGACCTAATGGTCAGGGGTCCCTTTACACAGGGTGATACATTTCAAGACTGACACCATAACTTGTACCCAGACAGAAGTCAGTGCAGACATCTGGCACATGTGTGAACATGAAACAAGGGTAACATGAGGGTTAAGTAGTATTTTTGTCACCTCTCTGATACAGAAGAGCACCTTTGCATCCTGAACCATGAAAGATTTAAAGCAGGGAAGGGAAGAATGTATGGAAGTCACAATAACACTGGCTCAAATCCAGGAACTTTTTATTTCTCTGGAAACAACTCACCAGCCTGAGCAAAAATTGCAGGTGGCAATTGTACATTCTTTTAATTTTTTTTAAAAAGGAAAGAAAGTGTTTGGTTTCATAAATTTCTGTCATAAGAAACAATTTCAATTATTGTACACCAAGCTTTTTACAAAGCATCCACGTTAAGATGGTTTCACCGGCTTCTACCATGCTGTCATCCTCTTATGCCATGCAACAATGCTACATCTGCTTAACACATTTTAAAACATTAGTATTACAAAGATACAAAGGGTCACCAGTCGACTGGTATTTTTAAGACATGGAGATTGTGACACATTTCCTCTTTCGTCATTTTCCTAAGGAAGTTACAAAAAAATAATTTAGTTCACGTGGACAAGATGTGGGATTGCAGTCCAGCCTTGGATCGTTTGGTTCGTACCTCCATTCGTGTAACAGTGCCATTGGCCTCAAGGATTGGCTTCTGTGGTTCTTGTATTTCATAAGATCATAACAGTTATATGGTACCTCAAGGGTCATGGACTCCAGCCTCCTGCTTCAGCATGAGTCACTAGACTTGGACCCTCCCTGATAGATGCTCCTCCAATCACCTCTTAAGGACCTCCAAAAAGGAGAACGTCACTCCTGACATCAGATTGTTCCACTCCAAGTTATTAGTTCCATTTAGATCAGCGCATCTGCAGCAACTAAGAATTAGTTTTGGCCGAGCCCCAAGGGTTCAGGAATGCCATTTTCAGTCTGGGCCAATTTCACATGGATTCAGCCCTTTGTCCTTGGCCTCTTTGTACATCCTTTGGAAGTCTTTGATGCGAGGGGCACAGCCTAACCTGGCCTCCCCAAAGTGCATGTGGCCCATGAAGAGGAAGTCTCCTTCTCCTGGTTTCACCCCACATTGCAGCAGGGTCTTGATCTGTCCTCGCCACCTCCCACTCTCCTCTGCGGGCTTGAAGATCTTGGTCTTCTGCCTGTAGATTTTGTTCACACTCACGTCAATGATGGAATCTTGCTGTTCCTCCTCATTGATTACATTTTGGATGGTACCTCTGACAACTGGGAAGAAAGATTTGGACACATAATTAGGTTGAGGGTTTATACATGCAAATATATTCACCTAACATTCCGCTTAATATCAGTTGGGTTCTGCATAAGGATTATAATTGGGGCAACTGATTCAGCAGCACCCTTGAAGACAATGGACGGTGGCACCACCAGAAAGTGAGGTACAATTCAAGCAATGTTGCCCTCAAAACACATTTCCTTTAGAACAGAGTTCCCCAAACTTGTGTCTCCAGCTGTTTTGGACTACAATTCCCAATATCCCTGACCACTGGTCCTGCTAGCTAGGGATGATGGGAGTTGTAGTCCAAAAACAGCTGGAGACCCAAGTATGGGCATCCTGCTTTAGGGTATTTCTCAGCCTCATTGTATATTCCTGCACTGAAGTCATAACACCTGCATGAGTAGCTTTTTAATGTTAAATTTACAACAGTCAGCCGGATTTGTCTTCTTTTGAAGACGTTACTCACAACAAAGTGTTATATCATACTCAAAATTCCTCTTACAGAAAGTACCACCGAATAGGGTTTGCATGGTTAAGGTTATTAAATACACACACAGAGAGAGAAGGACATTTCAGTTGCATTCTATTAATGGCCCAGGAACATTTATATTGAATTCTCTGGCACACTGCCAGGGAGAAACACTTGCAGCAAGATGCCACCTGTCTGGGCAGCATTTTCCAGCATGGCTAACCTAGATCAATCCCACTGCAATTCCTGGGTGCTGCACCCTCACGCCCCCAGTCAGAATATTGCCCATTCTGTTCACTGTATTTATATCTGCAGCACATGTCCAAGACCCAACATGCCCAGCTGTTTCATTACAACATTTCCTTAACATTCCAAGCGTGGGAAAATTGCTTTAATGCTCTCTAACGATCACTAGGAGGAAAACAGCTACCTCGCAAGTCACGTTGGGCAAAGCCACTAGTCTTTCTCAGTGGCGGCATCAGGGTAGGGCAGAAGTCTAGGGTCCCATTCGGCAGGATGAAGAAAAGCCCCCTCCCCAACACGAGAGACATACCACCATTTGAAATAAGCAAGGTAAAACACATGGTGGCAGGTGGTGCTATGGTCTAAATCACTGAGCCTAGGGCTTGCCGACTGGAAGGTCGGCGGTTCAAATCCCCACGACAGGGTGAGCTCCCGTTGCTCGGTCCCTGCTCCTGCCAAGCTAGCAGTTTGAAAGCACGTCAAATTGCAAGTAGATAAATAGGTACCACTCCGGCAGGAAGGTAAACGGCGTTTCTGTGCACTGCTCTGGTTCACCAGAAGCGGCTTAGTCATGCTGGCCACATGACCCAGAAAAACTGTCTGTGGACAACCGCCAGCTCCCTCAGCCTGTAACGCGAGATGAGCATCGTAACCCCAGAGTCGTTCGCGACTGGACTTAACTGTCAGGGGTCCTTTACCTTTACTTTACTTTAAAACACATTAGTATCTGAGGCATCAGACACTAAGGGGGGCATAAGTTCATTGTGTGCAGACCATTGGGGGAGGCTGGAAAGAAAGAGGATACCTTGTAGTAGTTGAACTCAGGGTGTTGGAAATTTTCAAACCCCAAATAGGAACTACTGTATCAGACTCTCTCAGGCAAAATATATTTAGAGCAAAATAAAGCAATCAATCTTACATATTCTGGCATGCTCTCTGCTTACAAAACTGATCAGAGCCATTTACACCACAGCAATTCATATACAGTGGACGCTCGGGTTGCGAACATGATCAGTGCAGGATGCACGTTTGCAACCCGCAGCGGTGCGTCTGCACATGCGCGGGTTGCGATTTGGCACTTCTGTGCATGTGTAAAGCACAATTTAGCACTTCTGTGCATGCGCGCCTGCCGAAACCCGGAAGTAAACCGTTCTGGTACTTCCAGGTTTCGGCGTGTCCGTAACCCGAAAAAATGCAACCTGAAGCGTCTGTAACCCGAGGTATGACTGTATACAAGTGGGACTATATGCCACAGTTTCAGTGGATACACACATGAAAGAGATCTGTTTTCTCAGTGGTTCATAGCTCACAGACAGTTCTTTGAATTGGAACTGTTTTAAATTTCACCGCCCATCATGGACTTCCACCTTACTGAAAGGTGAGCCCGGTCATACGGGCCAAATTAAACTGCAATAGTGGCATGGCTAGGCGCAACGCTCCCTGACCAGCACAGCATTATCCTATTCCATCCTGACACAGACTGCCCCATCTCATATTCTGCTATTCTTAAAGCCCATTGTGGGTTGGCCTCTATGGGGACAAAAAGGCCTATGGTGTAGAAAAGGGCCCTACTCCATCCACATCATAAAGGGATAACATGTAAAACTCATCCATTCTTTTCTTTTTTTTACCTTCCCCCCCCCAAAAAAAAACCCCAACCCACATTTATATGAAAACAGGCATTTGAGTATTTGGGCTTTTGTTAAGGTTCCATTTAGGAACATCAAGAGGGCAATTCCTAATGGTTTCCCCTAAAAACCTTTGAACTTCTACCTCTATTATTGCTGCCTGTCCCTCTTTGTCCAGCACAGAAAAGAGCTAGCCAAATATAATGACTTTAATTGAAGCGCTTCAGAGCTAAAACCCATAAAAGCCCTTTCCTTCCTTTGTGCTTCTGGACACACTTTGTTTACTCCGAAATGGGAAGAAAAGGACACCCTTGTTTGTTGCAATCCGGAGCTTTCAGTTTGCTCACTGTTTGCTGAGGTCTCTGCAAGCCAAATCCAGCAGGTTGTCACAATGAGGGAGTGGGGAAAGAGGGGTTTGAGAGCGTGATGGTGAAGGAAACAGAAACGGAGAAATCAAATAAACTTACCGAAGTCACTAGTGCAGACAGCCAAGAGGACTTCCGTGTCACTGCAAGGTCGGCAGGGAGCTGAGGAAAACAGAAAGGGCATTTCAGTATCTCAAGAACGTGAATGCCACAAAAACCGAAGGATTTTCACTAAACACACACACACACACACACACACACCCTTTAACCTCAAAGGTCATGCTTGATGCACCACTGAAAGCAGGATGCAGGGAGCTCACATCTTTAGCTTGGCAAAAATAATGCAGGGGAGGGACCTTTGGCCATGTCCACATGATACATTTCAAGAACTCTTACTCCACTTCAAAAAAGCCCTTAACAAACTACAGGTCCCAGGATTATGTCAGGAAAACCACATCTGTTAAAGTGATCTGAGTGCTTGGCATGTGTGGTGTGGATGTGGCCGTTTTTCAGCCTGAAGCCCACCTTCCCTTCTTGAAGGGGGGGGATGTGTGTGGATGCTGCACATATCAAAGGTTGGTGGGGCCAGTGGCAAAAATGGGCATAGCAATAATAATAATAATTTATTATTTATACCCCGCCCATCTGGCTGGGTTTCCCCAGCCACTCTGGGCGGCTTCCACCAAAACACTAAAATACAATAACCTATTAAACATTAAAAGCTTCCCTAAACAGGGCTGCCTTTAGATGTCTTCTAAAAGTTTGGTAGCAACACATCCACCTATGTACAAGAGGTTAGTTTCTACTCACACTCCCCCTCCAGGCAAGTTAAAGGCATCATTAGACTTCAATGACATTTTCCAGCCAGGCAAAAACACCTAAGGAAGTTATGAAGCAGGACTGGTGAGAGGCAAGGCTGGAGGAGAGAAGGTGGGGAGGGAGATCAGAGGGCCAGATAGACACAGTTGAGGCCCCTGGGTCTGAGGATACCCCCCTCCCGCTTTAAAGACTAGATTTACAGCAGGTTCTTCCCTGCTTCTGAGTTAATTTGGCTATCTGGTTGCAATCATAATCCTATTTTTCTTATCATTAACCTTTATAGGGGTTTATTTCTTCTCTCATACACAACTGTCATCTAAGTGGAAAGTAATGTGGGTGGTGGATGATCCAGGAAGCAAGTGCTACAGCGGGGAAGGTGGTTATCTTTAATAATTGCCACAAGTGAAAAACCATTCAAGTGCCATGCCTACAGTCTTGTTTGTTTTGTTTTGAACGCCTGCCACCTTTTTGGCACTCCTTTGCAAATTTAAACCAAAGTCACTCCCATACCTAACTGCATGGAGTGCAAAGAGAAGAGTTATACATGGAAAAGTTTGATCATGACAAGCTGGCAATTCAAGATGGTGTAGATCTTTTCTATGGCTTAAAACTATGGAAATGCAGGATCCGGGCAGGCTCTCCAGGTTTGTTGGACGGGGCCATTTTCTACTTGTTTTCTCTCCAGCCACAAGGTGCAGAAATGCTTCACAATAATCATGGCAGCTGTGTGCCAGAGGACGGTTATGGGAGCCTCAGCAAATCACATCCATAAATGTGACTGGCACTTTTTCTGCACAAATCATGATCATGGGGACCAGATCACAAGTAAGAAAGTCCCCATCCCTTAGCTACTTGGTGACCTTTGTGATCAAACACAAACACACACTGGGATATAATTTGGAAATTAGAATAGTGCCATGTAAAAAGTCACATAAACGAATCTTCTGTAGTAGGTCTGCTCCAAAACCTCATTGGTCTAAGAAAATGCTGATTCAAGTATGTTTCAAGAAACAAAGGTTCTTGTGTCATACATGGCTGACACAGGAAGATCAAGTGGAGACTCAAGGCCAGATCTGTTACAGCTCCCAAGAATCATGTAGGCTAGAAACAGTAGAGAGACCCTATTGCAGGGGTAGGCAACCTAAGGCCCGGGGGCCGGATGCAGCCCATTCGCCTTCTCAATTCGGCCCACGGACAGTCCGGGAATCAGCGTGTTTTTACATGAGTTGAATGTGTCCTTTTATTTTCAATGCATCTCTGGGTTATTTGTGGGGCATAGGAATTCATTTATTTTTAATTTTTTCCCAAAATATAGTCCTGCCTACCACATGGTCTGAGGGACGGTGGACCGGCTCACAACTGAAAAGGGTTGCTGGCCCCTGCAGTAGAGAGACCCTATTGCTAATCTAATCAAGGGAAGAATGTAGCTGCTCTTTGTATGGGGCCAGCTACTTCTGCCGGGAGAAGGTGGGTGCTGTTAGGAGTGCAGATGTTTCTATAATACCCTATTCAGTTATGGAATTCCTTTTCTCTCAGAGGTCTGCCCTATCTAGCAACATGCTAATTAAATCTACCCGCTAGAGGCCCAGAGACTGGGAAGGGGGTTGGGTGAAGAACACGACCTTCTTTGTCATCCCAACAAGGCACTTGCAACCATCATAAACGTGAAAACCCTCCTCCTCCAACTGTAGTAAGGATCCAAAATTAAGCTCATTGGTGGCTTAAGACAGAACTGAAGCACTGGAAGATTATAGAACCTTTGCCCTCCTCTCATACCACCTGCTATTTAATGACTATATTTTTTCCATTTGAGCAAAAGTGAAACAAGTAGCCTGGGATCCCATCCTTAAACTCATATTTTATTTTATTTTATTTTATGTTTATATTCCACTTTTTTTCTCCATGGAGCTCAAGGTGGTGTGCATGGTTCTCCTCAATTAATTCCCACAACAACCCTGTTAGGTTGAGAGGCAGCGACTGGCCCAAGGTTACCCAGCGAACTTCATGGCTGAGTGGGGGCTTGAACCCTGGTCTCCCAGGTCCTAGTCTGATTATCTAACCACTACACCACACTGGCTCTTCAGGACTGGAAAAAGAGTCCAACTGATTTCAATGGAATTAAGAAGATGTGAATCAGTTGCCCCTCACTCCACCCCCTTTTTATAGCCACATGAAAGGCATTAATGTGCACACCGCCAGCTCATAGAATCCATCAGTGGCTGCTTCTACAACTTCACTGTATCCTGTGAGTCGCTAGCTAGCACACTAGCATTCTGTTACTATAAAGAAAATCACCCACAACAGCTGAGAAATTCAGGAGGAGGAGCTAACTTGTGACCAGCCATATGTTGTTGGAGTACAACTCCCATCAGCATGGCCAATGGCCATGGATGAGGGAAGCTGTAATCCAGCAACATCTGGAGAGCTACAGGTTAACCACCCTGGACCTAAGAAGCAGAATATAACACATTCCAGTAAATGTGCTCAGGATCATAATCCTACGACCTGGTCAGATACTGTTCCCCATGGAGAAGTAGCCAGCTTAGATGGAAATGATACCTTGGGTTGTTTCTTGTTTTATCTGAATGCAAACTCTTGTTTGAATACAGCATCCACTCCTAAACTGAGGGGACTGGATTTCTGGATAATCAAGTAAAGGTTCAGCCCAGTTTGCTTATTACTTTTTAAAAGGGATAACAGGGCAGAACAAGGAACTCAAGAGGGCATCACTACAACAAGAGTCCACTCCCAGAGAACATCTGCCTAGTCCAATACAAGTAACATTTGACGGTTTTGGTCAGGATGGTGGGTAGACTTTGGACTTGTCAGACATCCTTTTGCTTTTTATAAGATTCCTGTGACCCACCACAACAGGCATATGGTTTTCAGCATGGGAACTAAGCTGAGTTTTTCACACAAAAGCCCTCTTCTGGTCAGCTTTCTTCATTTCGGCCACTTAACTCAGGTGCTATTGTTAAGCAATTGGGAGTCAGAAAACCCTTCCTGGTCTACTGAAAATCACCCAAAGATCCACCAAGAGATGCTGACCTACCTTGTGCTCACCCCAGCATAGCTAGCTAGCGCCTAGAATACTGAATTTCCTTGCCTCAGCTTAGAAATCTAATATTGCAGAACAGAAGGTCCCAGAGAAGCACTGACCCAACCTGAAGGATTATGTCTCCAAATCCAACCAATTGCTCCAGCCAGATGATTTATATACAGCTCAGTACTTCATATAATAGGATTACACATACAAAGCACGACTTTTTCAAGAGGAAGAGAAGCCTGAGCAGAGAAATTGTTCCCTCTTTGATGCAAGAATGATTTCTTGATTAGTACAAGGAACTAATGCAAGGGAAAGCACATACAGTACTGAATACTACTTTGGGGTTTCTGTACACAACTCTTGAGCATGCTTGACAAAGGGTGCTTTAATTTAGACACTACAAGGAAGTGCCTAGAAGAAGTCTGAGTGATTCGTGCCTTCCTTTATGCACTTGTCATGTAACTACCTGAAGCAGCATGCACCTAGAAGTCATTATCACAGTGGAGATGGCAGGCACTGGATGGGCAAATCTCTTCTGTGACATCTGAGTGCTTGAGTCTACTCAATGCCACAGTTAGGATCACTTGTAACAAACATGTAAGAGCAAGTTCCCCCAACATTTATTACCTTATATAAAACCTTCACAGTGCACCAGGTGCTTTCTGCATTAAGGTGGGGGTTGGTAGGAGAAGAAGCACATGTAGAAACTCTACAATATGCTATTCAAAGTCCAACAACATTCAGACCATCAAAAATGATGGGTCTTTGTGATTAAGGATTCTCACAAGGTGAAAGGATGCCGATGAGGAGCACATTTATGCACTTCTATATTGACTTCCTAAAAGGACACGGGTAGCACTGTGGTCTAAACCACAGAGCCTAGGGCTTGCCAAACAGAAGGTCAGCGGTTCGAATCCCTGCAATGGGGTGAGCTCCCGTTGCTTGGTCCCAGCTCCTGCCAACCTAGCAGTTCAAAAGCACGTCAAAGTGCAAGGAGATAAATAGGTACCACTCTGGTGGGAAGGTAGACGGCGTTTCCGTGCGCTACTCTGCTTCGCCAGAAGTGACTTAGTCATGCTGGCCACATGAACTGGAAGCTGTACGCCGGCAACCTTGGCCAATAAAGCGAGATGAGCGCTGCAACCCCAGAGTCGTCCACGACTGGACCTAACGGTCAGGGGTCCCTTTACCCTTATATATTGACTTCCTAGTTTGTGTGTTGCTATGGGAAGGAATCGTTTACAGCTAAGATTTATGAATAGAGACATTTTTATGAGAAAATCTCCTGCACACTTAGAAAAGCAAAGCCTGCCCCCCCCTGCCGCCACCATGTTGAGCAATATAAATATATTTTAAGAAAACAAAAAATACATGCATCACGCTTACTAATGCATTTTCTGCTTTTGGCAGAGGTTTAGATATCCCCAATGCTCAGAATCCCAAGCAAGCAATAAAAACCACGTATGCTCCCCAATAATCCAATCTGCAAGAGAAAGAAAAGCAATTTCACTCCATTTCCAAAGTCGGATGCTAGCTCTGCTAAAGAGACCATGGCATAATGCTGGCATTGTGCATGCTTGCTATCAAATCAACTGGGAATTCCTTTGATGGAGTGTCGTGACCTGAAGTAACCTAAAGCAGCCCTTACCCGCACTTGCAACCCCTTGACCCCCACTGCCAACTAGTGCATCTGAAAGCCCTCTGTTTACTTCTGTACAGGAAAAGTGGAGATATTTTTACATTTTGCCTTGTGAAACTGCAGTGTAGGCCCAGGTGCCTTTAGCCAAGTGACTTCTGCTGAAACCATGGCAATAGGGTTTACTGCAAGCCAACTAATGCTGTAGAACACTTATTTGCTTCAACTGCAGTACTTCTCTGCAACAGGAAGAAATGGACATGAAAACTCCTGGGTCGGTGCAAGGTGGTCAAAAGTCTACATTATTTCTTGCAGCTTTCCCCCTGCGGTTAACATGTCTTACTGAGGAATTCTCATCATCTACATTACACAATATGTAGATTTCAGTTACCCCATGGCCAAGCCTCTCTTGCCGGCAGTCATTCACCTCCAGCTACTGCCTGGAGATAGGTTTGCCATTAGAGCTCCTCAAATACCGACCAGGGTGAGAAGTTCTATGTATACTATTGGGTTTTTGTGTTCCTAATATTAGCACAAGGAAGAAAGAGTGGGGCCAGTAATTTGTGTGACAGTTCTTTTAAGACAGGTTATTTCATGATTACACAGCAAAGGATGCACCTAACCTTAAAAGAACAAAAAGAACAAAATGCACCAAGCCCAGCGTTAAGGCCCAGCACCTTCAGAAAGCTGCTGGAGCCCCACAGCTAACACCTGCCCTGGGACCACCACCTTTAAACATTTTGCTCCAAGGCACTGCCAAAGGAGTAGATACCAGCAAAATGGAATGTAACTAAGGAAGCAGCAAAGATGGTCAGGGACCTTGAGACTGATCCACACCCTACATTTAAAGCCACATTCAACACACATGATGTCCCCCTAAGAATCCTGGGAACTGCAGTTTGTTAAGGATACTGGGGATTGATATCTCTATGAGGTGGAAACTACTGTTGCCAGAATTCTTTTGGGGAAATAATGTGCTTTAAATGGTGTGGATCTGGCCTAAGCTCTAGGATGAAAAGCTGAAGGTGTCAGGCACATTTAGTCTGCAAATGAGGCTATTAAGAGGCTGCCACATGCCAATTTTATTTTCCTGTTGCTCCAAAGGGTAGAATCTGAACCAATAGGTTTGAATTACAAGGGGGGGGGAGTATTTAGATTGCAAATGGTTAAGGACAAACCTCTTGATGGCATGAATAGTGGATCAGACTGCCGAACAGACACAACACATTTCAGCCCTCCTCAGATGTTTTAAACTGAGTCTGAATGAGATGCCGGAGTAGTGGGCTTTCTTTTTTTTTTTTTTTTTTTGCATTTTAAAAATTTTTTTATTAATCTTTCCATATATATACATTAAATCCTTGTTTCATACATCTCATTCTTTTGGACTTCCTTCAACGTCCTTGACATTCATTCGTATTTATCTCTTAATAACGCATTCCAGTCTTTCGTACTGCCATTAGTACCATCTTTCAAACATTGTTTTCCATAAGCAATACTTCTTAGTGTTTTACAGTGCCTCTTTAAATCCTGCTAGTGTTGTGTTTACTAAACATTTGTTCTCCAGATAGTCCGCAAATTTTCCCCAGTCATCTATAAATTTTTGATCCTTCATATATCTAATTTTCCCTGTTAATTTATCTAACTCCGCATATTCCGTCAATTTTAATCTCCACTCTGTTAACGTTGGGCTTTCTTCCTGCTTCCACTTCTGCGCTATCACCATTCTAGCTGCTGTTACCGCATATTGGAAGATTTTACAATCCTTTCTTTTGATATCTTTTCCAACCATACCTAATAGAAAAGCTTCGGGTTTCTTTACAAATGTATAGCTTAAAATCTTTTTGATTTCATTATAGACTTCGTCCCAAAAGCTTTTAATCTTCCCACATTCCCACCATTGGTGATAGAACGTCCCTTCTTTTTGTCTACATTTCCAACATTTGTTATCTGTTTTATACATCTTGGCTAGTTTAACGGGTGTTATATACCACCTATATAACATTTTTAACATATTCTCCCTTAGCAGTACACATGCTGTAAATTTTATATTCACTCTCCACAATTTCTCCCACTTTTCCAATTGAATATCATATCCGAGGTCCTTTGTCCACTGAGTCATCACTTTTTTAACTTTCTCATCTTTCATATTCCATTCTAACAATATTTTATACATACTTGACAGATTTTTCCGATCACAATTTATTATCTCTTTCTGAAATTTCGATGTCTTTTCATCATAGCCCCTCTCCTTCACTTCTTTTTTAAATATTTCATTTATTTGATAGTAACTCAGCCAATCGTATGTATATCTTTTTACCTGGTCGTATGGTTTAATTTTCCACTTCCCTCCTTCCTTCAATACCAATTCTTCGTACCTACCCCATTTTTTCCCCATATTGACTTTCTTTACACTTATTAACTCCACTGGTGATAACCAGTGTGGGGTTTTTGGTTCTAGTATGTTCTTATATCTGTTCCAAACTTCTATCAGAGGTCCCTTAAAGATATGGCTGCAAAATCCCTTATGTACTTTTATCTTATCTTTCCACAAGTAGGCATGCCATCCGAATTTGTTCTTATACCCTTCTAAATCCAATAGCTCTGTATCCTCCAACTTTATCCATTCTTTAATCCAGCATAGGCATGCCGCTTCGTAGTACAGTCTCATGTCTGGTAGGGCGAAGCCCCCTCTTTCAGTAATATCTGTTAATGTCTTAAACTTAATTCTGGGCTTCTTTCCTTCCCAGACAAATTTAGAAATCACCCTTTGCCATTCTTTAAAGTTTTTTATGCCCTTTATTATCGGAATCGTTTGGAATAGAAAAAGCATTTTGGGGAGTACCATCATTTTGACCATGGACACTCTTCCCCAGAGTGATAATTTCATTCTTGCCCAAATCTCCAGATTTTTCTTAATTTCATTCCACACCGGGATGTAATTATTTTGGTATAGGTCAATATTTTTTTCAGTAAGCCAGAGTCCTAAATATTTAACTTTTTTAACTGCTTCAATTCCCGTTTGTTCCTGTAATGATTCTATCTTATCTTGGTCTAAGTTTTTAACGATCATCTTTGTCTTATTCTTATTTAGTTTGAATCCAGCTAATTTCCCGAATTCCTCCATCTCCTCCAGAATTCCCTTTAAGCTATTTATAGGGTCTTCTACCGTTAATACCACGTCATCAGCGTATGCTTTAACTTTGTATTCGTTTAAACCTAATGATATTCCCTTAATTTGTTTGTTTTGCCTTATTGCGTTTAGCAGAACCTCCAGCACTACTATAAAGAGCAGCGGAGAAAGCGGGCAACCCTGTCTTGTCCCTTTAGATATTTTTATGTCTTCTGTTATAGCATTATTTATTATCAGCTTTGCTTTCTGTTCGGTATATATTGCTTTTATCCCATTCCAAAATTCTTGACCCACTTCCATAATTTCTAAATTCTTCAGCATGAAATCCCAGGTGACATTATCGAAGGCTTTCTCCGCGTCAATAAAAATCAGACTAGCTGGCTTATCAATTCTGTCCGATAGATATTCTATTATATTGATTATGCCTCTTGTGTTGTTTTTTATTTGCCTTCCCGGTAGAAACCCCGCTTGGTCTTCATGCATTATCTTCACTAGTATCTTTTTGAACCTTTTTGCTAGAATTCCCGCAAAGATCTTATAATCTGTATTTAATAGGGAAATGGGTCTATAGTTTTTTACTTGGGTTAGGTCAGTATCTTGTTTTGGGATTATTGTAATAAATGCCTCCTTCCAGGTACTTGGGATCTCTTTTTCCTTTAGGGTCTTATTCATCACCTCAGCTAGCGGAACCGTCAATATATCTTTCATTTCTTTATAGTAGCTCGCAGTAAACCCATCTGGGCCCGGTGCTTTACCTCTTTTCAGTTCCTTTATCACTTCCTCTACTTCGTCTCTGGAAATGGGGGCATTTAACATTTCTCTTTGCTCTGTCGAAATCTTCCTTACCATTTTCTCTTTTAAATATCTCTCTATTTTCCTATTGTTGTTTCTATCCTTATTTCTGTATAGTTGCTCGTAAAACTCCACAAATCCTTTTCTAATCCCTTTTGATTCAGTTATCTCTTCTCCGTTTATTTGTATTTTATTTATTGTGTTTTGTTCCTTTCTTTTTTTGACTTGCCATGCAAGCCATTTTCCTGGCTTATTAGCAAATTCGAAATTTCTCTGTCTTAATCTTTTGATGTTCCACTCAACCTCCTTATTTATCAACATTGCAAATTGGGTTTGGAGAGATTTTATTTCCTGCAGTATCCTTTCATTATTTGGTTTTTTAATTAGTTTTTGTTCACAATCCATAATCTGTCTCAAAATCTCCTTAGTTCTTTTTTCTTTATTATTTCTTTTCCATACATTTTGTTGAATGAACAGGCCCCTCATAACTGCCTTGCTCGCGTCCCATACCACGTTTATTTTAACCCCTTTGTCTAAGTTATCTGAGAAGTACTCCAATAGTTTCGTCCGACTCTTTTCCACAAATTTTTGATCATCCCATAGGTTATCATTAAGTCTCCATCTGAAAGTTCGTCTTTCAACCCCCTTCATCTCCATTATAATAGGGTTATGATCTGAGATAATTTTGGCCTGTATTTCAATTTTTGTAGTTCTTACTGTTAGTTCGTTTGATATCCAAATTTGATCTAATCTTGACAGTGATTGATTCGATCCTGAATAAAAAGTAAATTGTTTCTCCAGGGGGTGTCTCAATCTCCATATATCTACCAAATTATAGTTCTTCACCATTTCAAAAAATGTCTTAGGTAGTTTCCCTCCTTCTGTCTTAGTTTTCCTTAATCTATCTATTTCTGTTGAGACCACCCCGTTCATATCTCCCATTATTATGATTTTTTGGTCTATATAGTCAAATAATCTCTCTTCCAATGATCTGAAAAATTCTGTTTTATTGCCATTTGGTGCATAAACTCCCACTATTATCATCGTTTCCCCTTGCCATTTAATACGGACTGCAATCATTCTCCCTTCCTCATCCTTAAATAGTTGGTGTGTTTCAATGTTATTTTTAATGTATAGTACTACTCCTCTTTTTTTCTTTTTATCGGAAGAGATAAACTCGTTTCCTAACCTTTTATTAATAAGAACTTTCTTATGTTTATTGGCCACGTGGGTTTCTTGAAGACATATAATATCTAAATTTTTCTTTTTTAGAATGCGTTCAATTCCATTGCGTTTTTTCTTATCATTCATTCCATTGACATTCCAGTTCCATAGTTTTAAAGACATATTGTTTTAGGTGCTACTCTGAGTTAGATGTTACTCTGTAACCTTTCTATTTCCTCTCCTTCTTCCTCCTCTACTTCTTCTTCTAGTTCTCCTCTGCTTTGTTCTTCCTCTTCACCTAATTCTAAATCTTCCCTCAGTCTGGGTCCACCTTCTGCGCCCTTCTCCTCTTCCTCTCCCGCTTGGAGCTCTTTATATCTTCTTGTGAATTTTCCTATTTCTTCGTGACTAGTCAATCTTCTTTTAACACCTTTATAAAAGAAAGAGACCCCTTCCGGGAATTCCCATCGGAAGTCAATTCTATTCTTTTTAAGTAGTTGCACTAGTGGTTTATATGATTCCCTCCGTTTTAACAGCCTTATGGGGATGTCTTTAAATATGATAATATAATGCCCATCAATGTATAATCTTTTTTCCCTATTTCTTTGCAAGACCAAGTTTCTCATCTCTCTATCTTTAAATGTAACTAGACAATCCCCTGGATATTTCCTGGCTTTATTTGTTTTAATTTTCATTCTATACGCATTTATAATTGTCCTTGCCACATCTTCCTCCTCCACTTCCATCCACTGTGCTATTTCCTTCACTAATCTTTCTTTTATATTCTCGTTTTGTACTTCTGGGATTTGTCTCAATCTTAGGTTAATCTCCCTCTGTTTTAGATCATTCATTGCGATGGAATCTTTAATTTCTTCCTGTATTTTATTTAACTCTACTATCTCATTTCTCATTCTTTCTTCCTCTCGCTTCATTTCTTTCATTTCCTGCTTTGTCTTTTTTAATCCCTCATCCACTCTTTTTGAGACCTCTTTAATCTGTCCTTTTAACTCACTTACTGTCTCTTCAATTTTCTTATCCATTTTCCCAATTTTATTGTCCACCTGTTCCAATTTAGTTTCCAGATTTTTTTCACTTTGTTTTATTTCTGCGAACATCCTCAATATTTCTGTCCTAAATTCTGTTTCTTGTTTTGAAGCTCTCCTATCAGTTGGGATACCTCCCTCTGCTCCTTTCTTCTGCGTATGTGACATTGTCCTTAAGCTTGGGAGTTCCTTTTATGCCGAGAAAAAAGATATATAACTGTATTCCTTATAGTTAGACTATTCAGCTTTCAATTAACCCCTAAGAGGTCTTAGTCCCTCGGGATAGTATAAACCTTCTTATATTTAGCCACTTAGAATAGCCACTTGAAATAACAGCGTTTGTTTCCCCCAAAACTAAAAGGAAGATTATCCCTCCCCTCCAGAGATTTTAAAGAAGTTAATTAAGTTAATTAAGTCCACCAACCAGAGTCTGATTACACTTCTCCTGCCTCAGTTCAGACTCCTCCACCCGCTCTTTAACAACCACTTTAGCAACCACTTAACCTATAAGAGTCTGAGTCTCCAAATAATCTTTTCCAAAATTTAAGTGCAATGCTTAATTCAGTCCAGCAGGAGGAATCAGTTCTTAAGCAGGGTTTTTAGGTGTAAAGAGAGTTAGTCAATTAGTCAATTAATCTTTCCTGTTTGTGGTTTCTCGCTGTTCAAACTGTTCTTCCCCCGTTCCTTCCTCTTTCCGTAACCCAAATGTTAAGTCCAGAAGAGGTTAAAGAAGGCGTAACAAATGTAGCAGATAAAGAAAGCCCCCAAACAGCGATACAGTAGCAAAGCGATTCCGAATGTCCAAAGAGTAGTCTTCCTTACCCCCGGAGTTTTCCTTTAAGCCACCTAATGTAACGTCTCACAGGAGTCTTAGTCTTAGTAAACGTCCTCTTAACCGAAATCTCCTTTGTCTTTTTTTTTTGTATAGTTTGCTCTTTGTAGTTCTGTGTCTCCGTTGCCGCGACGACTGGGTTTTTCCTAGTACCGCGTTTCTCTGCCCTCCCTCGGTTGTTTTCCCTTTCCCCTCTACAGCAAGAGAGAGTCTAATTACAAAGTGAGCCAATGGGGGAGGGACGGACTGTGTAACCACTAGCGGTAACTTACTTTCTTCTTCGGCTCTGCAAACCACCCTGCGTCTTTCCCGCTGAAGACAAGCTGACGCTGAACTCGGCTGTTTTTCTTTCTTCTCAGATACTTCCTTACGCTTTCCCCTTTGCAGTTCCAGCACTCCTTCTGCGTATCTGAGTTTCTTTGTATCGAGAGCAAGGCGCTTAGCCTGCAGGCTCGAGGCTTCGCTAATTCGCCGCTGTAATGGCTGCCCAAATTGCCGTCTCTCGTTCCGTCGCTCTCTTCGCCTTTATACAAAGGCTACCTGGCGGCCAGACGAGTGACTCCTTCGCATTGCTGGGCACCAAGACCTCCGGATACCCTCCAGAGGGTTAGCGGGAGTTTTGTTGCCCTCAAAAACTCCCAAATCGGCCGAAAAGCTAGAGCTCTCTCCGGAGAGACAAACCCTCGCCTGCAACCGGATCCGCGCCCGCCGGAAGTCGGAGTAGTGGGCTTTCTGCAATGATAGAGGTTTGCAGTAGGTGCCATTTGATGCCCACCCACCCCCCAACTCTGTAATTCTGCTACTCTCTCCAACAATAATCAGCTTCCGGTATTAATGAAAAGCTATGAAAGCAGTAGAAGAGAACTTTTGTTTTCTTCTGGGGTTTGACAAAAAAAAGGTTTTTTAAAGGCACGCTGAACTTAAGATTGTGTTTCTCTTGACTCGTCACCATCTTCATTCCATCCATAAACTTGCCTATGCCATAATTGCAGAACTGAGAACAACATCCAGCTGCTGAACAAAACGAACTAGCTTCTCTCACAATGTTTATAAGAAAAAGCTGTGTAAATTATAGGGAATGTCAGGGAGGAATAGACACACTGGAAACTTATAATGAGGAATCATAAGTGGTTCCAAAGTTCTATCGTTCACATTCAGAAAGTAAAGGTAGAGATCCTGCACCTAGGTACATATGTACTAACCTCATTAAAAATCAAAGCAATGTACGCTTCCATTGCTGGATGCAAGATCATAAACTTACGCCCATTTAAATCAACACGTAGCGACTATTTCAATCCAAAATCGAGACAAGGGCAAACTGGTTGCTCAACTATTGGCAGCTGTTTGAGTACCAGTGGTCAGAGTTTGATTATATTCATTATGGAAGGAAATCTGTTCCAACACTAGTGGCTCTTCTGTAAAATTATATGTGGGTTCAGAGAGTCCAATTTTCTCCAAGGTTGACAACAATTATGATCAAATCTGACTGGAATGGAAATGTTAGATGGTGGGGAAAACTATGAACAGCTGGGAATTGTTTTAGGTAGGGTGCACTCAAGGGCCAAAAAGCCACAACTCCAAAACAAAACGAAGCTCTAGTATGCAAAAATAGGGAGGGGGGAGATGCTTCCTGAATAGTTCTAGTGCTACAAAAATCTGAAGTGCTTCTCCCCAAACAAACCACTCCAGCTCCTTATCATGCCCAGCCTGCATGACCAACCATCATGGATGATAGGAATTATAGTCCAGCAACATTTGAGGAGGACCATGTTACTTAAGAAGATGATCTCTCTCATGTCACCACACTGAGAAAATGGACATCCCACCGACACCATTCTTGATGTGACCCAGAAGTCCCGGGTTCTCTCACTGTTTCTGTGAAATGCCCCTTTGCCTCCTATCATAAAAGTGCACCAACCCTGCCCTAACACTTCAACAAGTTCACTATTTCAATGGAGAAGTAATTGTGTTAGTCCAGAGTCATACAGAAGCTTGATATCAGCACACTCAAATGTAAGATTTAATGGGTGAACGGGTTCAATGTCTGCGGGTCTCTGGCACAAGTCGACTAAAAACCAGAGCAACATACACCTGAGGAAAGCTTAAGGTTTCACTGTGGGGATCCTGGGGTTTGCCACCACAACTGGGGACTGAAGAAAACATAATATATTCACAAGGCTTAAGCGCTCTCGATGGTTCTTTTGGATTTGACAAAGTTATTAATCTCAAATTCTCTTTCATTCCTGTTAAGACTTGTGGCTTATTGTCATAAAAAGGTAAAAAAAGCTAAGAAAAACAACAATTCGTCTCATTTTGAACATTCAACATATAAAACGATCCCTGCATCCTTTGACTGACTTTGCCCGCTGGGACTGTGATATTTCATTAAACGTATTTACAGGTTAACCTGTTTTTCTTTTTTAGAAAATTCAAGTCCGGAACCCCATGCGCAGCAGGGCTTGGTCTGTGTCCTAAAGAATGGACTGCTTTAGTTTCTTTTGCCCCTTCCTAAGGGAAAATGCTCTGTGTAATGTGGAAAAGTAGGAAGGCAAACCTTGGGCCAGGGAGACATGGGTTCAAACCGAAAACCTGTCTCGGCTTTGTGGCTCTAAACAAGTCACCATGTGCACACCAGCCCTGCCTTTTCCATCTCATGACGGAGGGAGCAAATACAGTGGTACCTCGGGTTAAGTACTTAATTCGTTCCGGAGGTCCGTTCTTAACCTGAAACTGTTCTTAACCTGAAGCACCACTTTAGCTAATGGGGCCTCCTGCTGCCGCCGCACTGCCAGAGCCCTATTTCTGTTCTTATCCTGTAGCAAAGTTCTTAACCTGAAGCATTATTTCTGGGTTAGCGGAGTCTGTGATCCGAAGCATATGTAACCTGAAGCGTATGTAACCTGAGGTACCACTGTACAAAGCTTCCCAAAACTTCCCTGCAATCAAAAACTCTGTGTAGCATCACAGACCTCCCTTTGGACCATGCTGCTAAATGCAACCTGGTTGATAGGTCTGGGGGCAAGACATGCCCCCAAACCTCCATCACAGAAGAAGGGTACAGGTCAGCCAGTTTAGAAGTAATAGGAAACTAGAGCTTGCCCTGACATCAGAAGTCATTGAAAGATCATCTTTACTGATAGTGCTGTGAACACACTAAAACCTGGTCCCAAACTATCATTCCCTGCCTCAACTGATCTCTCTTTCAGAAATTTGGATCGTCTATACTCTGCATTGTATGTCCTGTTTGCTATGGACAAAAGGGAAGATCTTAGAACTATCTTGTTCCATTTAGTTAGAAGGAGGGGGGCGGCTTGTGGGCACACCACAAGTTTCCTGCCCTTTTATACTTGTAAGTTCTTATCTGTTATTTTGCTGAGCACAAAAATAACTTTCCCTTGCCCTCTGGTATCAGGACAATAAAACTAAGCCCTGGTATATATTAACCCAAGCTGGAGCCCTGCCAGGAAAGTGTCTCAGCCCCATATGGAATCCAGATTGGAGTGGAATTGAATTAAATGACTAGGAGCTGGTTAAAGTTAAACTTGGAAAGCAAGTTAGTGAAAGAAGATCAAAGTTTAAGGAAGCCTTTCAAAATAACCTAAGCAATCTTTTATGAGTGGTTTCTGAGAGAGGCTGGAAGTGTGGAGGAGGAGGCATGGATTTTGGTTCATTTCAGACTTTTTTCACAGAAAGTTGGGCAAAATTATAGCAACATCTGGAATTGCAAACGCAGACAAGGCTTTAGCTGAAGCATGGAACGTGCCACAGCGGCTGCTGACTAAAAGGGAAAATGCAGTCCACGAAGCTGTTCTCCTGGGCCAAGTCTCAATGAAATGAATGTGAATTACCACAAAATAGGATTTTGCCATACACACACATAAACACACACACACACACAGAGAGAGAGAGAGAGAGAGAGAGAGAGAGAGAGAGAGAGAGAGAGAGAGAGAGATCTAGCCCTTCCTTCTTTTGGTCTCAAATAATAATAAAAATGTTGTTTCTTGTATTACAGCAAAACTTCAGAGAAGTCACCCTTGAACCCAAAGAGTTCCCTTATGTACCGTAATCATTTCAGACTGCCACATCAACTCACTCTAGGGGACCTGCCTTTTGTGTACACTGTGCCCAATAACCCCAAATTCTGATGCAAGGTAATCCAAATTCTGCAACCTAAATAAAATATCCTTATCATGCCACATTTATTCTGTTTCTGCTAAAGCCCTGGAATGGGATGAAGAGCCATGCAGAGCACAGAAATCCCACCCTCTGGTAATTCTGCTTGGTGCTCCTTGAATTCAAGAAGGCACACACAGTTAAACTAATCTCTGCCATCAAGTGCTAGGAACCTGCTTCTTCAACAGTTTGATCCTGTATGTGAGTACTCAGACCCAAGTGCCATTAAACTCTGCAAAGCTCATGCCTTCCTATAGGACAGCAGCCTCATATTTTCTCTGTCTCCTATTAAAACTACATCAGCAAAAGTGACCACACTTTTGAGAAATCCAGCGAGGCGCTTCAGAGTTCATTTGCTCCTCATTAAGGTGGCTTGAAGTTTCAGGGTGTTGTTGTTGTTTTTTGGGGGGGAGGGTGTTGTAATGCCAGTTGCCTGTGAATTGTTGCATTATTCATCCCGCAGGTGAAACTTGGTATAAAGCCATACTGCTGCTCAGGGTAACCACAAGCATGAATCAGCCTTACTCAGTGGGCTTTCATCCAGAAACAATCTCAGAGCTTCAAGGGGATGAGATCCAAATACTAAATTCTGAATACAGGCAGGTGCCCTGACATCAACAGGAGATGCACAGCCTAAACCCCATGCAGATATATTCTTGGGAACTGTTCAAAACCTATGCAGGATACTGGGCTGGTAAAGGTTGTGGTACTTAGACAAGTACCTGTACACGTCTCACCTAATCAGTTTTGGTTTGTTGTTTTTTTAAGGGCACTGCAAGAGAAAGATGCAAGTATGATGTTAGCTGGCTAAAAATTGACTGGGCTTCTAAAAACGAGAATACAAGCTTGTGTTTCCAGTAATCTGCATCATATTACTCCGAGTACCCGCAGAACCTGCTGACCTTTTTTAAAATGCATGTATGTCTGAAGGATTAGAAAAAGAAAAAAAATGCTCATTTATTAATTTTAAATAACCTGTTTTGCCTCTCCAGAATGGGATGTGTCACTGTTAGGGTGGAAGGGCTCCTCTCTCTGTCTGTCTCTCTCTCCTTCTTTTTCTTTCTTTCTCTCTCTCTCCCCTCCCGGCCACTGCTTTTGGGTGTAACCTTGCTTTGGCTCTGAAAACGTAGCTTTTTTGTGAAAAGGTCATTATGAGCCTTTTGGCAGGCAAAACTCTGCAAAGCAGGTTCCAGGGGCCTGTGCAGCCTCAAATAAGCTACAGCAAGTGACTCTCTTTTGCTCACACATCCTTCCGCCCTTTCCTCTCCTGCCAACAAAATTTAAGCCCAAAAGAAGAGGGTAGGTGGGGGTGAATCATTAAACAAGGTTCAGTCGAATGCCTACTTGACATTTGAAAGAGAAGCCCTGTCTGAGAGGAAAGGTGGGGGGTGGGAATAAGCTTTTATTAATTGACAGGATTGCAAGGCGTCAAA
Organism: Podarcis vaucheri; assembly: GCF_965113315.1. NCBI lineage: Eukaryota > Metazoa > Chordata > Lepidosauria > Squamata > Lacertidae > Podarcis > Podarcis vaucheri. The sequence continues at coordinate 43,522,748 of NC_138760.1, read as the reverse complement.
GTGACTTTATTGCCACCTTAGGCCTACTCAGACCATACATTCTACCCCAAAGAACCCTTCCACAGGACGAGAGGGGAGGGAGAAGTTTCAGAGCTTACACAGCCCCCTGTGCTTTTCTTGGTTTTGGTGCTATATTCGGAACACGAGAGATACTAAGCTCACATAGATGTGTTTATGCTGTTCCACTGACCGTGGTTCTTACCTTGGAATCAGGCCGTGTGCTCTCCACCACCCGCTCCCCCCACAAGCAAATTCCTCTGTTCATTCTGTTCTGCATATTAACCCATGGTTACGTCTCCACCAGGGTTAACCGTTTTTACAGTCAGGACACCGTGGTTCTCCCGCAACCATACATTGGTGTGGATCACAGGGTCAAGAGAGACCCTGAATTCAAATCAATGCATGTCCTTGGATAAGAGCTATAGCTCAGCAGAGGGTGTTGCATTCAGAAGGTCTCCGGTTCAACCCATGACATCCCCAGGTAGAGATGGCGAAAACCCTGGTCTGAAACCATGGAGAGCTGCTACAGTCAGTGTGGCCAATGCTGAGCTACTTGGGCAGTGGCCCGACTGTATATAAGGCAGCTTCCTAATTTCTGTATCTTATCAGGCATTCTGTGACATTCCTCACCTGCCCTTCCGGAATCTGTCCCAAATGTCATCATGTGCAACTGTTGAGGTGTGTGTGTGTGTCACCTCTACACATCCATCCTTCATCTCTGTTTCCCACCCACCCACACTTTTGCCTCATACCAGAGAAAAGGCTTTCCAAGGGCTATATTCCTCAAACATTAACCTTTGGAAAATAAGCTGGTTACTGTTCTCACATAACTTGAGCGGCATTTCAATGTGGGCATTTATAAATGTTTTCAACTCGCTACCGGACATTAAAATATAGCAAACCCATAAACCGGCAGACCTGCCTTACCAGAAGTAGATCCCATCAAGATAGAGGAAATGTTTGTTAAAGTTTGACTTGGCCTAATGCAGAACAACCCCTGAAGGTAACAGGGGCTTATATTTCTGAATTCCAGTAAATTAAGTTTGCAGATCTTGGCTAAGGCACAGGGAAGCAGTTTTCCAGTGAAAACTAAGGAGCTTGGAGTTTAAAAAGCACTTTGAATATACAGAGCAAACTCTCATGGAGTAAAGTGCTTTTCAACATGAGTAAGGGGATTGGAATCCTAGATGAACAGCTGCAAAGAAAGATTATTCAAGCTCAGTGAGGGACCCCAACTTTCCTTCCTTTCATTAAAAAAAAAAAATTTGAGGCAGCACTGTATTTTTGTGTGCGTATATAGTGGTTACCTTTGAGCGAGCCTCAGCCCCAAACCTTCTTTGTTTATTCTCAAGTGCTTTAGTAAAGTTCCCATTCCAGATTTATATGAGAGTGTGAGACAGAGTGGAAAGGGAAGGAGGGATGGGGCTGTCTCTAATTTTATTAGTTTTCCTCTCAGTTGGTAGTGCCACTGGCTATATAGCTTTCAAGCTGATCTCAGAAGATTTCAAAGAAAGTTACTCACTACTTTGTCCTCTTCTTAGGAAAAGTAGCTGTTCTCTCTCTCTCTCTCTCTCTCTCTCTCTCTCTCACACACACACACACACAGAAGCCCCATGTTGAATTTCTATTGCAAATTACCCCATGTCCTGATTCATCATTATGCCCCCACCCACAAAAAAAAAAATACATCACTGGTTGCCAAAGATGAGGGCATGAAAATGTGTAGCATATTGATGCAAGGAAAGCAGGCAAAAAAATGTTACAAAGACAAAATGCAAGTTCTCCGCCCTTAGATCCTACACATCACATAGTGGCCTGGTTCACACATAAGGCTAAGCCATAGTTTGTTTGTTCTTTTTTTAAAAAAAAAAAGAATGTGTTAACAATTTGTCCCACAGAAGATGGCTTGTTCTTTGCCTGCTCTTGTGCTTTGGTAGTTTAGTGAGCACCTGGTGGTGATGGTGCAGGTGTTAAGCATGTCACGGTTGGGAAAGGGTGTTAGGTTTGCACATAGCACCAAGACATAGCTTGTGGCTTCATAGACCATAGCAAGTCAGAATTAAGCTGCTGCGTAGGGCTTGCTCATAGCACTAAGCCATGGTTTAGCACTATGTGTGAAACCAGTATCTCCTGGATGATGTTATATAGTTCACTTTCAGCGCCACAGTCCAGTGTGAACTTTGTGGTTTTGTGCTTACAGGAGGGGGTGGCATGAGCATCAGACACACTCTTTTTGCCACATATATAGAAATGCTGCCTAATTGCTCCTTCCTATTTACATAACTCCAGCCTTAGGTCAGCATACATCAGTGGACCAGTAATTCACTTTCAGCCGCTGAAACTAGCAGCAGACACAACTCACATGTTGCTATCCATTAAAAAGGTAATTCCCAATCTTTGCTCATTCACAAAATGTTTCAAACTCACTTATGGAGCGGAGGGAACCCAAGTAAAGTGCATACATAATGGAGATCACCTGCCATGGCTTCTGCCAATCCTATGCCCTGGGATGTAACATCAAATGACAACAAAGTCCACTGTATAGCATGTCTTTGAATGAAACTCCCAAAAAACACAGAACATAAATGGGTATGTGCCATAGGAATATGGCTAAACCAACAGAACATGGTTTACAACACAGTGTTTGTTCCCTGCTCCAAGAAGCTTGCTTGGGGAAGTCTAGTTGCATTATTTGCAAAGCCCAGATTGAGAATGGAGGAGTGTAAACTAATAAAATGCTGGATCTACTAATTAAAACCATGGCACTCTGCCAAACACTGCTTATGTGCTGATGCACTCTGCAATGTCATAATTCTGGGGGCACAACGGGTCATTAAAGTATTAATATGATGACTCGGGTGCTTTGATGACAGCTAGGTTAGGAAAAGGAGCAGGAAAAAAATTAAGGGCAGGGTTCAGTAATATCATAAGGGTGCAGGAAGAGAGGCAAGTAGTCATTTAGCTGATGAGAGTACATGACTGCAGGGAGGGGGAAGTAGGGTCAACTTATGTGAAACCTCCTTAAGCATGAACTTCACAGCTGCCTTCTTTTAGCCCTTCAAAACTATTATCTCTCAAGCTAGGATCAATTCACACCTTTCTTGAACTCTACCACCTCCCATTAGTCAGTAAGGAAGGCAAATGCAGCAATACTACACATGATCCCTGGAAGCAAGTTCCATTGAACTCAAGTGGGATTTGCACCTGAAATGCATAAGAACGTGTTGTAAATGTGGTGTAAAAAAAGAAGACCGAAATCACTAGAATTTAACTGATGGGTCCTAGCTACCAAACATGAGACAGCCTTTGTGTACCACAGTAAACCACGAACCATGGCTTACCTCCCATGAGCCGAGGTGATCACACTTGCTTTATTCCTCCTGCTCACATTTGGGAGAAAGAAACCACCATCCCTGGCTTAGCATTACATTGGAACTGAAGCTTGCTCTTCGCTTATCATTATGGTTTGTCTGGAGTAGAATAAACCATGGTCCCTAGCTCAGATGCAACACTAAACAATGGAGTGTGGTTCATTTCTCCCTAGTTTCAGTGGGGAAGAACTAAGTGGGTGCAAAAGGGCTTATAAATTTATAGCTGAATCTACAGAAATTATCAGAAGGTGGTTTGCTAGAATATGGGCAATCATATGCTAAAGTTACTATCTTCTACCTCAAGTCCCAATAAATTAAGTGGGACTTAATACTGCACAGAAGCAGGAATGCACTGCAACAGATTTTGTTGCAATGTAGTCTCTAGAATAATTTAAGATTCCAAAATATCCAACTTTAAAATATCTCAGAAAGCAAAAAGAAAAACATAATTGAGAGCAAAATATCCAATTGTCAGTTGCAATGCCAAATGCGCCACCTATCAGCTGCTGCGGAGAATTGCAGCAGCTGTTGCAGCCAAAGTAGAGTTACACGCGCAAGGTCACCCAAAAAAACAGATGTCTGCAGTCTACACATTTTGAATTGACAGGCAGCCAACATTACTTTGCAGAACCGAAAATTTCTACTCAAAAAGACAAAAAAAAAAACACCAAAAAGAATGCCTGAAGCACAAGTAGGAGCTGGACTCAAAAGTTGTGTTGTGACTTTGAAATGCAGGTTATTAAGTGGTGCTTCAGTAGCCACAAAACATTTGTATCGTGTCTCATCAGAATCAAAGGATAGCAACTGACCTAATATGATGTGAAATTTCAGCTCTGAAGACCACAACCAGCCCAACCCAGGTGCCTGAAAAACTGCCCAGTCATGAATTTGTCTGAAAACTGGTGGCAGTACCCAACAGCGCCCTGGCCTTTCCCCGTTTGATACAAAAGGTATCTGTGCCCCCTAGGATGCTGTTAATAACTCAGTGCATATTCTTTAGGCCATGCCATGCATTCTTTATTCAATGCAGTTTTGAGGATGGAGGGAATAAAACACATGAAGATACAAACGTTTGAAAGAAATGGGTTTTTTTTTTTACATCTTAGTGCAAAAGTGGTGGGTCAGAACTCAGTACTGGGCCATGGCCTGCTCTATGGTGGGTCACAACAGCAGCACTACCACCATACAAATATCTGGCTGAAAACCTAAGTAGTAGGTCCCTAAGGCCTGTTTGGGCTAAAGGCACTAAATTACACCACATGGCAAGATGTGTCATATCAACTGTACATTTCACTGAGATTGAGGAGTTTATAAGATGTGATAAGGCAGGCCTTGCCCCAGGAGAAGAACCACTCCTTTGCAACAAAAGAGTAATTAGGTCAAGGAATAGGAGGAACAGAAGCAGAACAATAGGAGTGGAATGAGGAAGGAAGTCTTTGTCCAGCAACAATTGGCTGAATCACTTGCCACTGAACCACTGTACATGCAGGACAACAGGCTGATGTGATTCTCCCAATGAGGTACATGCACTTTCCTACTGGGAAGTCTATCATGTGCAAAGTAGCTCCAAGTTTACAATTCATGACCTCTCTTTTCAGTCATTTATGTTATCATTTTGATTTGGAGCCTGTCTCACAATTCATACCTGTACACAAGGTGTGGGGTAGAGAGAAAGCAATAATTTTTTTTTTTAAAAAAAAAAGGGCAGGGGATTTGTGACTTGGTACCTTGAGGTAAACACACACACACACACACACACACACACACACACACTGAATACAGGTTGTTCATTTCAGGGGCAACAAGCAAAGTTGCATAACACTGACCTGTTAGAAAGGTAAGAAATATCTGTTTATTTCTTAACAATTTTCTTCCTAGAAGGAGCTCCTCTTCACCATAACCATTTCTGAAGAGTACAACTTTCTTTCTAGCTACTTTGTGTAACCAGACAACTGATGGACTGTAGACCCCCCCCCCAGTGTACTATTTTCACATTCACTTTGGCAGACACTGAGCATTCAAAACCAGGACAGTGCAACTGCAATGGATCGTCTCGCAACTTACCAGAAACCATGTGCAAATCGGATGCCGTCCCCTTGTTTATCAGTTCATACTGGAAGCCTGTGATCTTCCTGCTAATGTCCTGCTGAGGGGTGGCCTCGACAAAGAGTCCGCCTTGTTCAAAGCTGAAGCAATGCACTCGGGCAGGGCTGTGATCCCCATCTTGGACCAGCAGTTTCAGTTCTCCAGTTTTTTCCAAATAAATATTTGCTCCTGCGGAGTCCTTGAAGGGCTTTATGCAGACAGTCCAATGCTTGGAAGAGGAAGATACAATACTGGGTCGCAGGTTCACTATCAGCGCTCCTGTGGGATACATCCAGTCTATGGATCCTTCGGCGCAGCGGAGGTAGACCTGTTCAACATCTTTTTTGTGAGACTCGTGTGTTAGTCCACTGGGGGAGGAAAGGAAAGATGGAGAGTTTACTGTAAGAGCGCCTCCATTTATTTCAAGAGAATATACTGTACATGCTCAGATAAATAAGTTGTGGGGATTTAAATAGCGGCTGCGGAACACGGCAAGGCCATGAAGTTTGAAAAGGCTTTCAGGTATGAATTCAACTCTGGTGCTTATCTGAAAAAGTTGCAACAAGGGTAGCCAACATGGTACCCTTCAGATATCACAGACTACAACTCCCATCATCCCTGAACACTGACCATGCTTGGCTGGGGCTGATGGGAATTGGGAGTCTAAGAACATATATAGGACACCACACATTGGCTACCCTTTGGTTGCAATAATAATTTCCATTATCTGGGGCCATGCAAAATCTTTGGGAGGTTCAAATTATTAACATTTATAATAGACGTTGAGTGACAAGACTTAACTCGCTCACAAAAGCTGTGGATGACAGGTAACACTGAGGTTTGCTCAGTCCTCCACCGCATTCACACCAGCCACCCAAATCTCCCCATGTTTATGTAAATCAGCCTTCCCCAAATTTTGGTTCCCACCAGATGTTACTCAACTCCAAACCCCATCATCTCTGACCATTGGCCATGCTGGCTGGAGCTCATGGGAGCTGGAGTGTAGCAACTTGTGAAAGCAGATGAAACAATTGAGAGAATATAAGTGATGTTAAACCCCAGGAGTCAAATGACTTTGCTGCTATGCAAGAGTGGGGGGGGGGAGAAGAGGATACATATTTAAGCTCAACCGGCGTTTAAAATTAGTTGTGGGAGATATTACTGGGAAGGAGGAGAGGGAATAGGAAGCAGCACACAGCCCAACATATGGTTTCCATTTAAGAGCGAAGTGGCTGACATTATTGGGAATGTCAGTATAACATTCTGTTCAGAGGTTACATGAGGAAGCTCCAAAAAAGTCAAATTCTAATAATCATCATCATAATACTGTCTACAAACACATGCTGCTGAATAATCCTGAAAGCCACATCAAGAGCATAGATGCTTGTGGGAGAAGGAGCTGGTTCTTGACCTCTGTGCTTTTGCCCACCAGCACAAAGAAACACTTGATATATTTGAGATCTGCATCACTCAGCTGGGACATGAGATGCAGACAGTGTTCTTTGCCACAGTGTGGTCTGGTGGTGGGTAGATTGTTACACTGAGCTGGATTCAAACCCCTCTTCTCAAAAGGAGGAATTGACTGATTTTGACTAGTTGTGCCCTTATCACCCACATTTACAAAAATGAAGTCAGAGTCTCACTCATAGGGATGTTGTGTGGCTACAGTCATTCCAGGGGAGCCACTACCTACAGTGTTCGGTTCAAAAATCCAACGTACATGAAAGTCCCACTCCTTTAACCCAAACACATCTGGCATTCTCAAGGGCAAAGCAGTTGACAGCATGCTAACTGGGCTCTGCAGCCCATCAAACCTCAGATAATCTACATTTTAGTAATGACTTTACTGTGGTTGCATCAAGCGAAGAAGTTGCTGGATTTCCCCCTAAAAGCAGTTTGCGTTATCAACATCATATGAGCAAAATACTATTCCTGCTCCAAAATGTGATCATTCTTCAGCGGGGGTAAAGTTATCTAGAAAGGAAGATATAAGTCATTGGAGAAGAAAATGGGAGTTTCGCTTTGATGTTTCCATAGTACGCAAGCTTGACATTGGGACAATGGATTTATGCATGAGATGTCTGCAAGCTTTCCTTGCTACTGAAAGGAAAGTGGGTGCACTGTAGAAGTTTTCACTGGGGCCAATTATATCCCACAAGCCGCAAATGGGGTAAGGCAAAATTGGGAAGAACAAGCAGTTAGGGGTAACATGCCAAGTTCCTAATGGAATGGAGAACACTGAATGCAATTTCAAGAAACACATAGATTTCCTTGGCTAAAGACTCGTGACCTAGTTAAAGCTGCCACTCACTAGAGTTGGTCAGGATGAAAGTACATCTTTTGCATGGGGTGGTCAGAAGATTCATTACCAAAAGGTATGAAACATGAAATTAAATATCTAATATGTAAGAGGCCTGACAGGACAACAATGCATTTAATTTAACTTCTATGGTATTCTTGCCAAATAAAAATGGAAACAGAGATCTTGGGGTGGAGGGTGGAGAGAAATAAAGTAAAAGAGTAGGTCTGGCATTTTTTATTTAAACATCTTAGGACTTTTGTGATCTTTAACTATGGAGATTGCAGATTGGCCACCACAGTATAGGTACTGATGCACTACATCTCTTCACAAATTCTTGGCAGTACCTGTAACCTCATCTGCTGCCACAGGGCAATCTATTCCCAGTGCCTGGGGTGACACAAAAAGAGACCTATTTCTTCCAATGTAATCAGTCTGAATGCAGACGGGAGATTATGTGGGGAAAGCCGTAACATTCTGCGGTAACAAACGTCTTATGAGAGCAGACTACAAGGATACAGATGGGATGTAGAATACTAGGGCTGGTCACAGCCTTCCTGGTTGAAGAAATTTCCCCAATTCCCCCAGGAATCAATTGCCTCAAGCTGCTTCTTTAAAAAAAAATGCTTGCTTACAAAATCCACCAATTAAGAATTGGTGTAGTGTATTGATTACATTACCATACTGTATAGCTGAATCAAGGACCTCACAGCACAAGAACACTTTAAAGGGCAATCCTAACTTGGACTAGACAGGAGTGAGAAGCTGGACATGCACCTAGGCACCCCAAGACCTTTGGCTCACACTCAGCCAGGATGACTACTGAGTGGCTCTTCCTTTCCTTTGTGCTATGCCAGCTCCAGACTGGTGCAATGGAGGGGCCTGGGAATGGAGCTCCTTAGAGGGATTTCTAGGGCAGGGGTCAGCAACCTTTTTCAGCCATGGGCTGGTCCACTGTCCCTCAGACCATGTGGTGGGCTGGACTATATTTTGAGGGGGGGGAATGAACGAATTCCTATGCCCCACAAATAACCCAGAGATGCATTTTAAATAAAAGGACATATTCTACTCATGTAAAAACACACTGATTTCTGGACCATCCGCGGGACGGATTGAGAAGGTGATTGGGCCGCATCCGGCCCCCGGGCCTTAGGTTGCCTACCCCTGCTCTAGGGAGTGCTGGATGCAAAGCCAAGGTGCCCTTCCCTGAAAACAGCGTACCACACCACAACCCTTTCCAGTGTCAGATAACAACATTGGGCAAGGAAGGATTGCATTATTAAGTCTCACAACAACCCTGTGAGGTAGAAGCTGGTTAAGCTGAAAATGTAAAACCTTGCCTGTGGCCTATCCAGTGAACGTCAAAGCGCAGCAGGATTCTGAACCTGGTATTCCAACTTCCAAACTCATCCCTCTAGTTGAACCATGATGCCAAAGCAGCTATCCATTAAATAGTAACCATTGACTACGGCAGCTGTTGTGTGCCTGCTGGATGTTGCTGGACTGCAACTCCCATCATCCCTTACCACTGGCCATGCAGGCCGAGGCTGCTGGGAACTGGAGTCCCAAAAAGCATTTGATGGACAGCACACCAGCCAGCCCTGTAAACAGAGAGGTGCATAGGCTGTAGCATCAGTCCTTGTCCATTCCAGAAGGCCAAAAGCTCAATTTGTTACCCGTGTGATGTTCTTAGATCTATATAAGCACATAGGAAGCGGATCAGACCATAGGTCTGCCTAGTCCTGTACCCTGACTCTTAAAAATGGGCAGCCACATGCCTCTGGAAGCCCTCAAGCAGAATACACGGGGGCAACAGACCTCTCATTGCTAGTACCTGGACTGTGATCTGGGATGTGGCATCAGAACTAGCAGCCATTAAAGGCCTACCCTTCCAAGAAAAAACTGCCTTAAATCAAGTCAGGCTATTAGTGTATTCACACTGACTGGGAAGCAAATCTGCTGTGTTTCACACAGGTGAGTCTCTGCTACCTGGAGATGCCAGGGATTGAATTTGATACCCTTTGCATGCAAGACAAGTGCTCTAGCCCTGAGCTACAGCCCTCCCCACACTACTCTGCAGCCTAGGCAGTATGGCTCAGACCAGAGGCACCTGTTTTGGTCAGTTCCACCTATTTTTCAGACGTCAGATGTTCTCTGCTTGTGCAACCACAATAATGTGTCATTCCACGAAACTAAAATACATGATGACAGACGGGGGGGGTGAGGAGGGGGGAAGAGGAGAATGGCTGGGTCAGCCTCACAACAGGAAAGTGAGTCATGTTGGCTACACACATTCCCTGTGGCTGGCATTCAGAACATTGACGAGCTTAGAAGAGAGACTTCATTCATCAGCATAGCAATATATTAATGAGCTGGTAGCTGAAAGACCAAGTAGAAATCAGGAAGTCCTTGGGCTTAAATGTTTTGCCTCTATGAGGCAATTTTAAGCATGCCACTCTCTAGGACCCCAATCTAGGTTGGAAACACTAGTATCCCACCTTATAGGTTTGTTGTTAGGGCTGGGTTTAGGGACCAGCGATCAAAGCGAATCCCGAGGGCTCTTAAAACTTATTTTTGTGGTAAACCACACTGATGCTGATAGAAAATGCTTCTGTTTCAGGCAGATGTATTTAGGATCACAGTCTGAGAATTAGTGGGTTTTGCTCAAAAAGCTACCTATTTCAGCAAACCACATTGTCAGGAAATGTGGCTGTGAAACTGTTAAAATCATGCCCTGAGTCAATTGGCCATTACAATTACCTGATTCCCCCCCCCCCCAGCAAGTGGCCCATGTCACTATTTTCGGCTATTATCTTTCTAGATAATGCAAAAAATATGGAAAAATGCCAATGTACATGTGACAATCCTTGACACTCAAGATAATTCATTACCATCTGGATTCCCGTCCCCAATAAAAGAAAACAGAGGTGCCTGGATTCTCCCTCACACCCCAAACAACAATAGGAATCAGCTGAAAAGAATGTAACAAAAACCTTATTTCCGCCTCTTTGATCTTTAGCTATTCCCCAAAATACTCAAGTTGTTACTCAAAGCCACCCAATTTATGTATTAGTTTTAAAGTCTTCCACCGGTAACCCCATTTGAGGTTTTTTTAAGTGTCCAGAAGAAACCGAATATAGATTACAAATGCAGTCCATTTAGCCATGGTTTCATTCCTGAATGAAAATCTAGCCCTCAAAAGTCACGATCTATAAAAGGTTTTTGAAAACCATAAAGACACATTAAAATGATTACAGCGGACTAAAGTGGGGGGGGGAGGAGCTTTTGGAGCCAAGCAGTTTTAAAAGATTTCACAACCAGAACGATTAGCATAGCTGTGGCAGACATGGAACACTGGGTAAGAATCTGCCATCAGCGATGCTGATTTAAATCTGAAGGAACAGGAGTGACGTGATGCCACAGGTGTAACAGAGACCAGACCAGTATCTTTTCAGAGATCAGTATTGTTCAGCAACAGGTGAACTCCAGAGGAAGTTCGGGCAAATGTTAGAAACACCCACAAGTACGCACCACTTTTACAATTTCCGAGGAAGAGCTAACTCCACCCAGAACAAAAAAAAGCAGGCCTCTAAATTAGGATTTCGCCCCCTCCATAAAAAAGTATAAAAAAATCTTAAGGTAAGTAACCCAATATGGCAAAGAAGCAAAAAAACAACAACCCTGAATTAATCAAGTGTGTTCGAATTTGTGGGAGTGTGGGGGAGAGACTAATCAGGTGCGTTCCAAAGCGGGGGCGGGAATGTTAAGACAGCGAAATCCCACCGAGGGGATTTAAACAAAACCGAAGCCAGCTCTCTCGCTCTCCGCGTTGCAGCTTCGCCAAGCGCGAACAATCCGCACCAACCCTGTCAACTCGCCTCCTAAAAGGGAGGACTTACAAGCCTATTGTGTTACAGCGAAGTGAACGCTTGAATGCAGAAGGTCAGCGGCGAGGAGGTGCAGAGTGTGTTATTCGGGTGTTGGGTTGCACAGATGTGGCCGGTGTCGCTGCGTGGTCAGTCCAGAGAAACGCTCTACCTTTGTCTGCGAAAAGCCAAGCCGCCCTCCCGCTCCCGCCTTTGCCCGTTGCTTTGGCAATACTCATCCTGAACACTCCTGGAATGTTAATCAAAGTGCCCCCTCCTCCTCCTTCCCTCCGCGCCCCCCCCCTTCCCGCTTCCAATAAATCAGAGCAAACAGCAGAGGAGAGGTTGCTTTTATCCCTTCGCAACAATCAAATCCATGTGTCCGTGAGCCGCTGGAGCAAGTGAGCCCAGCGCGGGACGAAGCGCCTCTTCAATTCATCTCTCCAACACTCCCCCACCCCCACAGCCAGTTACTCCAACCCGGAGCGAAACTTTACTTAACAAAACCGGGAGAATAAGTAAGGGACCCCCCCCCCCACTCCCCTCTCCCTGCATTCATAAGGGCAGAAGTTGCAAGAGGAAGCAAGCATTCGCTCCGCGGTGAAGCCGGATCCAAGCCCCGGTTCTCTCGAAGAGCAAAAGGGAAGAAATGGTCGTAAAAACAGAGGCGCGGGGGGGGGGGGGCGGTGAGGAAGAGCTCCAAATGCAGAGCGCATGAAAGTGGCCAGAGAGAAATGGAAGGACAACATCTGCCCGCCCTTTCTGCGCCCCTAGAAGAGGAAGCGCTGAAGCGCCTCTCGGAGGGTGCGCGCTCGGTTTAAAGGGAGCTCGTCGACCCCCTCGGAGGTGGCACGGGGAACTGCCCACCGAGAGAGTAAAGAGTAGAGAAGATGGGCTCGGGCGGAAAGGAGAGAGGGAGGAGGGCGCATCCCAAGCCGTGCAAAAACCTTGCAGGGGCGCATCCAGGGAAGCAAAGCCTAGGTGCGGGGATATGCCCGGACAAAGACCGAGTAGTTGGCAGCGCACATGGAGCGCCGGGCTGATCCGTGTTGCCACCGGGCGCCGAGGGTTCCCCGTCCGCCCCGCGAGCTCTTACCTCCCCTTCCAGCTGCACAGATCGCTCGAGTACTGCGCCGTGCAGCCCCTGTCCAGCGCCAGCAGCCCCAGCAGCAGCAGGAGCGGCGAGGGCGGCGGGAGCACCAGCAGCCCAGGCGCCGGGGCTCTCCGCATGGTCCCCGCCGGGCTGCTCGGGAACAGTTCCACCAGACCAGGCGAGAGGAGAGCGCCCGCGGCCAGCGCTACATGGCGAGCAGCGAAGGCGGTCCGAATCGAGCCCTTAGCACGAGCTGCCCATCCCCTCCGTCCGGCCACTCACTCGGCGCAGCAGCCTACTAGAGCTCTCTCCAAGCCGGCGCTCGCTCTGGCTTCGCACGGGGCGGGGAGCCGGGCCAAGTCAAGAAACCACCCACTCGAGCGTCAGCTGAGAAAACCCGCACCGGAGTAGGCGCGGAGCGGACTCGGCTCCTCCCTGCACTGCCGAGCTGCTCTTGGAAGCACTTAGGAGAGACGGGGGTTCTTTTTGTGTCAAGGGATTTCTTTGGAGCACGTCACAGGCTCGGATACGTAGGAGTCAACTCCTAGGGGCCGGGGGGGGGTCTTCGGGACTCCCCAAAAATATTTGAGGAGGCTGCCCTGCTCCAAGTGAATGGGCACTGCCAGCCATAGTGATCGATTATGCAAGGCAGGGCTTACTTGCCCACCCCCAATATTTTATCTTGATGATGGTCTGGGTAAAAGGTAAAGGGACCCCTGACCATTAGGTCCAGTTGTGGCCGACTCTGGGGTTGCGGCACTCATCTCGCTTTATTGGCCAAGGGAGCAGGCATACAGCTTCCATGTGGCCAGCATGACTAAGCCACTTCTGGCAAACCAGAGCAGCGCACGGAAACGTAATTTATCTTCCCGCTGGAGCGGTACCTATTTATCTACTTGCACCTTGACGTGCTTTCGAACTGCTAGGTTGGCAGGAGCAGGGACCGAGCAACGGGAGCTCACCCCATTGTAGGGATTCAAACCGCCAACCTTCTGATCGGCAAGTCCTAGGCTCTGTGGTTTAACCCACAGCGCCACCTGCGTCCCTTTGGATGGTCTGGGACACAGGCACAAATCCAGCAAGTATGGCAGGGGGAGGGTTTCACTGCACATTAAGGACAAGTAGAATGCTTAGCTGTATATAGTATGAACGTTGACTACATTTGAGCTGCAATCCTGAATCTGCTTACTTGGGAGACCCATTGCAGTCAATGGGACTTACTTCTGAGTAGATATGCATGTGATTGTGTTGTTGATCGTGCTCTTTATATATTGGAGGGGCTTTCTGTGCGTCCCCCAAAATGTAAGACCCTGCTGCATTGGCCACTGGCCCAACTAGCCTAGAATTGTGTCCTCACACTGGCCAACCAGATGCTGATAGGAAGCACGCAAGCAGGACTTGAGCACAACAGTCCCAGAAAACTAGTTAGAGAGAGAGGGATGCTTCAGACTATGTTTATTATTTAGGACTACCTAAACCACTAGTTCAATGCAATAAATAACCACTCATGTGTTATTTAAAATTTAGTCCCTCTTCTATCCCCTAGCCTCCCTAAAGGCCACTAGCCTGTCCCAACCTGGGTTTGTTGTATTAAAAAGTGAGTTGGAGTCCTGGCATGTGATTTTTGTGGTCATTGCATATGAGTTTTCGTAGTAAAGACAGCATCCTTCTAAAAGGAGACAGTGACACAATCTATGGACTGCTTCACCTAATAATTGGACCTGTAGCAAGCTGCTGTGTCTTTGTTGGTATGGCTTACCTGAGTAAATGTGTGCCTAATGTGGCCGTCCGTTGAACCAGTCCGTTGATCCATCTAGGTACATAAGTTTATATTCTGATGGGCAATGGGTCTCCCAGTCCTCGGATCTTTCCCAGCCCCAATACCTGAGGTCTTTGGACCTGGAGCTAGAAGGCACTCCAAATCCCTGTTCAGCAACAGAGCTGGGTCCTTATGTGTCCTTAACAGGGATATAGGAAGCTGCCACTGATACATCTAGCTCATCATTGTGCATGCAAGCTGGCAGAGACCCGCCAGGGTCTGAGAGAGAAATCTTCCCCAGCCCTGCCTCAAACTGCATGCAACACATGTGCCCTAAAACTGAGCTACAGTTGTGGGTGGATCAGGTTTACGCAGCCTCAGCAATGAGCTCACTTGCAGGTTTGGCTGCACCTTCGAGGAGCATAAACAGTTCCTGATCATAACAAAAAAGGGCTGTGTCAGCACAAGGAAGAAGGGTGCTTACTGGTTATTAAACACATTTCCAGGTGCACCAATGGGGCTCCCGCATGGATACTGATGGAAGCATTCCTGCCTCATTGCAACATAAATATTTATTAGTATATACAAACCGGCACGGCATTGGAAGAGTGGTGAAGAGTGAACAGGTATGGTCAGGTACCAACATCATGCTTTCAGGTGGTGTGGCAGTACTACCATAAGCCTTAATTAAAACAAAAACAAAGCAAGCATTTGAACCGTATTTTCGGAAGCCGTAAAACTTTTTCAGGCTAAGTCTGAGGCGCACGTACACTTTTGGTTAACTTTCCGGTGTGGGTGTGGCCAAAGCAAAAGGGGCGGGGTCAAAACAAAAGGGGCAGGCCTCCCAGCATTCTCACATAGACACTCATACATATCCACACAGAAACATACACACATTGCCTGTAAAGAGAGGTGATGATTGTGCTTAATTTCTTAAGAGTGAGATGCTACAGCTCATCATACACAGGAGCCCCTCCTGGAAGCAAATATTGGGTGGGAAACTACAGCTAGTCACTGGGGAAGCCTGTACATGTTCAGAAATACTTTTCTTATGCTATTTCACCTCTGTTTCTTCATTATTTCACATCTGTGGTGTGGCCATGGATGGGAGAAGGGAGCTAAGTGGATAAAGAAAGGAGGATGAGACTCCCGAAACAACAAGAGCAACAAAGGAGCATCTTTACATACATCTGTGCAAGGGTGCCAAATTGAATAAAAATTGGGGGGGGCAGGTAAGCCCAGTCCCACATAATCAATCACAATACGCAGCACATGCACACCATTTGAATAGCAATGCCCATCAATTTGGGAGGGGGCAGCCCCTCAGAAAAATGTTTGGTGGGAGGCCAAAGGCCTCTCGGCCCCTAGGAGTTGGCTCCTATGCATCTGTGCATCAGAGGCTCTGGCCAGTTTTTGTGGGGGGAAATCAGGTAGTTTCTGTAACTGTCAGTAAATCAAACTAACACATGAATTCAAACAAAACAGTGCATTTAAGTTTGCGCAGAATCAGGGCCGGATTTAAGTTTGATGAGGCCCTAAGCTACTGAAGGTAATGAGGCCCTTTATATGTCCAGCTGCCCTTTGTCAACAACAAATTGTCACTGTTTTTTGTGTTGAATGTATGCCATATGGTAATTTATGGACCTAATAGGTATCTAAAGCCATTTGCAGAAAACAAAATATGCACATCATAGGAGCCTACACAACACAAAACACTGTTGCTGTATGTAGGTTTTATTTTATTTGTTTTTTATCTTATATTTTGGAAATGTACATCCAGTGGGGGTTTTCGGTTTTGGGGGCGCCCAAGAGAGTGGGGCCCTAAGCTATAGCTTGTTTAGCTTATACGTAAATCTGGCAATGTGCAGAATCAGCAATGGGTAGCCCCCAGGCAGAGAATACTTCCCAAACTATGTTTTAAATGTTAATATATGTGAATGTATTCTCGTTTGAGAGGAGGGTCGGCTCCAAGAATCTAAAAAATGTTGCCTTCAACCACATGCTCCCATGCTGTTGAACTGGTAGCTGGGAACTTGGAAACCACTACACAGCAGAGATTGTCATTGTCACCCTGTGTCCATTATCACAGTGGGGAAAGTCAATTGTGTGAACCTGTTCTTGCACTATAGTTCATCAGTGCTGGTATTCCTTTGCATAGGAACACACACACACCCAGTCTGCCATTTACAAGCCTGGCGGTACTGTAAATGCTTGAGAAATACACACTAGCAGATTTTGGTTTGGGGGTTATGTTCCCATAGTGCTTATGACGGAGGAGGTTTCAATCTTACAACTGTATTACCATCAATTTGTGGATTATTATTTTTGTCCATGTCAATTTTGTTTTGCAAATTAGGGTTTCTGTTTGTTTGAAAAAACGAATCAGTTGATTGCAAAGCTTCAGTGTGGTTGACAGTAATTACATCAAATGATGATGCAGTAGCCGAAACATCTAATTACTGGGCTAAAACAACACTAAGAGGCATCATTCGGAGATGAAATATTGCAAAATTCTTTATTTTCTTGGGCATGTACTATAATGAGAACTTACATTCTCAGAATCTTAATTTTTCTTAGAGGGATGTTTTATTCACCACAGGATTCTGTCTGTATGTACTGTACTACTTGGAGGGAGAGAGAACTCAAAGAAATGTGAAGGGCTTTCTTGTTCCTCCTTAGATTATCTCTGTAGTTCCTTACAAGCCTCTGCTTCACCACAGTATTATCAGACTCCACTTCTATGATAGATTGCTTATCACAAACATTGTTTCACATATGATACAAACAGGTCCTGTTCATCTAAAAGCTATGCAAAGGGGCTCCCAGAAAATGTCTACAGCTGACTGAATGATCCATTCCCTATTTCCAAGCGACTTATCTCTGCAACCAGTAATGAAATTAAAGTGAGTGGGGCCCCAATATTGGATGTGCCACAAAGTTTCATAGAGTTACAGCTCTGCTAAGAAATCAGCTTATCCTTCTCCAACCCATTTTTCTAAATAACCCTCTACTGCAGGAAATGAGAAATCCTGTCCTGGATGTTAATGCCTAGGAAAAACTGACTATTGAAGAAGCAAAGACATGGGGTTCGATCCACAAATACCATGGAGCTCCCCCCGATCTCCCTCCTACACTTCAAGTAGTATTTGTACTCTCCTACTAAGTGACTGAGGAAAAGGTCTTTCATTTTCCACCTCACTTTTTGAAAATTAATGCCATGAAGGAGCAAGAAAATGACCAAACCTGTGTTTGTATCTGAGTGTTCACATGCAATTTTTGAAGTACAGTGGTACCTCAGGTTAAGTACTTAATTCGTTCCGGAGGTCCGTTCTTAACCTGAAAATGTTCTTAACCTGAAGCACCACTTTAGCTAATGGGGCCTCCTGCTGCCGCCGCGCCGCCGGAGCACGATTTCTGTTCTCATCCTGAAGCAAAGTTCTTAACCTGAAGCACTATTTCTGGGTTAGCAGAGTCTGTAACCTGAAGCGTATGTAACCTGAAGCGTATGTAACCCGAGGTACCACTGTATGTGAACCTGCATTTGGGAGACTTACAAGATATGCACACTTTTCCCCCCTTCTGCTTTCATGTGCACTATTGTGGCTTCCCCACATGCAATTCCATAGCTTCAGATGGGATCTATCAACATATTTTAGCTGCAAGAAGGAAAGAGAACCTTCATGTTCAGAGGCAATTATACCTCTGAATACTAAACACCGCGGTGGGGGGGAATAATGAAGGTTCCATGCAAGATGAGAAAGACAGAAAGAGCAAAACAGGAGAGATACACAAAGAACCCGACAGACTGCAAAACGAGAGACATCTTCTCTAAAGCGACAGATACTAGGATTGCACAAACACCAGCGGTCTGTCTGGTCCTCCCCATGGTGCCAGATAGACTGCTAGCGTCTGTTGCAATCAGCTTCAGCTGTTTCATAGTAATCAAAGAGCACTCCTGGAGAAGGAGTCCAGGGTTCTGAAATGCATTGAACTGTAATAAATTGATGTGTTTGGTGCTTTTGAGAACAAGTTTCTCTTTTTGCATTCTTTCTGTTAATTCCATGCAGTGCGTGCTGTCTTCCCAGAATCATGTGGTACTTATTGATATTTTCTTGTGAACATTTTGTATTGCTTTATTGCAAATCGCTTAAGAGGTTTTTCTGATTAAGCATTACACAAATCTTGTCATTTGTTTAAAACAAATGTGACTGGCTGGAAATATTATGCTGGAACGGATGAGATGGTGATCCAGCAGGATTCTTCTTAGACATGCAATGGAAAAAGCAAGGCACAGCAGCTTTGGGCATGGACTAGTATAATCAGTCAAGTCCTTTCTCACCCACTGTTGTGATTTGATGGGTCTTGAAGTTAGTTCATATGAACACTTTGCTCTGTGGTATATTGGTTATTTTTTCTATTGTGAATTACCTTTTGCTTTCATTCGACCTAGCATAAATTGGTGCATGTTGCAGTTGGGTGTGTGCTTTTGCAAACGTAGTGAACTGGATAACAGCAGTCCTAATATGGGTGAACTGATCATGTGTCCCCCCCCCCTTTTCTCACTGGTGTAATTCCATTCCTGTTTGAGAGTTTGATTGTTCACAGGGTATTAGGGTGGCTTGGGGGCAAATAGCAAATTCTGGTTTCTATACACAATCTATGGGCATTTGCCAATTTAGTGCCATCCAGATGTTTTGGACTACAACTCCCATTGACCCCAACCAGTATGGTTGTGCTGCCTGGGGTTGATGGCAGTTGTAGTCCAAAAACATCTGGAGGTCATCAGGGTTGATAAAGGATGTGTCGGGACCTCCTGTAATATGCCTCTATTCATACCAAGCTACAGAAGTAGGGACAGAATTTAACACAGAAATTGCATTCCCTTTTCTCTCAATCCCATCACAAAAAGGTGGAAATGATATCTCTGTATAAAGAAAGACAAAAAATGACAAGGAAAGAAACAGAAGCATAACAGTGCAATCCTAGAAAGAAGTCCTATTGATCGCAATCAGATTTTAGAGTAAGCATGCCAGAGTGCACTGTGAGGCTTTGATCTTACTGTACAGTGGTACCTCGGGTTACTTACACTTCAGGTTACATACGCTTCAGGTTACAGACTGCGCTAACCCATAAATATTACCTCGGGTTAAGAGCTTTGCTTCAGGATGAGAACAGAAATTGTGCTCCGGCAGCACGAGGCCCCATTAGCTAAAGTGGTGCTTCAGGTTAAGAACGGACCTCCGGAACAAATTAAGTACTTAACCAGAGGTACCACTGTAACTTGCAAGAAGACACACAGGCACCTGGGACTTTACAGAAGGAAAGGATCAGACAACAGAAGTAACTTAGTCTAAATTTCCGTTTCATTATTTTAGGGGGTGGGTTCTGTATAATTCCCTATATAAATGTTTTCTTTTCATTTTGACAATAACTGTTATTTAAAGAAATAAAGTATTAAAAAAATCCCCAGGAATCTCATGTTCAGATGAGTTAAGACGAGCAATAAAGTGAAGATGAGCAATTATTTGGCCTTACATCTAGTAAACATTTATTTCCTGTTTTAAAAAGTTTTAAGTTTTGCAACTGTCGAGGCATATATTTATCTTGCTGTCCGTACTCCTGGCGGGCTTAGTTTTTCATTTTCTTCAACTTCTCTTCCCTGCATGCGCATTGCAACCTGCGGACTTCAGCGCAGGAGATCAGAAGCACTGCAGATAAACAATGTCTTATAATTTCAGATACTCAGCAAGGGGCTCTAAAAGCAGAAGATCTCTAGACCAAAGACCAAATCCATCTCACATACCACAAAGTTACATTGACAATAGCGTTCTCAAAAACCCTTGGCATGATTTAGACAAAACAAAAGCAACAGTCAGCTAAACAAATGTGATACTTAACCAAAACAGAGTAGTGCAACAATGGGAGTAAAATAATCTTGCACTATAACAGTTGCTAAGTTACCAGGAAGGAAGAAGAAATATTTTTGCAGCTATAAGAGACCGTGGCATGTAAATTTGTTTAATGGTACTGATATTGCATGCTTGCTTTTCAAGTGCATATCTGAAGAACATCAGAAAAGTTCAAGGGCTTGTGAAGGCTCTACAGTTTTAAGCTGTCTGAAATCAATGGATACCCAACAGCTTAATGCTGTGGTCATGGGCAGGTTTCCAGAGCTTCCACCATATCTGGATTGGTCTATCTGCTTTTGAGATTACTGCTGAGTTACAAGGGAACCTGTTTGCACAGCAATGAGTTCACCTGTGCCAAAAGTTGAGCTACTGAGCAATGGCCATTGCATTACATTTTTGAAAACCGTCCTGTGATCCTGGGATGAAATTTAATCAATCAATCAATCAATCTTTTATGCCTTCAGCAATGACTGAAAGACAGAGCCACTGAGTCAGCACAAAGAACCTTTGGCATAGGAATGAGGGACCCATTTGAATGATGTCATTGGGTGATTTCATCCTGTGATTTCATATCTGTAAGATTGGCATCTGTAATAGAAGGAACTGCAAAAGTGTTCAAACTAATTTCTAAGTATACGGCTCTAGCTAAGCCTCTTTCCCAACAGATGTGGGTAAAATCCAAATCCAGTAGAATTATTCTGAGTCCTGAACATTACATACAGCTGAAAGAGGAAGTGGGAAAGAATGTCACTCTTTCAACTTCCTCCTACAGCTGTATGTACTTTTCAAGGGACAGAAAGTAACCGCCCACCCCTCTTTAAGATCAGCAGGGGGTGTCTCAGAGGCTTCATGGGTACTAGGAGACATTGAGGGTGATACTGTGCCCCCAGGCATCATATTGTGAACTCCTAACTCAGATGTTCATTTTTCTGCACATTGTGACATAGGAATGTATTCAACTAGGTCCCACTTGAAGGTTGACTTTAATGAACCTTGGTTAGTCATGTCTATAAACTTCAGTGGGTTTACTCTGAGTAAGACAAGCAATGAGTACTGCCTATGGTATCAATGGGGCTTTCCCTCTCAATATAAATAGAAGGTTTGGACTGGGGTGGGTGGGATTTTCGCCGGGAATATGGTGAGGGAGGAAAGGGTTAACAATCACTCCAGTCTGGGTCATTCACTGGCTGCTATTGACAGTGGGGCGTGTGTGTGTACGTACACATAACAACACAAACAATGATATTTTAACATCACATGTTTGACCCTTAGTATTCAAAAGTCATACAGGCACACAACAAATACAGTGGTACCTCAGGTTACATACGCTTCAGGTTAAATACGCTTCAGGTTACAGACTCCGCTAACCCAGAAATAGTACCTTGGATTAAGAACTTTGCTTCAGGATGAGAACAGAAATCATGCTCCGGCGGCGCGGCAGCAGCAGGAGGCCCCATTAGCTAAAGTGGTGCTTCAGGTTAAGAACAGTTTCAGGTTAAGTACGGACCTCTGGAACGAATTAAGTACTTAACCCAAGGTACCACTGTACTGTGTTTCCGTGTGCGGCACTGGTGCTGGCTTGCCAGTTGCAGCTTCGTCACGCTGGCCACGTGACCAGGAAGTGTCTTCGGACGGCGCCGGTTCCCGGCCTCTTAAGCGAGATGAGCGCGCAACCCTAGAGTCGGTCACGACTGGCCCGTACGGGCAGGGGGTACCTTACCGCTGTACTGTAAACTCTTCAAGAAATAGATGGAAGGAAACCCACCCAGGTTCTTACACACCCCATCTCACTGTTTTTTAATTATTATTTTCCCATTGGTTCTATGCAACTGAAACATTGCTTTCACCTTCAGACCTTGCTCTGCAGAGCCCGGAGCTGAAAAGTGAAATGAATGCCTGCAAACCGTAAAGGTTTTTACATTGTGCAAATATTAAATGATACTTTTTTTCTTTTCCTTTTTTTACAAAATACTAAGCCCCATGATAAAAACCACATGAGCAGAAATTACTAACACGGATTATTTTTCTGGGGGGGAAATTGCAACATAATGATTGTGGCGTAGTACCGGACGTCATAAGGGAGGTCTGTTCTTCACCACAGGAGACATCTTTGCCTGCAAGGCATCCCAAACTTGATTCCTAGGAAGCAGAAATGTTGCTGATTTCTATTTTCCAAGCGTTGTCAAGTCTTGTTTCCTTCTTCCAGTGTCCAGCTATAAAGGGAGTTCAGTGATATTATGTTACCGTCCAACTCTAGTCTCTGAGAATTTTCTGCTGGGGACTTTACATTTTGCAGACTTTTACTGCTGCATTCCATTCCATTGTGATGGCTTGTTGCCTTTTACTGCTTCTCCAAATTTTTAGCTCTGAGCATAGAACTATTCATCTTTTCAAGTTAGAATGTTTTTTCGGTCCTACTAATGTGTCCCTTAGTGATGCCTGTGCTTCACTTCCAAGGAGTTGAAGGCAGCAAACATGGTTCTCTGCCCTCCCCTCATTTTACCTGTACAACAGCCTTATGAGGTAAGGTTAGTCTGGCTTGAGCTCCTTGGAAGAAAGGAGAGGTATCAATACTGTAAATTAAATAAATGATGGGGGGACGGGACCCACAGGATAATATGAAGGATGCTGTATTTCAGAAGTCTGCTTTTAGTGCAAAACTGTGGTGGGAACGGCACTTAAACACTATTGGAGCTTTGCACACCCATAGAAACCAAGTATTTAATGTCAAAGTTTGCCATGAAAGTAGAGCCAACGTTTGTTTGTTTGTTTTAATTTTATTTGCAAATGAAGAACTCACCTCTGAACATGTTTTTAGAAGAATCAATACCTTTAAAGGTGCACTCTGTGCACTATCGGTTGCCCTTGTATTTTTAATTTAACATTAAAGTAGGTGACTCATTCAAAGTTATTTACCAAGTAAGGCATGGCAGGGGGTGGTGGTGAATGGAGGGTGGTAGTGCCATGGTACATGGCCTATTAAATAATGGCCCATTGAGAAAGAGAGATTAAAGGATTCCTGAATGCATTTCAAAGGCGAGACTACAATCTGAATCAGTCATCAGTACTTCAGGGGGATATGGAAACTTCCCTCCCAGCGTACGTGTTGCACAGAATCTAATTATCTTCTAATTAAATGGAGAAATTGGATGCTGATGGAATACGGTTATAGGTTGTCTTATAAAGGAGTATGGGCTGAGACTCTGGAATATTACTTAATAAAAAAAAAATCTGTACCCAATCACATATGCCCAAAATAATTAAGTTATCCTGCAAGTGCACATTGTGCCTGTACACACACCTTCAGCCCACTGATTTACCCAACCATCATCCTTTGCAATTAGCCACTCAGAGACAAGTAATTCCTTGGAGGCCAAACCCTGGCACTTAAGCTGCCGTATGCCTTGCTAGCAGATGTGCTGGGAATATTTGTCAATGGTTGAGATTACCTGCCTTAATGCCCTCATCAGATATCCATGGGAAACAGTTTGGCTGCAATCCTATGCACAAACTTGCCTGGAAATAAGCACAGTTAATAAGAGGGCCTTATGTGTGAATGAACATACATAGGATCAGGCTTCTAGTTGGCCCAGAATAGGGATAAGGAATATGTAACCCATCAGATTCTGTTGGACTCCCATCAGCTGCAGCTAGCATAGTCAGCACTCAGGGATGATGGGAGTTATTTCCATTTCCATTATCTGTTTTTAACGTTAGGTATCTTCATGGCTCGATTTGGACCTGGAATTGATTTCTATGTATTGTTTATCCAGTAATTGTATGGGAAGCATCCAATCTTGGCAAAGCTCACTCTGAGAATCTATAAAAGCCACTATCTGTTTTGCCTCAGTAGGAACTCAGAGAGAACTGCTGCAGCTAGCATAGAATGATAGGCTCCCAATATTTTCTTGGGGGAATATAACAAAGACAAAGGAATACCCACCACCTCTGCAACCTTTGAGGTACCTTCAGGCTCTATCATTTACGAAAAATACATCACATATATCAGAACTTGTGGAGTCTAAGGGCAATTCAGCCGAAGTTATTCTATAGGAGTCTAAGCACTGTGAGGAGATTGTGAATTGACCTGGAAAAAGGAACACAAAATTGTAACAAATGTGGAAGTACACGTACCTAGCTGATGCCAGTATTAATTTTACATAGGAAGTTGCTGCTGAATGCATCACAATCTGTCTCTCGCTTTTTTACTTTTATGTGTCACAAAATCAGCAACATACCTGGAATGAATGGTGCTCTCCCTCTGTAAATATTGGGCGATGATGCAATCCCGATTAAGAAAATTGCTCCCATTCTTCTTTATCTTCATGTATTGTTCCATGTTCATCAAAAGGTAGTCAGTGACACGTTTGAAATGCTGGGTCAAGGAGCCCTAATGTTGTCGATTGTTTGAGAACATTTTTGGAGATAAACATGGCAACAGTATTTACCAGCTACTATGGCTTTTGATCTTCAGTGCACAAGTCTATCAAGTCTGACCAGGCTAGTTGGGGAAATCATGCATAATACACTTTTCATCCTCAAAACGTCCATGACACACATTGGGTAAACAAACATGATGTATGACCTGGGCGATCAAAAACACAGCAACTTCCATGACTGACTGATCAAAAGTTCCACTATGATGACAGAAATTGCTGCTAGGCTTACCTATCTGCAATAAGTTTGTTCTCATGATGTTCCACACATGAGCATTCACCTGAAGAAGTTCAGGAATACTCTATTATGAGGCAATGTATTGTGTGGCCCTCCAGATGTTGAACCCCAACTGCAGGTGCCCTTGACCACTGGCTATGCTGGGGGGGTAACCAATATGAGTTGGAGTCCAACAACATCTGGAGAGCCACAGGACCCCACCATTCTGAGGACATTAAACAGAATGTCTCAAGTTATTGTTAACATATCCCATTTCCAATCTTCTGAATGGAAATTAGGATGCCCTAATAAGGTGGCTGAAAAATGTCCCACCTTCAGACTTATGTGATAATCACTTTGCCTTGGCCTACATGTGTACTCAGTTGCAGCTTTTTGTGGCATGCTAAAGTACTTTTGCAATTTGGAATAGTCCCTTCTTTTGTGGCAGAAATCTCTTATTTCCCAACATTCCTAGTAATCAAGCAATCTTGGGTTGTATGTATGTACCAAATTTCATCAGTTTTCTAAGCTATATGGAAATAGTCTAACCATTCCATTACTCATAATTGACACAGTGAATCAGTTGGTCAGTGGGGTCCAAGTATCTATCTATCCATCCATCCATCCATCCATCCATCCATCCATCCTCCGATATTTGCTAATAAGAAGGGGGCCTTCTTTGAGATTTGTTATTTCTGTTTCTTTCCCAGTTCTGTGGTATTTCACACCTAGCTCCCACATTTCTCACTGTCTACACTCTTTGATTCACTCTCTGTGATATCCTGAACTTGCTCTGTTGACTATAGCTTGCTCATTCATTGCTTGTTGGCTCAGCTGGGCATTAGAAAAATGAGCCTTTGTTATGCCTCCTGACCATCTGAAATCATAATATTGAAGCAGCACAGGGTCGACTTCCTCTGCTACTATCCTTCTTTTATACGATTCCTTCCTCCTTCCGCAGTTCCTGAGTAAATGAAAATAGTCATATAGGGAGCCTGAAAAATGCGTCAGGGTCCCTAACATTCTGCTTACACGAGTTTGTGCTGCAAAGTGCCATTGTTTCCCCCTCCACAACAATGTAAAATTTAGGTTGCCAAGAAGCCAATGTCGCTTTTATGTTTTCTTAGCTAGTCTGTGGAGGGAAGTAGTTTTGTTTACTTTGCACAAATTATGAGTTCATATTTTGTTTAGGAAAGTCTTGCGCTCTGGCTGGAGGTGTTTGATAAATCACACTTACTTTTAGATCTCTCAGTCCATTTATTTCTGTAGTTGAAAAAGGGATGCTTCCCTTTTCAGACTAAGCGAGCGTGAAAATATCCAGCAGCGAGTGAGATGCAAAGGGGTGAGAATATGCATCCAAATCTGAAATGGAGTTCTATCTGGCATGCAGAAAGAACATAACTCTAGTGAACAGGATCCCATCTGAATCATGCAGGCCAGTTTTTGCGAAGGCCGGACTGCTACTGCACATTATGATATGCTTGCTGTTATGGGAATTATAATTTCCATTCCAGTGACTTTGTGCCCTGTGTGCAAGTGTTGTAGCATTTAGGGTCTCTGCGCAGGTTGCTTTCTGCTTAGCGAAGATCAGGTCCTTCATGCCACAACAGTGCAGCATTCCAAATCTATGTTGAGTTCTGCTTGGCAGAACCCCAGAATCCAACATGAACTCCACCTTAGCCCTAGGAATTTAGCACCACTCTTACCTACAACTTCCCTTCTTTCCTGATGACATAGAGTTCCAGGATACAGTTACAACTTTTCACATTCTCCATCCTGGGCATCTCTCATCCTGAGCACCTCTTAACTACAAGTTAAGCATAGATTATAGGTCTGCAATTGCTCTTATTGCCTTCATTCCCAATACCGTTTCTTCATCAAGTCAAGCAGTTATGAGAGCTTTCCAGTAAAGCAGAGGGTAGATTGGAGGGATAGAGGAGAAGAGTGCAAATTCCACATCTTAGGGAACTATTGTTATTTCCTAGTGGGATTCAACCACACAGGGGCAAATTCACATTGTGTAATGATACGCAATGTATCTTGTGCACAAAAGTCATTTCTCCCAAAGACACGACTTTCTGCATTAAGGAAAGTGATGAAGGAAACGAACTGGAAAGCGTGGGATAAAACTTGCTTTGATGCAATGTCACTTAACCTCCCCACAAATCAATCACAGTAGCCATTGTCTCCCTGCAAACAAATCAGGATGAATGCTCAACAAACAGGTCGTCCAAAAGCACCTCTGGTTGCTAGTCTCTCCAAGACATAAAAGATACAGGGACTGTCCAAAATCATATAATCATCTATAATGGGATAATTAGCCCATGAATTATTTTCATGCTCTTAGCGAATTTACGCATGGGGGGGGGAGGAATCAATTTGAAGGGAAGGGAAGGCGCATTAACAGCTACTGGTAAGATCAGGGTCTATTGACTAGTCTTTCACCTTCAAAGAAGTGGTCTCAAAGCAACAGTAGGGTTGTTATGTTGGTGGGAGTTGCTCACTGTTCCATAGCGAAATACTAAATACACCTGGATGTCTATTTAGGAGATGTTCATCAATTAAACTTTGCCAATGTACCCACATGTAATGATATCAGAATCTCCCTCTTAGTTTTATTCATCCCCAGAAGCAACTCACAAGAGAATTACAGTCTAGCAAAAGAAAACTGGGATGTTCTCATCTGGTCTGTCTGGGGATTTCCAGGGGTAAAAGCCTCAGAGCGTTGGCGTTATATAATTGTATATCTAAGGGAGCTCAAAATTGAGGTTTGTGGCAGGCTGCTTTATATGCCTCTGTGTATATCTTGGTGGGCTTGCCCCAAATGGGATTGGCTGGTGAATAAAAGATTCACTCTTATAATACAGAAAAGAACTCTTTGTTTTCTCCCGCTGTTTTCTTTCTTTAATTCCAGTACAAAAATTCCATTGGGGGAGG
This sequence comes from Podarcis vaucheri, assembly GCF_965113315.1. NCBI lineage: Eukaryota > Metazoa > Chordata > Lepidosauria > Squamata > Lacertidae > Podarcis > Podarcis vaucheri. The sequence goes on along the minus strand of NC_138760.1, from coordinate 43,494,776 downwards.
GATCATAGAACTCAAGAAGCCCCTTTGCTGACCAAAGGCCCTTCTAGTTTAGTTGACTCTTGGGGTACCTTCAAACTCTACAATTCTAATTCAGCATATTTGGATTTGCTTGGTTCTGTATGGGGTCCCTGAAGAACCACCATCAGATTAAAGCTTACAGTGGGAGACACCACAGTAAACACACACACAGACACACAAACACAGATCCAGTGCTTGCCAGCACCATAAAACCATGGAACAAATCTGCACGGATATTCATGTTTTTGACATGATATTCATGTTTGTTTGACAACAAACTAATGAACAAATCACACAACACATATGTGGGCACAAAGACGACCTGTGATTTAATGGTGGCTTTGAGGGGATCCCTTACAAAAATTAGGAGGAATAATAATAATTTGTGCATTTGATCTATGTTTTTGTGCCATAACAGTGCTTCAAAGCACCGGATTCAGAGAGTTCAGTTAATGGAGACAGATGTGCCTTGTGATTTCAGTTTGCAGGGGCAATTTCAAGGGGATACACCTTACTGGACTCAGCTTACATGTGTATGTGCATGTGTGCTCACTTCCTCGCTTTCTGACACTCCCCTGGTCAAACTGCTTTCTTCTCTCCTGCGACCCAGATTGCTCTCCTTTGTCTCTTGCTCATCTGCTCAAGTGCCAATCTGAGCGCTGAAAAACACAGAGAACTGAAAAGAGGAAATGGAAAAGTGTTGCTCTTCTAACTTCCTCCTTCAGCCCTGTACACTTTTGGGGGTGTGGGGAATTAATGGTCATGGCAAAGGAGCAGTAAAAGGGACGTGGCTCAAAAAATGCCATTGCACCTGTAGGCCCCATATTAGTGACATCACAGGTAAACAATACTGGATGGACCCAGTCTGTCATGGAAGTACACTATTTCCTATGTATGTGCCAGCTTCTGTCTACCTTGAGTAGGGAAGAGGTCACTAGTCCCTGAAATAGGGATTGCACCAGGGTTGGGAACACCATAGCCTTCTAGATCTTCAACCTCATCATCCCTGACTTTTGGCTATGCTTGCTGAGGCTGATTGGAAATGGAGTCTAGCATCTGGAGGGCCACAGATTACCCATCCCTGGCTTAAACTGGCAGCCTGGATCAGCCATAGAGGTGTGCAGCAAAATCCAAAGTTGTATCAGCAAGGCTGTATGAGAAGCTTCCTTACTCTAGAGAGCATTGGATCCCTTGAAGCCACAGCTTTTGGGGGCAGGCTAGTGATTGAGATGGCGGCTGCAGACTATTCTGGGGGAAGGGGAATTTATCATGGTCCAGCTCTCAGCTACAACACACAGTAAAGTTCTACTCTTCCTCTTCATTGTCATAGACATAGGAGGTTTCATCAAGTTTGGGCATGAATGGACACCATGTCTCTTTCTCTGAAGAAAGCCAGTGGTAAAAAGAGGATGCTTGATTGCCAGGACCTTTATCATTTGAGGTACAAATTAGATAGATACCATAGAGTCATAAAGCTGAAAGGGACCAGATTGGCTAGCCTTTCTGCCCTATGGGGAGAATCTTCATAGCAGAGAACAGCAGGCAGCTGTATGGTTGATTGGCAGGCAATTTGTCCTCTCTCATGCTTCCATGAAAAGATTCTTACAAGACATCCCCATATTTGGGGGTTTCAAGTTACCTGATCCAGTTAATAGTGTGGTACCAACATGTGAGCCTGTCTGTCTGCATTCTGTTCTTGATTTCTGTACTTTCTTCAGTTTGTAGCAGTTTCCAGTTTGTTAGTTTTGGGCAGAAGGGTTTATAGATCAATGCACACCAGTGGATTGTAAAATTGCATCCAGATTCCCTTTTGAATCAGCAACATGACATTGGTGATATATTTTATACAGCTGTCTTTTAATATGTACTTTATTGTTGCTTCCTGCTTTTTCTCAAGCAAAGTCAGGATATACATTTAAGAAATAAATAAACCATAAGAAACAGAAGTGAACTAAAATTCATGTTAGATATTCTCCAAGTTGAATTGGATATAAAATTGCCCCCTCTCTCACCTACGATTAGTACACTTGGAATCCACGATAATAGAAAACTGCTTGCCTATTTACTTATTATTTGTAATCATGCAGAATAATTTTACTTGTAAGAGACAGTTTTAGTCACATGCACTGTTCTCATATTAATTTGGTTTCTGCTGCAAATATTTTAGTTATTGTATTGAAGGGGGGAAAGAGCAAAGTTTGGTTTTTTAAAAAATCACAGATACTGCACTGATAGTTAATAATTTAATTTGAATGAGAGACAACATGCGTGAGAACCACCATGATGATTAAGGCTGTAATTTTATACCTATTTACTTGGGAGTAAGCGCCACTGAAGTCAATGGGATCTGTCTCAGAGTTTTGTATTGTGCCATGTCTATTACTTAAGTTGAAGTCATAATCTGTTCTTGAGCAAGCTAGTGTATGAATTATTTACTTTTGGATGAATATGGATCAGATGTTTCTGACTTGCACTCCAATCTTTATAGCCCTTAATTAATGCCAAGCCAAGTGAGAGTATCTTAAACTCTTTGAAGTCTCTTAATAACTTATATTCCTTTCTGGGTGTATAGCATATAAATATGCATATGCAATATGTCTTGTGGAATTCTACTGTAGATTCCCCCTCCCCGGTTGTGTGTACATTCCTTTGTCAGATTATGATTTATTTCTATAAGCACTTTCCCCTTTTAGGCTGTCAGATGTTTCCTGTACTTACACACTAAAATGTTTAACCTCTCAAATGTACTGTGAAAAGCAAGTTTCTAAAGCTGCAATACTGAACACATTTACATGCTGTCGTCCCACTGAAATCCAACGACCATTGTTCACAACTGGATACAGGATCTACTTAACAGACTTACCAGGATCTCACAGTACTGATTTTTTGAAGGCATGCAAGAAATGTGGAGTACTATTTTTCCACTATATTATGAGTGGCTTGCCCTTGAAAAGTTATAAAGATCAAAGGAGCCATGTGCTGGGGTGGGGAGAGAACGAAGAACAGCAACAGATTTATTCTGTTACAGCTTTGATTTTCTGTGGTTACAGGATTCTGTCAAAAGCAAGGAAATAGGATTAAAGGTTAATTCAGCAGCCTGCATCAGCTTGTTATTGCCTTTTGTGACATCTCTCCAGATTGTCTAAAAAATAAATAAATCTCCTGTTATATAGCAAACAGGAGAAATGACACTTCTGATGGTGTGTTGCCTGATCCTGTGCCACCTTTCTTAAAAACAGTCTTACTAAGCTCAACAGGGCTTATTCCCATTGTAAGCGTGCAGCCTTAATAATGAAACATCTGTTTATTTAATTTAAACATAGATAGCCTGCCATTCAATATTTCTATGTCCAGGGTGGACAATAGTAATGCAAAGAAAAACAGCAACAAACAGACAAGACAGTCGAGCAGTAAAATCAGGACATCCTAACTGCAGAATAAAAACCAGTGCTTTTATTATTGTTAAAAAAAAATTGTTATAACACCCTTCATCTGAAAATCCCAGGGTGGTTCACAACAGAAAATGCCTGCCTGGTCACAGTTAACTATGGTATTTAAGTAGTATTTGGAATGGATGATGCCAAGAAGCCTTTAAAGACATTCTCACATGTTCTGAGCATGGATTACTGTAACTAGGCTGTTTTATACAGGCTGGGTTGTAGTTGTAACACCAGCCATAGCTGGTAAAAGACACTCAATGCCACAGGAGCATAATGGGCCTTCACTGATAAAGCTATGTCTATAAGCACCCCACCACTGTGAACACAATCCTTTAAAAAGATTACAAGTAGATCCAGAACTGGTTTAGCACCACTTCCCTGGGCTGATGAATCATCCAGCAACAGTAATCAGCCACCATTAATCCTGAGATTAAGTTTATTGGACCTCATCCAGCCCATTACTGATCCCGGACATGGGTTTATCACTTCCGTGTCCTTACCCGACTCTAGTAGAGACACGGAGCTGGGTTTCACCAGGATACTGGACAACGCCTCATTTCAAATCCCTGGATGACCTTGGTCAGCGGCTTCATGTAGACACTAAAAAGCATGAGGGACAAGATGAATATCTATGATGGGTTGTCTTAGCATGAGTGCCATGGGGCCCAGCAGTACATTACAGTACCATCTTCTGAAATTTGTCCTCTAGGTAGGAATAGAACCACTGAAACACATCAGTACCAATCCTGAAACCCGTGAGAGTCTAGTCGATAGTACAGAAGGCATCAACCTAAGAGAATTATCAGAGTCACACTCCCACTGTCCTCCTACCATAGTCATCCACCAGGGTAAGCAAGGCAATTTGTGTGTCAGTGCTAGGCCTGAAACCAGATTGGATTGAGCTCAGAAATTCAGTCTCATGCAAGAGTGCCTAGAGTCCCATAGCAACTACCCACTTGCCCAAGAGTGGGATGTTCGTGACCAAACAATAGTTGTTACAACCCTTGGGGTCTATTGTGGCTTTCTTTAGGAAAAGTCTACCAACTAAATTTGTCCATGCTTGTGCTCTTAATTATCAGGGGTCAGGAAGGACTTTTCTTCAGGTAAAATTTGCTGATGGTCCCAGGATTTTTTGGGCTTTCTTTAAAGCTTGTCGTCTTGGCTAAGCTACACAAATCACCTATAGCTCCAGCTTTGGACAGGCCTCTTGCAGCACCTCTGCTCTCTGCTTGCAGCACGTTGTCTCTAAAAGCACAGATCAGTTGGAAACCTGCTAGGCAAATAATTCTAGTTTTGGACAGGAAGTTGGGGTAGATGAGTTTTTGGCTCCTTCCAACTTCATGATTCAATGTGATCACTTTAAAAAGAAACCAACTGAAGCACACCTGGGTGAATGAGTGCCAGTCTACAATACGAATGTGTACAGCAACACACACAGCAACTCCTGTTGCCAAAAGCTATAGTGTTAGCATACTGACATCTAGCACCCTAAAACTTCAATGCAATGTAAGCAAGAGTCTTCTATGACAAGTAGCAGAATATGCAGAGCAGCTTTGTCAACGTGACTTATATTTGACACTCACCCTTTGTTCCTCATTGACAATACCTTCTCTCCCTCCACCCTCATGTTTTCTGATGCAAATCTTAAGCAGGGGCCATAAGACTTTCACATCCTGAATAGTGCTCAGAGTGCTCTTAGTAGTTTCACTGATTTGTTAATACTAACAACTAAGAAAACAAGCCATGTTTCCATCTATAGAGTATTACGACTGCTATGATTCATTTAAGAACAAGATGGCTACTTCTGGTGTTTTGGGAGACAATGTTTAACATTAACTTAGCGTTCCTTTTGTTATCAGATATGCTACAGTTCAGCTCATTGTAACCTTCAAATGGGAAGAACTAGGATTAAAACTATTTGCGTGTTCATCATAATCAGCTAAACTGTAACTGATAAGCTCTGAAATGGAACAACATAGTTCAGAGACTGATACAATATTCTAATACATTTAAGATGCCACAGATTCAGTGTAACTTAATAGCGGCCTTGCTTGTTTTGATATCTTTGGGTTGCTTTGCTCAAATTCTGTAAAAAGAGTTACAAAGAAGACAAAACTACAAGCCTTCTCCCCATCTCTCTCTCTCTGTGGCAGACTGCATTCTATGAGGGGTTTATCACCCACATGCCTTCTAATGTCACACACAAACACACACACTTATACTTGACTTTTAAAAAGTTTGCAGAACTTTGAAAGACTAACTTAAAGAAATAGAAGGAAAACCAACTGACAAAGGATTGATCTTCACACCGCAGTGTACCTGTTTTCCCTCACATGTGTCCACCTGTTTCCTGAATGAACTGTATTGCCTTTTTCAACGATAGCATTTACGCATCAATATCCCAGAAATGTGGGGATTTGGTTAATTATTTATTGCTGTTATACCACACCTTTCCTCCAAGTAGCTCAAGGTGTTGTGCAGGGTTCTACCCACTTCCCTATTTTATTCTCACAATCGCGCTGTAAAGTAGGTCAGGCTGAGAGGCGACAGGCCCAAGGTCACACAGTGAGTTTCATGGCTCAGTGGGCATCTGAACACCTTGGTCTCCTAGGTTCTAGTCCAGCACCCTAAACACTGCCCCACACTGGTTACAGGGCGTGCTTTTATTTTAAGTTTTACCTTCTTCATGTGAGTACTGCTCCACTGTATCTAAGAGTCTTACTTACCACTTCAGTTTACTCTGTGCATTTTATAAAGTAGAACATTGCCTATGAAAGGTCATGTTGCAATATTAATGCTGCTAAGGCACTTTTGCTGGGCTCCTGAGAACTGCTTAGGCTAAATGGATTCAAGTTACAAGAAAGGAGATTCCAACTATATATCAGGAAGACCTTTCTGACAGCAAGAGCCATTACAGCCGGTGAAACAGAGTCCCTCGGGAGGTGGTGGACTCTCCTTCATTGAAGGTTTTTCAGCAGAGGTTGGATGGCCATTTTCCATGGGTGCTTTAGTTGAGAAATTCCTGCATTGTGGGGGTTGGGCTAGATGATCCTCAGGGTCCCTTCCAACTCTACAATTCTTTGATTCTATGAAAGGACTTGTGCTAACCCAATCCCATCCCCACTGAACAGCTGTCCCCTCTGCAAAAGCACAAAATGCTTTTGAGCACTCCTGCCACCCCAATTTCATATGTAGGTTGTCATGCAGGGAAACAAGGGGCTGTGGGCGGTTTTAGAAAAAACACACATGGTTTAAGCTTGCTTGGGCTCATGGAACTGGTTTTCTGGTTCTTTGGAATCTGTCTTCTATCTTTTTGCAGTTAACATTACTATCACACACAAATTCAGCAACTTCAGAGTGAAAGCGCGCGGGGGGGGGGGGGGATTCTGATTCTGCAACAGATTTACTCCTGGGCTTTTTTCCTGCTGAAAGTAATGAGTAATGTTTAAGATTACAACCACGCCATTAGAGTTTCCAACACTAAAAGTAAAAAGTCATAAAAACAAATGCCAATGTTACTCTCCGATAGCCAGTGTGAGAAAATACATGCATGCACAAACAACTTATGACAGGGTGCAAATACACTTAGCTGAATTCCTACTGAAAAGAAGAAGTGGAAAAGCTATTAGGCAGATAAAGTTACTAGGTACCTAGTATAGTACCCACTATTATGTGAATGTCAATAAATACTTTTAGATAACTTTAATCTATCTATGTATTTGTTTAGTTAGCAAATTTAAGTAAACTTAAACAATAAAGACTTACTAAAACAGTATTTTGTGCTGTGTAGCTGTGTGCCACCCTGTGTTTGTTTGAGTCTTGAGCCTGAAAACACAAATTGCAACAAGTTATTTTTATTTATTTCAATTCTATTCTGCCCTTCAGCCAAGGATCACAGGGCAGTTTACTGCAGCAAAATAGAAAAATAACATTACATAGTAACAAACAAAATCAATAAATTCTGTCAATGACATAAACAGGGGAAGCACAACACATAAAAGGAAAATACATGCATGTTTGCAAGATTTGGAATCATAGTCTTACAAGACTAGAAAGAATAATTAGAAATCCTATTGATGTTCCTGTGTCTAAGTAGTCAGGTGTTAATGCAAAAACCCCTGCACACAAACCTGTGAATTCAGGCTGAGCACAGATATAACTTGTACAGTGTAGCTTCTGTAGCTCAGAGCTACAGGTGGGAAAATGCCTGCAAGGCAAGGACCAGGACTCGCAACGAAGATGCTGCCATAGAGCATAGTGATCATTAGCTATGCAATCACTTCCAGCCAGGTGCCTCTGAACATGTGCAGAATGCTCTTTGCATACGTGTTAGAACAAGCACCAAGCTTAATAATATATATTAATATTAATAATACAACGCAAAGGATCTGTGCATACGCAGAGTGCCTGTCACTCGACCGGCAGCTGCGTTTTAAAAAAGCGAACGAACGGCACAACGCCTTGTGCAAAGCGCTTTTAGAGTTTGGCGGCTGCTGTTTTTAAGCGCATCTTTGTAGGAAAAAAGGGAAACGATGGCCAGCACGTGCCTCTCTCTCTCTCTAACCGGCCAGGATGATGTCGAAAAGAAATACGGCCACCGCCCCAAACCCATGGATATAAGCTCTCCTTCCCGGGTCCCCCCAGCCCACGCCGCTCCCGACTCGCGGGCTCGCCTACAACATCGCAGGCGTCGCCTCCCTAGCGCCGCTCTAGGCGTTGCGGTCTCTATTTCTCCTCCGAAAGGGGAAAGGAGCAGGAGGCGGGGATGCGCGCGCGCGGCTTCTCCGGTTGGGCGCTCGCAGAACCTCTGAAGCGGCGGGCGAGAGGGAGGCGGGGAGGCTCCGCGCACGCGCAGGGCGGGGGGCGGGGGCAGAAGAAGGCAGAGTCGCTGCGCCCGCTGTCCGCCTTCTTTGTATTTCCTCTTCTCTGTGTGGCTTCCTTCCCCCACCTCATTATTGTTGTTATTATTATTATTATTATTATTTATTAATTATTTCCTCGCCTCCTTATACCTGGCTCTCAGAGTTCTTCCCTCTGCACTTTGTTTTTATACGTCTCTCTCTCTCTCTCCTGGGGCTTTTTTAAAAGCACCTTCCCACGTGTCCCTCAGGCTTCACCTGGCAGCTCTCTCACCCTCATCTACTTTTTGCAGAAGGTGCTGGTCAGTCCCATGTTGCAGCAGGTTTAAAGAAGTCCTGGTCTGTGAGATGCCACGTGCACTGCTCCCCCCTCCCACGGCCCTCATTTTTTCCTTCATTTTTCTGAGTGTGTAAAGGTCAGGGATGGAGATGGCCAAAGGGGTCTCTGGGGGACCTGGGAGCCCCTTTTTGCAAAAAGGCACCTGTGCTGGTGGTGGCTCAGGGCTTACCCAGCGCCAAAGTCCAGTCGCCCCATCTCCTCCTCCCTTACTGGAGGGACCTCAGTCGCAGTCCGCCGCATCATTCAGTAAGGAAGGCAGAGAAAGCAATGAGATTCAGGTGGTATGTTCCATATTCTGCTTTCGCTCTCGGTTGTCTTTCTACATCTGCAAAGTTTGTCAATGGGTGCTGAATCTAAATACTGTATACTCGACTTCAGGAATGGTTGTTAATGTGAGCTGCTGCAGAGCATCAGCAAACATAACCTTAGCGACAAGGTCTTTTTCTTTTGGTCAGGCTGATACTACCAGGGGTAGCTAATGGGGTGCGCTCCAGATGTTTTGAACTACAAATCTCATCAACTCTGACCATTAGGCCATGCTGGTGGGATTTGTGGTCAAAACGTTAGGAGGGTGCCATGGGAAGTTTGCCTAGTGCCATCATTATATGCTATATCATTAGGTGCCAGGCAAAACTCTATTGCCAGGCTTTTGGCCTTTAACTATTTGTAGCCTTTTGGAAGTGGATGGGATGTTTTCAATGTATTTCTTTTTTCTCTTGGTTTTAATGTAACTATGTGGGGGATTCCCCCCCCCCTTGTTGGGTTGTAGGTGGCTTTTGGTTGGCCTGGGACAAGTTAAAATGACTAACAAATTCAATAAAGAGTAACAATAATACTGTAATAGTCATCGTTTGAGGCCTTTCCCCAGCTGTGTGGATTTTTCTAGAGAAGCAAGATGGTGTAATCTTGAGGGCTAAAGGTTCATGCAAACGCATGTAACCAAACCTTGTCAGCTGTGGTTTGTTTGCTTGTTTTAAAAGGAAAGCCACTCCAGAAGGGGCTGACTTGAAGTGGAGACGTGCGCATATTGCTTTTCCGTTGTAAATTTCCCCCATCCAAATCAGCTTGTTCCTTAAAATAGCAATAATAGTTGTGGTTTTGTCACATGCTATTAGCATGTAAAGTTAAGTTAGCTCCTACTTTTACGTTCCTGAACTTAAGGACTGCTGGGAATGCTTCCAAGAACCGTGTATGTTTAAAAGCATGTTGTGGAAAAGATACGCTCATTTCTTTGATAAGTGGATATCCTAAGAGTTTAAGGGTGCTCATTGTAAACATGCTTTTAAGCATGATATGTTCCTTGGGAAGATGTATGTTCCCTAAGCTAGCTTCTAGAGAGTTTTGCTAAATAAGAGGTGAGACTCTGTTGGCCATTCTCTCTGCCTTGCCCAATGCCCAAGACCAGGGGTGGCCAACTCCCAAGAGACTGTGATCTACTCACAGTTAAAAACTGGCAGTGATCTACCCCCTTTTTGGGGGGTTCAGGTCAAAGTTGTTGAGCTTTTTTCAGGGAGGAGGTTGAGGGTTGAGTTGTTCGGCTTCTTTGGGGGGAGCCAGTGATCTATTTACAATTTACCTGTTGGACATGCCTGCGCTAGACCTAGGAGCCTTCTTAAAGGAACTGTTTTCAGAGGAAGAAATGCGAGGGGAGAGAAACTCTGTGGTTGCTTTCAGGAAATGGTTGGTTTCACCTGTGTTGCTCACCCTCCAGCCCCAGGAGCCTTTATGAGGGAGTTGCTTAAAGGATACTTTGACATGACACATTATTAAGTTGCATGCTTACTTAAACATTGATATATGTGAAATAAACCATTAATAATTGATTATATATATTTACTATGCCTTGTAATTATTGTTTTACTGTATTTAGACTTTGATTTTTCTGTGAACCACTTTGAGCACATATACAACTTAAATATACAGCTTAAAATCAGGAGGAGGGTGGGGACTTCATATTCATAGTGCCTCTAAAGTACAGGGGAAAGGTATGCTTACCGTGTGAGCTTGACAATCAGATTTGTAGACCTTTGCATATACATTATTTCCCATGGGGAATAATCAGGGATGGGGAACTTGTGACCTTCCAGATGTTGTTGTATTTAAACTCCTCCCATAATCCCTCACTGTTGGAAGTTCAACATTTGGGGGACCACAGGTTCTTCATCCCTGATTTAGCTGCTCATTTCTTAAGACATGGGCATGCATGCTTGCGTTTCCCTGAACATAGCAAAATAGAGATACTGAAAGTGAACTTAAATGCTGACTCTAAATGAAAGTGGGGGGGGGGGAGGAGGAGTTATTTTTGTCCTTTTAGCAAACCACATTTTGCTGTGTGGCTAATTGATTAGAGAAAAAAAGTGTTAACAATTGAATAACAAATATCGTATTTTTTGCTCTATAAGATTTACTTTTTCCCTCCTAAAAAGTAAGGGGAAATGTGTGTGCGTCTTATGGAGCGAATGCAGGCTGCACAGCTATAAAGAAGCCAGAACAGCAAGAGGGATCGCTGCTTTTGCTGCGCAGCGATCCCTCTTGCTGTTCTGGCTCCTGGGATTCAGAATATTTTTTTTCTTCTTTTCCTCCTCCAAAAACTAGGTGCATCTTATGGCCTGGTGCGTCTTATAGAGTGAAAAATACGGTATGTTCTATGGCTTGATAATGCTCCTCCAATGTTATTGGTTACAGGAGTTCATCTCTTCATCCAGTTATTATAATAATAGAATAAGATTTTGAATTTATGAAACTTGATTTAAACGAGAGGATTATGAAATACGGAATTAGTTTACTATTCTTGATAAAGAACTGTGTAGTTGATAAGTGTGAAATTATGTCAGTCAGTTTGAAGCAGTCCATAGAAGTAATAACTACTACTAATTTTCATTTCAATTTATTAGTTGTTAAAATAACAATAATCAATAACAGAGCAACATTGAAGGATAAAAAGCTGTTTGTAAAGAAAACGACAGTGTCCTTTGTTTTCTGCTCAAAAACTATTGTGTGTGTTTGATTAGTGGATATAATAAAAGTAACCTTTTTGTGGAGCAGGGAATAAAATGTTGGTGCGTTTTTGCTGATTCTATGTCATGTATTCTTACTCCTTGTAGTCCATAATTCTGCCAGTTTACAATGCTGAGTGCTGGCTGGATGAATGCCTGAAGTCTGTTCTGGAGCAAGACTTCCAAGGTTCCATGGAACTATCTGTTTTTAATGACGCTAGTATGGTATGTACCTGTCAGTATACAGTTCTAGTTCTACTGCACAATTATCATTTGAATACCAATTCCAGGAATGTGTTCTTACTGTGTTTATTTCACCAGGGGTGGGGGACCTTTTTTGGGGTGAGAGCTGTATTACCCTGCTGGAATGCTGTCAGGGGCCCACCTTCCAAAGTGGATTTGGGGGGGGGGGTCAGTCCCAATAGTGTGTGGTGTCAGAGATACAAACTCACACCTTTAACACACGCAGACATACTCCCAGTCAGACCCTTCCCCTTCTTCTTCCTCTTGCTCCCAATTCCTTAGTTTGTGGGAAAGAAAAGGGCTCTCTCCCTGATGTAGCATAATTGTTGTATCAAAACTGGCTGTTTTGCAAAGTGACTTTCAGGAGCTGAGCTGGATTGAAATGCTCTGGCTTTTGAAAGGGGTTCTGTTCTCTCTCCATCCCCATGTCTTGGTGCCATTTTGTTAGTCCAATCTGTTGAGCTTGGGTGCAGTACTGTAGCTCCAGCCAGTTCTTCTGCAATCAGCTTGAGCTCTGGGGTAGTAGTGGGATACGAAAAAGGCTGAGGCTGAGGTACCTTGCAGCTGGGTTTGGTCTTTGTGTGCAACCCTTCCTCATTGAGCTGTCTTCCTCTTTTGCCACCCAGCAGCCCACAGGGGTCTGTGTCCTTTTCTTGGGACTCACTGCCTACCTGATTGCTCCTCTTCAGAGAAGAGGAAGTTGTGCTCCTCAGCAGAGCCCTCCAGAAACTCCTGATGATGTCCAAGTGTGGCTGAAAAGCACTGGAAGATGTCATTGATGTCAGATTGTGGGCAAATACTCATAAAAGTGCAGTTTAAAAGCAGTATGACGACTCGGCTGTGACTTTGCAGTGACCTTATCCCTTCTCACATGTAGCAATAAGATGTGGGAAAGAAATGCGAGGAATTAAATGTTTAACTTTTAAACATTATACCTACTCAGTGTCAATATTTCTAAACAGGACAATTCAGGAAATATATTAAAAAAGTGGAAAGTTCTATTGGAAGAAGCAGGCATTCAGATGGTACTTGGAGAAAATGGTTCATCTCAACCACGGGGAGGTAGGTGCCTTAAAAGAACAGCAGCTATTCAAGACAGTGGGATAACTTAGTTTTCTGCATAACAGCTTCCCACAAGTTGTGTAGCATTCTAGAACATTCTGTTTGTCAGTGCATCCACGTTCAGACCAAGACTCTTCCTTAATAACTGTCAGAAGTGACTCTCTTTTTGAGGTTGCTGAGGTTTTCTTTTATGTGCCAAGACAGAATTTGGCCTAATACTAAGTACACTGTTGCTGCAATCTTAACAACTCTTATGAGGAAGTAAGCCCCATTGAACACAGTTGGACTTATTTCTAAGCAAGCGTGCATAGGATTGTGCAGAAAAATAAGTCCCACTGAAAATCAATGGGACTTCTGTTTAATGGGTTTAGAATCACGTTGTAAATCATCATGACTCTGTTGGCAAAAGAAAATAGTTAGATTCACCGTATCTTATATTGCTGGAAATTCACACCAGTTTTTCCTCAGTTCTCTAGTCAGTTTTTCAATACGCGCTTAAGAGGCAAATAATATATGGCATAACTTAGCTTAGAGATGGCCAGGAAATAAATGTTGTGTGGATTGAGAGAGAGCCATCACCTTTGCTGCAGACTGGGAAAAAGCCAGGTTTGTTATGTGCTAGACTGAAAAAGCACAAATGAGGTTAAATTGTGATCCAAGCCAAAATAAATAGCTCTGGAATTGTTGTAATAGGCTGGAAAGTAATGGATTCGAGTTGAATTGCCAAGTGTGACCACTCCAGAATGAAGATCAGCTCAGTGAGATGTGAACTGTAAACGTTTGTATTGAGTTTTAAAGCTTGCTGTCCTTTCCCTGTGAGATGGTGAAAAAGGATAGCATGTTGGTGTTATGAGCAAGAGGGAATCTAAGAGCTAAGGAGAAAAATGATGAAATTAATTTAGGAAATGCTTTCTTTGTTTTCCAGAATAAACTTTTCATATACTTTTATTTAGGAAGTTTTAGTTTGTGTTTTCCTCCCTTATCTTGTTAAACATAAAATCATCTCTGTAATATAATCCTGTTGTTGCTTTTCCCCATTGATATCTATAATTTATTCCTATTCATCCTTATTTTGAAGTTGCAAGTAATGGGAAAAAAGGGGGAAATGCCTATTTAAACTGTAAAAAAATATAATTTGACTCTTACATAAAAAGAGGGAAAATATAAGTTACATGCAAATATGTGCAATGTACCCTTGATGGACTATGCTTTTAAGGAAAAACAACTCTGAGAGAGGGACTCTTTGGAAAGGCGACATTTAATGACTTCGCTGCCTTCCTGCTCCTGCTCCTCTCAACCGATCTTTCTTTTTCAAATTTTGATCTCTATGTTTTGACCTCATAGCATTGTCTTTCCCCTCTGCTGCTTCTCAGCTGTGTGCTAACCCCCTTCCAACATTTTTCTAGTTGTAAACTGGAAATGGGTCAACTAAGATTTCCAAGCCTCTTCCCATTATCTCTTCCCCAACAAACACAAGCTAAGGGGCAAAGGGTGCATTTGCCTAACCAAGAATCTCCTAGAGGGATAATGGGCTCACCTGGGGGTTGGGCTTCTGGCTGAAGTGGGGGCTTGTGCTAGGTGCAGAGTCCAGGAAGACCAAGTCATATACTGCTAGCACCTGTTTCAGATCCAGGAAACAAAGTTAGGTCAAATTCCAGTGAGACAAGGTCATGGTAAGCAGAAGGTAAACCCAGATAAACAAGGTCTGGTAATGCAGAGGTCAATGTCCAAAAGGCAAAGAAAGGAAGGTCGGTAGCACCTTGGATAGCTCAAAGTGAAGCCTAGACTTTAATTCAGACAAAGCAAGCTTGAATGTTTTTCCATCAACTAGCAATGCTAGACTGAGGGCTTATCCACACTTACCTTTCCTCCACTCTTTCCAGGCATGGTCCGAGATTTAAAGCTCTGTATTTAAGCACCCCTTTTTTGCTCTGGAGCTTTCCCCACTAAAATCTGCTCTTTAAAGCTCAATTGGAGCAAACATTAATCTGCGGAAAACCTGAATTGACGTTTGTTCTGAGTCAGTTTTAAAGCTTCGTGGCGGGGGGGGGAAAACCAATCGCTTAGACACAAAGCATTAAAGTGCAGACCTCTGCCTGGAAAGAGCAAAGCAAAAGGTAAGTGTGGAAAAGTGTGCAGTCTTAAACAAGCTCAGAGAGTAAGCTAGCCAGCCAGTGTGGTATAATAATTGGCAAATACTGGACTGGGATCTGGGAGAACAGGGTTCAAACTCCCACTCTGTCATGATGCTCATGAGGTGACCTTGGGCCAGTCGGTGCCTCTCAGCCAAACCCACCACCCAGTGTTATGGTGAGGATAACATGGAGAGGAGGGGAGGGATTTGCTTCTTCCTGTTAGAATACCAGTAGCAATATGTGCACCCTTTGTGGTATTGCAGCCCAGTTCGAAACATTTTCACATGAAAGTAAATGCATGATGACCTGAGTGAAGCCTGCTGTTCTTTCCGCATAGTTGATTTCCTCCATCAGATGTGGCCCCCTCATTTACTGTAACTATTCCTTGTATTTACCAACAATTCCTCAAGTTTATGGGTTGTTACATGGTGGCTACTCCAGAAGCATAAAACTGTCCCTTAGACACTCATTAAAGCCTGAGCCTCTTTTGGAAGCTGTGTAACATTTAAAAAACAACCATAGACTTGGGGAAAATACTGACAATTCCAAAAACAACAACACAATAATTATTTGACATTTGGTTTCCAGGCTAATATGCATATGATTGGTAAAGTGTTAGGGTTTGGGAGTCTTAGTTTTTACTTTAAAAAAGTACATTTTATGATGTGAAAAAATGCATAGACACAGGAAGGAAAAAAACGTATGGCTTCTGAATTTTCCCAGTCATTGGTAAATTGGATTAGGAAAGGTGTATTTTGTTCAAACTATATACCTTTGAAAGCAGGTTGCCATGAAGTAATCATTTTCCAGTGTGGAGCAGCTCGTTTGTATTTACATTTGGGCAGCCAGTTTAGATGGAAATCTTTGTGACCCCTTTGTCCTTAGTGATTTACTTTCCTGTGGTTAAGAGTAGTTAAAACTTGTAGGGAGTACTTCCTTTGAAACAAGCAGCCCCAATAACGAAACAAATGTGACAGTCTTCATGTCCTGGATTGTTTACCCTGGATTAAGATTCATTTCTGATTCTTTTCTGCCTTGGAAAAGGAAAAAGGAAAACAAAGGGGAAACCTCCCCCCCACAAAAGAGAGGGGTCAGTGGCTTTAAAGAAACTAACACAAAACAACTTCTTTCCAAGAGTGAGGAATGTTAATATCTCACGGGGTCTTAGTTTCCCCCCCTCCTGTGACCATGGTAACAGGCTCTTTTTGCTAAGTAAGCAGGCCTTGCAAAATGCAAAGCCTTGGCACAAACATTTGAGTCTCATCAGTATAGCAATATTGCAGCGAATTCTTTGCTTATGCCAAACAAAATTCATTGCCTTAGACCAGTTGTTTAAATAATCCAGTTTCCATGCGGAATAAAATCTTTTGGAAATCCTATAATTGTGCTGATGTCAAAAGGGCATTTTATGACTAGCTAACTACCAAAACTTTGGGTGTCTTGTTTTTAATTAAGCTTACTTCTAAACTATTTGCACTTGAACGAACAAACAAACAAACATGATTGTTTCTCCTCTGACCCACTTATCTCACCAGCTTGTTACCCATATGTGCATTTAAGTGCTGACCTTTTAAAATATTTGTAAGATTGTTTTGACTTACATAATTTTTTAAAAACATATCCTTAAACTTTGCCTGTCACATGAGTAACCAAATGTTCTCCAGCATTCATATATTATGAAATCCGAATGACTCAAGTCAGCCTTTATGACCGATTTTGTGATGTGTAAAAGCAGCAACATATGGATCAAGCTACTTATTGAGTGTTGGGCAAGTGATTTAAATGACAATGAATCTAAATTTCTGGCTACCTTTCATCACAGTGGCGACCCTACAAGCTTCCTTATAAGAATCATCCATGACTGATTTTATGACCTTTGAATGTGCCCTTAATCATAGCATCCTTTTAGCCTTCTTTGCTATAATCAGACAATTATTTGAAACATTATATGCTTGGGATGGGGAGAGAGAAAGACAAACTTGATTACACAACTGATCCTTCTGGAACAGTTACTGCTCTGTGGCAGGATTAGTTGTTCAATTTTAGTCTATTCATTTTATTCCTCAGGAGATAATTATTCCGAGCTATTGGTTCTGGTCATTCAACATGCCCAGACCTGCTTTACTTTTCAGTAAACATGTCCAGGTCTTGTAAGGTTTTACTGGGTTTTCCAGTCATTTAAATTTAGTTACGGCAGCCATAGAACTTTGAAGGGTTGAGTTTTAATTTAAATGATTTCCTAGAATCATAGAATTGTAGAGTTGGAAGGGTGTTCCAGTCCAGCCCCTTCAATGCAGGAATCCTAGCACATCCATCCCTGGGTGGGCTCAAACCACCAACTTTCTGGTTAACAGCCAGACACACACTGACCCATTGCACCACAGAGGCTTAGTTATCATTTCTTTGTGAAGTTCAAGGCTATATATTCATAATGTTCATATACATGAAGAGGTATCCAGGAAAGAAAGAATAGAATTTGTCATGGGTGTGCAACTCAATCATCCATTATGGCTTGCTTACTGTGGGCTGCAATTCTGAAATCTGGCAAGGAGCTTTAATGTCACCTAGTGTGTTTTTGAGTAGAAAAACTTAGATTGCAAATTGCAATGATGCTCATGCACTCTTTTGTAACTTTGCTTTATCTACAGTGGGCTTTGCTAAAAATCATGCAATAGATCAGAGCTCGGGGACTTATCTGTGCTTTCTGGATTCTGTAAGTGATTTTTTTTAATTTTTGCCAAATGTATTGCCTACCTGAAACAAAATGTTTAATTGTCCATTTCCTTTTTATCATTCTACGCTAATGGTTTTCCATAATTTGGTATAAAATTGTTTCATGTGGTTATGATGATGTGGTACTTTTTAAATTTAATAAGCATTCCACCTTATAAAACTCTGCTGCCGTATCTGGACATTTTCTTAGCCGTTGAGATACAGTGGTACTTCGGGTTACATATGCTTCAGGTTACAGGTTAACCCAGAAATAGTACCTCGGGTTAAGAACTTTGCTTCAGGGTGAGAACAGAAATCGTGCTCCGGCAGTGTGGCAGCAGCAGGAGGCCCCATTAGCTAAAGTGGTGCTTCAGGTTAAGAACAGTTTCAGGTTAAGAATGGTCCTCCGGAACTAATTAAGTACTTAACCTGAGGTACCACTGTATTGGCACACACCTTTTAAATCTGCAACTTAGCTGGCACTTCTAATTGGATAATAGGTATTGTTTTACATGATGTGCCATTTTTCTTAGACCTGATGGCATGAAAACAGAATAAGGAAAATTCTAATATTCTACTGTCAAATGGGTCATTATAAGCAACCACTGTGCCACGAAATAAATTTCATAACATGCACTCCAAATAATCCAGAATTACAGGAATTTGATAATAACAGACATGCTTCTGTCCTCCAAAGTCCTTTCTGAGCAGGTAAGCAATTTGTTGCAAGAAGAAGATATCTGTTTCACATGAAAAGCCAGCAGGGATTTCTAAACAAGGCCAGATGTTTTTATGTTGTTGATCTCCATCCACCTCCAGGAAAGAAGGCATTCAAACCACATGTATTTGTATCGGGTTTACCTACTTCCACAAGAGACTAGCCCTCAAATTCTGCAAAACTTAACCCTACTATCAGTTTAGATGTTCCCTTTACAGTCAAGGCAGAGCACTTTAAATATATACAGACCAGTTTGCTATTCTAGGATGATTAAGTAGGAATTGTCCCCTTCTCACAGAAAGTGAAACTGTGTGGCATCTAACCACAAACCCTCAGTTCACCCCCCCAAAAAAGTCTTTGACTGACTTATTTTGTACAGAAAAATCAGAAGTTATCTTGTGACAAGTGGAAATAGCTTACATACATCATACATGCAATCAGCAAATGAAAAAGCACTTCAAACCAGCTGTCTTTCCTCCTCTAGTCAGCTTTTCAGCCCCCGTCCCCCTGCTAGCTGCCACTGTCCTCTGGTGGGGCCAAGAAACTGTAGTGCTATAGCTCTGGTAGATTTTTGAATGGGGTTTCTCCTGTTTGAAGAGGTGCAGGGGCTCATCAAGCACCTTTTGTGAGATTAAATGGCAATTTTGATGAAGTGATAAGATTTAATTAATCTGTAGAAGTAAAGCATATAAATTTGCTTGCAGTGCAGGAAGAAGAGGCATATATTTAGTTCCTCTTTAATGCCTCTCAACTACAAATGTTAGGATGAATTCAGGAGGCCCCCAACCCACAGAAGCTTACCATGTACCATCTTGTGGAGCTGCATGAAGTGGTAGCTTCCTGTATCCCTGAGAAATACAAGAATTTGCAGTAGTGGTAACACTGAGCTTAACCTAGTTGTCAGGGGCCACACATAGCCAACTCTACATGCAATTGTGGGGACTTTATACTGTAGCTGTGTGGCCTCTGGATATCTGCCCCCACCCACACTGAACTGCCACTAAATACAAGGTGGAATAGGAAACATACTGGTAAACCAAAACACATTGCAAAGGTGGGTCTGGATTTTTTTTAAAGAAAAGGTTTTCCTTCCCCATCAATATCTTGGACTAATGAATAAATAAATTCAAAACCACAGTAGTTCCTAGGCTGTTAATCTCAATAAAACATGCTTTTGTCAAATATTCCTGAGCAATCCCCTGCCTCAATCCCCCCTCCAAATGTGTGTGTGTTTCTAACTGAATTTCTGGCATCCTGAACTCAGAATCTCTTTCTCAGTGCTTGAGAAGAGATTATTCACATTCAAGAAACTCTTATTTAAAGGTTTATAATGATTACAGATTGTGTATATTTCGTAACCGATTCAATCTCTTTGCCAGTTCAAATGCAAGAAATATCAATAAACCATCACCTACCAATAGATTTTTCTTGCATGTCTGATATACTAGAAAAATAGAAGCAACACATTTTTTTCAACCTATAACGTACCTGAATGTACAAGTACAACATTTTCTGAAGGTCAGTGCCTTGGCAATAATCAAGAGCATTTCACATGACTGACACCAACATGATATTCTGAATAATTTGATACTGAATTGGTGAACTGAAACCAAGAATCAAAAGAGGTATATAGGAGCAGTCACAGATAATGTTAGCACACACAGCTGGTAACATCTGTTTTTCAGCAGTTACTGCATAGCACCGAGAAATTGATTCCAATGAGAATACCAAGTAATTCATGGATGCGTATAAATTTCAGGAATTTCTGTTATGTTAAACACAGAAAAAGACACAGAAAACAAATGTTTATCAACACATCAGATTTTCAAGTTGCTTTGCAAAATAATTTTTAAAACATTGTGGTAATTTACATTTCTTCTAAACAAGCATGCAAGGAGAATGAGAAAATGTGTGTGTGTGTGTGTGTGTGTGTGTGTGTGTGTGTTAAGACACAGAGACTACCTAATGAATATTTTTCCAGACTGAATTTTACTGTAGATCATAAAGATTTTATTGGGAATAAAATCAAAGGCTCTGAACAGTAAACCATCTATTCTACGTTCATGCCAATAGAGACTGTCCCTTTTGTTGGAAATAAACATTTATTTGAACACTTTGGACAGAAAAAGCTATCTTACCTTCAGTGTTGGATTCTGGAACATCTCCAGGAAAGAGAAAAAGAAGGAAAGAAAGTTTAAATAGGTACAGGCACTTTAAATATAATCATGAAAACAGCTGTATAAGAACTTGAGCAGATGTGCATAACTAAGCAAACTTGCTCAAATCTAAGAATCTGTTGACCCTCAAATGTGTACTTAGATCTTATGTGTCTGTTGTTTCCCCATTTGTTTGAACTAAGGTAGAAGATCTCACATGCAAATGAATGCACTATTGAAATGAATGCAGAAGTTGTTTGAGATAGGAAACCATATGCACACGTGCAGGGCTTCTGGATCAGATCAATAGATCAGCACACACATTTCCAGTACAGTACTGGAGTTAATAAATTAATTCATTTATTGCTTGCATCTGTGTAAAGCGGATTCCCTCCCCCCCCCAAAAAAAATCACCCGCAAGTTAATCAAAGAAACAATGCAGAGTACGTTTGAGCACTTCTACAGTCCCTGCGAGTAAAGTGTCTAGATGGGTCAATGAGTCAGTTCCTCATTTAATCTTTTCATTCAAAATTGTAGGATAATCATTCTCTCTTTAGCAGAGATGTGAACAGTCGGAAATCTGCTATTCATAGAGCAAGTGGAAATATTTCAGTTTTACTGCCATAGGTCCTGCTAGGAATTTGTTGTTGTTGTTGTTTAGTCATTTAGTCTTGTCCGACTCTTCGTGACCCCATGGACCAGAGAACACCAAGCACTTCTGTCTTCCACTGCCTCCCGCAGTTTGGTCAAACTCATGCTGGCAGCTTCGAGAACACTATCCAACCATCTCGTCCTCTGTCGTCCCCTTCTCCTTGTGCCCTCCATCTTTCCCAACATCAGGGTCTTTTCCAGGGAGTCTTCATGAGGGAGTCTTCATGAGGTGGCCAAAGTATTGGAGCCTCAGCTTCAGGATCTGTCCTTCCAGTGAGCACTCAGGGCTGATTTCCTTCAGAATGGAGAGGTTTGATCTTCTTGCAGTCCATGGGACTCTCAAGAGTCTCCTCCAGCACCATAATTCAAAAGCATCAATTCTTTGGCGATCAGCCTTCTTTATGGTCCAGCTCTCACTTCCATACATCACTACTGGGAAAACCATGGCTTTCACTATACGGAACTTTGTTGGCAAGGTGATGTCTCTGCTTTTTAAGATGCTGTCTAGGTTTGCCATCGCCTTTCTCCCAAGGAGCAGGCGTCTTTTAATTTCGCGGCTGCTGTCACCATCTGCAGTGACCATGGAGCCCAAGAAGGTAAAATCTCTCACTGCCTCCATTTCTTCCCCTTCTATTTGCCAGGAGGTGATGGGACCAGTGGCCATGATCTTCGTTTTTTTGATGTTGAGCTTCAGACCATATTTTGCGCTCTCCTCTTTCACCCTCATTAAAAGGTTCTTTAATTCCTCCTCACTTTCTGCCATCAAGGTTGTGTCATCTGCATATCTGAGGTTGTTGATATTTCTTCCAGCAATCTTAATTCCGGCTATGGATTCATCCAGCCCAGCCTTTCGCATGATGAATTCTGCATATAAGTTAAATAAGCAGGAAGACAATATACAGCCTTGCCGTACTCCTTTCCCAATTTTGAACCAATCAGTTGTTCCATATCCAGTTCTAACTGTAGCTTCTTGTCCCACATAGAGATTTCTCAGGAGACAGATGAGGTGATCAGGAACTCCCATTTCTTTAAGAACTTGCCATAGTTTGCTGTGGTCGACACAGTCAAAGGCTTTTGCATAGTCAATGAAGCAGAAGTAGATGTCTTTTTGGAACTCTCTAGCTTTCTCCATAATCCAGCGCATGTTTGCAATTTGGTCTCTGGTTCCTCTGCCTCTTCTAAATCCAGCTGGCACTTCTGGGAGTTCTCGGTCCACATACTGCTTGAGCCTTCCTTGTAGAATTTTAAGCATAACCTTGCTAGCGTGTGAAATGAGTGCAATTGTGCGGTAGTTGGAGCATTCTTTGGCAAAGTATAAAAAGCAATGAAGTCCCTCGTATAAAAGAAAAACCCAGTTGTATCCAGTTGCATACAGCAAGCTAAGGTATTGCATCTTTTCCAGTAGTTCCCCCGCAGATAAAATCATGGAGGGCACGATAGCAAAAACAACTGGATCATTGCAATGTGTAATCCTACTTCCTACTTGATTCAAGATGAGCTATTCATTCATGATTGCATTTATATCCCACCTACGTCTCCAAGGAGCTCAAGTAGCATACACTCCCCCCCCTGCATTTAATCACCACAACCATCCTGTGAGGTGGGTTAGGCAGTGACTTGCCCAAGTTCATCTAGTGTGCTTCGTTACTGAGTGGGAATTTGAACTCTGGTTTCCAGGTCCTGGTTTGCACTCAAACCAGTCCAGCACACTGGCTCTCAGTAGTAGGAAAACAAACAGGAAGTATAATGAATAAGTTATAGCTTGTCTTTATGTAGTTTATAAGAGCCAAGCAAAGCAGACACAGAAATATTCCTAAGCAGTTAAAAAATTGAAATTCCTTCAGTTAGAGATGGAACATTGTGGAAGGGGTTGAAAAAGGTGGGAAAAAAATATATGCCTAGAGAACTTTAGCAAGGGAAACCCCCCAAAATCTAACTGGCCGTGATAGCATCCCACAGCTTCTAAAACGTATATCAGTTTATAGCTGTGTTGTATTGTATTGATTTCAACTATTAGCATAATTGAATAAGAGCAATCTGATGATTACATTTTAGGTTAGTGATTATAAAGTAGTTCATTTCTTCTAAACTAATGCTGCAAAAAGATGCACTAATTCTGTTGTATGCCTACTTTATTCATGCCAATGCAATTCATGTTATGTACTTCTGTAGCAATATGCTATCTAGGTGTATGCTCAGTTGACCATTTTCTTCCTGACATGTCTTTGAAAAAAACATTATGCCCTAGTTAGAAACTTGACAAATGTATGAAAAAAGTCTTATGACTCTTGTCACCAGGTTTCTACAACTGATAAGTTTACTTTCAAGTTTTTTGTTTTACCTTGAGGTAGATTAATTGTATGTAGCTACTGGCACAGATTTGTTTCCCAACCTTGTTATCATTTTTGGATAAACTGTAGTGTTAGGGTGGCTTCAAGTTCCTAGAACAGGGAGAGGGAACTAGTTGCTGAGTCTTGGACCAAGGGCTCCTTAATGTTCCCAATTGCAGCTCTTAATCCTTGTGATCCCCTGACTATGCACCTTAATTGCTTTCCCCACAAGCAAAGCACTCCACCCCCTTGCTCAAACGGCAGTGGCAGCAGAGGTTTTAGGAGAGTTCTCCCCTTTATGCTCTTCAAATATTTGCCCATGTGCAAGCTGGGACAGAGGCAAATAGGAGTGAACGGCTGCAACGTGTTAATGGGAGACTTGTTAGAAACTTCATAGGTGCTATGGGGGGCACAGGGCAGAAGGGTGTTTTGTTTAGTTGGGTTTTAAAAAAATTAGGCAGCTTATGTGGGTAGTCTCTGTCCAAAGTGTCTTACAACAATAAAAATTATAAAATAACAACCACCACCAAACTATCAACAGACCCCGGAGAATAGCCAATAAAAAAGCTTTCGCAGCAAATTAAAACACTTCCCACAGCAGTAGCAAACCACAATCCAGGACATAAAGCATCAATCACCAATTAGCCCATTGGAAAAGTTACGTCTTTAGGGAAAGGCTTTGAAGCGTGGGAGCCTGTCGAAGATCCACTCGCATGGCGTTCAGAAGTCGTAAGGTTACCAAGTTCGCTGATCTGTGAGATGGACACACATAGAAGGCCTCTCTTGTGCATCTGAATGTGTGGGTAGGCTGATATGGGTGCAAGAGGTCTGTCGAATATCCTGGGCCCAATTTTTTAAAGCTTGAAACCAGACCCATTCCACAAGGTGGTAGACTTAAGTGGTTGAATTCTGGACTATACCACTTCACCATAGCTTTGCTCACTAATCTTTTAGTTTAACAAACTGAAAAACAATGTGTAGCAGCACTCATAAAAATAACCTCCCGCCTACAGGCTGAAGAAGTACAGTCAAGAATTTGACCCTCTTGGCCTGCCACCATATACTCGAAACTTGTAGAATCAGTAGATCATGTCTGATTCTTGAGGCTCATAATAAGATGATGGCTCTGAAGGGGTCTAGAGGAGCCCTTATGCTCAGCCAATACCACTGGCTCTTCAGCCTCAGTTCAAAATATGGCTTCTTGAATGAGTTGTTAATATGATGATCAGTCTATATGCTGGCGTTGATATAATTTACAAATACCTAAACAGGCAGATACGAGTGGGTTCAAATGGCTACAATATAGTATAGTCAGTGGTTTCAGTGATACTTTGGTTCAAATCCTAATGAGGCCTTTCTTTTAGCCTTAGTTCCCCAAGTATAAAATCAGAAGCATAACCAACTCCCTCACATAACTCTTGCTAGAGTTGCTAGGAAAATGATTTTAAAGTTATTTACACATCAATATACATAAATAGCAAGACATAGTAATAGTATATTTTTGAACACTTAGGCTCTGCCGTGGGTAGGAAATTCTGAAATGTGGTTTGGTTTATTGTATAAAATGGTAACAGTTTCACTTTTGGTCTACTGTAAAAAGTCTGGATTTTCCCTTCTAGTTCTAATTTATGTTAATTTTCTTTTGGGGGCTAAATTTACTACTCTGGTAGCCATGCATAAACTATTGAAATAAAGTGGTATCTGGAATCCCTCCAGTAGTTACAGCCAATTGTGTATTTTATAGTTTTGTACTTGGGCTAGTAAAGTGACCAGTTAATCTGGCAACCATCTCTAGTTATTGTTTGAGAACAGTGGTGGGCCCTCTTTCACATATAGTTACAGTGTGCCATTTATTACAGGATGATGTGATGATGCCCCAGAGAATAAGACTGCAGTGGGAAGCTGCTATTCAGCATCCAGAAAGTGTGAGTATTTCTCTTTGTCATTTTCTTTTAACAGTGAGGCATGCAGCTTGTTTTAACAGGAAGGCTTGGGAAATGTTACAGTGGTTTTGATTGTAATTGGTGCTCCTTAATCTAGCAAATTTTAAGGAAATGTTTCTGGAAGTTTTTACTCAAGTACCTTATTTGTTTGTTTATATTCCATGAAAATTCTATATGTGACCTGATTTAAAAGCTTTATCTATTGCAAAAATGTGCTAAACAAGTAAATGACCACTGTAGTTAATGAAAACAGAATTAATGACTCATTCATCGATTAACTTTGTAAAAATGCAAACAGATTAAAACGATTGGGTTGTATCCAGCAGTGTCACTCAGCTGTGACGGTAAGGCTTCCATAAGACAAAAGTGGCAGGTTGCAAATTTCAGCCATTCTCTCCTGCCCTGCATCCCCTAAACCTGTATCAGATGGTTGAGTGACCCAGAATATATCGCTTAAAGTGCTTTGTGAATTAACACTGTTAAGTACCTAATTATAATTGTCTATAATTTTCTGTATTTTGTTTCCTTCTCATCTCACTTTTTATACCCCCATGCATATATGTACCTGCAATGTAGAATAACTCCTTAATTCATCTGATGCTTTCTGCAAAGGCAAGTTGGACGCTTCAGACGTTCTATAACTTTCCTTCATTGTTGACACAAAGCTGCTTTTTGGAGGAGTCTTCACTCTTGAAGGGATGGTGTACAGCACGCATAAGCAAACTCGGCCCTCAAGAGACTTCGGGACTACAACTCCCATCATCCCTGTCCACTAGTCCTGTTAGCTAGGGATGATGGGAGTTGTAGTCCCCAAACATCTGGAGGGCCGAGTTTGCTTATGCGTGGTGTACAGTCAGAGCACCTCTAGAGCTGGATTAGGAAAAGATAAAAGAGAAGCATTTTTATTGCTGAGGGGAAAGGTAGTAATGGCTAAGTAGACCCACCTACTAATGTTGAATAAGTTTTACAGTATTAAAGGTCCATATTTGGTAGACTGAAATTGTCCTACAAAAGCATCCTTGATAAAGAGGTAGCACTGTAAAAAGGAGTGTTCTTTTGCTTCTGTTTTTTTAAGGACCCACCTCTTGTCTATAACATATTATAAACTGATTTTAATATGTAAATGGCTGTAATGCCTCCTGGGACAGGTGGTGAAGGGGCGTGTCAGAAATTGAAATTGAATGTGGAATAAAATATTACCTATAAGCCAGGAGGTTGCACAAGGGTTAGATATTGTTAGTCTGCAACTTAACTACCCTGCTGCACTGGTTCTGCTATGGCTATCAAATTGCTGCTTTGCTTAGGCATATGAAAGGAAGTGGTTCTGAAGAACTTATTTTGCTATTGCATGGCTCATGTGAGGGAAAGCAACGTTGCATTTAATTTTTGTTTTCAGTTTCATAGTTTTAAAATAACTACTAAGTGAAATTGCTTGGCACTTGTTTCATTCTTGATGTGATGCTCTGTTAAAAAACCCCAAAAACCATAAGGGAAAGATGTGAAGCCATAAGGGGTTGGGGCCAGATGTATAATAATCATTTTCTTTGAACTAGAATGAAAACAACAAAAGTGGAATGGCTTGAGTCTAATTTTTAGGCATTAATCCATACCACAAGATTACCATACATAATTTGGCAAGCAGCCTTGTTAGAGAGGCCCACAGATGACAAAGCTTCAAAAATAGTCTAATGGGCGCAATTTTTTCTTGCTAGTAAAATATAGATCTTATAGTTGATATGTATGAGCTCATATTCTGCCCAGTCTGATTTCACTTGTTTGGACATGTTGCATAATAGTGAGATGTTACTGGGGATGGAAATTGAACAAATGCATGGTTTTTTTATGACCCTGCAGGTGTCTTCGACTGTGGTTGCTGCTAAATCAGCGGTATGTGTGTTTGGTTTGGGCAGGCAATTCATTGCTGATCTGTGCCTTTGCTTTCTTTTGCTGGGTGTGCCATGTTTTTCTTTATCTTCTTTCGTTTGTTGCTCTGTTTTCACTGTTCTCTACTTCAACATTCATTCTATTAATATAAAGCTGGGGTAGGTAAGTATAGTTGCATGAGCAATGACAATATACTTCCTCTTTGGCCTGTTTAGGAAGCTGAACTACTGGGAGGATTACAGTTCTCTTACCACAGTTTTCTGTTGCAAGACTGAGGAGTCATATGATGATATGTCATTCAGAGGCAGCATTACACAGTGGAACAAGGCACAACAGATTTGTGCAATGGATCCTTCTGCTTCAGAGAGCCAGTGTGGTGTAGTGGTTGAGAGCGGTAGTCACGTAATCTGGGAAACCGGGTTCGAGTCTCCGCTCCTCCACATGCAGCTGCTGGGTGACCTTGGGCCAGTCACACTTCTGTGAAGTCTCTCAGCCCCACTCACCTCACAGAGTGTTTGTTGTGGGGGAGGAAGGGAAAGGAGAATGTTAGCCGCTTTGAGACTCCTGAAGGGGAGTGAAAGGCGGGATATCAAATCCAAACTCTTCTTCTTCTTCTTCTTCTTCATCAGCAATGTGTACGAAAATGATCCTTACATTTTGGCTGTCGACTTTATTGGATGAGAGGTTTAATAACATACGAACTCAGCAAAGTCTGTATTTCTGAGTTTGGCCAGATTGAGGATGTCTCTCATTACCGATGTAGTTTCCCCTTACGTGAGCACCCTAGGCACACATTCCTTACTTGTATCTTCCAGTATGTGTCAAACAGACCCACCCTGGACATGATATGTACCTTGCTTGCAGACAAAGACTTGCTGATCATCAAAGTAGCAAAGAAAATACAAGGTACAGTGGTACCTCGGGTTACATACGCTTCAGGTTACACACTCTGCTAACCCAGAAATAGTGCTTCAGGTTAACAACTTTGCTTCAGGATAAGAACAGAAATCGTGCTCCGGCAGTGGTGCTTCAGGTTAAGAACAGATTCAGGTGAAGTACAGACCTCCGGAACAAATTAAGTACTTAACCCGAGGTACTACTGTAAATTCCAAAAAGCTTTGGGATGGGGGTGGGGGATTCAGATTGTGATTGTGATTGTATTTATAGCATCTTTATAATTTATTGTAGAAGAGTAATGTGTGATTTACATGGAGAAGAGTATTATTTTTCTGTTTCCTTTTGTGTATATATGTTAAATAAGGGACGTGGGTGGCGCTGTGGGTTAAACCACAGAGCCTAGGACTTGCCAGTCAGAAGGTCAGCGGTTCGAATCCCCGCAATGGGGTGAGCTCCCGTTGCTCGGTCCCTGCTCCTGCCAACCTAGCAGTTCGAAAGCACCTCAAAGTGCAAGTAGATAAATAAGTACCACTCCGGCAGGAAGGTAAACGGCGTTTCCGTGTGCTGCTCTGGTTTGCCAGAAGTGGCTTAGTCATGCTGGCCACATGACCCGGAAGCTGTACGCCGACTCCCTCGGCCAATTAAGCGAGATGAGCGCCACAATCCCAGAGTTGGCCACGACTGAACCTAATGGTCAGGGGTCCCTTTACCTTCACCTTTCATATAAGTTAAATATGTCAAAAGTATTTTTGTTTTTAAATCATAGAGCTGCAGAGTTGAAAGGGACCCTGAGAATCATCTAGTCCTACCCCCTGCAATGTAGGAATCTCAAATAAAGCATCCATGACAGATAGCTATCCAACCTCTGCTTAAAAATCTCTGAGGAAGGAGAGTCCTTCTGAGGGAGCCCATTTCACCGTCAAACAACCCTGAATGTCAGAAAGTTCTTCCTGATGTTTAGTCGGAATGCCCTTTCTTGTAACTTGAAGCCGTCAGTTCGGGTCCTACCCTCCGGAGTGGTAGAAAACAAGTTTACTCTAACTTCCATGTGACAGCCCTTATCGTGGTAGCCTGTGGCTTTAAACAATAGAGTTTCATTCATGAAAAGCAGAGTATAGAGGGAAAGAGAGCTGGTTTGAAGTGCTTTTTATTTGCTGATTGAGTGTATGGTGTACACTCTGCTTTTGAAGTTTGTTCCTACCACCCATTCTTTATACTTTGTGCCGGCCCGATAGGCAGATATTGATAAACATTCTTAGCTCAATCAAACTTGGTTTTGCTACTACTGAGCTAAAATGGTTTGGTTAGTGTTGCAAAATTGTTTAACGTTACATAATCTCATTCATTAGCCTTGTGTTCAGAAAGCTCTCTGTCAGTTTGGGATTTTTGCTGCCCAACTCTCTAGTTCGCAAGTGTCCCAGTTGTACATATGTGCCTAAATTTTTTTTACCTTGTTTTCTAACTGATTGCGCTATTCTGCATAATGAATTTGCAGTAGTCAGGTTTTTCCCCATATATTATCTGTTAAGGAAATTATTGAAAAATAAGTTTATCTAGTTTTAAGCAGATTGTATCTATTGTTTATGTGGAAACACAGTTTTTCCACTTGCAAAATATGGATATTGGAAATGAGTTTTCTATACAACAAAGTGTAATAAAGCTGAAGTACTGTAAAGTTCGTTTTTACTACGTTCATCTGTTATTCTATTGTTCCACTGTACAGTTGTCTGATGACTTCCTAATTTTGGGGTGTCAAAAAAGCAATGTGCAGGACCACTTCCTCCCCTTAATTTCTTTTAAAGCTGTGCCTGTGATCCTCGATTTTCCAACACCCATCAGCCTCAGATAGCATGGCTATTGGTTAGGAAAGGTGATAGTTGTAGTCCAAAGCATTTGGAAGGTACCAGTGTGGGGAAGGCTGTACTAAATTATAGTTTACTACAGGGGTCAGACTATATTTTGGGAAAAAATATATGAAAGAATTCCTGTGCCCCACAAATAACCCAGAGATGCATTTTAAATAAAAGCACACATTCTACCCATGTAAAAACACCAGGCAGGCCCCACAAATAACTCAGAGATGCATTTTAAATAAAAAGACACCTTCTACTCATGTAAAAACACGCTGATTCCCGGACCTTCCGCGGGCCAGCTTTAGAAGGGGATTGGGCTGGATATGGCCCCTGGGCCTTAGTTTGCCTACCCATGGTTCACTATTATAAGAATGAGCCTAAACAACCATTGGGCTGTGTTCTAGCAGGGCCACAAGATGGAGTTCAGAAGCTTTTGCTTCCTTTTTTTTATCAACTGTAGCTTGATGTGTCATTTGAACTCAACAAACACTGATTTATCTTAAGCATGGTTTGTTTGAAACTACTGTTTAAGCTTTGGATATAGAATTAACTGTGGTTCAATTGGAAGTTTAAAACCTGATCTCCTTGAAGGAGATGGGAGAGGAGAATATGAAAGCTTGAGGTTTGTGTAGGTTCGTTTCCATCTTGCTAAAACTATGGTTTTAGTTGGAATCCGGCCATTGTCACTGCTAGTTTTAAATGGTTACAAATTCAACAGTCTCTAGTTCTGTAAGTTTTGGTGAATCTGCTACAGCGTAAGGAAAAAGCCTGTTCTACATCCTTGCCTTTTTTCTTTGTCTCCTTTTCACAAGAGGGTTTGGTTTGAATAACCTTCTAGACCTTTTTCCTTTTGTAATTACAAGTCTGCACCAGCATTTGGGCCATGCTGCCACCCCATCAGACAACAATATGAGGAGGTTTTCTTTTTGCAAACACATGCCATTTAGAAATAAAACATCTATTGTGACAAGGCTTTCTGAGTAAGGCAAGGTCTAAGGTAGTATTTTTCCTTGGAGTTGATATGCACCGGAAACACTTTTGTCTCTGTAAGAATGTATTTAAGCAGACCTTGGCATGTTTTGACAGGCAAAAAATAAAGGCCCAATAAAGAATATGAATACTATGAAAAACTGAAAAAGTTGCTTGATAATTAGTGGTAATCCCATTTCTTGTTAATTCAGGATGAACAGAGAAATACAGACAATTACAGCAAGATTTGGATTGTAGAGGCCAAACATTAGATGTATCTTTTTTTAAAAAAAAAAAGGAAAGAGAAGAAAATGATTGAAGACCTCTTTGTTAGCACTGTTTCAATTTTTATTTATTTAGTCAATATAATGCATACAAATTGAACATGGATGCAGCAGTGTTTGCTTCTGAGATGGAAGTAGGTATGCTAAGATCAGTTTCTTTTAGCCTTGTGGCTCCGCAGGTAGCTGCTTCACTTCTCCATGTATACAGAACATGTGACTGAAAATTGTAACATAGGAATATTCACATATCTGAAGGAGCTGCTCATGCATATAAATATCTGTATACCTGGAGGAGTCTATAGCTCAGCCTGGACACTGAGGTCCTCCTCCGAGGGTCTTCTGATGGTTCCCTCACTCTGAGAAGTGAAGTTATAGGGAACCAGGCAGAAGGCCTTTTCGGCAGTGGCACCCTCACTGTGGAATGCCCTCCCAGCAATGTCAAGGGGATAAAGAACTACATAACTTTTAGAAGACATCTGAAGGCAGCCCTGTATCAGAAAGTTTTTAATGTTGGATATTTACTATGTTTTTATATGCACTGTAAGATGCCCATAGTGGCTAGGGAAACCCAGCCAGATGGGCGGGGTATAATTCATAATAAAAATTATTATTAAATGTAAAAGAAATAGAATTTTTTTAAAAAAATCAGAATCCCTTATTAACTTTCTGATGGCACCATCTGCATGTTTGACTAAGTGGTAGATGGAAGATCTGCCTTTCCTGCTAATACTGCTGAAAAGTTGCTAACTTGATACATAGGCTGTGTTATCTTGGCCAACTTATAAACAAGTCTTGTGGCCCCACACATAGCAGCTTCAGCCCTCCCATTACATGAGGATTAAGTCTGAAGTATTCAGTTAAGTATAGCATTATGAAGTAGATAACTATGGTTAATGGCTTTGGAACAAGCAGGGTATGCAGAGCCAGGATGACTCCATATCCTGGCTTGTTCTGAAGATGTTAACCATGGTTTCTCAGTTTGAATGGCCTGTTTGTGTAGTAGTCAAGAGTGAAGTAGTTGCATGTGAGTGCACAAGGCTCATTCGTATCTCAGCTTATTGCTCTCTACAGTCTTTAAACCCGATTTTCATAACAGATGTGAAAGGAGATCCATCAAGCAATATCACCAAATTGAAGTCAGTCTGTCCTCAAGGTTGACTGATATGAAAATCAGTAGAGAAGCTGATAAATACTATTGGATTCTATTTTGGATCTTTGATTTAATATATTGCTGCAATGTTTATGGTTTCTAAAAACTTGGAGTCTTGTATATCAGGGAATTCATCTTTCTGCAGCTACAACTGTGCCATCTGCGCACAAGAGCAAGGGATCAGCTGACTTGCAGGAATCCCAAGGTCTTCATGTATGCAAAGATTTTTAGGGGGGAAATCTAAGAGTAGAAACCAAAAAATGACCCAATGGTGATTGAGCATACCTTGTAGTCATAAAATGTGGCTGACTGTTGGAGGGAGAGACAAATCAGAAAGGGTGTGGAATGCAATGGAGTAATCTAGTACAGTGGTACTTCAGGTTACAAACACCTCAGGTTACAGACTCCGCTAACCCGGAAATAGTACCTCGGGTTAAAAACTTTACCTCAGGATGAGAACAGAAATTGTGTGCTGGCGTTGCGGTGGCAGTGGGAGGCCCCCTTAGCTAAAGTAGTACCTCAGGTGAATAACTGTTTCAGGTTAAGAACGGACCTCCGGAACGAATTAATTTCGTAATCAGAGGTACAACTGTAAAAGAAATGACTGGCTGTCTGGGACCCTGAACAGAAGCGGGCTACACTGCAACGTTGTTTTGCAAGTCAAACATGCTGCATGTATATTCCACAAACACCAAGATTTGATGTGCATTGCATTTTATTTTAAATAATGACTGGAAAAGTCTGCTAGTTGCAATTTAAATCTTCAGAATAATGTTCTGTAGCTTTAGTTCAGAAAAATAATCTCTTAAAATCTGTTTAATTTCAAGCATTCATGAAGTTTGAGGGATAGAACTGCCAAATGTAATGCTTTCAGTATAACAAACAGATGTTCTGGGAATGATGCACAAACAAACTGTATATAAAATAGAATGTGTACCCTTTTAAAACTCTTGACAATAGAATACCTGGAATGGATGTCTGTACTAGGTTTCTGAGATCCTGAACCTGCAAGATGGTCTTGGTGTGAAAAACTGCCATGATACTGTTGGAATTATTTTAGTGTCTCCCTTGGCACCTAAGCCCCTGGAAAGATCATTTAATAGACACACACTTGGCTGAAAGAGCAGTACTGGAAAAAATGTAAGAGTGACTGAAGCAGTACTGGAAAAAATGTAAGAATCCCAAGTAGTGTGAAGGAAATGGGCACACAAAAATCTCTGTATTGGAAAAAGGGTAGTTTATTGAACCTGGAAGTGCAATGCTTATGGCAGCTTTCATTAATTGGGTGTTTCCACATAAATCCATTGAACCATGCTTGAATTTAGCGGTGTGTTTGTTTTTCATTAAGCTAGGCCTGTAGATTTTTTTTTTTTAATTTGGTGTTTCTGAAAAACCACAATGGATTTTCAAAGCTAGTTGTAGTTCAGGACTGTTCTAAATTTTAATGAAACGTCACAAATGAAAACCATCCCTTCTGATACAACTTTGTAATTAAATTTATATCCAGTATGGCCTCCACATGCCAATAACCACATCTAACAATGGTTCTGTTTCTACAGCGCTATAGTCCTAGATTCATAGTATACAGCTGAATAGATTCTGTATTATATTCTCATGCATAAAACTGGGGCTGGAGTTACTAAATGTTAAAAAGATCATTTTCTCTTCCTCATGTATTGGGCAGCTAGCCATGGGCATTGCATGAGATGTGATATCTTTTATGGAACCCATATGTATGTTTACTGTTGGCATGTTACTGCTAAAGCAGTACAAAAAAAAACAAAATCCTAGCCCCAGCTTTCTAGCCAAATAGTTTCCCCTTTGTAGTGGTTATTTATGGGTTGGGTTTCTTGTTTCATCGGCTTCTAGGACTTTTCATCACTAAGAACTGCACTGGAATCATGCCAGGGGCCTGAGGATTCCATTTAATCTGCATAAGTGAAAGTTTCATAAGCCTTTGAATTGACCTTATTCCTAGTTAGCTGTTTGCTTGTTTTTGCCTCCATATAATGACTAATCTGCCCCCTGCAAGTTTGGTAGGGAGACATGCATCCTCCATTTGACCCAAAGTTTCTCCTGTAGTTGTGAGACAAAAACGGTAATCAGAAAATGATTGTGGACAAAGTAAGCATTCAACTTGCAGTAGCATTGATCTGCAGATGGGGGACATAATGAAATCTGCCCCATTTATTACCATGAAGTTTGAATATATCAGGAAGGGCTTTTTATTCCTCAGATGTTGGCTCAAGCAAGTTTTGTCCTTCGTGAATGAAAAGAGTTGGAAGAATGTTAAGCCATAGCCACAGGAAAAAGGTGACTAGGGAGAGGGCAGGCTGAGAATTTCAGAGAGAGAACGTATAGTCTTAAATATTGAGAGGGGATATTACTGTGTTTGCAATAACTACTGTTTTCTATAATTAATTAATGATTGCAGTTGCCATGCCTCCTGTAGCCTCTGCACCATAGAATTGGGATTGTTGAGCAGAATTGGGAGTTCTGAGCAGATAGCAAATGACTGTTGATAAATTTCAGTCAACCATAGTTAGCTTATTCTGCATTTGGAGCACAGCCATGGTTTGGGTTCCAAGCCTTGATTACTGTAGTGCAAATTAAATTTAAGGTTAATGGAATGCATTTGTAAAATCCAAGTAGGATGTACGTGAACATGTTCATATGTATCCTCTCAAGGAGCAGCAATTTAGGTACCTGTGCAAAAATTTTGGCAATAAAGACTTCATCTTGGTAACTGGATGAATCACAGTGAACAGAAGTAGTTTACTCCCTATTGTTTTGGCACTGCAGAAGCGGAGTACTGTACTTTACTTTGGGGATTTCAGTGTTTCAGAAGGTAGATGTGAAAGCACACATAGATGTACTGGTACTTTTTTGCCGTGCCTTTTTGCAAAAGGCTATGACCTCACCCTTCATACACGGAGTGTTATTGTTTTTTTAAAAAAAGATATTTGATTAAAAATTACAGGTGCAATATACAGATTATGAATTTATTTAAGTTTATTTACATAAAATGGAGGTAGGATGTCATAAAATGGAGGTAGGATGTCCATTTATGAAAGCAAGGCATCTCATCCATTTAAAACCTTCAAGGTAATATCCTCAGTGGTAGCAGCAGTGTTAAGTTTGCCATGTTCTCCACATAGACCTGAGGCGTAGGAAATCGTTTCAAAGCCAGGTCTCTCCTGGAGTCTTGGAGCTGTTCAGATACATGGCTTTGGCTCAGCCCCATCTCTACAGCAGTCATTAACTATAATCATGAACACATGAAAACATGACTTTTCTTCAAAGGAAAATGAGAGAGGGCAGCTTGTTGGTGAAATTTTAGAACTTCCTTCTAATTTTCCTTTTGTTTTTACCTGCGGCAGCACTTCTGAAACTCATTTAATTTACATTCCATCATAATCTAATACAGCTTGTTCCATTCCAACTTACTGTGGAATGCCTTTAACATATTACTTTATGCTGTTCCTTTGAAAATTTGTTGTTTCAGGTTCCTCTCGACTTCCTTTGAATGGCAACATTTTGTGTTCTACACGTGCGATGTGTTAAGTTATAAAAGAGGGGGAAATGTTCCTTAGCATCAATTGAATTCAGTAGAATTCAGTAACTGAACTTGTGGGTTTATATACCAAGGTTTGCTGCAAGCAGTATTTATGTATACTGAAGTATTCCTTGAGTGGTATTTTATACAGATTTGGGTAGCTTATTTGAATGCAGAGATGAATTATGTTTATTACAGGCTTGTGACTGTCTCTTTGCCTCAAGCCAGTATAAATCGCCTTCAAGTAGAGAAAATGAATTTGTCTCAGTTTCTTATTTTTCTAGTTTTAATTTCAGTTCTCCACAATTTGAAAATACAGTCTACATGAAAATTCATAATACATATGTGTGGGTTCTCCTAATACAATGGTAAAGTAAAGGTAAAGGTACCCCTGCCCGAACGGGCCAGTCTTGACAGACTCTGGGGTTTGTGCGCCCATCTCACATCTATTGGCCGGGGGCCAGCGCTGTCCGAAGACACTTCCGGGTCACGTGGCCAGCGTGACAACGCTGCTCTGGCGAGCCAGAGCCGCACACGGAACGCCGTTTACCTTCCCGCTGGTAAGCGGTACCTATTTATCTACTTGCCCCCGGGGGTGCTTTCGAACTGCTAGGTTGGCAGGCGCTGGGACCGAGCAGCGGGAGCGCACCCCGCCGCGGGGATTCGAACCGCCGACCTTTCGATCGGCAAGCCCTAGGCGCTGAGGCTTTAACCCACAGCGCCAATGGTACCTCGGGTTAAATACGCTTCAGGTTACATACGCTTCAGGTTACAGACTCCGCTAACCCTGAAATAGTGCTTCAGGTTAAGAACTTTGCTTCAGGATGAGAACAGAAATTGTGCTTTGGCGGCGCGGCGGCAGCAGGAGGCCCCATTGGCTAAAGTGGTGCTTCAGGTTAAGAACAGTTTCAGGTTAAGTACGGACCTCCGGAACGAATTAAGTACTTAATCTGAGGTACCACTGTACATGCATTTCATGTCTGAGAAATTGATCAGTTGCCTACTCTGGATGGGGTTGGCAGGGACGCAGGTGGCGCTGTGGTCTATTCCACTGAGCCTCTTGCCAAGCAGAAGGTTGGCAGTTTGAATCCCACGACGGGGTAAGCTCCCGTTGCTCTGTCCTAGCTTTTGCCAACCTAGCAGTTTGAAAGCATACCAGTGCTTCCTCTAGTGTCGCCATTACCTTTAAAAAAGAATCCTATGTATATGTGCATATTCACTTATTGTCTGCTGCCTTAGGGGACTGTTGCCAGGTTCAAAGGCAGGTTAAAAAAAAATATGAAGATACAGCAATGACCACTCATTTGCTAACGACAGCCAGAATTGGAAAGATACCATCCCTCCATAGATTCCTGGAGAGTCAAATCTGGGATATGGCATATACAGTGGTACCTTGGCTTCCAAACTTACCGTATTTTTCGCACCATAGGGCGCACCGGACCATAGGGCGCACCCAGTTTTTAGGGGGGAATTCAAGAAAAAAAATCTTCCCCCCCCGCAGCCCCAAAGAGCAGCGTACAGGCTGCACACAACCTCTCCCTGCCGGAGGGGTTGCGTGCAGCTATAGAACAAGCCAAGGCAGCGAGCAGTATGGATCCCACTCACTGTACTCACTGTTTTGGCTTCCCCTTTAGCCCCGTGCAGCCTCTTCTTGGCGGAGGGGTTGCGCGCAGCTATGGATCAAGCCAAGGCAGCGAGCGGGATGGATTCTGCTCGCTGTTTTGGCTTCCATTCTGCTCGCTGTTTTGGCTTCCCCTTTAGCCCCATGCAGCCTCTCCTTGGCGGAGGGGTTGTGCAGGGCTTTCCTGGCTTTACTGGGAGGTGGGGGCATTCCCTCACCTCTCCCAAAAGCCCGCAGAAGCCGTGCAACCCCTTTAAAGAGATCGCGGCTTCTCCTGGCTTTTCTGGGAGGTGGGAGAAGGGACTGATGCCGCCAGTCAGTCCCTTCTCCCTCCTGTGGAAAAGCCCACAAGAGTGCACGGAGCTTGTGTGCGGCTCTTGGGGGCTTTTCCCGCCTGCCTCCCCCCTGCATTCGTTCCATAGGACGCACACACATTTTCCCTTGCTTTTTAGGAGGGAAAAAGTGCGTCCTATGGTGCGAAA
Source organism: Podarcis vaucheri (assembly GCF_965113315.1). Taxonomy (NCBI): domain Eukaryota; kingdom Metazoa; phylum Chordata; class Lepidosauria; order Squamata; family Lacertidae; genus Podarcis; species Podarcis vaucheri. The sequence continues at coordinate 43,456,477 of NC_138760.1, read as the reverse complement.
AATACGGTAATCTGTTCCGGAAGTCTGTTCTTAAACCAAAACCATTCTTAAACCGAGACCCGCTTTCTCTAATGAGGCCTCCCGCCGCCGGTGCCCTTCCACTGTTCGGATTCCGTTCTTAGACTGAGGTAAAGCTCTCAAACCGGGACACTATTTCCAGTTTTGAGGAGTTTGTAAACCGAATCATTCTTAAACTGGACTGTTCTTAAACCGAAGTACCACTGTATGATCAAGTTGACAAATCTGGTTAAAGTAAGAGAGGGTAGGCAACAAGAAAATGTTTTTAGTGAGAGAAGGAGTTTATTTCTTATTGGAATAAGAAAATGCAAGTGAATCCATATTCTCTGTTGGGGGAAAATTAAAACTCTGGGGAAGGAATTCATCATAGTGCTATGACAATTGTTCCATCAGCGCAAAAATTTCTGCTGCCAGATGGAGCCATTCCCCCTCTCCTCCCCCTGTGTGCTGTTCTGGGGGCTCACCTGACCCCCTCAAGCCAATTGTGGGGTGGCTTGGGGAAGAAAAACCCATTGCACAAGTGGAAACCATTTAATGGACTTCTGCTGGCAGAACTCATTAGTTGAATCTGGCCCTCAAGAAGTACAAACTCAAGAAGTGTCAAGGAAACTAAGAAAAAAAACAACTGCTTCTTTTTGAATAGAAATAGTAAAAGCAGTTAGATGATTCCTGGTAAATATTTATTGAAATGCAAATCTATAACAACATTTTAGAGCAGACTTCCTCAACCTCGGCCCTCCAGATGTTTTTGGCCTACAACTTCCATGATCCTTAGCTATAAGGACCAGTGGTCAGGGATGCTGGGAATTGTAGTCTCAAAACATCTGGAGGGCCAAGGTTGAGGAAGCCTGTTTTAGAGATACTATGATCCAAAAACATAATGTTTTGCAGGTTGTGTATTTAACCTTTTCTGTTGTTTTCATAATCAATCAATCAAACACCCACCCACCCCTTATCCCTATTATGGAGCCTTCTGGTGCTGTGTATTTGCCATGCTTAGTGGACACAGTTTGCTGCATTATGAGGATTTTTGGACTAACCCAGAAAAGTGTTGCTTTATGTTCTTGGCAATCCAGCACTTAGTAATACCATTAGAGTATTGTATAGTTTGGGCACTGCCTGTTGGCAAGTTTGTATACTTCCATTGTGCAATAATAACTGCAAAGGAACACTTCTAAAAACAAAGTGGGAGTGACAAATAAGCCCTTTGTTCTGTTTTCAAACTTGGGGCATTTTTTTTTTTAAGTCCAGTGATTGCAGCAATGCTAGACATAAAGATGTTGGAAGATGTTTAAACTGTTGGTAAGAAACCTGCTGTTAACCTTAAAGTAACCAAAGATTGTGCAATTTTTTGTAGGCCAAAAATTCAGTCCTTTGTTTGAAGCTTCTGTCTCCCTACTACTGACCTAGTGTCTATGTTCTGATATAGCTCTGTGGCTCAATGTGCTGTTCAAGCATCAGGGGCTGCATATCTATGAAAGTGGATTCCATCTAACACATCTGGTCCACTGCTATTGTTTTGTCATCTGTACAATGCACACTCCTGCTTTGAAGGGGAAAAGTTGTTTCTCTCCTGTTGGCTCTGTGTGACCATTCAAAATGGGTATACTTTAAGTGGCAATGCAGGTTCTGGGAAAATATGAAAGGACCTTATATTTTTCATCTTTGAGCTTTGTTGTACGTGCATGGCTTGGGCACCAAGGGCCACGATTTCAAAGGAATTCAAGACTCCACAGTTCAGGGTCAGACTTTCAAAAGGTCTTGGATCCCCTTAGAACATCAAAGAGAGTGGGCAGGCTTTCAAATGAGTTCAGTATTTATGGAATACATCTAACAATCTGCTCTTTATTTAGGTTTTTAATTAATTTAGCCTTTCATTCTTGACAAAAAGTTAATTCCGTCTTTAGGTGCCAATTTGAAATTGTGTTGGAAATCTGGGTTTACAAGTGGAGGCTTTCTCATTTCATAGCATCTTTCTTGAGGCAACTTGATAATCACACGTGGCAGACTTGTTGCTGCAGAGGGCAAGGCTTAGAACCAGTGGGTAAAAATGTCAGGGAAGGTTTTTTATATTTTTAGGATGGCTTTTAAGTTGCATAAAATCCAGAACAGTAAAGCAATATGAAAGAGGTACAACAGATAGACAGTATCCTTAAAACAATTCAGTACAAGTTAAAATTCATTGGGGGAAAAATTATATTTAAAATTCACCTGGGGAAAAAGGTAACAAGATTAGACACAAAGGTAAGCCTTCCTTGGGAATGCATTCCACAGACAGGTTGCCACCACTGAGAAGGCCCTCTCCCAACTCACCATTCATCATGCTTTAAATGACAGGGTCATCTAGATATGACCTCGTTGAACAGGTAGGTTCATGTTTCTGTGGACCTGTGGATGCTCCAAGGGCTGGTAGACAATATCACCTCCAGGTAGTGTGACCAATGCTCCATGACATCTGGAGGGACACAGGTTTCCTAACCCAGGACTATATTATCCTCCAGGTATTCGGGTCCCAACTAGTGAATGGCTTTAAAAGTAAGCACCAATATTTTGAATTGTGCTTGGAAGTGGGCTGGAAGCCAGGACATCAGCAAGAGATTTTCTTCATTGCTGGGTCCCAGGTAACAGCCTAGTACAGGCTTCCTCAAACTTGGCCCTCCAGATGTTTTGAGACTACAACTCCCATCATCCCTGACCACTGGGATCATGGGAGTTGTAGGGATCATGGGAGTTGTAGGCCAAAAACAGATGCAGGGCTGAGTTTGAGGAAGCCTGGCCTAGTAGCTGTAGTTTGATTCCATTTCCTGATTAGTCTTCAAAAGCAGGCCAGTGTGCAGCACCTGGGTCTAATGTACTCAGGCATCAATAACTATGGCCAGGTTGTTCCAATCTAGGAGGGATTGCTTTTGGTTAGCTGCAAAAAAAAAACTGTCAGTGCCGCAGAAGCTACTTTGGTCTCCAGAACAAACATTGGACTTGTGAGTATTCCCTGACTGCTAATCTGATCCGTTAGGGGAGAGCATATATTCATAGCAAGTCAAACAACATGTACAGAAGTCATTCTTTGAGACATGATCTCTCTAGGTTTGAAATGGTTTTTATTTTATTATTATTATTTATTTTATATTTTTATTTGTACTTATTAAATTTGTATGCCACCCTTCATCGGAAGATCACAGGGCAATTCACAACATAAAAAATATGAGAACACAAAATACATAATAGAACAAAAAACAACCAATAGCCTCTGCCCCCACAAACACATGGTTTAAGTAGTTTGTGAACCTTGCTAATTGGCAAGTATGTAATACAAAATTAATACAATCTAAATTTTAATCTATGTGGGATATCTTGTCCTTTCAGCTGCAGAATATTTTAGGTGCAACAGGCATACATTGGAAATAGGATTTTGCTTTTAATCTTCAGTTTATAAGCTTTCTGGTAACATAGAGACAGGATATATTAAAAGGCTGCTCTTATCTTCAGGGCTCTTGCTTAATTGCCACTTCATATATTTTCCTAAACTCCCTCACAGTGTTTGTTTCATGCTTCTAACAGGAAATCAAATATTGATTTTCTGCATACTTATACAGAGTGAATTTATGCAGCAGATTTGCTTTGAGAGTAATATTTCATTAAGCCAGAAACTCTCATGATTTAGCAGTATTTAAAACACTCCCTTTAGATTTTTGTTGACTTTATATCTGAAAGTAAAGGAAGAACAACAATCAAAATCACTTTGGGTTGGCTTTTGTTTGTTTTTCTGCAGCAGTGTATGAAAGAACAATTTGAAAGAGCCATTTCAGCCACGTTTTAAAGAAGAGACCAAAGGACAGAGATCTTCATATTTTGGTCCTTATTTTTCACAAGAGCCAATGGCAGTTAGAAATGAAAGACTGGGCATCAAAAACACATCAACTTTGCTGTTATAGGTTATGATGCACACTACTTGAAATAATGGTCTGAAGAGGACCTTGTTACTGTTTATACACATGATGATGGTGATGCCAGTTTCCTCAAGAACTTCATATGCATGCATGACAGTAATGATCCACTTGTTCTGTTTTCACGTTTTTGTTTACAATATCTTTGCTCCCCTCAGCCTCACTTTCTGCTAGCCCCATACTTTTTCCTTGTGTATATTTTCCTTCTATGCATTCTTATTTAGTTAAGCTGTGTCTGGTCATTGGTACCTGTGGCAGACAGTCAAGTGCTTGTCATGTGCAGAAAGCTGAGTAGGAGGGACATCCTAGGCAGGGACTTGGGCAAGTTGTAGTACTGTCAATATAGTGGTCAACATAGGTGCTGGGGCCCTGGTTGTGCTAGCCCTCCACGTCCCCTGGTGCTTTGTGGTTTTTAGCATCTTGGCTCAAAGTTTGGGAAAACTATGCTACTTCTCTTATGAAGCAAGACACTATGCACTTTTGTGGGTTTTGAGCATGCTGCCACATTCAGGTTGTAAGGAATCTCTCTCCCCCATTCAAATTGCTTGATTGCTTTTCTTATTAATGGAATCATTTGTGCCCAAACCTGTTGCCAGCAACCACCGTGGTTGGGCAAATTGCAGGGTCCACTGGGGTTCATGCTAGTTGCTCACGTCTTGTGTTATATATTATTACATTTTGGGTGCCTGCCTTCTCTTTTCCTCCATCTCTGATGTAGTGGGGCCCAAGGGCAGTATAGTGGTACCTTGGGTTAAGTACTTAATTCGTTCCGGAGGTCCGTTCTTAACCTGAAACTCTTCTTAACCTGAAGCACCACTTTAGCTAATGGGGGCCTCCTGCTGCTGCTGCGCCGCCGGAGCCTGATTTCTGTTCTCACCCTGAAGCAAAGTTCTTAACCCGAGGTACTATTTCTGGGTTAGCGGAGTCTGTAACCTGCAGCGTATGTAACCTGAAGCATATGTAACCCGAGGTACAACTATGGGATAATGAAAATGGCACTTGTATTGTGAACACTGTCTGGCATGTAAATAAAGGAGGGGGTGGGTGGGGGAGACTTTGTACCTGATAGTGTGCAGAGGGTCCCTTGTCTAGGATCCCCTCAAACTCAAATTAAGCCTTTCAGTTTTGCCCACTGCCATGTATTTAAAAGAAAATAATAGCAATTAATAAAAACAGTTAAAATAGAACAGCAAGAGATTATATCTTTTTTTCATCCATTCATTCTTTTAAGTAGAGGCGGTTTTAGAAAAGAAATGGAGATGCTACCTGAGATGGCATTTTTGGACATGTTCACCTCAGGTTACAGGCTACATTTGGGAAATGCGGAGTTGCTATAGATTGCTTCAAGTGCTTTCTTAAAGCAAGAGTTGCTTATATCAAATGGAGCAGAGGCCTCACTAAAGAAGAACAAGAGCATGTATATTAAACCATGAAGACTGGATGTTTTTGGCCGGAATCAAGTAAGTTGTTGCACTAGCAGAAGCCAGTGCAATGAGTCCCGCCAGCGCAACAGGGCTTAATCTCCCCCTACCCCCCCCCCATGCTCATCCCAAATCCGCTCAGGTGAGTTGGGACTTAAGTTTAAATTACTGACATGAGTGCAGTAGTAAACTTTTCTTTATTGACAGTGGATGTGCTTGGACTGTACTTATTGATCTCTACCAATTTCTTTCTTTTGAAAACCGCAGCAAATCAAGCTCTCATATTGGGAACAAAGCCATAGTAGAGCTCAGGATAAGGAATTATTGCTTTTTGAGGTGTTTCTTGAAGTGGGATCCAAGATGTCAATTGTTTATTGAAAGAGCAAGCTATTCTCATGGCTGTATCTTGGTATTCACAGAAAAAATATAATTGGCTATATCATTATGTTATGAGAAGTTGAATAAAATCACTTTTTAATTGTAGGAGCACCTGGGTTTTGTATTAGGGAAAAATTGCTCACGAAAGGTGTCCATTGAAAGCTCAGATTGGCTTTCTTTTTTGGGGGATGTTGTTGGACAGGATTTAAAGGAAACTTTGAACAGTTATAGCAGACCTAAGTTATAAGCATGTTTATTCAGACTCGCTGAGCTCAATCAGCTTTACTCCCTGGTGCGTTCAGGAGTGTACTGTTGAAAGTGTTTTCACAGCGATTCCCTCTCTACAGGTAACCAAGGGAACTGTTACTCTGGGAAGTGTATGGCATGGGTCTGGTGAGATGTTTAAAAGAATTTTCAGCACCCTCACTAAATTACAATGCGCAGATTTGTTTGGGGGAGATCATACCAGTTAAAATGAGTTCTGTAGTGCAGTGTTTGGTAGTGCAGATAGGCCCTTTGTTTTGGCATCGTGAATCTCGCTTTCTGAAGCCCAGGTGATCCTTTAGACTTCCTTTTGTACCCAAACCCTGTGCTTACACTGAACTGGATGCTTTAGAAATGTTACTTTCTTCTGAACTATTCTGCCATATCGGCAGGAATACTTGGGCTGAAGTCGTTGAGATTAGAATCTCCTAAATCCTGGTTAATCTATTTCAACTGGCTCATTGATTGGACTGCTAGTATATTTACCCCAGAGTATTGTGCATATCAGAGGCAGCTTTAACCTGGTGCCTCTTCATTATATAGTGTTTCAAGGGTCTGAACATAGCTAAAACCTGGTTGCTTTGCATTACTGCTTTTCACAACTTGGGGTGGAACAGCTAACATTCTGCTCTAATTGGAAACCTGGCCATAAGAAAGCCAGTATTAAGACTAATCTGTCACCTCCTGGCAGCTGTTCATTAATTTATATTTGTGTAGCTTTGGCCGGGTCAGTCTGCTTTGTGTACAGAAGCTAAGCTTTCTTATCTTTTTGTTATGGAATTCCTTTCAAACAGGCAGAGCTGTGTTTGCCCAGCACTTCGCAGCTTTTCCCACCTACTTCTTCCATTTTGTCCCACCCCCACCACACTTAGTTCTTGTCTGTACTTTAAAGCTTATTTTGTAAATCCTATGAAATGAAAGAGTCTGAGAGCGCATGTATATATCCACACACATGTGCGTATGCACATGCACACACATTCTTTGTCAAATCAATATGAAATGCTCAGTTCTTAAACAAAAAGCAAGCTATCTACCATTAGTTTTGGATGGGCTTCTCCCAATTTTGCGGTAACACAAAGGCTTGCTCCCTATGAATTATTAGGAAGAGATGCACCCCAGGGGTCTTTGTGAATGGAAACATTAGTGAGCAGTCATGATAGAAACATTTAAAAACTGCTGCTCAAGCATGGAAATTTGATTTGCGTACTTAACAAACTACATCCCCCACTATACATGTCAGTGTTGTGACCAGACAGTTGATTGAACTTCAGTTGATATTATTCTCCAGCAACCAAACACTCGTGTCGCATGGCAGATCAAATATTATACAGTTAAAAGACTCTTCATACTATGACATTTGACAGTCCACGGTGCATTTCAGGAATGCCACAGCTTGTGACCAGCCAAGCATTGGTCCTGCCAGAAGGTTGTCAACCTTCATGAGTTAGCTGGAACTGCAGATAAAAAGCAAAATATGAGAGGGTTCTTGCTCCCCAGGCCAAGTGACGATCTATGGCTGGCATGCTGTGCTTCACTCCATGGGTTACAAGTTGAGCAAGTTTTGATATGTACACAGTTACATTAAGATTGTTTTATGAGTGAACAAGACTTTGATCATTAGAACCAAAGCTCGGAATTTGTAAGTCACTTCGCCTAATGTTAATTTTGTATTCAGATAGCATCTCCGAAGTCTGTAAGCAGAAGGGCGCAGCAAGTGTGAAATGTCAGTAACAGTGCAATTAGCTCAAGATCTCTTTTGTTTACTTTGGATACATAATTAGTGGGAAAGACAAGACTAGCTTGGGGGGCCCTACTGGCCACCTAGATAAGCAAATAGATGGAACTGTACGTGTATATGCTGCTTTGGCAGTCCAATCTGATAACATTAGAAAAGCCATCACAGCTGTCGGAATGAAAATGTCTAAACAAAACTGCTGCACTCACTTAAAGGGTATTGTAGTTTTTAACTATGTATGTGACTTGATATGTCTTTAGGATGCATGGTTAACTGCTCCTTGTATCTGTAAAGTTGATGGATGGGGTAGATTGCAGTGTAAACTCTGTTAGTAGTAGCATTTCCTATGTTGAGAGTCGTGGTACATTGATACCATGTGCATAAAATCATAGAATTGTAGAGTTCAAAGGGATAACGAACCACTGCATTAGTAGCACCAAGGTGACTTCCCTGGGGTGCAAGCCCGAGTAGTGTGTATGGAGGTCCTGGGCTGCCCAGATGACAAGTTTCCCCCTCTCGGCCTCGATGATGCTGTCCAAAGGAAAGCGCAACAATACATTTGGCACCAGCTTGGTTAATGCTGAAGGTTATTGCTGCAGGGCCTTCTTCTCTCTTCAGAAAATGTCTGAAATTATTTAACTGTTTTAATGTTCTGTTATCTATACTTCCTAAAGGTAATGTCTGTTTGTACTTTCAGATTATAGGTTGCCAAATTGAGAGAGAGCCAGCAGAGGCAACTGAGCGATACACTCGATGGATCAATAATCTAACCTGTGAGCAGCTTCTTACTCAGGTATTTTCCATTTATCTTTTTCACCTTGAGATGCCAGAAGGCTGATTGCCATCTATTTATTCTGTTTTATGCTGTTTACTCACTTAGCTTGAGTACCCAGGAAGTGGAAGTGTACTTATATAAATCTACCAGGTAGCAAGAGCTAGACAGTATAAGTGTATTTCTATGTTCTTAAAATGATTATAATAGGGAGGAGAGAAGGTATAGAAAGCAGCTGTACTCCTCATATTTCTTGTTCCAAACTGTAGGTGGACAGAATCTATACCATGATCACTGCAGTTGGGCTGCACTTCATTACTTACAAGTATCATCACTTTAGCTTCTTTCACAAAATGATATTTTTGATTCAGGCTTCTATGCCTAATTATGCAGAGCAGTTAATCTATTGACATAGAAACTAGGGTAGACATTATTATACGCTTTGTTAGATTTAGATTCTTTGGGAGAGCCAATGTGGTGTTGTGTTTGGCGTACTGGACTCTGACCTAAAGTGATCTGCTGTTCAAGTCCCTGGTCAGCTATAAAGCTCAGTTGGTGACTCTGGGCCAGTCGTTCCTTTTTATGCTTGGCCTGGTCTACCTCGCAGGGTTGTGGTGAGGATATCCTTCATCTGTGCATTTTACACTGAGCTCATTGGAGGAAGGATGGAATACAAACACGATTAAGAGGAATAATTCATTGTTGTCCTGCTATCTTATTTGCCTAAAAAATAGGTTATGAAGACAGTGCAGAATTGTGATAGGCCATGCTAATTACAAATGTGAAAGGAACAGGAAACACAGAGAAATACAGCAAAGAGAACATGATTTTTAAATCTTCATCATGTTGACGCTGCTGCCGATAACCAAATACCAGCACAACTGTTCTCTTTCTAAGTTACATTGTTGTAGTTGAAATGTTCGTCACTAAAGTCAAACCAAGTGCTAGGCACAGAGAAACAGGGCAATAACTTTCGAAAATGTAAGAAACAGTTGTTCTCATTTGTTTCTGCCGAAATAAAATTTCCAGTTTCATTGGCTACTTTTTCAAAGAGAGGATTCCCCCAAAGAGCAAATAGTTACTCCTTTTTCAACGTGTAATAATAGCCCTGTTTAAGTTGGAACATTGATTTGACATTTAAGTACCCATACACATATCTATATATGCTCATTCCAATGACATGATTAGAACAGCATTGTTAATAACAAGTGGTGCCCTTTAATTATTTTATGATTCTTGTGGAGGGCAGTAGGCAGCCTTCCAAAGCACTGAAAAACCGAGGAAATGTGTTTGTGATCTGCCACTGCAGTATCTTCAGTGTGGTAGCACCAGGGTCATGGAACTCTCTACCTAATGAAAATAAGTTGTGAGTTGTAGGCACCAATTTAAGATTTTGTTGTTTGAGCAGGACTTATTTTGAAAACAACCTACTATTTTTATAACTTTGCCACATAACCCATTCTGTACCTCTCCCTCCAAAAAAATAATAATTGAAATATAGTTTGCTTTGGTTTTATTGTTATGTTCTTTGGGCCTTAACTGGGATCTTGTACACCAAATGGATATAAATATTTAAAATGAATGAAGATTCTTTCCCCTCTCTGCCTTCAGCTCTGAATTCCTTGAGTCTCAGGAACTAGTTTAGGAACTTGAAGTGGGGGTGGGGGGTAGAGGTGTTGGATGTGGTTGCCATACTGAGCTCTTTCCTACACACACCCTTATTTTTTTCTACAAGTCTGTGGATCCAACCTTCCAAGTGTCTTAACATAGCATCTCTGTGTGTATATATTTAAGTATGTGGGGAGACTAGTTAGTGTGCTACAAATTTTTACCATGGCTAGTATTATGGCTTCCATATATAATAGCAGCATTCAGAGACATTGGATTATATCCATATTTATGCAAGGTCGGGTATTTGATGGGAAGCTACCATATTTTAGTTCATTTGAGGGTTGAATAATTCTGGCCTTTCCTGAGGTGGCTGAAATAATTTTTACTATTGGTTTCCCACTAATACCCTGCTAGGTACAAAAGTGTTCTTTGTTTTTTGTTAGGTTTGATTTTTGCTGCTATTAATAGCCCATGTCATCAGATCAGTGGTGTGTTCTGTATTTGTGCATGCTCAAGTTTATGGAGTAAGAAAAAGAGGGTGGGGAGAAGAAAAATATATATTTTGCCTGTCAAGAAATTCAGTAGTATCTCGAGAGTGGCTTTATATAACTGACCCTTTTACTGGTCAGCAAATACTTATTTGGAATTCTTGAAATGCAGAAACCCAGGACAAATTATCTCTAAGTGAGATGCTTGTGTGATTTGAAACCAACATAATTACCTTAGCAACAGATTGTTTCCTACCTAATGCAACAATCACTGGATGAAAAAAAGTTTGGCAAACGCAAGTACATTTATGGAAGAAACCCATTCCATTTTCAGGGAAATATGTGTATTAGCAAAGTATGATGAGGGATCTAATGTCTGGGTCATGGCAGACCATCACAGTGTGTCTTAAGAAGCACATATTTGGGGCTTAGATTTTGTGGTATTCTGGCAGGAAGACAGGTATTTTTAATTTTTTTAGGCTTAAGTTTCTCAGAAGAGGAATAAATCTATGCTAGGTTTCATATTGTAGGAACTCTTGTTTCATTTCCTCACTGCTCTAATGTTAGCAGCAATCATGCAAGTTTCAGGGTGATAAATATAATGCAGGGAAATGTTCATGTTGCACCTTCAAACTAACTATCTGGTGACATCTCCGAAGTATGAAGCAAAATACATTGTACATGTATAAATTATACATGATTATACGGTATAATCAATAGTACATACTATAGAACGAGGCACTGATATTTAATGTCAGTTTCAGTGAAAGACTCACAAGAAAATGCCTTCTCGGAATGGAAGTACATACTTGAGTGGTCCTCAGATGAATTTTGTGTCAGATGAGCAATCGAGGCAGAAAAAAGATTTGGAAATAATGATCTGTGGAATATCCCACATCTCCATTTTATTGAATTGGAAAATGCTTATCTGTAGAGAAGTTTTTTCTTAATAGCCAACTTGATTAAACAACTAAAATGATATCAACATACTGCTTGAATTGAGGGTGAAAAGGAAAGCAACAAGTTCAGGGGCATTCACCAGGTTATATTTCTGTGGATCATTTCAGTCACTTTTAATGGAAATTGATTTGAGCTTATATAGAGTTAAGAGGAATGAGAATTGATGTGAAAGAAATCGAGTTTGCCTCTAGAATGGGAAGCTGACTCTGAATATTGATATAGTAGTTTCTAGTCAAGCGACTAGATGGATTGTTGAGGGAGGGAAGCTAAGCATATTGAAACATCATTAAATTTTGTTAGGCCAATGACTGTGTGAGGTGAAAAGATATTTATTGATTGGAGTTTAGAAATTACTTATTGTAACAGTTAAGAGTGGATTTTTGATTAATTTTAAAATGCTGATATTTAATATTATTCTATATTATTTTAATGAATGTTGAATGTTATTTTATTTGCATATTGTATATTGTATTATGCATATTGTCTTGTTTGTATAATGTTAGCTGCTCTGGGCCCAGCTTTGGCTGGGGAGGGCAGGATACAAATAAAATTTAAGATGATGATGATGATGATGATTATCCCAGGCCATTAAGGCAAATGGGTATGAGTGGAACAGGAATCCTTTATGAGCAGGGTGGCAAAGCTGCCAAGGGTCACAGAAGTTATGGTTGCGAAGGAGCTCTGTGAAAGACTTACCAGTTTTGAGAGCTTAGAAGTGGAGCCTTTGTGGTCAAGCATTAGGGTTCAGACACTCATTCAGGTGTGCTAAAATTATTTCACCATCATGAAAGTCTTGTAGAGTTTTTTTAAAAAAAAACACAAAATCAACCTGTAATAGGAGCATAAAAACAACCAACTGTGTGCTTACCTGCCCTTAGAGAGCTCTTTAGTAGAAGGAACCTGCCTCTTGGGTGTGCCAGTGAGTTTTTAACAACGAAGGGGCACTTCAGTGCAATAAGCATCAAGCCCCCCCCCCTTGATTTAGAAGAGTTGGAGAGCAGAGTTGATCACTAGTCATTTACTTTTAAAAAGGTATTAGTTTTGCTTTTTAATCGTGTGTTCACGGCCTAGGACCCTCGTACCTACGGGACTGCCTCTCCCGGTATGCCCCACGGAGAGCCTCAAGGTCCCTAAATGGCAACACCCTAGTGGTCCCGAGCCCTAAGGAAGTTAGATTAGCTTCAACCAGAGCCAGGGCCTTTTCAGCACTGGCTCCGGCCTGGTGGAACACTCTGTCTCATGAGACCAGGGCCCTGCAGGATCTGATTTCTTTCCGCAGGGCCTGTAAGACAGAGTTGTTCCGCTTGGCCTTTGGCTTGGAGCCAATTTGATTCCCTCCCCCTCTTTCTTTTTTCTTTTTTCTTTTTCCTTTCTCCTCCTGTGATGAGGCTGCATTTTAATATTTTAATGTTTCAGTATTTTAATGTTGTATTTAAGTTGTATTCATTCAACTTGCTTTTATTATTGCTTGTTAGCCGCCCTGAGCCCGGCCTTGGCTGGGGCGGGCGGGATATAAATTATTATTATTATTATTATTATTGAACAAAGAGTGTTATTTTTAAAATATATATTCTACTTTAAGAGTGTTTAACAACTGAGCCCAGTCCTATATGCAGTACAGTATAGTACAGCCCATGCCTATATACAGCACAGTTTGAGAAGTAGCATGATCACAAGTGAAGTGGAGGTGGGGAAGAATGGGTTTTGCGGTTAGCAAAATGTTAGCCAGGCCCTCACCCAAGAGGAAATGTGAGTGGTTGTAAGCCATCCAGTACACGAAGAAGGAGGAAGTGGTATGCAGCGGGCTGCTGGGTAGCTGTTGGGTTTCTGCCCTTTCAGTGGATGAGCTGGCTTCTCTGATGTGGGTGAATTTAACCTTTTGCATCAGATCTTGCAGAGAATCACTCAGTATGCACATTTTAAAATATCTTATCGTGAACTTGTTAAGTCCTCAGTGTGATATGAAATGCCACGTATGAGTTGTTCTTGCTAATTATTGAAACAGAAACTCTCAAAAACAGTGTAGGGTTTTGTTCTTCAAGGGGAATTTTCTTCTGTTTTCCATGATAAGCCCACATTTAAATTTATTCATTTATTATTCACTTATAATCAGATGGAAAGTATGCTGGTAAAAACACTTTTGGGATCTCAAAAACACTTAAGTAGAAAATATTTTTTTACTGCCAGTGGTAGCTCAGTGCACTTATAGAAATTTAATATGTTATTGGGAATAATTAAATTCCTAAACGTTCTTAAATGTTCCAGTGCTGCATTAGGAAAAGATCTCTTAAAGAGCACTCTCAGTGAGGAGTGTTTCTTTGGTCCTCTGTTTCCTTGGAGGCAAAGATCTATTGAACCGCTGTCTGGTGGGCCCAGGGAAGCAGAAAACCAAACCACATTGCACCATTCCCTTCTTACTGGCTTTTGCTATCTCCACACTGCATCTTATCTCAGCACCTAGTGACCATATGCATTTGTCTTCTCCTGCTTTGCTGTTCAACCATAGGAATGTGTGTGTGTGTGTGTTACCCCCCAACCTGGTAAACTAAATATTTGTGTTTTTTCCTGTTATGTTCGTATTTCACAAAACTCTCATTTTGGCCAAATGATAGGCAGAAGTAAGCTGTCATTGGCTGATATTTGTTGTAGTAGTTAATTTGTAATTATTTTTGGTAGAGAGAAGTAATGGAGCAATCCAATCCTGAAATGATTAAACTCAGTGGCTCATATTCTTGAAAAACCCTGAATTGTACTGTATGCCCTTTCCATACATTTAGTTTTGTCAACTTTAAGCTAATGTTTAAAGCTTCCTCAGCATGGCCAGGAAGGCATGGAATATTTTATTCTACATATTAAAATTACAAGGCAGGTTTTGTGCTGTCAGATAAAATTTTTACTAGTATGTGGCCATAAAAAGACGACTTGCTTAAAGTGTTTTGGTCTTTGCTTTTATACTGTGCATGCTATCCTTTGTAGTGTTTAGTATTTGATGCTGATTTTTTCCAGATATTTCTTGTCTGGTGACTTATTTTATTGAACACTATTTATTTACTGCTTAGTGGTTTAAAATAAAATATTAATATAAAATAAAACATAAATAAAATAAAATAAATAAAACAAAACAAATTTTTCAATTAAAAAAACAGCTAAAACATAGTATTTGTTCTGGCACAAATACAACAGAAGGTTGAGAGCTTTTTGTTACCCTCTGTTAAACAGAATTTACATTTGTTCTTTTGCAACACTGTGTGTCATTGTCTCACCACAGGACAGCCACAAAGTCACCACAAATGCAACTAACGGTACAGAAAGCAAAGGCTATGCTAAGATTATTAGAAGGAGCTGTGTGATCTTTTTTTGTGATGGGGAGGGGGTGACACTAAAATTTAGTGGTGTTCTTTCAATCATTAGATTGTTATTCCAGCAACTTAAAGGGCTAATTTTGACACAATCTTTTTCACCCACAGGTGAAGTTCCCATGTATATTCCCGTGAATGGATATACATGGAGATCTGATGTAAACAAAATATTTGCTGATTTCTTTACTGTTGTTAGGAAATCAGGAGCATACAATGGGTTTCCATTGTTCATAGTTCAGAATTGGTCATAGTTCGTGCATGAAAGGCCTTTGTACCCAACCTGTGTGTGAAAATCTAAAAACTGCTTCCAATATAGGGCCTTGTGCACCTTAAAGAGCTATTTATTATTTCATAAGCTTTCATGGAATAATAAATGAGTTTTTAAGGTGTCACAAGACTCTGTGTGATTTTTGCTGCAAGTGACTAAAACAATTACCCTTCTAGAAATCATTATGTGTGCTAAATTATGGTTTCCTTATATATTGACTTTTTGGTGCAAAGACATGCAGAGTGGTGAACAGTATATTTATGCAATAAAATAGATCATGATTATAAACAAATCATTAGAATAATATAAGAAAGCAAAATCATAAAATAACTGATAGTGGCATACAGTGGTACCTCGGGTTACATACGCGTCAGGTTACATACGCTTCAGGTTACAGACTCCACTAACCCAGAAATAGTGCTTCAGGTTAAGAACTTTGCTTCAGGGTGAGAACAGAAATCGTGCTCCGGCGGCGCAGCAGCAGCAGGAGACCCCATTAGCTAAAGTGGTGCTTCAGGTTAAGAACAGTTTCAGGTTAAGAATGGACCTCTGGAACGAATTAAGTACTTAACCTGAGGTACCACTGTACTTACACAGTGAGTGGCCAAAGTGCTACAGTATTCAACCTACTCAAGGCAGTCTTATTCAACCCAATCACCAACTTTTATTCCTATAGTCTCTATCCCTCTCCTACTACGTCAGGGTGAACAAGCAGATCCTCTTGCCCCATATGTCCCTCTTAACAGGACCCTATCTAGCCCCTCACTCCAAACTAAAGGAGTCTCCATAAAAATACTTCCAATCCTGGAAGTCCCTGTCTTCACAGGATAGGCTGGCTGTTCCTGAGCCTGCCAGCTCTTGGTTTTTCTTAAGGCACTGCAGGCCAGATGAAGCCTGAGGATGCTTGAGGGGAAACACCACCTCCTGGCAGCTGGTCCATGCCTTGTAATTTAGAGTCTCTGCTCCTCAGCTTTCCTGGCAATTGCATCTGTGTGCAAATTCTGTTTCCTAGAGATTCTTGCAGGGGTGGCAAATTGGAATTCCCCTTCTCTCATTCTTGTTATCCAGTGCCTTAGTCTGTGAGCTAAAGGCTCACATTAACTAGGCAGCTCCCCCCCCAAAAAAAAAATGACTCCTGCCTGGGGTTCAGGTGGGGAGACAGTAGAGTGCTGGGAAATGTTCCCCTTTTGAAGTGAAATATGACTGTGTTGGACTTGCTTTGGAATTGTCTAAAGGTAAAGGTAAAGGGACCCCTGACCATTAGGTCCAGTCGTAACTGACTCTGGGGTTGCGGCGCTCATCTCGCTTTATTGGCCGAGGGAGTCGGCGTACAGCTTCTGGGTCATGTGGCCAGCATGACTAAGCCGCTTCTGGCGAACCAGAGCAGCGCACGGAAATGCCGTTTACCTTCCCGCTGGAGCGGTACCTATTTATCTACTTTCACTTTGACGTGCTTTCGAACTGCTAGGTTGGCAGGAGCAGGGACCGAGCAACAGGAGCTCACCCCGTCACGGGGATTTGGCAAGTCCTAGGCTCAGTGGTTTAACCCACAGCGCCACCCGCATCTACTTACATGTAAATTGGATAGCATTGTGATTACTATTTTCAGTCAGTTGGAACTCCACTGATATCTTAACTAGATCCTAAGTACCACTTAAGTCCAGGATTGCCTCCTTTCTGGTCTGTTGCAACACCAACCTGTGGAGAGCACAATCATTTCGAGAGCACAGTCATTTAGGCTATCTCAACATTTTTGCTCTTGGTTGAGACTTGACCATGTGTTTACCTAGTCACTATGAGTGCAATGAAGTCACCCATTAACAAATTACATTTGGGGCCTTGTATTGCCACCCACAGAAAACTGGTTTGTGGAAGAGTGTTCAAAATGACTACTTCTCCTCCCTTATACGTAGGTTTAATAATTATACCTGGATCTTATGTCAAATTGTTGATGCAGAGATAGGGAACCTGTGACCCTTCAGATATTGTTGGACTCAAACTCCCCAGCAAGCCTGGCCAGTGGTTAGGGATGATGGAAGTGGAAATCTAACATCTAGAGGGCCACAGGTTTCCTATCTGTGGTTTAGTGCTTTCAAATCTACCTACTCCAATATGGCTTACATTTTTTTTCTTCAGATGGTTCTAACTACTTCAATAGTAAATTCTCAAACACACTTAAATGATGACACACAGATCCTGGGGGATTAAAGTGAACCTAGAACAGAACAAAGTATTAGATGTATGCATGTTACTGGCAAGCTTTGTCACCTGAGCAAAGCTGCTTTTTCTACTCTGTCTTCCAGTTTGATAGAATTCTGGCCTAGGAACAAACAGGTCCCTAATAGAAGTGTACCTTGAATTACATATACAGTGGATTGGAGTGGGTGAGAGCTTTTCATTGTGAAATTATTCATAGATCTGCCCAGCAGATGTTGGCAATTGCAAAAGGGAACAGAGGCCATTCTGTGGTCAGCCAGCATGCTTCATTTCACGTGGGCAGATCAAGGCTCAAGGCAGCAACTATTTCCTTTTAGCACGCTGGGTGACAGTGTGAGCAGCCTGTGTGGGCAAGAGCCCCGGTTAACTCATACAAAGTCACTTTTGTAACGCATCTGTTTTTTGTTAATAGGTAAGAAGGGACTTCAGTTCAAGTTTCCCTGTCCCCTGTTTTAATAAAAATGCTGACTCGTGAGCATAAACTTCTGCATTTGGAAGTTGATTTTTCTACTTTCTCACCTAGGAGCATTATTTCCATACATTAGTATACTAGCTGGCTCCATGAAGTTCATGGACAGAAGCCAAATTTAAAAGCAGCTCAGTCCTATGCCTGTGTAAAAGTAAAGGTAAAGGACCCCTGACCATTAGGTCTAGTCGTGGCCGACTCTGGGGTTACGGCGCTCATCTCACTTTATTGGCCGAGGGAGCCGGCGTACAGCTTCTAGGTCGTGTGGCCAGCATGACTAAGCCGCTTCTGGCAAACCAGAGCAGCACACGGAAACGCTGTTTACCTTCCCGCCGGAGCGGTACCTATTTATCTACTTGCACTTTGACGTGCTTTCGAACTGCTAGGTTGGCAGGAGAAGGGACCGAGCAACGGGAGCTCACCCCTTTGTGGGGATTCGAACCGCCAACCTTCTGATCGGCAAGTCCTAGGCTCTGTGGTTTAACCCACAGCACCACCCGCATTAGGCCATGCCTGTGTACTCAGAAGCAAATCCCTCTGAGTTCTGTGGGATGCAGAGGTAGCGTGTGTAGAACTGGCCCACAAAAGTGTCTTTAAACTTTAAACCTTCAGGTTGACTCAGGACCACAAAATCACATCTGTTGGTCTACCATCATCCCAGATATTGAATACCTTCTTCCACTTACCTTACCTGTGAACGCTAGGTTGGTAGCCTTTGGGTATTTGAAAAAAAGGAGGTTGGGGAAGAAGCCTATGGAGGGACTTCTTTGAATGTGGGTGGGGGAGTGATTGAGAGAGATGCATTTGGGCAGAGAGGAGGGAGGTGTGGGGCTGTGTGTGAGAAAGTGGGGAGTAGAGGGGACGAGAGAGAGGAAGGAGGAGATACACAATTGGGAAGAGAGAGACATGCATGTGTGACTGTGTATACATGATGTGCATCAGGGTGTGGGAGTGGGGGGTGGATGAGTTAAGTGCTGCGGCCACCCTGTATATTTTTTCTGGTACTTAGGAATGCTCCCTATTACTGGACAGAATGTGTGTGCATGTGTGTACCCGTATGAGTCAACAATGTGTGATCTCCATAGTTAAGAGTAACAGGACATAGGTGACTTCCCACAGCAGGCATGAGGTTGTGCAGTGGTGGTGAGAAGGGTGGGAAGCAGCAAGGACTTTACTCTCTCTGATTTCCGTGTCCCCTGCCCCCCAAGCAGCCAGCCATTTTGTAACTAGCATCCACAACACATTCCCAAAATTCAAAATGTGTCTCTGGTCTAAGAGTGTAGACACCCTCCTGCTTTTAGTCCTTTGGTATTAATAGTCCATTGATAAAGCAAGCTTTATCTCTGCTGGATTTCGGCCATTCTGTGTGGAAAACTAGGGTGACACCTAGGGTAAGAACCTTATAGCGTATTGTTTTCTATCCACATAGGTGTTTTTTGTTTTGTTTATAGGGTGCATTCATACATGAGGTGGAACATAGTTCGGGAGCGATTGTACACATGCTATGCCTTAGTCAACTCTTGAGCTGAACCTTCGAGGTAGAAACACGTCTGAACCAAGTGTTTCCTGGATGTAATCCAATCAGTGGTCAGAGTGGTAGCACTTTGCTGTCTTCTTATTTGAATTGCCTAGCAGCTTCATTCATTATTTCAGCCGTTAATGAATTCTGATAACATTGGATATCTCCTCTCTCTTTTGCTTCTACTGGAAATGTTTAGTGAAAGATAGAAGTGCAAAGAGGTCAAAATGTTTCAACTCTTCCAAGGGAGTAAATACATACTAACTATAATTATATAGTTAAAGCATTCGTTTGAGTTAAATATGTGCTTTCTGCAACATTTTTGCATCTTTAGCTGCAATAACAATTGAGCTTTTGTTTCCGTGAAGATGATCGCATGATTTCAGCAGTGATGACAAACTGCTGGTGTTGTAACATTTATGCTCACTTGTTGGGTGCAAGAGCTCAGTGTGTAATTCTGTTTGTAAATACACAGAAGCATGAGCCAGGAAGCAAACACCCAGCAGCTCAGATGAAATATTTCAGTATATTTAAATCTATGCATATAAAGGTGCTCCTAAAGAACATCCATCAAACATATGCAAGCCTTGAATATGTGATACTAGTTTTCTCAGGCTGTGTGGTTTTTGTATTCAGCAAGGCTGATTGCACTATCTTGGACTTTCTAGACTCTTTGCATTATAGCATTTATCTTTCAGGAACAGCACCCCTCCCAATCTTTCTTCTTTCTTTCTTTCGGCTTGTTTTCAGGGATCATATAAACTTGCTTCAAAACATCATGTTTATGGCAAATGCTTTTTTAAAAACAGAGGGGACAGACATAACAGTTGTAATAAAATAGATGATGGCACATGCATTATCTAAAACAATATTCCATTTTGGTTTTTGTCATTTGTGGTTTTGAGTATGGAACATGGATGTTAGAAGCATATTGTAATTTGGTCAATTAATGTCCTCCTACTCATGTAGTACTTGAAAAGTTAACATCTGTGTTTATGAAATGATGATACCGTGAGATTAAATATCTTGGCTAAGTATATGAATTAAATTTAATGACCAGTATGGGAAGTAGATATGGCCTTTGCCTGGTCTTCTATTGATTGTGACATATAGGGGTCAATTTACATGGTGAATTGGTGAAGTCCTCTGACTTTTTATGTAGCCTCATGAATCATTTTTTATCAAGGAAACTTAAATATTTCATGAAACATTACGGATGCAAAATGAACATTAAGCAATGACAGAATTAAGGTTACCAGGTTATTGTGGGGGAATAGCCAAAGTAGACATTTGTTAAGGGCATATGAAGCGCTCTGTAGCACATGGTCAGAGGTGCAGCTAGTCCAACATTCAGTTCTCACAGTGGCCAATCAGATGCTTCTGGAAAACACATGAGCAGGACATGAGCACAACAGTACTCTCCCCACTCATGCTCTTCAGCAACTTACAGCCCAAGGCCTTCCACCTCTGATACTGGAGGTAGTTGAGCGATCATAAATGATAGCCACGGATAAACAGATTCAAGGAAGATAAGGCTAACTGCCTTTTAAAGACCTCATAGTTGGTGTTCACTGCTGCATATTGTGGAAGCAAATTCCGTAGTTTAATGATGTGCAAAAGTACTTCCTTTTGCTGTCTTGAGTTTTTGAATATTCAACTTCATTGGGTGACCTCAGCTCTAGCATTACCGTATTTTTCGCCCCATAAGACGCACCGGCCCATAAGACGCACGTAGATTTTAGGGGGGGAAATAAAGGAAAAAAATTTTATTTCCCCCCCAGGTGCGCTGCGCTACACCAGGAGCTTGGGGCGTGCGGAGCTCAGCGCGCCCCAAGCTTCTGCGTGCAGGCAAGGTCTCCGCTTGCGTGGGAGAGCCGGGCGCCTCTCCCAGGGCTAGCGGACCCCTGCACTAATCCAGAAGCTTGGGGCAAGCTGAGGTCAGCGCGCCCCAAACTTCTGCGTGCCGGCAAGCAGTCCACTGCCGCCCTAAGCCTCGCGCACCCGGCAGGAGGTCCCGCTGGGTGCGCGAGGCTTGGGGCGGCAGCGGACTGCTTGCGCGCACCTAGAAGCTTGGGGCGTGCTGAGCTCAGCGCGCCCCAAGCTTCTGCATGCCGGCAAGCAGTCCGCTGCCGCCCCAAGCCTCCCGCACCCGGCAGGAGGTCCCGCTGGGTGCGCGAGGCTTGGGGCGGCAGCGGACTGCTTGCGCACACCTAGAAGCTTGGGGCGTGCTGAGCTCAGCGCGCCCCAAGCTTCTGCATGCCGGCAAGCAGTTCGCTGCCGCCCCAAGCCTCCCGCACCCAGCAGGAGGTCCCGCTGGGTGCGCGAGGCTTGGGGCGGCAGCGGACTGCTTGCGCGCACCTAGAAGCTTGGGGCGTGCTGAGCTCAGCGCGCCCCAAGCTTCTGCATGCCGGCAAGCAGTCCGCTGCCGCCCCAAGCCTCCCGCACCCGGCAGGAGGTCCCGCTGGGTGCGCGAGGCTTGGGGTGGCAGCGGACTGCTTGCGCGCACCTAGAAGCTTGGGGCGTGCTGAGCTCAGCGCGCCCCAAGCTTCTGCATGCCGGCAAGCAGTCCGCTGCCGCCCCAAGCCTCCCGCACCCGGCAGGAGGTCCCGCTGGGTGAGCGAGGCTTGGGGCGGCAGTGGACTGCTTGCGCGCACCTAGAAGCTTGGGGCGTGCTGAGGTCAGCGCGCCCCAAGCTTCTAGGTGTGCGCAAGCAGTCCGCTGCCGCCCCAAGCCTCGCGCACCCGGTGGGACCTCCTGCCGGGTGCGCGAGGCTTGCAGACACTCGCCCCATAAGACGCACCCCGATTTCCCCTTCATTTTTGGAGGGGGAAAAGTGCGTCTTATGGGGCGAAAAATACGGTAAGTGCAAAAGACAAAAGCATTTACCCATTCTGTTCTTCACTTTGTACACCATTACAATGATCCTCCCTTACTCAAGCTTTCTAAACTGGAAAGCCACAAATGTTGTAGGGGAATTGCTCTCGTAGGGGCGTTGCTGTCTCCCCTTTATCATGATGGTTGTCCTTGCCCAGCTCTGCAGTAAACTGTTTCATGTGAGGTGACCAGTAGTCCATGTGTGGTTTCACCCAGTGCTATTTTTCTAGAAAAATAATGTCAATGGTGGCCACCTGAGAGGACCTGGAACTGAGTTCCAGCTGAAAAAAAGCCCTGGTCTCACCATAAATTTGTATGATAACATTGTGATATTGGTTTGCCCCAATGAGCAACCGAGCTGCCACATTTTGCACTAGCTGCAGCTTCTAACTGAACTTCAAGGGCAACCTCACATCAAACCCACGGTAAATAAGCATTGAAGGTTGCCCGTGCATGGACAACAGTGATTAAATAGCAAAATGTTTTGTGTTTCATACCTCTGCAATTAACTGCAATATGTCATTATCTGAAAACAATCTTATCTATACAAGAACCTAGAGCAGTGCTGACCATGGTCTTATCTATGCTCATCAAAGCTTTTAAAAAGTGAGGATTGCCTTTAAGCTTTTCCATTCCTCTTAAAAATGTGCAGTGGACACTCCTAGTGGCTAGAAAACCTGACTGTTGGCATGGCTGCTGCCTTGCACATGAAAAACACAGCTGCAAGTGTTGGGAGGGAGGGAGCATTGTTTTCTGAGGACTTTATATGGGGGGGTTGTATTTTATATGAATTAAAGTGCAGATTTTAAATATGCAGGCTTTAAAAAAAAAGAAATGAAAACAGGACGGCATGGACTTGGGGGGGGGGAATACATGTTGAAAGTGAGACGGATGAAAGTAGACTGATCCTTCAACCCTAGTACAGTAGCACCTCTGGATGCGAACGGGATCCATTCCGGAGCCCCATTTGCATCCTGAGTAGAGCACAACCCGCGTCTGCGCATGCGCGGGTCGCGATTCGCCGCTTCCGCTCATGTGCGTGATGTCATTTTGAGCGCCTGTGCATGCACGAGCAGCGAAACCCGGAAGTAACATGCTCCGTTACTTCCGGGTCGCTGCGGAACGCAACTTGAAAATACTTAACCTGAAGCTACTTCAACCCGAGGTATGACTGTATACGGCTCCTGTCATCATTTCATGCGCAAAAATGAACAGTTCACAAGGAAATAATAGTTTATAATGGATTATTGTGGAGGGGGGAAATGCAAAGGAATGTAGAATAGACAAATGTAGATAAATGCAGTTATGTGTACTTAAAATTTGGTTACATCTGAGAATGAGTTAAAGAGATAAGCCAAAGACTGCAGAAAGGCAAATAACATGCTATGCACATGTTCAAGGAATATATTCTGCTCCTGGGGACGGGGCAACAATGGGCTTCCTTGCTTTATAGAGCAAAAGGCTTCTTGGTGGTGGGTGTTAAGAGTTTGAAGAGCAGAGTTCATAGGCAAAGATGCAATATGATAAAGTGTTGAAATATAGGGTGGATAATTAGAGGGTAACCTAAGAGTCAAGAGAGTGCTTTTTGAGAAGCGGGGCATGGTGTCATGCTTGAACACAAGAGGGAAGAAACATAAATATCTGGACAGGTTGAGATGCAGATAACTAGGGACATGGTAACCCGAGTTGGAAGGAAACGGGCTCATGGGGGGTACATTAGAGGTTCAAGAAAACAGCTGAGAGGCAGTTTCTCCTAATATAATGCATTTTGTATCTTATTTTCACCAATAAGAATATAAGAATAAAATATGCATTTTTGTAAACATACTTGGGTTGAAGAACTTCATAGCAAATTTCAGAGGTGTGAATTTTGAAAGATGGCTGTGTTTCAGTTCTCCTGTTGTTTCAGAAAGCATGAATTTCATAAATTTAGCTTTAAATGCAAACTGAACTGAATTTCTCATCCATCCCTACTCTCAAGTCCCTCAGCTGTGGTCAAAGAGATAAATGTGAAATTATTCACTCCCTTGTTCCAGTATCTCTCTCCCCCCTAACCAACCTGAACATTCCCCTTGCTGTAGTTTACTGGCCTTCTCTGTAGTTATTTTTTGGAGTTTTCACTAGGATTTGAAATAGAAAGCTAGTTAGGGTTAATTATGGTTGATGTCAGTGCCAGTATATGCCCGACATGTGGTTAAAGCTAGCTGAAGAAACAAGTGGTGGATTTTATACGTGAAAGGAGGGAACATTACATGTGTGCTGGTACTTCCCTTTGTATACTACATATTGTTCTTCTGCCTTGTTTTCTGGGATTTCCCACTTCAGGCAATACCATATAGATGCTTCCTTCCTGGTTTTGCAAGGTTCTTAGTGTTGTATGTCTTCCAAATGTTGATAATTTATCTAGTTTTGTCAGTCATGGTTACCCCCGCCCCCGCTGATCTCTTCCTCCTTTTCCACTTTAGTTTGCAAAAAAATTCACTTAGCTGGCTGCATTTTCTAACACCACCTTCTTGGTTTGCTTATCTGCTGATATTACTATTAGTAGCTTCAGCAAATTTTTTTGCTAAGGTGCATAAGAAGGTGAATGGCATGTTTGTGGTGTAATCTAACTGCAACCCCCATTCAGGTTTACTTACTGGAAGTAAAATGGGACTCTTTTGTTTTCTAAGTGTCCTATCTTACTTCCTGTCTTGCCCGTCACATTGCAAGGCTTTTTCATTGAAATCTCATTGATTAAGCTTCCAAAATGCACAGAAACTTGTAAGGGCATGTTGGATTTGAATAGAAGAATTCACTATGTCCATCAGACAGCAGAGGGACGCGGGTGGCGCTGTGGGTAAAACCTCAGCGCCTAGGACTTGCCGATCGCAAGGTAGGCGGTTCGAATCCCCGCGGCGGGGTGCACTCCCATCGTTCGGTCCCAGCGCCTGCCAACCTAGCAGTTTGAAAGCACCTCCGAGTGCAAGTAGATACATAGGGACCGCTTACCAGCGGGAAGGTAAACGGCGTTCCGTGTGCTGCGCTGGCTCGCCAGATGCAGCTTGTCACGCTGGCCACATGACCCGGAAGTGTCTGCGGACAGCGCTGGCTCCCGGCCTATAGAGTGAGATGAGCGCACAACCCTAGAGTCTGGCAAGACTGGCCCGAACGGGCAGGGGTACCTTTACCTTTACCTTATCAGACAGCAGAGAGACTGCCTGACGTCAGAATGAGATAATAAATTGTGAGAGGTGCCTACTGAAGATTTTGCAGGGGTGAATAATTTTCATGCCATGTTTAAATGATGGTGGTCGTAGATGCACTTTTGAGGTTGCTTAGTGTACAGCTAAATATTTGTCCAAGTCTGTTCAATACGTTTGTTTACTTTTGTGTATTTTTATGTTCTTACTATCTGTTGAGCTAGGAGTCGTGTACGTAGTTCATTCATATCTACTCACTAAGATACAACTTCAGTGGCCCAAATGAGAAAATGAAGGACTAAAATAGAGAATAAGTTCTGGCTGGTGGACCAGGTTCTGAGCTGCTCTTGTGTCACAATCACCTGATATCACCATGACATCACACGTTTTAACTTCAGAGGAAAGAATTGGGAGGACACAGTTCGTTTGAGTTCATGCTGTGCTTCCAAAGAAAAGCAATCATTTCCCTGGAAGCCTTTGAATTTAGACTTTGCATCCCTGACTTGAATTCAAGTCAAGGATGCGACAGAAGACTGCAAGTCCTCCTTACGTTAGGGATCTGCTCCACTTGGGGTCTTGTGTTGGGAGCTCCTGTATGGAGGCATTTGGTGCCAAATTTAAAAAGTGCTCCCAGTTGTTCCTTTCTAGCCATAGCTTTACATGCCCCACAAATCATGTCAGGTGTAGGGCATGACTGGGGTCAAACTGCCGCATGGGCCAAATTAGTACACTGGTGGATCTAATTTGGGCTGATTGCTGTAGGTTCCCCATGCTAGACCTGTGTCAGATTCTGTCACCGGTTTGTCAAATCTTGTCATGACAAATAACAATACAAAAGTCGAGAGTATGGTGCCATTGCAGAGAATGATGATTGAACTTCCCTTTGCAGCCAAAACACATATTGCTAGCTTAGCTTTATGCTGTCATTGGAAATGTGACCTCGGTCTGAGGAAGCTACAGTGGCCCACATGCTCGGAAGCTAGTGAAGTGGATCTGCCCCACCCATCAAGCTACGTTTTGCTCCTCTCCTGCCACTTCTGTGACAAGGAATCAGCACTGCCTACTCTCACTTTTTGCGAAGTGAAGTTAAACCAGTGTAGCCCTGGTGAGTCATTCGTGCTGGGGCTTCTACCTACAATGTTTTCCAGTGCAGTGGTATGTTAATTTCCCCCCAATCTGGTGTAAAATGATTATGTTGTAAAGAATATAGCTAACTTTAAGGGATTGAGACCAATATCTTACTAAAGGAATAGTTCTGTTTATAATTTACTCTTCAGAAGAGAATTGTGTGCTCATCTAACTTCCTTGAAGAGGTATTTATGAAGCAGTTTCTTGTCATGTTGGTTACTTTATTAAGCCCAAATTCTTATACAACACCATGTGAGTAGTATGGTGCTAGTTGGCATACTGGAAAATGGAGGATAAGCATCAAAATTTGTTATATTATAAATTAGGAGGCAGAGAATTGAAGTAAGTCCAGAGTGTGATAATAATAAACCTGGTTTGCTTAGGATACTTTTTTGTGAATTTTTTTTTACATGACCTTTTTGCATATAATAAATGCATTAAAGGGAACTGGATAGAGACCTTTTTCTCCCTCTCTTACAACACAAGATCTTAGGAGCATCTAACAAAATTGATTGGCAGTAGAAGCATGACCAACCAAAGACAGGGCAGCACACAATGCATAAGATGTGGTTGTAGCAGGATAGGTCTATCAAGAGCACTTGGCTATGATAATTAAATGGAGTCCTCTGGAGCATGATGGGCGGGTGTGGGGGCTGCAGGGGGTAGGGGAGGAAGGGGGATTCCATTGCATCAGCTAACATGATGTTGGATATCACCCACAGGAAATAAAATAGCATGACATTTCATTGACCTTTATGAACTAGTGCTAAACAGTCCTGCTGAAGCCTTCACTTTATGACGGTAAAACGTCTGTGGATCAAATTGTAGAATAATAATGGAAATGTAGAATCTTATTTTTCTTTGGGCCTCCACTCCCTGCCAAAATGCTTAGCTGACAATATGTGTCATTGGCAAAGGGCATGTTTTCCCATTTGGAGTTGATAAAGGCCAGATAATTTTGAAGCCTGAAAAACAGCTCAGCGTCGGAGGTTAGATCAAAACTATTTCCAAAGAAAATCCTCTTTCTTCTTTGGAATGTTTTTATGTTTAAAATAAGATAATACGACTTTGCCCATAGTCGTACTCTGTGCGAGGCCTGCTGGTTGCTGGCAAAATGCTTTTAGATGATTTTTGGCCAATATTTGAGTAATATTTAAGGTAGATTTGCAATTGCAGTAATAGAGACTTTCCTTCAGTATAAGCGTGAGGCCAGAATTATATGTTAGGGCCATGAAAAGCAACAGCCTAGCACAGCCTTCCCCAACCTGGTGACCTCCAGGATTTTTAACTATCATCACACCTTGCTGATTTGGTCAGGTTGGTTTAGCATCTCCTCCTCCTCCATTTGGAAAAGACTCCTTTGCTGCAGTTGGTGGAGCTTTATATGGGTTTACCAATATGCGTACCTGAAAGTAGCCGTTCACAGGAACTGACTCCTCTCTGAGGATATCCACTTTTAAGTTGACACATGCAGAAGAAATGTTTGTTAATTTATGCTTCTGCTAAAGTGCATATTTACGTTATTGGGTTCTTATGTTATCTGCTTTCTCAATACTTAATGGAAAACCTCAATAAACAAATATTTAAAGAAGAACAACAACACATGGAGAGTGTGATGCGTTAGGTAAAGGTAAAGGGATCCCTGACCATTAGGTCCAGTCATGACCGACTCTGGGGTTGCTGCGCTCATCTCGCTCTATTGGCCAAGGGAGCCAGCGTACAGCTTCCAGGTCATGTGGCCAGCATGACTAAGCCGCTTCTGGTGAACCAGAGCAGCACACAGAAACGCCGTTTAGCTTCCCGCCAGAGTGGTACCTATTTATCTACTTGCACTTTGACGTGCTTTCAAACTGCTAGGTGGGCAGGAGCAGGGACCGAGCAACGGGAGCTCACCCTGTCGCGGGGATTCGAACCGCCAACCTTCTGATCGGCAAGTCCTAGGCTCTGTGGTTTAACCCACAGCGCTACCCGCATCCCTTAGCTTGTCTCAAACAAGCCAATTTAATGAAGTAGGAGAGAGTGTAGACATATTGAATCAATCGCATATGTGAAACACACCTATTCTGTTAACTGCCCACCACGCCTCATCCCCTGATGGGCTTGTCTCTCCCCATACTAGGTTGACAGAGGTTTCTTAGATGCAGTATGAAGTTGGCAGTGTGGTGTTGCAATTACTGCCATGACACATGCCTATCTTTAATGCAGGGGTGAGGAACATATTGCCCCCAACAGCCCCAGCCAGATTGGCCATTGGATGATTAAAGTTGTAGTCCAACAACATCTGGAGGGCCACAAGTTCCCCACCCTGCTTTAAGGAATCTGCAGTCCTTAAAATGAGAATAGTGAATAGCTGCTTTATAGGCTAGATGAAAGAATGCTGTGAGGGAGCAGCAGTACAGGCAATTGTAGTGGGGAATATACAACCAACCCTTAAATATTTGCATGATTATATTGTTTTATATCAAAATTCAATGTGGATGTTATAAAAATTATATCAGTCAATTTCACATTGTAACTAGTAAGAGCAGTATGCTTGTCTGAAGGGTTTTCACTATGAAACAATAAAAGGAAATTTGTTTTATACTTAAAAAAATACCATACACTAATTGGCCTCTTCAGGAACATTGCTTTGTCAGGCATATTGAAATTATTCCCCCCCCCCAAGTCTTATTTATATGAGGTAGGTTGAAGAATGCATTGAGGAGGAATCCACAGAGTGGCAGTTTTAAAGAGTATTAGTCAATTTTAACTGCAGAACAGGAAGCTAAATAGGATTGATGGGGCTTTCATTTGCATATGGAGTCAATTAATTCTTAAGCAGCCTTCTAACAGTAGCTACTTTGTGGAGCTTGGAGAACATATCTGCCCTCCTTACACAACTGTTAGAATGTATATTATAGAACTGAGTCCTTAAGTATGTTTAAAGCCAAGAATAGAACAAATTGAAGAGTGTAATTTATTAATAGCTTTGCTTGTTAGGAAAGCTGTAGTCAGAGTGCAGCATGAATATATTTACAGTTATTGCTTTATTATCTACGTAAGTTATTCTACGTTATTTCTATATCTAAAGTTTTTACTTACAGAAATTGTTTACTGTTGCTTTCTCAATTAATGTGGGAAAATAAACTATAGTTGCTTCTGAAGAGGTTTTTTTCTTTTTTTCTGTGTAGATTCTCTATTATTCCTGTTCCTGAAATTCCTATTTAATTTTTAGAAATCATTTAAGCTGAAAATATCGAGCATCAGCAAACGTACATTGTGTGTCTGCATTGCGTTGGTCATTTTGACCAAAATAAAGAGAGAACTAAAAGTAGAGTATGGCGCAATATGTGTTCGGACAAAACGTAAATCCATGGTTTGTTTTTAGAAAGGGAAATGCTTTCTTGTAGTAGTTGTAGTTGTTGTAATAGTGGAAATAATAATAGTGAGAAATCACTGTATGGGTTTTTTTTTGGGGGGGGAGGAGTTTGTTTCTATGCCACCTTTTCTCCCGAAAGGTCAACAAGGTGAAACATAAAGGTTAACAGTAATAAAAAATTCAAGCAGTTTGGCAGATTACATTGCTGGGCAAGCCCATAAGAATCTTTATTATCTTCCATATGTGGTATTCAATTGCTGGTGTGACAATAAATACAAAGGAAAAATAAAATGATACACAAGCCCCTAAACATAATACTACAATTATGAACATGCTTAGCTAGTTGGATCACTCTCTCAAATCAAAGATCAATGACACAAAGCATTGCACTGGATTTTTTAATTTAAAACTGGCATGAATTTTGGGAAGGGATGGTGTGCATGCAGGAGGAGGAGAAATACCAAACTTGAGTTATACCAGTATGTACATTTAGTTCTGATTTCACTTTTATCTGCCCTGTCTTGGCTATGTGTAGCTATTGAGCGTAAAATATTATTGGGAAGTGTATATAATAAATCTGTAGACGATAGGGTTCTTTCCATAGGAAGAGTACAAGCTGTGCTTTCAGGGCATTTCCCAGAATAAAAGTCTCATGAATAAGGCCCTCAGTAGTTAACAGTTAACAGACTCTTGGGCTTTTCCAAGTTGAAAATGCCACCGGGGATTGAGGTTATTATGCAGGCACATGAGATCAGCCTGCTCAGTGCTGTGGGTGTCAGTGCTCTGCATGTAGTAATGTTTGTTCTTCTTTCTGCCAGCTGCAAAGAATTCAAGGCCAACTTCAAGATACAATGAATTTTAAGACTGCAGGGGGTTTGTTCTGTTTTGTGATACAGTTTTCTGGTAAACGGTCACACTGCTTCATTCCTATTCCAGTGGCAGTTAAGGACTAAAATAGAGCGGTTTGTATTAACACAGAGTTCCATGCTTGGGTTTGGCCACATTCATGCGCTGTACTTATTGTGAGGTAGATTAATTAAGATTTTGTTTGTGGCATAGGCACCAAGCCAGTTACTGTACGCTATGTAACAAATACGGAAATACACAAAGGGATTTCCTCTCTTTAGTCCACCTGCCACAAAGCAAATATCACTTTGTGTGTCTTTTTATTATGTCTTTTTGCGGCGTGTCTTTTACAGTACAAAATAATTACGGGACATAATACTTGCATAGATTTACGCTTATAGAAGTAGTTTAGGCTAACAATGGAATAGTAAACTTTTAATCCTTTTAGAAAGTTTTGACTCTGTTTTTTGGAAGGAGCTGAGCCAATAAAAACAGAGAGCAGCGTTGTGTGACAACTGGAGTCTAGCTCTAGGAAGAGAGAAGATAAAGCTTTAAACTCAGTCTCCTAATTCCTGTTTTTGGCTCACAACTAGGAGCGTTTCCATTTCTCTGTTTCACCACTGCGCTTTGTTAAACTTACCAAATCAATGCCATTTCCCTCAAATTTTAGATTTCTTAGTTCCAGCTTCCCTTATATTGTTACTTTAAAACATCAAGCAACATTGCACTTTTCCTTCAAGTTACGATTTTCCAACATCTTCCTCCTGTTAGGATTGGTTTCTCAGATGTTTATGTGCCAAGAAACATCTAAAATACAGACTGTTTTATCAGCAGAGCCGTATCTGTTTTTCAGCTTTATTCTCATTTTTTCTTGTGCTGAGCAGTGAGTCCACATGACTAATGCACTGTTCCCTGCCCCCTGAAAAGTGCCTCCATTTGGAAACCTTTTAAGGCCAAGTGAGGTGTGTCAGGTTGATCAAGGTGAACTTCGAGATCAGCCACATTCCCATATAAAGCAGTGAACAGGAGAATATTTTGCTTTACCTGTAAAATGAGTGTGTAAACTGCTGTTACTCTTAAAATATCTTTTGAATTCCTTGTTTATATATGGACAGGGCATTGAAAAGAAACATAATGATAATAATAATAATAATAATAATAATAATAATAATAATAATAATAATATCATCTTTATTGTCATTGCCCCCTTCGGGGACAACGAAATTACTTGACTGCTCCATAAAAACACTAATTAAACAATACAGTATAATACAGCAAGGGAGATTAGATGACTTTCAAAGTCCGGGCTTCCCATTCAGGGCCGAGATCACTCTGGAGAAGAAGCTGTTCTTAAGACGGCTCGTTCTTGCCTTCATCGTCCTGTATCTCTGTCCCGATGGCAAGAGCTCGAAGAGACAGTGACCAGGATGCGATGGATCTTTTACTATGTCCAGTGCCTTCCTATGGCACCTTGTGGCATAAATCTGCTCTAAGGTGGAGAGTGGGCAGCCAACAATGCTCTCTGCTGCCTTAACAACCCTGCACAACCCCATCCTGTCCTGGGTAGTACAGCTTCCGTACCACACACATGTCTGTCATGTTTAGTTTGGCCTGTATTGATTTGTGTGGGATCATTTGTCTTGTGACCTATTGTAAAATGTAGGTTCATTCTCAGGACCACCACCTGCTGATATCCACCTGCATGGATGCTGCTGCTGCCACTTAAGAAGGGTGACCATGGTGCTGGTGCTCCCCTGATGAGTGCTGATGCTGGCCTTGACCCAAATTGTAGTTGTTGCTTTCTATAGAAGCAAGGTGATTGGAAGAGGAGAGAGGGATGCAGCTGTAGTCATCGTTTTATTTGCATCTTTCTTCATAGGTCTTGGGTCTGAAACTGCCATATGATTAACATACTACTTCTGATATAACATTTAAAACTGAGCCTGACAATTCAGCTGAGACCTGATTCAAGTATACCCAACTCTTCATTTTTTACAGTCTGCTTCACCCTGACGACTTAAGTCAGTTAGTAATTTTAAACAGCAAATACATTCGAATGAAACTCACACAGGTTAAAATATATTAGAAGCCTCAGCCTCTCTATCAGATTGAGTTTTAACCACTGAATTTCACCCAAATATTGCAGTGCTTTTTTTTTTTTAATGCTTGGGTTCTGGTGAGTTCTCCAGCAGGAGGAAACTATGTAAAGACAGACACCCTCTGACAAAACATGGCCTGTGCCAAAAGTACTGCTTCAAATGGTTGCAAAATTAAATTTATTATTTTAACAGCAGCAGCTTATTGCTGACATAGTCTGAAAGATAACATTATGATTTACTAGTTTCTTTAGAATCTGTTGCCTGCTTGTGTGCCTCCCAGTTTGTGTATTTCCCTACCTCCAACTCTTTCCACTGGCCGACAGTTTCAAAAATGCAGCAAAAATTAAATTCTAGTTAATCAGGACAAGTTTGAATTGTTATATTATATTGAAAATTGTTTTAAGGTACAGTGGTACCTCAGGTTACATACGGTTCAGGTTACATATGCTTCAGGTTACAGACTCCGCTAACCCAGAAATAGTACCTCGGGTTAAGAACTTTGCTTCAGGATGAGAACAGAAATTGTGCTCCGGCGGTGCAGCGGCAGCAGGAGGCCCCATTAGCTAAAGTGGTGCTTCAGGTTAAGAACAGTTTCAGGTTAAGAATGGACTTTCAGAACGAATTAAGTACTTAACCCGAGGTACCACTGTATTTTCTAATCCTCATCTCGTGTGCCCCATTTTAAGATTTTAATCAGTGTCCCTTTCTTGTTTAAAATTAAGACACTCATTGCTAGAATGGTAAAATCTACCTAATTCTTAATCATCCTTGTTGATGTGCAAATGATTTGCTTATGACCATTTTGTGTGGAACTGTCAGAGAAGGCTTACTGAAAATGAGATATATTTATGCCCAGTATGTACCGGTACCTCTTATCTGTCCATCAGTTATTATCAAAGGAGAAGATTAAATTTGGTACAGTTTATACTGATGAGTCTGTCATCTACTTATCATTTCCTTTTCCCTTGGCTAGATGCAGAACAAATAACAGTGTGGGTTGATTTATTACTTTTCTGTGTATTCTACAAACCATTTTCTTCTGCGTTTGTTTTATGATAGTATCTTAGCAATGTTTTGTGTAAACACTTGAAACATTTTAACACTGATTATTTGTACTTCTTTCTTTGGGATGGAGTCTTATATTTAGGCAGATATCCATGTATCATAGCCTACAGCAGCTTTTCTCAGCCTTAGGTCCCCAGATGTTGCTGGACTACAACTCCCATCATCCTGGCTAGCAGGACCAGTGGTCATGGATAATGGGAGTTGCACTCTAACAACATCTAGGGAGCCGAAGGCTGAGAAAGCCTGGTTTACAGTAATCTGAAGGAGAGATTGTATGACTGAGGCCAGTGTGATGCCATACTAAGCTTTTTGTCTCCCACTATTTTTACTTTAAAATATTGCTGAATCTTTATCTCTGTCTGGCACATTCTCTAAAAAAACAACAACAGTGCTGCATTTTCTTTAGGAGGCTTTTATGTTACTGAAGTGTGGAATGATATGCCTTAAATGTTCAGTAAGAGCACAGTGGTTGCCTCTGTGCCAGAGCTTCACACTCAAGGAATTCTCTTCTCAGGGTGGACACTTGCTTTTTCTGGCATTCCATGAAAGGTTCCAAACTCCATGGGCATTAAAGACTCTCCCGTTGACTTTACGGCAGGAGCCTTCTGATGCAGCAGGCTTCATACTTGAGGGCTGTCTTGTCATTTTTCTTTTCTGTTTTCTATGGTTCTGGGAAAGCTGGGGGTGGGTCCGTTCCATCAGTACAGACTGTCCTGGAGAAATCCACCTAATTAAGATTAAACATCGGTTTACTATCTTTTGGACATGTTGTACAAAAAATGTTCTTTTAGCATACAGTGGCACACCTCTTCCTACCTGTGTTCACCCCTCCAATGTCCATGCAGCCAGAGAAAAGCAACAACAACCCAGCTGAGCCAGGGCAGAATGAGGAAACAGAAGTGAACGATGAGTGTTGTATTCTCATGGCTTTTTGGATAATGTTTGTTATGATGGTTGGTTGTGATTTGCATATGTTATTAGAATTAACTTCTCAGCAAAAGCTAATAACAAGGAGAGGCAAAACCTCCCCCTCCCACCAGGGAGTGGAATCAAACACTAAATAAATTAGGCAGGGTGTTTCTGTATCATTTTGCAGTGCATTATAAAATGCAACCTAGGATCAGGCCTTTTTTTTTCAGCTGGAATTTGCGGCACCTCTCAGGTGGGTGCTATTGCTATTCTAAGAAAACAAGGGAGGCGTTCATGGTGAATACTAGCACCTCTTTTTCTAGAAAAATAGCAGTGTCTGGGACCATCTCCTGAAAGTACTGAGCAAAACTACAGGCAACTTTTCAGTATTTGTCTTTTTAGCCCTTTCAATGGCGGAATCAACAAGTCCCAATATGGACAAAACATCAGTGTTTCAATTCAGACTCATATCTGGCTGTCTTCATGGCTGTTCCTTTAGCTCTGGTACTTTGCGAAGCCCAAGGAAAGGTACTTTGTACCACTGAAAGCAAGTGAGGTGTATGTTAAAGCTGTTGTAGGCCTGTGATATGTGATTGCACCATTAGTTAGGATGTGCTAGAGTCTAGATTACCAGCTTGATCATACACTGGTATGTACTGATTCACTGCCATCCCATAATGTAGTTCAGATCCGCTGAGCATCAGCATGTAGCTTGAAGTTGAATCAATCTGCATGCTGTACACAATAAGCAATAATTGTCATTTGTTTGTGGTCAATGAACTATTCACTGAAAGGCTCCAAAAACCGTTCAACTGATTGGCACTGATTGAAAGCCTGTGGCCTGGAGGCAATAATTATATGGTTTATTTGGGGGGAAGAAAGCTGCACCTGCTTTATATTCTCTTGTATAAATGAACACAGTCATTTACTTCTGTGGCAGGAGGTAAGGGAACTGCAGCTCATGATGCTATTGAGACAAAGTCAAAACCTCCCCCTGCCCCAGGCAGCAAAGTCAGTACTGGCTGGTGGTGAGAGCAGGTTTTGCTCCCAGGTCACCTGTGCTGCTGACTGCAATGGCTTTATACTTCCTGTGAATTGCTCCCATTAGCTAATGCAGCAAAACATTAATTGATATAATGGGAAAGATTAAAATGCTGGGTGTGTTTATTTCCAATTCATGTTTTTCTTTGTGAAAGAAGATGACACATATTGATTACAGGAATGAGGAAAAGGTATCCTCTCCTTGATCTGTTCTTGCCCTCCCATGATGTCTCTTATCTCCTTTTCTCAAAGTAGGGTAGAAGAATGAGAATCCCCAATGGAAGAAAGGAAACTTTTCAACTCCTTAGCTTTTGGGGAACTAGTCCCTATTCTTTCTGCATCCAGACCACCTCACAGTAATTACTATAAAACAGTAAGTGTGATGTTCTAGGCCAATTTTGGTACCTGAGGTGGAGATCCTGAATCTCAAAGACCACCGCAACAGCCAACATCTTTCCTCACCTTCTTCCTGCTTGTAGAGAGAGTCAAGCGTGCAAATAAATGCATTGTAATAAGTAGCTCGCAGCTTACACACATTTAACTTTAGTGCATTCAGCTTTGTGCACTTGGCTATATATATATATATATATATATGCTTTCGTAGATTTTCACGGGTACAGGAATGCAGGTTTTGGTGTCTTCGGGTGTCTTCCCGTGTAAGAGTCGGGGTGTCTGTGCGACGTTTCGACGAGGTCTCACTCGTCATCTTCAGGCTGGTGCTTTCGGCTTCTTGTTACTGGAACAGAGCAGAGTCTGGTGTTTGAGTTCCTATAAATACTGTTGAGGGGTGTGGTGTATAGCCTTCAACGTTCTGGGCAGAGAGGAAGTTCCTAGATTAGTGTGCCTTTTCTTCTTTTGTTCCTTAATTACTTGAGGGATATCTTGAGTGATTTCATGAGTGATATTCTGAATACCACTGGGTGGGTCATTAAGTGTAGATTAGTTGCTAAAGCTTTCGTGTCTTGACCTCTTGAGCTTGTGAAGAGTTTTTCTGAGAAGATGGCTGTGCTGCATTTAGTTGTGCTCTGGCTTGGCTTCGTGTATAGGGGCGAGCTGTGGTTTTGTGCTTTGTGCCAGCCAGATCTGTGTAGGGATTGCAGGGGGGTGCAGCATCCGGAGGTGCCACTATAGTTTGGCTACTGGATGGAGTCTGTAATATGTCTGTGGAGAGGGTCTGGGTTTGGGTCTGGTGTGGTTGATTGGTGACGGCGTTCTGTGTGCCTCTGGTTCTGGTGTCGGTTTTTGTGGGGAGGGCTAATTTCCAGATGTCTGGCAGGCGGGACGTGTCGTCACGCTTGTTCATGTTGTGAGGGTGTTTCTCTATCTCGATGGCTTCCATGATTATTCTCTTGTGGTGATGTTCCATGTTAAAGAGCAATTTGGAATCTGCAAAATTAATTTCGTGTCCTGTTTCTTTCATGTGTTGGAAAAGAGAGGAAGTTTTTTCTTCTTTTTTGATGGCATTCTTGTGTTCTGCGATACGTGCATTTATTCGTCTGTTTGTTTGTCCAATGTACGTGGCTGGGCAGACTTTGCAGGGTATTTCATAGACCCCTTGGTTTTCCAGCTGGATTTTGTCTTTTGGGTTTCTGAGGATATTGGCTATTTTTTGGTTGGTGCAGAAGGCTGTTTTGATATTGTGTTTATGGAGGATTTTGCTGATTTTGTCTGTAGTGCCCTTGATATAAGGAAGGAGGGCCATGCCATTGTTTTCTTCTGTGTCTTGGTTTTTGGGGGGTGTTTCTTTTTGGATTAGCTTCGTAACCCTGTTTTTCTGGTATCCATTGGCGATTAACACATTTGAGAGATTCTGTAACTCAGTTGTCAAGTGGTCTTTGTCAGCCAGGCGTTTGGTTCTGGAGATGAGAGTCTTGGCTACGGAGTTTATTTGTGCAGGGTGGTGGTGTGATTGTGCATGTAAGTAGCGGTTGGTGTGTGTTTTTTTCCGGTAGATAGTGTGTCCTAGGGAGCCATCAGGTTTTTTGTAGATTAGGACGTCAAGAAAGGGGAGTTGGTTGTTGTCTTCTATTTCCATAGTGAATTGTATTTTGGGGTGTAGGTTGTTGAGATGTGTGAGGAAGCTATCTAGTTTTTCTTTCCCGTGTGGCCAAATTACAAAGGTGTCGTCAACATATCTGAGCCAAAGTTTGGGTTTGTGTTCTGACTTGTCTAAAGCATTGGTTTCAAAGTGTTCCATGTACAAATTTGCGATGACCGGTGAGAGGGGTGATCCCATAGGTGCTCCTTCTATCTGTTTGTATCTTTGTCCATTGTGGGTGAAGTACGTGTTGGTTAGGCAGTGGTTGGTCAGGTCCAGGATGTATTTGGGGGGGTTGTATTTGTTTTGAATGGCTGTCAAGGCTTCATTAATGGGCACTTGAGTGAAGAGAGATACAACATCGAAGCTCACAAGTAGGTCATCGGGATGTAGGTATTGCTTCTTTATTGTTTCTATGAACTGGAAGGAGTTAGTAACGTGTGAAGCGATGGATTCTGCATAGGGCTGAAGTTGCTTAGCGAGAAATTTAGCGAGATTTTGTAGAGGTGAGCCTATGGAGCTGACTATTGGTCTGAGTGGTGTTCCTTCTTTGTGTATCTTGGGGAGACCGTAGAGTTTGGGGCATCTGG
The DNA here is from genome assembly GCF_965113315.1 of Podarcis vaucheri. Lineage (NCBI taxonomy): Eukaryota > Metazoa > Chordata > Lepidosauria > Squamata > Lacertidae > Podarcis > Podarcis vaucheri. The sequence goes on along the minus strand of NC_138760.1, from coordinate 43,417,927 downwards.
ATGATTTTTCTCTGGGGATGATTCTTAGCTGGATTTCTTCACTGATAGGAGAGGCTTTTATTTTGGATTTGGTGGTTTTTTCCAGATAGGTGGTGGGATCTGTTTTTATAGGTTGGTAGGTAGGGTCTTGGAGTAGATTTGATAGTTTTGCTTGGTAGTCCGATGTGTTCATCACAACAGTGGCGTTGCCTTTGTCTGCTGGGAGAATGATTATGTTGTTGTCTTTCCTCAGGTTGGTGAGTGCTTTCTGTTCTTCTTTGTGTAAATTGCTTCTGGGTGGTTTGCTGGAGCAGAGGATGTTGGTGACTTCAAGTCTGATTTTATTGGCTTCATCTGGGTCGATTTTGGTCAGGCTAGCTTCGACTCCGCATATGATGTTTTCCGTGGGGATGCGTCTCGGGGCGACTGCAAAGTTGAAACCTTTGGAGAGTACTTTGGTTTCAGTTGGGGTGAGGATCCTGTCTGATATGTTATGTACTGTTTGTTTCATGGGTTGTTGTGGAGGGTGGCTGGGTTTCTGGCGTTTCTCTAGTTTGTAGAGTTTGTTGGTGTGTCTGTCTGTCTTATGTGAGGTCTCAGTTTCAGCTCTCCAGACGGCTAGTTGTTTGCATTTGTCCGAAGAAATCCGAAGAGCCACCATCTTATGTGATCTCCTGTTCCTACGCAACTGCCGAGACAACAACTTAACTCCCACATGCTTCCAACTTAAATTCCACTCTAAAACCCCAGCTACCGAAAGGATCCTGAAACGAACTGAACTATCCCTAATCAGAAACGAAATACATAAGAAAAGATACCTACTAAACCAAACCAACAAAGATCTGCTCACTCTTCACCTCAAACTATGTAACAAAATCCACCCTGCACTCTGGGACAAATGCAAACAACTAGCCGTCTGGAGAGCTGAAACTGAGACCTCACATAAGACAGACAGACACACCAACAAACTCTACAAACTAGAGAAACGCCAGAAACCCAGCCACCCTCCACAACAACCCATGAAACAAACAGTACATAACATATCAGACAGGATCCTCACCCCAACTGAAACCAAAGTACTCTCCAAAGGTTTCAACTTTGCAGTCGCCCCGAGACGCATCCCCACGGAAAACATCATATGCGGAGTCGAAGCTAGCCTGACCAAAATCGACCCAGATGAAGCCAATAAAATCAGACTTGAAGTCACCAACATCCTCTGCTCCAGCAAACCACCCAGAAGCAATTTACACAAAGAAGAACAGAAAGCACTCACCAACCTGAGGAAAGACAACAACATAATCATTCTCCCAGCAGACAAAGGCAACGCCACTGTTGTGATGAACACATCGGACTACCAAGCAAAACTATCAAATCTACTCCAAGACCCTACCTACCAACCTATAAAAACAGATCCCACCACCTATCTGGAAAAAACCACCAAATCCAAAATAAAAGCCTCTCCTATCAGTGAAGAAATCCAGCTAAGAATCATCCCCAGAGAAAAATCATCCAGATGCCCCAAACTCTACGGTCTCCCCAAGATACACAAAGAAGGAACACCACTCAGACCAATAGTCAGCTCCATAGGCTCACCTCTACAAAATCTCGCTAAATTTCTCGCTAAGCAACTTCAGCCCTATGCAGAATCCATCGCTTCACACGTTACTAACTCCTTCCAGTTCATAGAAACAATAAAGAAGCAATACCTACATCCCGATGACCTACTTGTGAGCTTCGATGTTGTATCTCTCTTCACTCAAGTGCCCATTAATGAAGCCTTGACAGCCATTCAAAACAAATACAACCCCCCCAAATACATCCTGGACCTGACCAACCACTGCCTAACCAACACGTACTTCACCCACAATGGACAAAGATACAAACAGATAGAAGGAGCACCTATGGGATCACCCCTCTCACCGGTCATCGCAAATTTGTACATGGAACACTTTGAAACCAATGCTTTAGACAAGTCAGAACACAAACCCAAACTTTGGCTCAGATATGTTGACGACACCTTTGTAATTTGGCCACACGGGAAAGAAAAACTAGATAGCTTCCTCACACATCTCAACAACCTACACCCCAAAATACAATTCACTATGGAAATAGAAGACAACAACCAACTCCCCTTTCTTGACGTCCTAATCTACAAAAAACCTGATGGCTCCCTAGGACACACTATCTACCGGAAAAAAACACACACCAACCGCTACTTACATGCACAATCACACCACCACCCTGCACAAATAAACTCCGTAGCCAAGACTCTCATCTCCAGAACCAAACGCCTGGCTGACAAAGACCACTTGACAACTGAGTTACAGAATCTCTCAAATGTGTTAATCGCCAATGGATACCAGAAAAACAGGGTTACGAAGCTAATCCAAAAAGAAACACCCCCCAAAAACCAAGACACAGAAGAAAACAATGGCATGGCCCTCCTTCCTTATATCAAGGGCACTACAGACAAAATCAGCAAAATCCTCCATAAACACAATATCAAAACAGCCTTCTGCACCAACCAAAAAATAGCCAATATCCTCAGAAACCCAAAAGACAAAATCCAGCTGGAAAACCAAGGGGTCTATGAAATACCCTGCAAAGTCTGCCCAGCCACGTACATTGGACAAACAAACAGACGAATAAATGCACGTATCGCAGAACACAAGAATGCCGTCAAAAAAGAAGAAAAAACTTCCTCTCTTTTCCAACACATGAAAGAAACAGGACACGAAATTAATTTTGCAGATTCCAAATTGCTCTTTAACATGGAACATCACCACAAGAGAATAATCATGGAAGCCATCGAGATAGAGAAACACCCTCACAACATGAACAAGCGTGACGACACGTCCCGCCTGCCAGACATCTGGAAATTAGCCCTCCCCACAAAAACCGACACCAGAACCAGAGGCACACAGAACGCCGTCACCAATCAACCACACCAGACCCAAACCCAGACCCTCTCCACAGACATATTACAGACTCCATCCAGTAGCCAAACTATAGTGGCACCTCCGGATGCTGCACCCCCCTGCAATCCCTACACAGATCTGGCTGGCACAAAGCACAAAACCACAGCTCGCCCCTATACACGAAGCCAAGCCAGAGCACAACTAAATGCAGCACAGCCATCTTCTCAGAAAAACTCTTCACAAGCTCAAGAGGTCAAGACACGAAAGCTTTAGCAACTAATCTACACTTAATGACCCACCCAGTGGTATTCAGAATATCACTCATGAAATCACTCAAGATATCCCTCAAGTAATTAAGGAACAAAAGAAGAAAAGGCACACTAATCTAGGAACTTCCTCTCTGCCCAGAACGTTGAAGGCTATACACCACACCCCTCAACAGTATTTATAGGAACTCAAACACCAGACTCTGCTCTGTTCCAGTAACAAGAAGCCGAAAGCACCAGCCTGAAGATGACGAGTGAGACCTCGTCGAAACGTCGCACAGACACCCCGACTCTTACACGGGAAGACACCCGAAGACACCAAAACCTGCATATATATATATATATATATATATATATATATATATATATATATGGGGGAGGAAAGGGGATGGTCTGGAAAAAAGGATTTTGGCAATCCTACCTGCCATTGAACCCAATGTGCTTTGACTATATGTGGTTTGGCTTTATCTCGGGAACGTAACCCCCATGTAAGCAGAAAGTTGCCTGCGTAAATGCAGTCTTCTCTCCTTCACTTTCAGCCTTTCAAGCAGTTGACCGCCCAAAGCTGTGGAGGAAACTCGCAGAACTAAAAATTGATCAGCGCTTATTGATTCTAATACAAAATCTATACTCTTCCAATGTCTGTCAAGTCAAACTTAACACCATAGGTCATCTTTCATCAGACATCCCAATCTCGAAAGGGGTAAAACAAGGATGTATTCTTGCCCCCTTTCTATTTAACTTATTCTTATCAGACTTGCCAGATCACCTTCAAAAAATAGAATCACATGCCCCTAAACTTAATCAGAAACCAGTTCCTCTCTTATTATACGCAGACGATGCAGTCCTACTATCATTAACGAGCTTGGGTCTGAAACGTCTTATATCTTCTCTGACCCTTTACTGCGAATGTAATAAACTCTCTATAAATTACGAGAAGACAAAAATTTTGGTCTTCTCAAATGGTTGGAAACTAGAGAAATGGAAAATAAGAGGGCAAGAAATCCAACAAGTAAAAATCTATAGGTATCTGGGAATCTTATTCCAGAGCAATCTAGGGTGGGCAAGTCATCGCACAAATGCCATAAAACAGGCAAAGTGCACCTCATCAGCAGTTGCCCGTTTTTATTATCAGAAAGGTAATCAATTTATTCCTGCGGCCAATCAGATTTTTCAAACAAAAGTGCAAGCCCAGATATTCTATGGAATCCCGCTATGGATTCAAGCATATAACAGTGATTTAAATAAGATTCACTCCAGCTTTCTGAGACGTATTCTTGGACTCCCAGCTGCGATCAAATATGAAACAATGTGTGCAGAAATAGGCATACACACAATGGAATACTGGGCCTGGTCCACCTCAATAAAGTACTGGTTACGCTGCCATTTTCGCTGCTCCCCATCAAGCCTGCTCGCTGATCTGCTCAAAGACCCCCTATAAATCAAGATGGTATCAGTACCTCGAAAAAAAGATTGAATCTTTAGGCATCGAGCTGGAGCCCCTGTATAATTCTAATGAGCAATACATTTTCCATAATATCCTAGCTAGACTAAAGGATGTGGAGAGACAAAATATTATGGCAGCTGTAAATAAAATTTGCTCCCCCATATTCTATGATTTAAATATCTTAGATAGCAGAGTCAATTACGTCACTAAATTAATAATCCCAGCCCAACGTAGGGCTTTTATGCTGGCCCGGTTGAATGTCTTTCCCTCAGCATTTGTCTGGGGAAGATATCAAAACATCCCTAGAAACAAGAGACTCTGCAGATGCTCTATGAATGTCCCGGACACTGTAGAGCATATTCTCTTTCATTGCCCATTGTACAGTACGCTCCGTCAACGCGTGCTGTCCCCTCTTTTGGGTGGTCTGGAACCCCAGCAAGGTGAATGTGCGGGATTCTGCCTATCCGACGTTGACCAAAGGGTAACGGCGGGGGTAGCCGAGTTTTTGGCTGCAGTCCTCCAAGGAGCAGGATAACAAGGAAAACCACTGATTTTATATGTATATATATATATATGATTGTAGCCAACTGCTGCCTTTTTATATATATTTCAAGGCTTTTACATGTTATTTTCCTTCTTACGGTTTTTATTTGCATAATGCCTAATAAAGGTTTGATTTCAGACCTGCCATTGAACCCAATGTGCTTTGACTATATGTGGTTTGGCTTTATGCGCTATCTCGGGAACGTAACCCCCATGTAAGCAGAAAGTTGCCTGCGTAAATGCAGTCTTCTCTCCTTCACTTTCAGCCTTTCAAGCAGTTAATATAGGATTGTTTCATTCTATCCTTGTTTCCCAGAACATGTTCATGTTAAGCACAGTTAACACTTGATTCTTCAATTATATTAATTTCTTCCTCATCGAAAGAAACTTTTAAAATGAGTCTTCAGATGAGCTGTCTCATCTTGACATATCTGGCTGGTAATGTCTTAATCACATGCAAACTCAAGAAATGGCAGCAACACTTTCACAGTTCTTTTCCCTTCTCCATTGCAAAGTCCTTGGGCAGGGAAGAGGTTATAGGGCAGTGGAATCCCTAGCCAAAGTGGATCCTGGCAAATCGCTGTTCCTATTGGCTGCATTTTTCACTAGTATGCCCTGTAAGGATGTTGGACATATCATCAGAAAACGCAACCAGGAAAAAAGAGTGCTCCAGATTTGAAGCTGCGGCGGAAAAGGAACCAGAGATTGGGGGCTGAATGTGGATCAGTACTTTTGGCAGTAGATCCAGTGCGGTCCTGACACATGAGAAAGGAACAGCTATGATGGTGGAAAGAGGGTTACTTTTCCAACAGCCACATGTCTTTAGCTTGGGCACATGATACCCCTTACATGGAGCTTTCTGTGTAAGATTTTAAAAGGTTACAAACAAATATATCTGTTCAGATATAAAAGGATAACTACCAAGTTTATGTTCAGGTCTGTTACCACTAGGAAGAAGAAGGGGTATAAAACCTGCAATTTCTCTACAATCAAAGGCTGCTACAGAAGTCAGAATATCTTGGTCGATAGGATGTGTTTTTGTGATTGTGATTAAGTACAGTGGTACCTCGGGTTACATACGCTTCAGGTTACAGACGCTTCAGGTTACAGACTCCGCTAACCCAGAAATAGTACCTTGGGTTAAGAACTTTGCTTCAGGATGAGAACAGAAATCGTGCTCCAGCGGTGTGGCGGCAGCAGGAGGCCCCATTAGCTAAAGTGGTGCTTCAGGTTAAGAACAGTTTCAGGTTAAGAACGGACCTCTGAAACGAATTAAGTAGTTAACCCGAGGTACCACTGTATCTCTCTTTGATTTTAGATAAACTAAATTTACCCACCTCTTTTTTAAAAAACATTCACTTCCCACTTGACAGGGAACACTTTCCTTAAGCCAGGCATGGCCAAACTTGGCCCTCCAGCTGATTTGGGACTACAACTCCCATCATCCCTAGCTAACAGGACCAGTGGTCAAGGATGATGGGAATTGATGTCCCCAAACAGCTGGAGTGCCAAGTTTGGCCATGCCTGCCTTAAGCAGTCCAGTCCGCTTCCAGTGTTCAACATTATGTGATCATTTTCCTGTGTTGCAAGGCAGACAAACTTCACTATTTTTTTAAAAATAGCTACTCATTCTCAATTGCTTACAAACTTCCTTTAAAGTATCATCTAACGATGCATTGTTTTATAGAGGCTTGGAGAAGAGAAGTAGGATTTAAGCCCCATATTCATAGGTCTTAGCATTTCAGTGTGTTGGGAGAAACATCCATGCATTTATGCTGAGATGAGCATTGCTCTGCCCAGGATCAATCTCAGAGCTGTGCAACGACATGCAGGGCTGGGGGCCTGGAGTAGTGGTGGGCAGACGGGGACAGCGTGGCACTTGAGATCATGCAATGTGTTGAAAATGGAAAGGGATGGAGGAAGATCCTTTCAGCAGAGAACAAGAAGGTTGGATTTGCCTTGTCTTCAGCCAGTTGAATTGCATTATTCACCACTACAGTTTCAGTTTTTCAACTGCAGAGTTCTTTTAATAAACATTTTTTTTTTATCACTGTAGGATGGAAATCTGTGCGGATACTTCGTGCTGTGAAGTCTGAGTGCGCACAGCTTTGGTAAACAGCACAGAGTGAGATTGAGTATTTGTAAAATAGTCTCTTTGGGGATAGGCTGATGAAAAACACAAAGAAACATAGCTGAAAGCCTGATGCAGAGGACATGCCAGCAGTGTAGCTGGATAAAGTAGTGGTTTAAAAGTTGGCAAGGAATGAGGCTATTCAATTAACACCTTCTTTTTTGAGTGCTCTAGACATGTATATTGGATGAAATAATGTTGACTAGATATCAGAAAGGCAAGAAGGCTGCTTATTTCTTCTCCACACTCTTCTCCACAGTGTCAAATGGTGTCTCTAGATATTAAAGGGTTGTTGGTATGTCTTAAGTTTTGTTGTATGGAGTGGGAAATCTTCTGTACATCAAGTTAATATTCCAGAACAATACCTCTATTTATGCTAGTTCTCCAAAAAGTGAGGCACGTGCAGCAAAGTGATCAGTAAAGAAGAAATAGCTATTTTGACAGATCCATGCCTTTCATTTAACCCAGAAGCTACAGTATTGGAATGGACAAAGAACATATTCATGTAGCGTTTTTTAATTATTATTACCAGTACATCCCAATTTTCAGGTGGGCACAACTGATTGTTAGCTGATGACAGAAGCTGTATAGGAGACTTGTCCTAACAAGCAATAATTGTGTAATTAGGGGCTTTTAATCAAGTCATGGAATTCTAATTCATTCTTTGCCTTCATTCTGCTGAAAGTTAATATCATCCTCATTGACTGAAATCCATCAGCAATCCTTTGTTCTCCAAACCCTTTGCAAGTGCTAGTGGCACAGTCGACCTTTATTTACGTACAAGGCAAACAAGTGGTAAAAACTGCACTATGTCAAAAACTAATATCCAAAAGCAGTCGAAGGGTGCATCTTGTTTAATCCTTGCCACCACAAATAGCCAAAAACTGCACTCCAAAATCGTATTTTGGGGAGTGTTTCAAAAGTAAAGAAAAGTGAAATCCATTACAGGAGTTTCCTGAGCAAATGTGATATTTAAGAGCAAGAAATACGTGAAATGTTAACAAACAAGCAGTGCTGAAGGTCCCTAGCATTATGGTTTTGTAACCCTTTCTGTGTTTGATTTCTCATAGAACTGAAAAATGTAGTGCCCCATCCTTTGCAACCAGGGTCATTGACAGGGTGTGTCACACGTGTAACAGGCTTTAAGCCTGCAGGGGCTCCAGACTCTTAGCTTTCATTTAAGAAAGTAAGTCATTTGGACATTTGTGAAGAAAGCTAGAAAACAAAGCATGCAGGCACCACTCTAAGAATGTAGATGGAGAGAAGCTGCTGTTGTTAACCAGTTAATCATGAGAGAGAAAAGATGCAGAGCCCTCAAATATTTCATTTCATCCTTGCTTTACACAATCTGCCATTGTTTTAAACCACCACTCCCCCCCCCTCAGTTTTCATACCTACTTGCTCCCATGCTATTGTTGTAAGCCAAAAATGGCTTATCTTCTGAGTTTATGCCCATAAAACTCAGAGACGTAAGGAGTTAGGAGTCCATCATTGTTTACTGCGAAGCAATAGGTTACAGTCAGATTGTTTTGCGAAACTGCAACCACACCCAGTGGTCGGGCAGTGGTATTTATAACATTTCAAACAAAGCATTTCAATTTTCACCAATCAAATAAATCACTACCTCATTTCATGTTTAATATGCATGCGCAATAAGCACTGGCAATTTATGGTGATTCAGGTTTGATTCTCACCAATTTCTGTTGGCTAAGCTTTGATTCCCACCGTGTGCTGTTACATTGTATTAGTATGCGTGTTGGGAACCTGTGTAACGTGTAGCCATTTGCACAATGTAGCAACTGTTGTTCTAGCTTTGAGCTGCATCTTTGTGATTCACATATTCCTGCCCCGGGGAGGGGGGGGGGCGGCAACTTGCAAAATCATCAGTTTCATAAAGCAATAGGTCACCATAACTCCTTTATTAGAAGTGCACTCTAGGATTTCCAGGGGTACACATTATCACATTTATTTTGGCCCTTTGGGCCACCACCACTATGGATACTGTTGTTGTGCAACCCGCCTTCAATTTTGCTCCCCTGACTTCTTGCAAATCCAGCACTGTGATGCATCACTACAAATCCCCCAAGGCGGGTGCGCAATGACATTATTACAATTTTTATTATAACAGAGAGACAAACTTAATATTAATATTTAGGCCTCAGCTTTCTGCTGAGGTTCTCCCCTTGTCTTTCCCCCTCTCACCTCCCTTATCAGCTCCTTTTCTCTCCAGTTCCCCAACTATCAAATCTCAACTGACTCTCCCCACTAACAAGTTTACTCTCAATTGACTAGAATCTCGAATCTTACTCAGTCTCTCCTATCACCCAGAGCAAGTGGAATGAATTTGCCTGATCCAGGCCCTGCCTAATAAATTATCAAACCAGTGGTTTCTCCGCTCTCAGAACCTGTCACCAAGCAGCTACTGCTGAACAGGCAACATATTAACAGTACGAGGCCCTGAACTTTGACAGTCGCAGAGGTCACACAATATATTTTCCTTAAAAGCACATGCATTAAATAATAATTTCAACATTTTCCCACACCATGTTATGAGCTAAACATGGTCGGCCATGTTTAGCCATGGAGGCACTTGTTTGGGTCAAGAGAATTATGGCACAGCATTATCATATTATAATAATAACAACTTAGCTTTCATTGTTCTGTTGTGTTTTTCAAAATTGAGTGTGCAAGTATTCAGTACAATTGTTTTGAATACCTAGCAGTGAGTTAAAAGTTCAGGTTACTGGTGATATCTGATCTATAATACTTTTGACTTGTTATTTTTTATGTTTAGAAGAAAGGCAAGGCAAGCTACACATTAAATTAGTCTATTTATAAAGGAGAAATAAATTCAAGTAGGATCCTAGCACAATTAGCCATGTAAAATAAAGATGATGGATAGCCTAGATGACAGACCTCCTCAAGTCCAGATGCTTTCCCTCTGAACTCACTGGACAATTATTTTCGCATTTGCCAAGGAATATTTAGTGTCTTACAATGAAATTTTAGGATTTGCAGTACTATTATATTATTCCAGAGATTGCTATAATTCTGAGGTTATTAAAGAAAATCTGGCAGCTCTTCCAAGTGCCTTAAAAGCATTTTGTTGCAATATGAGACGTAAAATCGCCTTTCTGAGGGCATCCTTATCCTGTATCCAGATTCCCATCACATTTTTCTTAAGCAGCAAAAAGTCTTTGATGCTTATTAGTTCTGTCTGTTGGATCTTAATGGGATTTTCTCCCATCTACGTTACATTTGGTGGGGGGAACAGAGAAACTCTAAATTATTTCTGTAAATTTGAAGAAAGCAGCGATACTCATTTTATACGTCAGTGCCAGATAATGAATGTGGTTTGTTGGTCTGACATGGCCAATGCAGGTCTTGCCGCATTGCCTGTTTCATTTTAAGCTGCTATTGCAAATATGTAGGCACTTTGTAGAAGTAGTTTAGCATAGGCACTTCTTTGAGTCCTGTCTGTGTTCATTCAGTATACCTGCGGTACATAAGCTCCACAGCATACATAGGCTGTTCTATTTATTACAAACCAATTTCATTTCAGACCTCCTCACCCCCATTTTCCCATTTACCTCGTCTGGTAATGGCAGCATGGAGGCACTGCTGTAGGTCAACTTCCTTCCCTACCTGTGTCTGTTGAAATGCTGCTATGGTGGCACTTCTGCACTCTGCAACATGTGTTTTTTCCAGGATTCCTGAGTTCTTTGGTTTTCAGTTCTTGGAATCTACATCTCAGGACTCTTTAGGTGTGCCTGGCCTTCATACAAAGAATTGGGGTGCTCTTGGAAAAAAAGTAAGTTTCCCGTATCTCTAATACCTGGAATATTCCAAGATATTGTGCCTGTTGTCACAAGATAAAACGGGAAAGGCAGGTGAGAATGAGGAGGGATAGGCAAGGAGGGAGGAGTTCTCATATTACAATTCTGGTTGGAAAAGAACTCATGGGGCTGTAATACTCATCTCACTTTAAAGTCCAAACAAGGACATGATGGATTTGAGTGACATCAGTAATGCCATGATTTCTTGCCATACAAATTGAGATGAAAATGGTTCATTGAAGAGAGAATTTCGTCATCTGCTGCTGTGAAAACAATGAAGGAGAGGGGAAGAGAAAATAAGGGAAACACATGCTGACTATAAAACATTAACACAAGAAGAGGCTAAATACTGCAGATTGAGGTTTTCTCTAAACTTTTTTGTAGGTATATTCAGAATTGTTTGGGATTTATAGATTCTTGGTTATGCAGAAAAAATAGAATTTCCACAAGGCAGTATGCCTGAAGTTGCTTAATAATGGAACTTCTTATGTGCATAATGCTTTCTTTAAGCAACTTGCTAGGTCTGGCAGAAATATCAGCTTTGCAGAAGAATTTTATTTCTAATCTCACTTCCTGTCTCAGTCTTGAATTTGCAAGCAATTCTTTCAGATTATGCTTAGAGCAGTGTGACACACAGAGAAGTTGTCAAAGACCTCAGTGTTCAACAACAGTGGGGTGGTTGCTAAGGGAAGTGATGCTTTTGGGTGGACAGGGCTCGGCTTCTACGTCCTGTGGTATATTTATATCCCGTGGTATATTTTTCTGCCTACAAAATATCGCAATACCATGTAATATATATTAAAGCAGAGAAACGGCCCCCTTTTTATATGGTACATCAAGTTGTGTTTCAGAGTTAATGTAAATGGTCTGTCTAAACAAATACTTTCCATATGATAGAATTTGATACCTAAAAACTATGTTTTTATTTTGAAATAAATATTTTTCTGTAGCTGCCTGCTCAATGGCTTTAGAAGCTAGAATGACATTTTTGCAGTTAGCTGTGTAATCTATTTTGAGTTGCACTTGTAGGTGCATTGTAAACATGTTTTCCAGTCTTTTGCCATAGAGTGCAAAACTCGGGATTACATGCTATTTTCCCCAGACCCTCTCTTCTTGTGTAAGCCTTAACTATGGCTAATGTGAATCCAGGGTTTGCTCTTTCTTTAAAAGCCAACTTTAAATCCCGATTAAAGATAAATTACGTTAACAGCTGTGGAGTCATGGGGATCAAAGCAGAATAAGAGCAAATGTTTTGTAGGATAGGAGAGGGCCTCACAAAAGTGCAAGTCTCATAGTGCTCTCTCTTCCTCATTCACACACACACACACACACACACACACACATTTAAATATGGAACAAATGAAGCTGTCTTACACCAAATCAGACCATGGCTGGCATGGTTCTCTAGGATATCAGGCAAGAATCCTTCCCTATCCTATCTGGAGATACCTGGAATTGAACCAGGGACTTTAAAAAATGCAAAACATGCGCTTTACCACTGAGCTCTGGCCCTTCTTTTAATGTTAACACACAACTGGTTAAGAGATGGGCAGTGGCTTGTGTGCACTAGTGCATGAAGTTATTTGGGGCTTATGCATTCCTCACCTTACCATAGGGTTGAACTGCAAACTTTAAAGCTCTTTTGGGGTGGGTGCTCACAATCACCGAAATTACAAGCCACGTAATGACATTTCTCTCTTATATATAAAATCATAAGCATGTTGTCAGTTGCAGTTCACGTGGTCATAGGCAGGTGGTAGTTTATACTTCAGTGAGACAGCCTGCTGGGCCATCAACCTAGGCAAGGTGAGGAGAAAGAGGGATATGTAGAATATAGGTACAGGTCCAGGAAAAGTGAGGAGAAGGGAACTAGAAGGTGGAGGAGTGAGCAGGCAGACCCAGGCAAGCCTTGGAGGTATGGTGAGCTGAGGGTGAGGTTTTTTGAGCAAGTTGTAAAAGGGACAGGGTTGGTGGTGGTGGTGGTGGGGGTAAACAGAGTTGGCAAGTGAAGTGATGAGGGGTACAGCACCTAGTTATGAATACATGTATAAAATGAGATATTAGTGCTTGTAATATCATTTTTATTAGTGCTGTTAATATTCTTAATACCTGTTTCTCACAAAGGAAGCTAGTAGATTTTGAAACAGCATACCTGCATACATTCTGTTAGCTAATGAATTGATTTTGCAACTATTGCTTTTAATTATGCATGTTCTTAGGGTTGGCTGGGCTTCCATTTGTGTACATGTGTTTCCTCTGCTTTCCCCCATGTTTAGACATTGAAAATGAGCCTTATGAAAAGGAGAATTCCCCCCAGAACAACCTTTGATACGAATGTGAGTTGTGGGTTGTGCCAAAGGCTTATATTTCACATTTGCTTTAGACTCCACGTCCGAGAAACAAGCGCCTTCCTGCTTTCAACAAGACAAAGTCTGTGTTGTGGGCAAAAGGTCCTCAAGGTATTCTTGACACTGCCATTCCTAATGGTTCCTTGTCATTTGTTGATCCATATGTATGGCTATGATCCTTGACCAGCTCCCTATCTTAATAGGAACAACCTGTGATGAGAAGTATATGGAGTCTTGAGATGTATAAGAAACCCATTCATCCACACACACAAAAATTGACCCGAGGGCAGGACCACCAAGAATGTACGATAAATGAGTCCCCAGGAGTACTTTAGATGTAACAGTTCTCTTTGACTTGTTTTTACAATATTTTTTTACAACGTTCCTTATTTTATTATTTTATATATTAAGGTGAAATTGAAACTAGAGTGAGTGATGATGGCACACGTTAACATTTGCAGGGATAAATTTGAGAATCCTGGAGTGTACCCACCCAAACATTACAGATGAGAATGTACTGAAGCATTAATTCACACAAAGAGTTTTATTCTGGGTTTGTAAATTAACGTGATATTCACACTTTTCAATTTTTGTTTGAATATTTATAGGAGTTGTGTTTTAAAATCTTTGCCTCTTGTACACCCCACTTATTTCTGAATATCTGTCGTTGGAAAGAACGAGTAACAAGTGAATATTGGATATAAAGTTTACAAATTCTTCAGCTTCTTTTTGTACACTGTATTGGAGTGCCAGAGGATGATAGCAAAAAAGATCTGGTTTCTCTGAAGACTTGGGATTATAAGGAACTATAAAAATAAGCTGTGTTTAATGGTCTCTGAGATTTATGAATCCAATCTCTTCCTCTGGGAACTGGACTGGCTTCGTTTTAAAACTGTAACTCTCTGATTGGCAAACGTATTTTCTCCCTATAGTCATAGATGGTATCTGATGATGCCAGAACCGAGGAGTAGTAATAAAACAAGAGGCTTTTAGTGGGGGGGGGGCACTGTTTGCTGCTAAGATACTTTTGTAAATGTAAAATTGCCACTGCCAAGCAGGCACATAAAACAGTAATGGTGAAAACCCTAAAGTGATCAGTGGAGTCTACTTAATGGTCTGTTAATTTGTGGCAACGTAATATCACTTGTTTGGATTGACATTCTTGTCTCTTCGTGTTTTTTTTATGGGATATTGAAGACATCAAAAGTACTTCTTTACCTCAGCTGAACATTTCTTTTGTTTCAAAAGAAAATATGGGATTATATTCAACTAAGTTTTACTCAAAATAAACCCACTGAAATTAATGAACATGACCAAGTTGGGTCAATTATTTTAGCAAGTACTTTGATAACAGCTTAGTTGAATAGCACCTGTGAGTTCTTTTTGTTTGTTTGTTGCTGGAAGCCCCACTTTCACCACAGTGAACATATAAAAAAACCTGTACGGAAATTCTTCATTTCTGTTCAATAAATGGAATTATTAAGAGGTATTAGTAAATACATGATTACTCATTTTTGCAATGTCATTCTTGAATGATTTTTTTTTTACTTCGTTATATGAAAAAGTAGAATTCCACAGACCTGCAGTAGTTCTTACGTGCATTCTTTCTCTCATCGCACACAGCCAGATCCATGTACATGCATGTAAGCAGAGCATTCAACTCCATTCATTCATTCATACATACATACATACACACTCTGTCTCAACATCCCTCCTGTCTTTCCTAGAAATACCAGGGATTTTTTTAATTTATGAGAAGCAAATAACAGTTTCTGAAATGTCCAGTGAAGTTTCATGGGGATTTGATTTCTGTCCCCCTCCACAGTCACTGGATACTTCAGTAACCTGGGAAATAAATTAATACTCCATCTCATTTCTTCTTCACCCAATCTCCCTGGAAATACAAAAGATCCCTTCTCACTCCATCACTTCATAATCAGTGTGTTTCTTCCTTCCTCTGAGCATGGAGGGAAAAGATTGGGGGAAAGATGCTTTATTGTCTCCATTGTAGAACGGAACAGGCAAGACAAAGAAGAAATTATTTGCAGAGGCACAGCTTCTCCCACTCCTTCTCTACTCAGACACATTCCCTCTTTGGCAGATAATGCACCATGCAATTTAGCACCCATTTTTCTAGCGAAAGGATCTGTTTCCTCTCATCCCATTTTCCTTCTTGGATCATTCCATGCTAAGATTATTATACATCTAATCCTTCAACACCTAGAACATAATTAATCAGAACCATCTGATTTAAAAAATACATTTGAAAAAACACCCAGTTTCCTATTCTAAATTGCAAACTTCATCTTCACTTAACTACTACTTGCTCATGTTGCATTATTATGTTTATCTAGTTTTAAAATCTAGAAATATGCAAGTGTTGCCTAGTCAAGTCAGTTAGTACTTTTTTTAGGATGTAGTGTGGGCTGCAGTGTCTGCATTTATCTCTGGGGAGGAAGTAATGAGAAGTTATGCAGAGTGGCTTAAGGTAGGTGGGAAGGCATGCAGTGAGAACGTGGGGGAGAGAGCAGAATGAATGTGGAGTGGTGAGAGGAAAGGCTGCAGCTGAAATGTGGGAGAAGGAAAAATGAGATGATTACTTGGGGAGGGAAAAGATAAGAGAGGGGGAGCTGGTTAAAGTGCATCAGATGGGAAAATACAAAAAAACTGATGGTTTTGGTTAGTGATTTGAGACAGGAAAGGAGAGTTGATAGAAATAAGTTGATTCAAACGACTGAGGAGGAAGTAGGGAGGCAAGTTTAGGGTCTGTGAGAAGGATATGAAAACTAAGTATTTAACAGCATGGAATAGATTAGGAATATTTTAATGAAAAATGAGATTAATTAGTACTAGGTTTTCTGGCCTTTTGAAATTATTATATTAAAATTATAAATGTAAAGTAGAAATCAGTAGGATTGCTTGATGCAATTTTGTATGCATTGTTTTCTTCATCCCCATTTAATTCCACCAGTCTTATCTTAATGACATCCCTTCTATTTCTGGTGCTGGTCTCTTATGTAGACAAAATGGCATCATCCTAACACACTATGAAGATATTGGTAGGTTGGGTAAACCACAAGGTTTGCAGAAGTCCCCCCAAAACTCCCAGTGCTGTAGGGGAAAGTGTCAGGAGCTCATCCTACACTCAAGTAGGACCCCGGTAGAGACACATGCCCGACTGGCATGTTCCCTCCCTCCTAGTCGATTGTTCAGGAGCTTCAAAAGCTTTCTTCTGCCTGAACATCACAGCGACCGATGCCAACAGACATCGGCACACTTAGTGATCTGCAGAGTCTTCGCAGCTTGCGTAACAGACCTCAGCAACTCAGCATTTTGGCTAATCTACTTTATTTACATATAAACACACACGGAGCACTGCAACATGGCTCCCTCTCTCTCTAGCATCAGACAGCAAAGAGAAAGAACAAAGGATAATAGTCCCACTTCACGGAAGACAGTAACACAAACATCCTGTCTCCGTCACTTCCCACTCTGTGGAGTCAAAACATACACTGTCACGTGATAGACAACAATCCCATGACTGCAATCACAGAGCAGGAATTCTAACAGAAAGAACCCAAGGGGTGGGGAGTCCCCAAATAGCCCAATAAGGACTGAACATGCTTATTGGCAGCAGAATGATGGTTGACTCTGGAGGGACAACATGAAAAAACAAAAACTGGGTGAGAGGTGGAATGGAAGATGGCAAGGCTGGCTAGCTGCAACAGTGAACAGGAGCATTCCTTATACTTTCAGTCTTCTCTCTATTCAAACCCACAGACAACTTGTTTGAGAAAGCAAAATGAGCAGGAAAAAAAGAGGAAAATGAAATGGAGGGAAGAAAAAGGTATGGGAAGGGGAAAATAAACAATGCTTAATGATGCACCAGCACACTTGCTCATTCATTCAAAGTAAACCATTATTTGTTTTATACTATGTCATACCATGAAGCATGAACAAAGCCAATATGTTCCAAATTCTGAACTGCTTGCACAGAGGCACAACTTTTTAATATATCTTGCACAGCTTTTAGTATAGTTGGAAGTGCATAATAAAGTATTTGAAACTGTGTGGTGGAACTGTATGGTTGAAAGTACTAGAATCTATTCTGGAAGAAAGATAGTTTGGGACCTTTTTCCCTTGTAGTCATCTCTTAA
This sequence comes from Podarcis vaucheri, assembly GCF_965113315.1. Classification (NCBI taxonomy): domain Eukaryota; kingdom Metazoa; phylum Chordata; class Lepidosauria; order Squamata; family Lacertidae; genus Podarcis; species Podarcis vaucheri. The sequence goes on along the minus strand of NC_138760.1, from coordinate 43,400,302 downwards.
AAGAATAGTCCTTACACTATTTTCTTTGACAGATTTAGGATGTGCAGTTTTGGGGCACTTGAGTTAAGAACCTCATAAATTAAAAACTTTATGAATGGTTGCCATAGAGCATATCCCTTTACTTTCAGTGTCTGGGAGCATTTTATGCTTGTTGCAATTAAGAATAAGTTGATAAAATTGATTACACTTTTTGGGAGGAAGAAGTCATTTCCAGTCACCTGTTATTTGTAGCCCCTCTGAGGTTGAGAGACATTACAAAGCAACACTTTTCAGTTGGCTTGGCTTAATGTTTTATTTATGTCATGTCTCAGAGTTTGTGTAGATTCCAGAGAGGTTGGGGGGGGGGTCATGATGCTTTTATATTCCAGTCACTCAAGAGGATAAATATTCTATGAAATTCAAACCAAAGGGGTATGCTGAAGGCGAAGCAAAAAATAATTTTGTTTAGGCTTTGGTGATTTGTTACTACTGCCATTTTTCCCCCCTCAGCCTTTTTTTAATTGGCTAGGGAAAAGGGATATCTTTTCCAGAGTGGGATATATTTATGTCACCTGACCCAACTCCGCAGTAGCGCACACAATATATGAAATCTGTAAAATATATTTCAGGGCTGTATTTAAAGTTTAGGAATAACCCAATTTTTCCATTTTTTGATAGTCTTCTTCCCTCCCTATCAATGCTCTTGCTCTTCCCTGCTTGCATGATGTGATATATTGTTTAGATAAAGGTAAAGGTAAAGGTACCCCTGCCCGAACGGGCCAGTCTTGACAGACTCTGGGGTTTGTGCGCCCATCTCACATCTATTGGCCGGGGGCCAGCGCTGTCCGGAGACACTTCCGGGTCACGTGGCCAGCGTGACAAAGCTGCATCTGGCGAGCCAGCGCAGCACACGGAACGCCGTTTACCTTCCCGCTGGTAAGCGGTACCTATTTATCTACTTGCACCCGGGGGTGCTTTCGAACTGCTAGGTTGGCAGGCGCTGGGACCGAACGACGGGAGCGCACCCCGCCGCGGGGATTCGAACTGCCGACCTTTCGATCGGCAAGCCCTAGGCGCTGAGGCTTTAACCCACAGCGCCACCCGCGTCCCGCATTGTTTAGATAGTGAACTGTAATTCTTCCTAGGGAAATTGGCTCATAAATGTTTCTGCAGTCCAACAATTTTTGTGGGTAGCACCTTTTGGATTGTCATTTCAAGATAACCTGCCTTTTTGTTATGCTGAGGGTTTATTGTGCTCCGACTGCACTCCCTTGTCTGATTACAATTAGCAGGTTTATTATCCCATTACAGGTCATGGGGTCATTTTTAGCCAGCTGCTATAAGAAGTTCAACTACTCCCTTCACGACCAAATTAATATTACTAAGAGTTGGCTGTTATCCTGCCTTAAAACTCCCTCTAGGAGTGTATATTAGACTCATAATTGCTGTTCCTGGTTCTTGTATAATAGATTAAAATATAACCAATAAAATTTGCAGTGTGAAGTTGTGCAATGGGCCAACAACAAAAAACTCTCCCACTGAAAGTCCAGCCCTAACTGCTTATGCAGACATTATTGAAAATCGCATTAATGTGCATAACTACAAAATCCTAGTGTGTCAAGAGTTGGAAGCAACTTCAATGGTTGTAGTGTGTGAGAGGTCTTTTGGCAGTTATGCTGCAATGACTGAGGACTGTCCATAAAGTATGCCATGCTTTCAAAGACCCTTTCAACCCTGCTCTTCCTACCAGTGATATTTTAACCATCAGCCAATTCCTCCTTTGCTACCCTTCCCTCCCTCTTGATGTACGACATACTTGAAGGCAGGCCCTTGTGTAATTGTACCTGGTTTTTTGTTTGCATTTGGGTTAAATAGATAAAACTGTAGAAAACGAGTTTGTGCTTTTTGTATAACCTTTAAAGTTAACATGCACGCACATATAGAATAGAATAAGCTGAATATTTTTACAAACCTAAGGAGGATGCTGAGAGGAATTAAGAAAATGGATTCAAGATTAATCTTGACACATGGGTGAAATTTTGTAGACCACTTTAACATGAACTGTTTCACATATGCAAATTTTATGTATCCCATCAAAAATGGGTTCCAGACATTTTACCCTTTCCAAAGTTAATCTTGTGAGAGGGTGATTGCCTTGCCTTTCGCCAAGCATGGGAGAACTTTGGTGGCCAATAGGTTTCAGTCCTATACACACGTACACTTGGAGTAAGTACTGTACTGTTGAATGCAGTAAAGCTTCCTTCTGAGTAAGCATGCCTAGATTGCACTGTGAGACTTACACCCTATGAATTTGTCTTAATTTCTTTTAAAGCCATTTTTTAGCCGTATATGCTGCTTCCAGATTCAGAGGCAGCATGCTTCTGACAACCAGCAGCTGGGGAAGAATCCCTGGGTGTGGACTGTTGCTCCATGTTTGTGAGTTTCCCAAAGGCACCTCAGAATCAGAATGCTTAACTTGATGACCCTTTTTTCCTGATCCAGCATGGTGGTTCTTATGTTAAAAGAATGGTAGTAGAATCTTCCATGTCTTGCACTGAACCTCAGAAAGTTAAATGCATGCTCTTTCCTAATATTTTTTCACCTATGCAAATGTGGTTTAAAGCTTTGCGCGACTATGTTCAGTGCCATAGCTGCATGATATGCTTGGCTGTCCACACAATGGGGATGGAATTTGTAAAGCAGTGGGAAAGGTGTACTTGTATTTCCTGGGTTGTTGTTGTTATATTTATTATTTTAAAAACTATGTATTCTGCACTGAAGAAGTGGGGGCATAACCATCTCAAAGAAAAAAAATAAAACATGGGCAAATGTTGCACTAAACAGCAGATTGTTATTTTTATTTATCGGTTGAATTTCTATCATCCTTTTGCCAAGGAGCTTAAGGTAGCATTCATGGAATTTCCCCCATTTTATTTCCCAAAATTCTACTTATGGGTGATTATTGGGGAAGGCTCGGACAAAGTAGGATGTGTGGAGTCAGCCAGGAGGATTTAAAACTACAAGGGAGAGCTGCTAAGCATGATAGGAAGCAAAAAAAGGAGAAATTGTTGTCCTCAGCTTTCACTATAGCTAGTTCTTCACTTTCCCTTTGCACGTTAAGTGTGGGCAAGAGTAGAAGTTGAAGTCCAGGAAGGCTAGGGGTGGCTGGAGCTCAGCCAAACTAATTACAAACCAAATTCCTGGGCAGAGGTTGGTTTGGTTCCTAATTGGCCCAGCTTTTCCAAAGTGCACAAGTTTGTTTGCACTTCTGATTCTACATTATGAAATTTTGCACCAAACTTACTTGCTTCAGATACCTGGGAAGATGGCCCCCTGGAACACTGGCTTTGAAAGGTTTACTTTGCTCATATCTGAAGTCATTCTGGAATGCTGAAAATATGAAGCAGATCTCTGCCCTGTCACATTGCTTTAGTTTCAAAAACCAGCATTCCAGTGGTCACTAAACAGCTTACAAAGAGCTTATCAACACAGTCATGTGTTTGAAGTCTGAAAGTGCTATATTGTTTTGTGCACAATCCGCATAAGATGCACTTTCAGAACTGGATACCCACCACGCAATTTCTTAACTGTAGCGGTTTCATGACTGCCTTAGCCTACTCCTCCTCTCCTTTCAATGTGAGAATTAATATGCCTGATTATTTTGAGTTAGAGATAGGAGTAGGAGAGGAAGAACAGATCAGAAACATCTGCTGAGCACCTGTGCTCCTGGTGTGACTGGAGGAGCTGATGGAGCTGGCACTGATCCCTATTAAGCTCCAGCTTGCCTGGTAGGACAGAGTCCCAAACTGTGACTCCCAGCTGTGGAAGCTCCGGTGTCCTGCTCCTCCAACCATAGACCTGGTCTATGGAGGCACCTCTTCTTCTTTCCCCTCTCATACCTAAAAACTGTACTAACTGAAGAGCTCTCTTGTGGAAAAACAATAATGTTCAAATGTATTTATTAAGAGATGTTCATCTTGCTTTATTTTAAAGCAGTTTAATGCTTACAGCTCTGTCTAACAAACTTATGGAGTGTGTTGATGAAGTCGCTTAATAATAATAATAACAACAGTTATGATGGGGTTACCCCAGCCACTCTGAGCAACTTCCAACAAATTAAACCACAATAAGACATCAAACATTAAAAAATCCATATGCTAGGGAAAGCACTTCAGCATAAATTGACAGTTCTGCTTGGTAAAATAAGCATTTTGAGTGTTATTTACACTAAACTTAGTCTTGCTGAGGTGACCACCTTCTTCTGTTATAGAATCATCAGAATTGTAGAGGGGCCATAAGGGTCATTAGTCCAATCCTGCAATGCAGGAGTCTTTTGCTCAGTGTGGGGCTCAAATCCACGACCCTGAGCTTAAGAGGTCTCATGCTCTACCAACTGAGCTGTTTGTATAATTGAAACCTGGATCTTCACTTTATAGGTTCCGTTTTTATCTCTACATCAGAGGGATGGTTGCAGAATTCTAGTGTGACTAATGAAGGTAGATTAGAGTAAAACAACTTTGCTGCTAAAACTGGGCAAGTGACCAAGATAAGCATAGTTCTAGTAAAGGTTTGGAGAAATAGCGTGTAAGATATTCTAGACTCTCGCGTCCGCCCCCCCCCCATACTTGCCTTTCAACGGTTAGAATGTCAGTTCCAGTGGGCCAGCAGTAGAGTGGGAGCACATGTAATGTACCTACATGGGGCCATAGACATGGCTCTTGGGATGCATATGTTTTACATCTTAAAATTGCATTGTGGCCAAGGAAAGCATTCTTTTTGCTTCTGAAAAGTGCCATTGTTTGGCACTCGTAACTGCAGTCCGACTGACACAAAATCTTTCCCACACTTTTACTACATTTTGAAAACATTTTAATGCATTAATCTTCTAAATGCAGGAGCAGATATCCTTATACTCTTGCTGACTTCATCTTGGAGGTTAATCTGAAGAAAGATGGGAAGGACTTGTCCTAATAAATCTTGCGACAGACTTTGGCTGCAGGACATTATGATAAACCATGGTTTATTGTTACAGGAAAGAGGCTAGAGAGCGTCAGGTTCACATGAGCCCCATCTTCCACTGTAGGTGCAAGAAAGAGTAGTACATCTAGTTTGTGTGTAGACGCCTGAATAATTGTGAGCATACAGGGGTGTGGAGAAATCACCTTTTATAATGTGTTCACTGAGACTGGGTTTGCTTTACATATAAAGTACAGTGGTACCTCAGGTTGCATACGCTTCAGGTTACAGACTCCGCTAACCCAGAAATATTACCTCAGGTTAAGAACTTTGCTTCAGGATGAGAACAGAAATTGTGCAGTGGCGGCGCAGCGGCAGCAGGAGGCCCCATTAGCTAAAGTGGTGCTTCAGGTTAAGAACAGTTTCAGGTTAAGAACAGACCTCCAGAACGAATTAAGTGTTTAACCCGAGGTACCACTGTCTAAGAGTCAATTATGTTTGAGGGGTTATGTGAAGGGTTAAGTTTCCAATGGCAGCTGGCAGGTGGCAGCTACTTACATAAGACTGGGCTGGGAAAAGCTGGGTTCTTTTTATACTAAGTAAAATTTTGCTTATGATTGGCCTGCTGGATTGAAGTTCTTCATCACTCACTGGACGGGGGGAAATGGTCCAATGAGGGGAGAGACTTCAATGCCATTCAGACATGAGTAGTTGAAGGGTAGAGTGGGTGGAACATAAAAAGGCCAGCTTTGCCACTGTTCAGGAGAGTGCGACTGCTAGGACTGTGGACCAGAAGAAGAAGAATCTGGAAGAGAAGTCTGGAGCTCAGGCAGGTAGAGGTTACTGAAGCTAAGGAAAGCCTAGAGGTATGGCCTGCTCCCAAAGAGCTGAATCACTTTCTTAAGCCAAATATCCACAAAGAGGCCATCAAATGCTGGTGAGTAGTGAGGAAGAGTTCAGCAAGGAGTTTCTGGAGCTGACCAGAGAGGGAACTGCCTGCAAGCTTGACTCAGGGAAAACTAGCAAATGTTTTCTGTACCTGGTGGTGGCGAGAGTGACTGGGTGGGGAAAGGGTAATTGGCACATAATTTTGATAGGGAGAGGAAATACGAATTTTAAGTGCCAACCTTATGGAAGCTTTTTTATTTGAAAGTAACTGCTATTTATAATAACAGTAACTTTATAAAAGTGATCGCAAGTCTTCTAGAAACAGTAACAGTATTTACTTTCTTTTTCTTTATAGTCAATAATAATTAAAGGAAAACTTTTTTTACTTTTGTTTGCTTATAAAGTGAGCCTGGCTGCTTTTGTAACACATCTAAAGTGCTGCAGTTATTGGGTCATAGTTTAAGTTGTCGGTAAACAGCATAGTATAGATGGTGCCAGCAATTAGAATGTTATGAAATATACAGTATGTACTATGCTGGGAGTGAGAGTAAAATAGGAACCTCCACACACAATTGGTGAATCAACAGTGGTAGGTAGAAGTTGCTTTTCCGCTTATTACAGGGTTTCCCAACCTTGGGTCTCCAGCTGTTTTCGGACTACAATTCCTATCATTCCTGACACTGGTCTTGCTAGCTAGGGACGATGGGAGTTGTATTCCGAAAACAATTGGAGACCCAAGGTTGGGAAGCACTGGCTTATTGGTAACCCTCTACACTGAGGAATAAGGACCACAATAACTTAGAGCTTTGAACCAAATTGGGGGTGGTGGTGGATATATTTTCATGCTTTTTGGTGTGTACAGTCTGAATCTACATCTATTGTAGCCCGTACATTATTTAGACAAGTGAGATGTAAATAAGCATACTCAACTTATCTTGGTCTGAATGCCATGCTACCTTTGTACAGGGCTTCCTGATGAGAGGAAAGAGTGGGACAGAGGAAGTGTTCTATATTTTGTTACTCCTCTCTGTTTTTCAAGCTTAAATTTCTAGCCGAGTTTGAAGTCAACAAAAGTAGATTGTTTACTTTCTTGGGTGGGCCCTGCAGACAGACTAGTTGTATAAGAATTTATTTGTGGACTTAAGCTCTCTTGGTATCTTTCAGACACAAGGCACCAAACCTTGCTGGTCCCCTATAAGCAGTGGCTGTTAAGTTATTTACATCTCTGCTGACAGATCTATTTATATGAAACAAAATTGGATATTTTAAACCAAGGCCTATTCCTCCCCAGGCAGTCTTACAGAAGTTGATGTTTTTGACCAAAAACTTCAGTGATGCCTTTAAATATTGCCATTGGGGAACTTTACAGGTCTTGGCAATGATGTGCAATTCTGACTGTAGTTTCAGATGAAGCCAAGGGGAAACTGGAAAACATGGTACTAGCATAAATGTAGAAATACCGTGGACAGTTTTTGTAATATCAGTTGTGTGCAAGAATGTACAAATGTTTATGTCCTGTGGTATAGGGGGAAATACTTGAAGGAAGTAAGCTTAAGGCAGAGGGATAGTTCACACCTACGTGGCTGTTTCTTCATGATGATCTTAGGCTCATGCATGTCATTGCTCAGACATAAATGTGGGATGTGTTGTATGAAGCAGAAATACATATGTATATCAATGCACATAAATGTAATGAGTAAAAAATTGTGTTTTTGTTCAACCTGGATTGTGCACAGGTATAATATTTTTGTACCTGAAAACTTTCCACATAGCTGGTAAAGTATGCATCTGACAATAAGAATGCACACAGCTGAGGTGATTGCATGGAGCCACAGCCATATAAACTGACCCTTATGGATAGTCTTTGACATATATCCAAAAATTTGGTAGGGGCTGGAATTTCTGTAAAAAGCATATGTTTCATTATGCATGTGCTACTCAAAATCTAGCAATTCTTGGTTGTGTCAAGAATTTTAATGTCAGATGAAAATGTCAACATAGCTATTACAATCAACACCTCCTGATGTATTGATGCAGGTAACTTGAGACCAAAAATATTTTACCGCTGGACAAGCCTGCAAAATGTGTCTAACTAAGCCACTGTCATTATTATACTTCCAGCATCTATCTGTCTTAGACCTTGCCTTGCTATACAGACATTGTGAGGTCCATTGTACTTAAAATTTTAATTCTCTGGACCATAATAAAAATTGATTGATTGATTGATTGATTCTCAAATTCCAGTTTACGGAAACATTTCATATAGATTTTAAAGCAGTTTCCCATTCTTTAAACTGTATGATACCTTCCGGTTCCCTATTCTACACCTCTGAGTTCTTTTGCTGACTTGTTTTAAAGCAGCACATCAGTGAAGAAACTTAATCCTGTTTTCTGTCTGTAATGCGGCGTAACCTGGAAAATAATGTTTTAACTGTTAGGGGCATTTGGCAATTTTGTTGTTTCTTGCAAATATTAAATGTGTTGTAAGTTGAAGGACAACAGCAAATTTATGAACATTTTTGGCAGAGTGTTAGCACATATTAGGGGGGTGGAATTGTCAAAGTACATTGCAGCTATGTAGTATAGTACATTGCAAGTATGCAAAGGGAAAAGAAAAAGACAAATTACTATGGATAACTTATGATGCCCACCCTGAACTTGTTGAGATTATAGAAGTACAGAACTGGAAAAAAACATTTCTAGCCCAACCCTCTGATCTGAAGCCAAAATAATTTATTTCCTGAAGGTTGACAAAACAAAGTAGCAGCTGGTGAGGCAGTGTGGACGGAAGTCCATTTGCTTTTTTGGCTTCCTAACACAGTGGATTCCTAACTTTTACCAAGAGAGAGAGTGGAATAGCAAGGCATGAGGAGCTTGTCACAATGCAGCAGCTGAGAGTGGAGTGAATTCAACACTCCTGCTGCCCCATAGGGAGCTCGCCTTGCCCCACCACCCTTTCCCTCTTGGTAAGTTCCAGCAACCCGCTGTGTTGGGAAGCCAAGAGAGCAATGGAGCCCCACCCAATGGCTGCTACTTCCAAGAGACAAAGTACATCTGCAGTATGGGTCCTTAAGATTTTTAAATTATCTAGAACCCCAAGGATTTTTCAAACAATGTGGGAAGGGAGAAGTCTCATTTGCAGATTTAGCTTTCCTGGCTGCTACAGCAGATCTCCTTCCCTCAGGCAGCTGATCCCATAGCCCAATGCTCAGTCCCATCTGTGTGTTGGCTTGCTTTGCTGGAATTGTGAAGGCAGAATTCATGTTCAGAGTTTTGAAGGAGGGAGATGAAAAGGTTGTGTTTCTAGACCTTACTAATAATCAGAATATGTTGTACCACATGCGTTCCATTTCAGCTTTTTTTTCAAAAAAGAAAACCTGTCTTGGAAGTACCTTAATGCATTAAAACTCACGCAAGGAATGTATATGATAAATTTGAGTCGGCTAGATCTGGTTTCTGCCATGGGACTGAAATGTCCAAAGTGCAACAGTTACTTTAGAGCACATGCATTGTGTTATTCTGGACTGTTAAGTTGGTTGTATAAACATGTGATTAAATGTATTCCAGCGCAGACAAGAGTGGTATTCACAGCTGGGACATCTTGGGGGGAAAGAGTTCATAGTGCATTTCTCTTTAGCTTTTCCATAAGCCTTCGCCTCTGCACCACTGTTATGCCTCCTATAGCTAAGGAAGTCGCCCCCACCAACAAAACAAAAAGCCACACCTTTCATTATCTTTAAATGTCATGAGTGGCCACATTTCTCTCTTTAAATGATGGGAAATGGAATACTGCCTGCTTTTGACTTGGTAAGAATAGAGCTATGCATGCTCTGTGGAAAGTATGGCCAAAAGAAACAGAAGGCAAAAATGTTGACAAAAGAATGTCTGAGGCTTGAACAAGGAAAGGAATGCCTTGTTCAAATCTAAAATTTCTCCCCCCTCTTTTTTTTATTCTGAAATATTCAAGATCATAAGCTATTGTAGTGCTAGCTGCGAAAGTATTTCAATGTTCTATGAATGCTGAATGTCTTCTTCATTTTCTGAGGAGGCACTTGCAGCCAAGTGAAAGGGGTGTGTGCAGTTGGATATTGTGCTGGAAAGACTATTCAAATATGGCGATTTTGCCACGGCAAAGAAAAATTGAGGATTTTGTTCTGTTCATAGATACTAACTGATATTGCTCCTGTTAATTTTTTAATAAAAAGATTAGTGCAATCTCTTGAGGGGAGAGCACGTGTACAAATTCAACAGGGCTTTGTTTGTTTGTTTGTTTTGTTGCTATTTTGTTAACGTTGTTAATATTGTTTTATAGGTATGAATGCTGTAGTACTTTGTGAATCCTATAATAGGGTTTTTGGTGTAACTGTGATGTTTAGCTTATGTTTTAGTTGTTTAGTTGATAGTGCTACATAGATGGTGATTGTTTTATCTGTGATTTGTGATTGTTTTGCTGATGATTTGTTAAGTATTCTAGACTATTTATGCTGTATTTTTGATGTTCCATTATGCTTATCTTTTGTTTGTAAGCCACTTTGGGATTTATTTGCATAAAAATGGCATAGAAATAGAATCAGTCAATCAACATATCAAGTTTCAAACTAAACTATGGCTTCCTATCATCAAATTAATAAACAAAAAAGTATCCGTGTCACAGTTCTTCAAGTCAAGCCAGTTGGCTGCAGCCCTTCCAAGCATTGCAAGGGAGAATGGAATGTAGAATATCTGGTATAATCCAATAGTAATGCCCAACCTGCAGAGCATGATATTGAGGCTAAACCTGGGGGTAGGGAGGTGCCTGTTCATGCAGGTTTCCGTAAATATTTGTAAATTACCCATGGGCTGGTGCTTACTTTTAACGATGTGATATTTCATGAAAATAAGTTATTGAATAATTGGCTCCATTCTTCAGACTGAGCACCGTAATTATCTTCACTCTTGATTCTGTGCAAGTTGGATTTATATCTGTAACTTTTAAGAAGATTAAACCTCTTGCCTTACCTATATGACCTGCTGCTTACCTCTGTAGGCAAAAACTTCTAGAGGGCACCAGGTTGGGGAAGGCTGCCCTAGCACCAAGAGAATGCCCTCAAGTGTGTTCTAGGCCCCAGAGGTTCATGAATATATCACTTCAAAGTCAAGTGTGTTTTTTTAATATCTCATGTTTCTTTTGAACAAATTACATTGATTTTTTAAAAAATATGTGTTTATAATCTCCGGGAAATTAGAGGTTTTCTTGGGGGAGGAAATAGAACTCCCCAACCACAAACATGTAGATGAGAAGCAGAGGCCAAGGACCTCATGCCACCAGTTAAAAATTATTGGGTTTTAATATTTTGATGTTTTAAATATAGTTAAAACTGCTTTGAACATTGGAAAAGTAGATGGCTTAAATAAAGGCTGTGTCTACTTGAAAAAGGATAGTTTCCTCCTTCATCTTCTCATCCCTCTAGATACAGCATACAGTGGTACCTCGGGTTAAGTACTTATTCCGTTCCGGAGGTCCGTTCTTAACCTGAAACTGTTCTTAACCTGAAGCATCACTTTAGCTAATGGGGCGTCCTGCTGCCACTGCGCCACCGCAGCACAATTTCTGTTCTCATCCTGAAGCAAAGTTCTTAACCTGAAGCACTATTTCTGGGTTAGAGGAGTCTGTAACCTGAAGCATATGTAACCCGAGGTACCACTGTATTACCAACTTCTTACCTGTGCTTTGGCGTGTAACTTTTAACCTGCCCCCATACATTCCCCTTTGCTGTTTTTCCATAGCTCTTTGCCTTCAGAGACGCCTTATAAACGAGCTTTCACTGACTTTAATTTCAAGAGCTACCCACTTGTCAGCTGGCTCATTCTTAACTGCATTGAGCCTTTTTGCCATCCATTTATTAGAGCAACAGAAACAACAAATTTGTATTTAAAGCATTCCAGGAGCAGAAAGGTTACTAGCATACACATGGGTTCAAGGGGTGTGTGAGAGAGATATATGGGGAGAGCTAGCACAGCAAGTTCTCAATTTCTGAAAACGGACGTTTCTGGTCATTTAGTGGAATAAACAATGACTACGTAATATACTGCTCATTTCATTGTGGCCTTTAAAGAACTTCTAATTATTTTCAGCAGCAGGCTGGAAGCTTTTACAACACTGCAATTGTGGTAATCTGCAAATAGAAAACTGTTGTTGAACTTGGTGTTTTCATTCCAGGAGCCTGCTAGTGGACATCCTTCCTCCAACCTTTCCTGGCACATCAACAATGGTTGAAGGATTTGAGCAGGCTGTGCTTCAGAGAAATCATTTGCGTCATTTTGTACAGGGCTTTGGGGTAAAGTAATGTGTGTCATGAAGGGCCTGTAGGTTAGTGGCTGAGCACATAATTTGTATTTTCTCAAGTCTGTCTGACAGCTTGGAAAACTACTACCATTCAGAGTAGACAGCACCAGGCTTGATGGACCAGACGTGGGTGGCGCTGTGGGTTAAACCACAGAGCCTAGGACTTGCTGATCAGAAGGTCGGTGGTTCAAATCCCCGCGACGGGGTGAGCTCCCATTGCTCGGTCCCTGCTCCTGCCAACCTAGCAGTTCAAAAGCACGTCAAAGTGCAAGTAGATAAATAGGTACCGCTCCGGCGGCAAGGTAGACGGCGTTTCCATGTGCTGCTCTGGTTCGCCAGAAGCGGCCTAGTCATGTTGGCCACATAACCCGGAAGCTGTACACCGTCTCCCTTGGCCAATAAAGCGAGATGAGCGGTGCAACCCTAGAGTCGGCCACAACTGGAGCTAACGGTTATGGGTCCCTTTACCTTTAAAGCAGCTTTTGGCATTCCTGCTCCTTCCTCTGCACTATGTTGCTTAACCAGAAATGATTTAACAGTTCTAGAGCAATGCAATTTCATCACCCGCTCCTAAGCTTATCTCCCCTTCCTCCCAGCATTCTGCATTCAGAATTATTGGAGTACATATGGTTTCAGTTGGGTAAGTTCAGTGTAGTGTAAAGAGGAAATAGCTGAGCCTGCAGTAGTAAGTGTAGGATTGAATTAGAAGCACCAGGGGTTTTGCCAGCTTTCTATTGATAAACGCCTTGCTAGGCTCTCCTCCCCCCCCCCCCCCCTTTTATCCTTCCGTCCTCTGTCAGGATATTAAGAGCAGAGAACGTTTTCAGCATGCCTATTTGATTGATAATACATAATTCCAAGTCAGTGATGGGGAATACTAAAGGCAAATAGGACTGAAAGCAGGAACAAACACTGCTAGTGACTTTAAGAAGCAGTGTCTGTTTCTTTCTTCTTCTTCTTCTTCTCCTCTCTTCCTGTAGTAGATGTTATCTTCAGGCTATTAGTGCTGGGAGGATTTCTTTTTTGGTGGACCTAGTAAACAAAACAGAATTTTCCAGCCGTGCTTCTGAGCAAACAATAGTGAATGAAGCTGCAAAGCTAATCCTGGGAGAGTAAACCCACGGAAGGTTATTAAAGAGGTTGACACTGGGGAATGTTGATGGGCTTTTTACTCCTCTCAGCTCTGGCTTTTCTTCGACCATGGCAAACTAATGGACACTTTATATTTATTTCCGCTTCATTCAGAGTCATGGTAAAAGACTTGTAAAGCTTCACCTCTTGCCCTGCTGCAGAACAAGTTGCTGTAACAGATCAGAGTGTTCTTGGCACAAGCAATGCCCTCTCCCCACTGACAAAAAATCCCTTTGTTGAAATGCTTGGTTTCTTCCCATAGCTCTGGGGGGGGGGAGGGGTCGTGGTGATATTTAATATATATATTTCAGTAAAGCTGGTTTTAAACATAAAATGAAAGAAGTTACTAGTGATATTCAAGCAGGAAGACTTTGCATATAGCCCCTGTATTTGGCAGGCTGTGTGTGTGTGTGTGTGTGTGTGTGTGTGTGATGTTAGAATCCTTGTTTTATGTTGTTAGGTAGCAGGCAGCTTTAATGTTTGAAAGGGCTTTCTATTTTTAGTACTTTGGCTCTTTGTTGTTGAGAGCTATTTTAAAATAGTCATTAGAATGGTGCAACTTTCCTTCCCTGTAGTATCCTTGCACCTGTTACATAGACAGAAGGAAGAAGCCGAAGGGGGGAAAGTGCTTCCGGTCCCGTCCCCCCCCCAAAAGAATTAATGCAGTTAATAGCTAAATATTTATCTTTTTAAAACTGTGCAGGCATTTGGGAGAACAAATGAGACATGCTGAATAATGATGATGATGATGATGATAATAATAATAATAATAATAATAATAATAATAATAATAATAATAATAATAATTTTATTTGTACCTCACCCATATGACTGGATTGCCCCAGCCACTCTGGGTGACTTATAACATACATAAAAACACAGTAAAACATTAATAATAATTTTATAATAATAATAGCAGCAAACCAGTACCCAGTTTAGTAGAGGTCTATGAATGTGTTATCATGTGGTGTTTCAACGAACCATTTCACAGTAATGGGGAAAACAGGAAATAGTGCATTGATTGGTATGGGATGTGTTTCTGTTTTGTACCACTGGCTGCTATATTTCTTATTTTTACTGCTTTTATTAGTTCAGCTTAGTTGATTTTCTGTTATGGTATGTGGGTGCTTACATTATTTTGTTGAATTGAAATGAAACTGTGGTCAAGATGCATTAGAATATTGATTTAGGTATGCAGTTACATTAGTAGTAACTGGAGGTGATGAGACATGAATATACTGTTAAATGAAGAATTACACAGTGGCGTAGCGTGGGGGGCGCAGGGGGGGCTGGCCGCACCGGCCGCAACATCTTGGGGGCGCGGAAGAGACTTGAGTGCTAAAATCCATGGGTTAGGGGGCGCAAATTACTTGCCTTGCCCCGGGTGCTGACAACCCACGCTACGCCACTGGAGTTACATAATGTTCCAAAAGTACACGCACCAAGTAACTTAAGTAACCCTAGCATTAAATAACTAATCCAATATGAGAACATTGATTTCTTAATGGGTGGCAATTCAAGTATCATGCAAACCATGGTTAACTTTGCTTTGGTGTGATAACTGAATGCAAAGGTGGACCTAGGGGAGCGTGAGTGACTCAGTTGCACTGGGCACATTGCTTCTGATGTGCTGCAATGATGAAGTCCAGTGGAAGGCAGGGTTGCCAGATTTTGGTGTTGCACAGGTCACTACTGAAATCTGAGATGCAAAGGGCTGCCACTGTTGAATGGATAGCATCATGGTTTGCAACTGGCCTGCAAACTAGAATCATAAGCCAGGGTTTGAAGGAGGTTGGCAAACCATGCTTTGTACTAATGATGTAGTTGGACATAATGTCTGCTTTGACAACCCACAGTTAAAGCTACTGTACGGCGGCACCTACTACTAGATACAAGAATGGTGAACTAATGGAAAATGAAAACAAAGAAAGTAGCTTGAAGTTGTGGTTTGACATCTAAACCATGTTTTGGGCGTGTGTAAAGTCTGAATTGATCCTATGCCAGATTGTCTCCCATGGCAGATCGCAAATTTTGCTTTATTTGCTTTAAATGCTGCAGCGAGACTCCTTACGAGGTCTTCGCTGCGAGATCACATTCACCCGGTGCTATACCAGCTGCACTGGCTCCCGGTGGAGTACAGGATCAGGTTTAAGGTGCTGGTTTTAACCTTTAAAGCCCTATATGGCCTAGGACCCTCGTACCTACGGGACCGCCTCTCCTGGTATGCCCCACAGAGAAACCTACGGTCTTCAAATAAAAACATCTTGAAGGTCCCAGGCCACAGAGAAGTTAGGCTGGCCTCAACTAGAGCCAGGGCTTTTTCGGCTGTGGCTCCGATCTGGTGGAACACTCTGTCACAAGAGACCAGGGCCCTGCGGGACTTGACATCCTTCCGCAGGGCCTGCAAGACAGAGCTGTTCCACCAGGCCTTTGGCCAGGGCACAGCCTGACTCCCTCCCTCGGCAATCTTCGCAGAGCTCTGGCCCAATGGTTGCTAGTGGCTTGAATTAATTAATTTTTATAATGAATGATTTTAGAATGTTGTTTATGTTGTACCTTTGTACTGTTTTATTGTTGTTAGCCGCCCTGGGCCCGGCTTCGGCTGGGGAGGGCGGGATATAAATAAAATTTATTATTATTATTATTATTATTATTATTATTATTATTATTATTATTATTTCCATGACCCAAAAGGCTTGACATCCAGTTATTGCAGTTCTAATGATGTTTGCATTTGTGTGTAATTTCTGTCAAGTTGTAAAAGTTTATGGTTAGAGACCTCTTTTCCTTCCTATAGTTTGTTCAGTTTAACAAACTTTATATGATTTATTCTAAAAGCACTAGTTTGGGCATGCTTTGGGAGGGTATATAATAGAAATATTAATGTGTGGTTTCTAATTTTTACAATCTAGCATAGTGTCAAAACCACCAGTAGCTTAAGGAAAAGCACATGTCTGTACACTCAAAATAAGACCTTGGATAATGTGACTATGGAAACTAATGGTTAGGAGATACAGAATTACAGGCATTGGGCTTCATAGAAAAGGAGGCTGAACAGGAACCCTTAAAGGTGCTCTAAAGATGCTATTTTGATTGATACCCAATTTGACCTAAAAGTGACACAAAGTGGAATATAAATTCCTTTCTGAAGACCCAAGAAGCTGAAGTCACTGGGCGTGTTCAGACATATCTACCACCCGTTGTTTAGCACAATATAAACCACCTTGGCGTTGCACATTTGCTCCTCTTCGCTTGTATGCTGCTATCCCTTCTCTACCTCCCCCCTGGCTTTTGGGAAACCTTTAGTTTGCTCCTGTACTTGCCCTGTAAACTAGGGATGGAAGTTTTGTTTGCAGGAGAAGCACAACCCATAATCCCAGAGGAGAGGAACAGGGAACATACAATTTTGAAGGTCCTTTCAAGGGTTGTTCCTTTTATTGAAGCTAGCCTACTAAAAATGTCACTCCCTGCTTAAGATATCTTGAATAAATTTGCTTTTTGGAAGATATATTCAATTGAAAGTCCATCCACCCAACATTAATGATTTGAATTTTCCACTTCATGATGTCCCCAGTGAATCCCTTAATCAGTGTAATACTACATAAAAAAGCACTATCATTTCTCCAGACTTACATTTATAAGAACATTTTGTATGTTCTTTAAATAAATGAGATTGAACAAAGTTGGGAGTTGTTACACTAAGACTGGATGCCAGAAAAATCAACGGTGGTGTTAATTTCAGAGAATGTCTATTTTGTGCTAATTGAAATATTCTGGCAGGAGCTTTCCAACCTATCACTAAAAAAAGTTTCAGAAAATGTCATGTTTATATAAAGAAGTGTTTTAGAGAAGAGAGCTACTTAGCTTTACCAGTTAGTCTGGAAGACTGTGTTAAAGGCACAAGCACTGAGAGATAATAGCAAGTTGAATCCTGAAATATGTAGCTTTAAAATATGTAAGCCATATTCAGCTAATTAATAGGGCTGGACTCTCCTTTTTACAAAGTCACTCACTATAATGACATTGATAAAAAATAAAGTGCTGTGTTGAAGACAGATGAGTTCCTTGTCACATACCCACACACCTCTAAAAGGCAAGGCATCAAATACCAGAAACCATTTTTGAAATGGGTTAAGGACTTTCTAGATGATTATATTGCTTTCTTATGCTGTGGCTACCAGATATTTTTAGCAACATGCAAATAACATTGTCCATAGGAAATGCCTCCTTTGCAGGGCCAGGAGAGGCCGCAGTTCCATAGCACCCAGTGTGCTAAACGGAATGAGTGAGAACTTGGTCTTGTTAATCAAGACACTGCAGTTGTAAACCCTGTATAGAATATGTCCGTATGAATTCACCGATGCTGCACAAGATTAGTGAACTGCAGCACAATTTTCCCCCTTCCAAGCACAGCGCCATGAGATAGGCAAACCTGTGGTCCCGCTAAGATGGCAGCCAGTAATCCAAGAAGTAACCAGTTGTGGCCCTGTGCTCAACCAGTTTGAGGTGTTTTGTTTTGATTATAGTCAAGTGGCCTATAAATTTTACGAAAGAAACAAAAGCAAACAGCAGCATAGCCAAAAGCACAATATCTACAAAAACAGTGAAGTTTGAACACTTCCACTGCTTGGCAATTCCAAGTCCTCCTTTAGTAACAGTGCCCCCACATAGACAATTATCTGAGCACTCCATGCAACAAATTTCTATTGGTTGTACAGTTGTAGGAAACCAGTTATGCTCGACCACCCACAATACAATTTCCATGTCACAAAGGAAAAGGCTTGTGCTCCCAGCATATTGCGGAAAATGTATAAGATGAAGTCCTGAAGAAGTGAGGGAGCCGAGCACAATGGGATTTTCTGTTTGGGAGAAACTAAAAATCATGCTCTTCCAAATAATCAGCTAGTCATGGAAGAAAGCTTGTGGTCTGACATAATCAAGGATTTTTGCAAAGTTTCAAGGAGGCCAATAGCAATGCTGTAGTTTGGGGGCAAGACAAAAACAGTGCCTTATTCTTGACAAATAAAGTGGACTTTAACCACGCAGGGAAATGCTGGCTTTGTTGGCTGTATTTTGCTTAAGAATAACATAGTGGAGGTGGCACTTTTCCAGGATTTCGTGGTGTCGTCTGGAATTCTGAGCTAAGGAAGAGAGGTTTTGAATTCCATTATATTTTTTTCTTGTGTTTCACATTAGTCATTTGCCATGAATAACATCGAGAGCCAATTGTGACCATATACTATATATTTCATGGTACCAGTTGGAAATACACATATGAAATCCCGTCAGCAGAAAAACAGTGAAGGTGGAAATTAAAGTGGGGGAAAGTTAGGCATGTGTCTGTTTCCCTGCAGATCCTCCATTCCCAGTCACTTTCTCTTGGTATCTGGATGCGTTGCTCGTTAGCAACTAGCATAGTTCTGTCCACAGAAGGAGTTGATAAATCTTTCTCTCTATGGTAACTGAATATGGTAAGAGATGTAATTTGCTTCAATTGAAGGAAATTCAACTAAATGTCATGAGAAAGGTAAAAGGCCAACAATAGGACTAATAGTGCTGTCATTCAGAATTCTCATTTTCAGAGGGGATTGTTGTAGGTTCCTCATAGATAAAAACTTTTGAAAACGTATCAACTAAAAATATCGGACGATTTAAGTTGTTTTGGTTGGACTTTCTTTAGTATAACGAGTTGGGCCAGAAGGTGATTTAAGACTCCTTTCTAGTCCTGTAATTGAATAAATAGCCAAGATTTGTTTTTGGCTTATAAGTATACACCACCATTTTCTTAAGAAGTTTCCATCAACTTTCTTGATTCCCCAGGCTCTGACTCAAGTTAAACGTTCTTTCTCGTGACCTTGGAGTCTTCTTGTCATGCATCAAGGTGTCATAGAAATATTTTAAATAGGAAGGGTACAGTACACACTTACTGGGAATAAGTGCAATTGAAAATGCATAGCTCTCCTTTTTTAAAAGCTACATCTTAATTTGCACATTTAACAAAGAAAAGGAAGGCGGGAATGATTAAAGGAAGGAAAAGAAGGAAAAGAAATAATATATGAATAATACTAACCAGTTCACATTATGGATACAGTAACTATCAATGCATGCATTTTAAGTTATACATATAAAAGAATTAATATTAGCTGTCTAGTTGTCCAAATAGGTATCCACATGAAATTGACATATAGATGAAATATTCAAATGTAGTCAAAGAAGAGAGGGTCTCAGACCATTGTATGATAGATGGTGGGCAATTATCCTTTGAGGCTCTTAGCAACCATAAAGGCTTTACAAAATCCACTTTGATTATCCTGCCATTAATTGCTATACTACAGGAATCTAATTTAAATCTGTATGAACATGTGCAAATATTAGGGATTTCGCCGATACAAAACTGAAGCATGTAACTACTAGACAAGTCCTTATTATGTGCCTCAGTGAGGCATTCTCAGCATTACCATGCCAACATCTTATTTGTATTAGGCAGTACCTTCCTAGGCAAATACTGCGGAGTCCAATATATTCTAAATATTATTAATTTTTGTGACTGAATCTCAATTACAAGTCTAAGGAAACATTCTGTATAGATTCTAAAGCAGTTTTCCATTGTTAAGGCTCTGTGATACAATCTAATTTGTTATTCCACACCTCTCTGAGTTCATGAAAATTTACCTCTTGATATCCATTTATAAGCAGTGCTAAGTTTATAATCAGTTATAAGTTTAGCATTTTGTAAGGATTCAACAATTTAAAAGATGCTGAAGTGTTGAAAGGAGAATGGGCCAGAAACGGGCACCAACAGATGTTGTAATTGAAGATACTGCCATTCAGCTCTCATTGAAATCGATATTTACATTGTAAAATTGGAAATGACAAAAAATTATCCATCTGAACCTATCAGCTCATCTAATATATATATTTCACACATTCAGCTCATTGCTTCCACAAAAAGATTGCCTCTTGCTTTCAATTCTGGATTACCCCATAAAGTTAATTTGTGAGCTTATGGGTCATCTTGTAAGTGACAACCCAGTTTACACCACATCTCTCTGGTTGCTAAAACTGAAGCTGGTATAGGTACTTTCTTTTTATTATACTTTTTTTTACCTTTTACGTAGACCTCAAATATAGATATCCAAATGGGGGTGTTAAATAATCCATGCCTAAAATCCCACATGGGAATTCTTAGCAGGAAAAACTTATCAATGATTTGTACATGGGACAGATATGCCTTATGATATAAACTAGAAAATTATAATTATATAAAATTATAATGATATAAACTGGAAAATTTAAATCTCCTGATATTGACAGCAGCCTTTTCTCAAGTTAAAAATAAAGTGGAGAATTATCCCCAATAAACTCCCTATATATTCTTAATAATAATGCTAAATTAATATTTTAAAAACATTCTTGGATAATATATAGTGAAATACTACAAGTATGTATGTTATTTGTGGCAGAATATTCATCTTAACTGAATTAACCTTACCCCAAATACTAAATTTAAATGATGCCCGCCTTTCCAGGTCATTGGAAACCTCCTTTATCAGCCTGTTCAAATTCAGTTTAACCATTTGAGACATATCTCTTGGAACCAAAATGCTATTAATATAAATATTAATAAACCATCCACAAATAAAACTCAATTCTACTAGTTCGTGAATAAAAACATAAATTTCCCTATACTGTCTGATTGTACATGCCATTGGTTGCATTTGGTTCTTATTGCTGGAGGGTCTGCATGGGTTTCCCCCCTTTAAAACAGAAAGAGTATTTGCATGGGTTGGATAATCCACCGAGTGTGTTAACACATACAACTGGTGTTGTGGGAACTATAGTGACGGCCGTAAAGACTTCTGGGAGGTATTTCCTAGAGGCTAGCCAGAAGTGAGATACGACCTAAAATGTGCACATGAGCATTAACTCCAGAAGTTACACTTAATCTTGTTTACTTTTTTAATCCAGTACTCTGTTAGACCAATTGAAACAGCTTGAGCTGTTTTGTACAAGGTGTGATAGTTTTTGAGAACAGTGTGCCTCTATGTTATAGAACTCAGCTCAAGCAAAATCTTGTTGTTTATTCCCATGAAGATTTTTTCCTCTAGGGAATCGTAAACCTCTGTTAGAATTTACTGAATCTGTATATTTTATGAGCACAGTTCATAGGCTTGTTACGTTATGGGCTCCATAAAAGGAGAGTTACTGTATATTGTTATACAGCTTTGCAGTCTCCAAAGCCGCTTAATGCTTCACATGTGATGTAATAAATATCTGTATGTCTGCAAATAACAGGATTTGTTTTGGGGAAAATGGAAAACAGGCAAGTATCTAATCATGTGTGGACAGTAAATTTATTATCAACCAGTTATTTGTCTTCACTCATTTTTTTATTGTTTTGTTGGGATTTAAACCTAAGGATTGCTCTTTTTTTATTCCCTGTGGAAAGTTGCTGCTCAGCTCAAGAACCAGCTTATTTCTTCAAAAGAGAGAAAATAAGAACCAACAGTTTCAATATATTAATTTATTATACACTGTTAAATGCCAAATTCCGTGCAGAATCAAAGAAATCAAGGCAAGCTATGCCTGCAGGCTTACAATCTAAATGAAACATAAAACATGACGAGAAAGAAAAGGTGATGGAGAGGCTAAGGGAGACAACACCAGGTACAAAAAGCCAAGGCAAATGGACACATTTTAAAAGTTTGGCAATATTGGGGGGCAGCGAATCCCAGCACTATATTGTTGGGAAAGGCCTGTAAAGGAGAGTTAGAACTGGATATCCTAGGTTAAAGAAATGACTTGTCCCTGAGGACTGAAGCATGCAATACGTTTTATAGTAGAGCTATGGAAGAAAGAAAAAGAAAATACTAAAGTAAATACTGGTAGCTTATAATGAATTTGATAGGGTAGGAGAAAGTGAGGAAAACAGATAAAAGAGGGGACAGACAGAGAAGATCAAACTGGTGCCACTGGTAAGTGAAAGTAGGTGGGGGGGGGAAGGCCAAGAGGATCACTGTGATCAAGATGGGACAGCTTTTTCTTATCATACAGAGGCATCTGAATTCATTACCCAAGTTGGTTTTAATAGGCATAACCTACAAGAGCCATTTGTGTGTGCAGACCTTGTGGAATTGGAAGCGGAATTATGCAAGAGTCCAGAACAGTGCATTTTGCACAGGAACTGTTCTCCATAGATTCTTTTCTACCTACCCCTACAAGTTGTTTATAACTTTCCCAACAATTTATTGTATGTAGAAGTCACTTGAATAAATATATAGAACTTTGAATTTACCCTTCTCCCCCCTTAAGATTGCTATTGGGCTTCCTTTTCTCAACTTTTTTCATATTCTTGTATTCAATAATATTAATTTTGCTTCTGATATATTTTCTGTTACCAACCACTACTAATTACTGTGTCTATTCTCAAAATGTTTTAAGCTGCTCCTCACTCGTATTCATTCTCGTCTTAATTGCGATAAACATCTACCTAGAATCATCATCATCATTTTAATTGGATGCCGCCTTTCCACAATTAAAACAATGCTCAAGGCGGCTTAAAATATGAACTCTTAATATGAACAATGAACTCTTAAGTGAAAATTTAGCCAAATGCTGCTGTAGTTTGAAACACTATATTGACTATATTTTAAAAGAAGTTATTGTATCCTCAAAGTGAAGGGGCCAGGGTTGGACATCATTATTTGTGAAGCTTCAATGTCAGCCACTTTTAGTCTCCAGACATTCATGCTTCCTAGCATAAACGTGCCGTATCCTCTGTTTCTTGAAATTTTATTTTTCCTACAGTTTTCGTCCTGGTTCTGGCAATAAACATGTGGTCTTGATTTTCCCAGCTGTTACTTCAAAACAAAACAAAAAAATCCTTACATTATTGTTCATTCCAAAATGTTTGAATGGGCCAAATCATGGTGTCATTATGATTTCTAAACACACAGGTAGCATGGGGTGGTTGGGTTTTGTTTCTATAGTTAATAAATATAAATAACATTGCGATTAGATGAACACTCCACTCGAAAAGGTTATTCAGAGCTGAATTGGAGCACATATTAGAGAATCAAGGAATGAATCAAGTGTGCTATTTTTTGTTACAGTGAGAACTTTTTCCTACAGAGATGTAAATGTGGCATTAAATTTAAATGTTTTATTGTGAATAATGTGCTCTTTAAAACTGTAACTATCGTACGCGACTGCACAAATGCCAATCAACAGATTTTGTGCTATCTGTTTAGTCTTTATTGTGGTACCTTAAAAGGGAGGAGACTGGTGGAATTGGTTGATTTTAAAAGTTTGTGTTGTTTTTATAAGTGGAACTGTTTTCAATTGTTTTAACACTTGTTTTATTGTTGTAACATTTATTTGTTTTGTTATTGTATTTTTAAATTTATTCATAAACTGCATATATGACAAAAGGGCTTTTAAATTGTTTAGAACTAGAAAATGAACAATAAAATTCATGTATAATGAAAAGGTGCAATAACAGTTCCATCAGATCATTAAAATATCCTTAATACAATAAGACAAACCTGTTAAAAAGCTTATTCTTTTAACCCAATGAAAAAAGATAAAACAAGTTTTGGCACCTAAAAATGTGTAATGATAGCACCAGGTGAGGCTTCCTAGGGGGAGCATTCTACGAGCTGGAAGCCACCACTGAAAAGGCCCATTCTCATTTTGCCACCCTCCAGACCTCCTGTGGGTTATTTGTGAAAGCACTGACTAACAGCTTGGTTTGGGTGTATTGTTACAAAAACATTTAAGGTTACAGAAATGTTGTTTGGACATGCCATTCTTTTAATGTCAATTACCTGCAAGTCTAAATTATCATCATCCTATAAGCAGAGCACAGGTAGCTTTTATTATGTACAAATTGTGGTGTTTTGAAATAGTCTGGTTGAGAATAGAGAAATGGAGTTTAAGATCTATTATCTGAATGATAGTGCCTTTGAAATGTCCTGAAGCTCTGGCCTCCCTGTGGGCTAGGAGTGTATAATAAATGAAAAACTGACCAGGCATTTCAGATAATCTTAGTGAAAAGGTGCTGTTTTACAGATTGCTGCTACCTATAAAACCATAATGGCTTCAGGCAATGTTCCTAGCCTCGGTGGAGATTTTTGAAATTCTTTCTGTTTCCTTATATGGATTGGATTCCTTTATTGAGGCATAGTCAAGGGGCTTCAGTGAACTCTGAGTTCAGAGTATGTGCATATGGCTTTGATAATAATGGATTCTCTCTTCCCCTAAGTGAGATGAAGGATATTAAGAAGTCAACATGAATGGAATGGAGGATATTCCAAGAGTTTGACGCCAAGCCACACATGACAAGACAATTTATGCTACTACCGTTTGTAATTCTAAATTCTAAATAGAATTATCAATCATCAATAAGATATCGATTATTGCATGGTTGTGTTAAAACCTATCAAAATCCATCAGTGATGTGTCAAGGCTGCTTTTGTTGCTTCTGTTGCTGCTATTTGCTAGTTTTCTTGTCCACCCTTCACATGAAGTCCCAGAGCAGTTTGCAACAATTTAAAAACGCATTATTAAGAACAGTTAAAATAGAATGCAGTCAAGAGAATAGCAGGTCTTAAAAATTCTATCTCAGGTGTCAAAGACCACAGTAAACAGGTGTATTTTCAGTATCTGACAAAAACTACATAATGAAAAGGCCAGGCACATCTCTCTGGGAAGAAAGAGGACCTCTTCTTATCACCTAGAAAGGAATGCTGTGATCACCAATAGTCAGCATGGATTTCTGAAAAATAAGTCATGTCAGACTAACCTGATCTCGTTTTTTGACAGAATTACAAGCCTGGTAGATGAAGGGAACGCAGTGGATGTAGCCTACCTTGATTTCAGCAAAGCATTTGACAAGGTGCCCCATGATATTCTTGTAAAGAAGCTGGTAAAATGCGGTCTTGACTATGCTACCACTCAGTGGATTTGTAACTGGCTGACTGACCGAACCCAAAGGGTGCTCATCAATGGTTCCTCTTCATCCTGGAGAAGAGTGACTAGTGGGGTGCCACAGGGTTCTGTCTTGGGCCCGGTCTTATTCAACATCTTTATCAACGACTTGGATGATGGACTCAAGGGCATCCTGATCAAATTTGCAGATGACACCAAACTGGGAGGGGTGGCTAACACCCCAGAGGACAGGATCACACTTCAAAACGACCTTGACAGATTAGAGAACTGGGCAAAAACAAACAAGATGAATTTTAACAGGGAGAAATGTAAAGTATTGCACTTGGGCAAAAAAAATGAGAGGCACAAATACAAGATGGGTGACACCTGGCTTGAGAGCAGTACATGTGAAAAGGATCTAGGAGTCTTGGTTGACCACAAACTTGACATGAGCCAACAGTGTGATGCGGCAGCTAAAAAAGCCAATGCAATTCTGGGCTGCATCAATAGGAGTATAGCATCTAGATCAAGGGAAGTAATAGTGCCACTGTATTCTGCTCTGGTCAGACCACACCTGGAGTACTGTGTCCAGTTCTGGGCACCACAATTCAAGAAGGACACTGACAAACTGGAACGTGTCCAGAAGAGGGCAACCAAAATGGTCAAAGGCCTGGAAACGATGCCTTATGAGGAACGGCTAAGGGAGCTGGGCATGTTTAGCCTGGAGAAGAGGAGGTTAAGGGGTGATATGATAGCCATGTTCAAATATATAAAAGGATGTCACATAGAGGAGGGAGAAAGGTTGTTTTCTACTGCTCCAGAGAAGCGGACACGGAGCAATGGATCCAAACTACAAGAAAGAAGATTCCACCTAAACATTAGGAAGAACTTCCTGACAGTAAGAGCTGTTCGACAGTGGAATTTGCTGCCAAGGAGTGTGGTGGAGTCTCCTACTTTGGAGGTCTTTAAGCAGAGGCTTGACAACCATATGTCAGGAGTGCTCTGATGGTGTTTCCTGCTTGGCAGGGGGTTGGACTCGATGGCCCTTGTGGTCTCTTCCAACTCTATGATTCTATGATTCTATGATCTTAACGCCCAAGAGCATCTATAGGGAATGAGGTTGCCTTTCAGATATTTGGGCTCTAAGTCGTTTAGGGCTTTAAACATTAATGTATGTGAGCACTTTGAACTGGGCTCCGAAATGAACTGGCAACCAACACTATGTAGGATTAGATTCTTTGTAGCTTCCTGGCAGTGCCTAAGGGTTTCTGGTGACTTTTGCAACAGGTGAAGAAGAATGCGAAGTTTGTGGGACAGGCACAGGTCCAAAATCAATAAAGCCGCCCTCAAGTAGAAAAGTAGTTAGACCGACCGAAAAAAGTCGTGGGAGGGGAGGGGTATTATAGGGCTGGCCCTAGAATAAATTGCACCTGAACAGGGAGCATGTTTGGCTCCCTACTCACTTCCACTTAGTTTTGCAGCTTTGCCAAATTGTGTGGCTTGTGCAGGTTTGCAAAAACCTAGTGGTGTAATCGGCCTTACTGCTCCCAGGCTTTCCCAGAAATGACAATGAAAAGCGCCCAGAACTAGCAATTTCCTACTTTGCTGCCAGTGCTTTCCTGTTCTGTTTCGGACAGTATGTTTGTATTTTTTTCCTCTTCAGCCGGAACTTGCTGGAACTCAGTCCTGGCACCTCTCAGGTAGGCTCCATTGCCATTCTAAGAGAACAAAGGCCTCGAGGGGTTCATAGTGAGTTCCAGCTCCTCTTTTTCTAGAAAAATAGCACTGTGCTCCTCTCTCTTTTTTGAGATGCTTCTCTTTTGTGGACATGTTACAGAATAACTATAGTTACAGAATATCTATAACCTGACTGCTTATAGTATTAATAAATCCCAAAATCCATTTTAGGGCAGTATCTTTATTAAGCCAGCCAAAATTACTCAGGCTAGTGTGCAAGCTTCCAAATTCCCCAGAACTCTTCATCAAGCTAGATAGTAAAAATGAAAAAGGGGTGGGGTGGGGAGATTGTTGGGCAAGTTAGCTGTTCCTGCATCTTCAAACAGAATAAGTATTATATGATTATACTCCATTGGTAATAGAGTGCCATTGATCCCTATATAAAGCTGGCTTGTTTGGAGACAGACCACTCACCAAACTACTTTCTGCTCACATAGGTAGTATGTTTCCCAGCCTTGATACCAAAGTTCATTTAAATATATATAAACACACCTGGAGATCTGAATTGGGATTGAACCTGGGATCTTCTGCATTCAAACTTCCATTGCACCTCATCCCAAAAATCTAAGTAAGTGATTATGACACAACAACCCTTGAAGGTTTTATAGTCTGAGGGGTAAAAGGGTTGTCAGGTCATCCAGTGAATTCATGACTGAAGGGAACATGGAATCATAGCTCATGCTCTTAACCATGATGCTGCATCATGTTGTTCACACTTGATTCTTAAGTTGCTTCTTTTACTCCTACAGTACCATGTTATGGTGTGCTGTTTTATTTTCTACTCTGTAAAGCCTTATTCTACTGTTCCTAGAATTAAATGCTGCTTAGTCCTCAATGCATCCTGCCAGCATATGCCACGTAGGATTTACTGGATATTTCTTTTTTTAAAAAAATAAAGCATTTATATATCATTTTTCAAGTTGTATCTAAATGGTGTAAATAAACCTCCCAAAGCATACAATTTTTGAAAAGCGATGTGGCATCAATAAAAATCAATACAATAAACAGGAGAAGACAGAGGCCTGTTTTTTGTGAAGTAGGTGATCTACTTGAGGAGTCTTGGCTGCTCAAGAGTATTCTTTGCTCTTTAGCACTGCCTGTGGAAAAAATCAAGGTAAAAGAGAAAGCCACGTGGTTTGGTCAAATTGAATTTGACATAGGCCAGTGGAGGCTCATTGTATGTAACTCTTGTTAAATAGGGTCCCTTTCAACTCTACAATTCTGTGACCCTAGGGTGTCATATGTTGAAATCTGTTCACCCAAGGATTCCACTAAATTCTTTATAATTTGATTAAAAGTAGAAATGGCACTTGTAACAATAGAGCACAAAGCATCACAAGCAAAATATTAAGATCTAGTTTCATATGAGTGTTTCCTTTTTATAAAAAAAAAAAATGAATTAGCCCAATGAAACAAAAAGCAGGTACACTTTAGTGGCTGATTTGCTAGCTTTATTGGATGGGGAAATTCCTGCTTATAAATTCTCTTGAAACTTTGAATCTGGAAACTTTCCAAGCAGTGTAGGGGAACTTGTTAAGACGTGAAAGGTACCAGCATGCTTTTCAGAAGGTTGCAAGTGGCACGTCCCCTTTGCTCCTAGTGCCAAGCTCTTTGAATCATGCACCTTATTACTGTATTTTAGATAAATGAGTGAGTCTTACCGCTTTAGAATTGGGCTAGTGAATTGGCGTCATCATGAAAGTTCTTTATTAGGATACAGCTAGACCTAAGGGCAGCATGGCCCACATACATAAAGTGTGGGTGGGGTGTTTTTGTTTTGGCAATTTAAAGTCCAACATGGGCAAGAGAAGAGTGCTGCCCCCTGTCTGTAGTCATCCCCCAACGCCTTCTATTTGAAAGCAGTTTTTCTCCTAATAAGTGACACACAACACCAAAGGAAAAAACTACTTGTAAACAGTGATCGGTGATGAGTACAGCTCATCTACTCATGTAGTTCTTTGAATACCTCTGCCAATTTACGGGGATTCAGCAACAGACCTGATTTTGCACACGGAAAACTGCAGTGCTGGCCTGTCTAGTTTGGCTCTTAAAAGGTCATAGATCACTTATAGCCACAATCTGTAGACAACCATTTTTTGTTTGTGTTACTACTAATTACTTCCCCCCGCCCAATAATACTGCAAGATAGTTTACGGAATGGAAATATCTACCTCAGTAAATGTTCACATTGGAGAGATATGGCTGAAAATGTTTGAGTGCATAGAAATGTTGTGGGAAAGGAACATTTTCTTTTTTATGTTTAATTTCTTATTTAGAGTTAGAAAAATATTTAGGAGAGGCAAGAGCAAGTGAAATACTAACGAGAAAAAATATATATTCTAAATATATTGCCTTTATGTGTATTTAGTGCTCCATTAATTCCCCCCCCCCCGGTGTAGTCTTGTTATTTTGTTTAAACCGTTACAGTGGTGCCTTGCAAGACGAAAATAATCCGTTCCGCGAGTCTCTTCGTCTAGCGGTTTTTTCGTCTTGGAAAGCAAGCCCATTGGCGGATTAGCGCTATTAGCGGTTTAGCGGTTTGGCAGCTATTAAAGGCTTAGCGGCTAAAAGGCTATTAGCGGCTTAGAAAAAGGGGAAATCGAAAGAAATCGCAAGACTCGCAAGACATTTTCGTCTTGTGAAGCAAGCCCATAGGGAAATTTGTCTTGCGAAGCGCATCAAAAAACGGAAAACCCTTTCGTCTAGCGGGTTTTTCATCTTGTGAGGCATTTGTCTTGCGGGGCACCACTGTACTGTGAAAGTTGCTCCTGCGAGAAATGCTTTTGTCCCTTTGTTAACATGGTCAGAAATATTGCAACAGCTTGAAAATGGGAACACCTCTAAATCCCACTCTATTTTCCCTGGTCACTCCTGCTCACAGAGCTGTACAGCTCCTGTGTCCATCACTAGGCAGTGCTTGCAGAACTCAGCAATGGGTGATATAAGTGGGGAGATCTCCAGAATTGCTAAAGAAAAGCTGATGCGAATGAAAGTGATGGTGGAGTGCTCATCTTCCAATTTAAGTGCACAATCCAGGGATTTTGTATGCAGGCCAGTACAATGTGTCATTCTCAACAGGATTAGCATGAAGCCAGTAGACCATGGGTAGGCAAACTAAGGCCCGGGGGCCAGATCTGGCCCAATTGCCTTCTAAATCCGCCCCGTGGACGGACCGGGAATCAGCGTGTTTTTACATGAGTAGAATGTGTCCTTTGATTTAAAATGCATCTCTGGGTTATTTGTGGGGCATAGGAATTCTTTCACACACACCCTCAAATTATAGTCTGGCCCCCCACAAGGTCTGAGGGACAGTGGACCGGCCCCCTGCTGAAGAAGTTTGCTGACCCCTGCAGTAGACCAAGTGAAGAGGCACCATAGAGAAATGACAGAAGAACCTTTGTTACATGGTCATTTCGGCATAGCAGTAGGGCTGATACGCCCTGCACCATGCCACTGAATAAAGACACCCACGCACAGCTTTCAAAGCCTCAAGTCAGTTTATCTACTGAGTCGAGGATGCTCTGAAACACAGTCAGTTGGTGTTTTCCCTCTGAAACCCTAGGAAATCAACTTTCTGTGGCTGACCAAGTCACAGTTTGCTAAAAATATGACTTAAGCTTCCTTGAGGCAAGGCAGAAAATGAAGAATAAACTTATTATCCTACTGAAGAAGCCAGATCTACTCCTACGGATTAATTCACAAAGTGTTTCATAATGCAGTTTTACCAGTTCGTCTTGCTGACTGCAGAACTTGGCATAGTTTACGTGTGTACGAGTGTCTTATCCACTTCTCATGATCACTGCACAGAACTTGAGAGTTCCCATTGCTCTAGGGTTTGGCAGTAGCTGCAGATGAGTAAATGCACAGAAGTTTGAGATGCTAGGGGAAGTGTTATTCCCAGCTATTTAAAGAAGAAAAGACTGCTTTAATGTTCTTTGTTTTGTTTTATTTTTTTAAAAAAGCTGTGAAGAAGAGTGAACCTATTCCAAGTGTTTTCTCCCCCCCTGTTTCCTTTGTGTGTGTGTGTGAATGATGAGAGGTAAGTATGGAATTGAAAATCTCAAGCCTCCTTGATTTTCTCTCTGTGCACAAAATGGAATGTTTCTGATCTTTCAGGGCTGGCTCTTAATAGATTGCCAGAACATAACTTCAGAAATCAGGAAAATAAGAATTTGTTTACAGTGGTACCTCGGGTTAAGTACTTAATTCGTTCCAGAGGTCCGTACTTAACCTGAAACTGTTCTTAACCTGAAGCACCACTTTAGCTAATGGGGCCTCCTGCTGCTGCCGCACTGCCGGAGCATGATTTCTGTTCTCAACCTGAAGCAGAGTTCTTAACCTGAAGCACTATTTCTGGGTTAGCGGAGTGTGTAACCTGAAGCATATGTAACCTGAAGTGTATGTAGCCTGAGGTACCCCTGTATTTGTTTAGTGCGTGTTTAATGCAGGCCTGGCCAGAATGCAGGCCTGGGCAGGATGCAGGGGCACAGCTGAGGCTCTCAGCCCGTGTGTGTCTGCGTGTGTGCCAATGTGTGGGTGTGTGGCAAACTGGGTCTTTTTCTGGATCTAGACCCATCAAAGAAGTTGTCAGTGAAACGCATTGCAAACTGTGTGTGAGAAATCGAGTAAGCAAAAACAGAACTCCACAGCACCATCTGGTGTCACGGTGTTAGAATGCATAAACATACAAAGTGTTCTTGCTTTGGCAATGTAGCTGAGTCTTGGGACCCACCAAGGCAATGCTGTCTCTTCCAAGGTTGTATCTTCACACTGCAGCTCCAGTCCAAATAATGTGTCAGGAGAGCTATGGCCTGGCCAGGACGCAGTACTCTGCATGGTTTACAAACCCATTAAAAGTGTAATAACAGCAGGGCCTTCAAACTTGGTTGTATCCACATCACCTCGTTCTACCACCTTCTGTGCACTGGGAGAGGAAGGCTGAAGTGAGGCTTCCCATGCAATTTAGAACCCTTTGGGCTTAGGACTCTGAGCTCCCAAATGCCAAATAAGAAACAGCCTGTTTTTTGGGGCAGTGAAATAAATATTATCATGTAATGAATGTCAGAACAGTTGGAATAGTCTTAGTGTTCTGAGGGGGGGCAATAATAGAAATGGGGGCTGATAGTGGTGCCCCTAGGAATGTTCCACTCTCAGCAATACTCTAGTTTCATTGTAGAGGATAAAGTTGGGGAATGCAGATCTTGAAATGGGACTTTCTGAGTCAGGGGCCTAACCCAGGACTGTATGAAAATTGATCTCGGGTATCTAGTTAGGTAGAGAAAGGAAAAGGCCTGTAGACCATTAGCTATTGTGATTGGCAGTCAGAGTGAGGCCTCCAGATTGACTAAGGGTAGATGTTATACAGTGGTACCTCTGGTTACATACTTAATTCGTTCCAGAGGTCCGTTCTTAACCTGAAACCGTTCTTTACCTGAGGTACACTTTAGCTAATGGGGCTCCTGCTGCCACTGGGCTGCCGGTATGCGATTTCTGTTCTCATCCTGAGGTAAAGTTCTTAACCTGAGGTACTACTTCTGGGTTAGCGGAGTCTGTAACCCGAAGTGTTTGTAACCCAAGGTGTTTGTAAACCGAGGTACCACTGTACTAGGAGTCTGGCCTTCCATTGCTTAATGGAGCAAACCCTCTTAGATGTCTGCACTTAGAGCTCCGGTAAAAGGTAAAGGGTAAAGTAAAGGACTCCTGGACAATTAAGTCCAGTCAAAGGTGACTATGGGGTGCGGCGCTCATCTCTCTTTTCAGGTTGAGGGAGTCGGTGTTTTTCCACAGACAGCTTTCCGGGTCGTGGCCAGCATGACTAAACTGCTACTGGTGCGTGGAGGACTATAACAAGTGCCAGAGCTCATGGAAACGCCGTTTACCTTCCCACAGCAGCAGTACCTATTTATCTACCTTCACTGGTATGCTTTCAAACTTCTAGGCTGACAGAAGCTGGGACAGAGCAATGGGAGCTCACTGCTTCACTCAAGGTCAAGATATAGCTTAGACTCTCAGCTTCAGAAGAGACCCTGGAGCTGCAGGTGTGGCTATTGTCGTGACAGAATGGCAGCCAGCTTGCACTCTTGCCCTTCAGAAATTTGCTTACTATTTACAGGATTCCCAGGATGCACACATTGATTGCATACAAGTGCCCCAAAGCGGAAGTGTCCACAGCTCTGAATTTTGACATATGCACGGGTTATAGTGCTTGGAAGGTGCTAATTACTCTATGGAAAAACCAAAATCTCTTAAGCTCCCCTCAAAATAAAGTTAACCTGATTTCCCAAATTGAGAACTAAACACCCTGTTTAAAAATAGCCCACAGCACAGCCCACATGAGACTGCACTGCATTCAGACTGCAAGGAGTGCAGGAATCACATTTTAAATTCCCACCCCCCCAACACACATAAAACTCCCTTGACAAGAAAAGTTAGCATATGAAAGAAAAGGGATCTGACCTAGATTTTCTCTCTCTAACATGCCCATTTCTCTGAACAGGGCATTCAGACACGTGTTTCCTCACTAGGGATAGAGGAAGAATCCATTTTAAGTGGATTTATACACAGAATCTGACAGCTGTAACATGATTAAGCTTTGCTGTCACTGGATTGACTCTTATATTGAGCATTTGTTTTACATCCAAGCTGCTCATACATTGCTGGGTATTTGAAAATTGACCAATATATCCAAAATTGTATGCAAAAGTATATCTAGTATACATAAGTCTAAAAGTCAAGCCCTATGCTCACCTATACTTCTACAGTGTGTGTACATTGTTCTGCCTGCCTGTCTATCTGTCTGTCTATCTATCTATCTACCCACGCTACCCCATACACCCCAGAATATATGTGTATATATTGAATAATTCATGTAGTATGTTGGAATTGTTAATATTTTTAGTGGACCAATGAGGGTGCCGGGACTCATTTCTCATTGAGATTAAGGAGTGAGACAGGAAATGGATAAGCTCAGCATTGAGATTTACAGAAAACTCCCTATACTTCACTTTGATATGGGGTACTGTCCAGGATCCATCTATGCTATGAAATAGTACAGTCTGTATTACATAGGGTGTTTTGCTCAAAGTGAGGTTTGTCTCTGTGAATGTTTTCAGAAATGATCTCTGTTCCAGTGATCAAGTCATTGTTTATAACACTTGGACCCTTTTGGTGTCATTTTAGTCTTGGTTAATTTTTTTATAGATTTCATTTATTTCAGTTGAGTCTGTGTACTGCATCAGTGCGCATAGGATTGTGGCAAATGTTTTTACATATGTACAGTATTTCTAATCAGCTTGCTTATTAATGTGGGGTGCTTATTTTAATGTATAAATTTGACTATGCTTTTTTAAAAAAACTTACTGAGTATCTTCATGTAAAGAAACTTTTTCCCCCCTAGTCATAGTGTGGGCTGAACATAATAAATGTGATTTATGCAAACTCTTGGCAAGAATGGTTCCATTGATCTACCCTAACATGCATGATTCACAGTGTGCCTGACTGATAAAACTGCTCCCTCTTCTGTTCAGTCACAGTTATTTCTATGACTCTAATTATTATTCAGAGTGAAATATTTAAATGTTTATGCTACAGAAACAGTTATAGAACTGTATTTCAACAGATTTTGAATGGGACCCCAGATGAGTTGTTTGTGGTTTGATCAGAATGTGGTACTAGAATTTTGTGAGTTCCATTTTAAAAATAAAACCTAAAAATATGACCTGCAGCTTCTTCTTACACTCTATTTTATGCCCACCTTACACTGTCAGTCTATTTCCAGAATCCCTGCCTATGTCTGAACTCACTTTTCATCCAGTTTTGTCTTGTTGATTTTTTGCGTATGTTTCTGTATTCAAGTCTGTGACAGTTGGGCAGATGTTGAGGATCATCATTCAGCCCAGTGTTGACAGAATTATTTCAGGCCACTGTAAAAGAGCATATTGTATTATAGGTCAGATGTATGCATTTATGTTCAACATGGTGAGTATTCTGCTACCCTCTGGAGAACATTGTGACCCCCAGGGTTCCCTTGTGACCTTGGAGAGGAAGTAGGGGTCATTACCACAGGGTACCTCAGATACATCAGAACAACTTGAGGGACAATCCCCGCCCCATTACAATTCCCTCTCTCCATGGTTGGGAGGATAGCTGAGATTTGTTGGGTGCTTCCATTCCAGCGTTAACATGAAAAATGCCATTCATCCTCTCCAGCACTAAGCTTTTATGCTGTTTCCAAGTAGTATGATTCCAAGAATGTTCCCATAAGCTTCTTGGGAGATGAGAACTTGGAGCTCAGGAGAACAGCGGCGTAGCGTGAGTTGTCAGCACCCGGGGCAACGCAAGTAATTTGCGCCCCCTAACCCAGGGCAAGGCAAGTAATTTGCGCCCCCCAACCCCTAACCTGCGAGTTGCCGCTGGCGCTGCTGCGCAAACAACGCTGCTTGCCCGGAGGAGGATGGAGGCAGAAGCAGCCGCCGCCTGTGGCTCGGCCGAGGGGATGGTGGCGGCGGCAGGGTGCAGAGGCTGCCCGTGCCCGGCCAGGCGTCGGTGGCGGCGTCGGCGCTGCTGCAGCGGCTGCTCCTCCTGCGAGCAGTGAGCGGAGCGCAGCCACAGCGACGGCGGGGGGCGCGCGCGCTAGGGCGCAAGGCTGGCGGTGGCGGCGGGGAGCCCGGCGGAGGAAGGAACTTGTCCCTTCCCTCTGGACTCGCGCCCCCCCCCAGATGTTGCGCCCGGTGCGGTCGGCACCCCTGGCACCCCCCACGCTACGCCACTGCAGGAGAAGAACCTGACTTGGTGCTGTGCTTCGTAAGTGTAGTACATGATGAGAGCCAGACTCTACTATATGGGGGAGAGTGTGTCTTAGCAGTAAAAAATTCCTGGGAGGTCATAACACTCCTAACCTTCAGGGCTCCCCAGATTTGTGGCTGTCGGTTGGGGAAGTGTGCGATCACATTAAGTTATGTACTTTATGGTGGGTGTCTTGGCATTTGGGTACCATGGGTCTCTTTTGCTTTCTGGAATAATTAGAAAATCAACCTCAGAGCTGGGTGCCTCTTGGGTGATTCATTCATTGATCTCAATTGTTCTGCTAATTAGGTTGTATTTCTTGATTGAAACTCATATCTGAAGATCCGCTCTCCTCTTTCCTTCATATTGTTTCATGTACTGCAAGGAATCTCTGTTGAAGTTTCCATGGATCATTGTTTGTGAAGAAACACACACACATATATATATCCTTGATTTGTCTAATCATAGATTACTGTTCATTTTTCACAGCTAATCTGTTTTCATATTTAAGGTTGCTGAAGCAGTATTTTGCTCCAGTAGGCTTAGGGATTGTTATCCTTTCCCTTATGTATTAGTGAATGCGGTCTAGTAAAGTATCACGTCACCTGTAGTTATGTTGTTATTTTAATTTAGTAGTCATCTCCCTGGTGATTAACTACAAACGGATGAGCATCCCTTACTGTGCCTAAGCTGTCTTTCTTTGTGAGATGATTATATCATCTCAAGACACACCTGTGTGGCCTCAAATATATATGTATGGCTAATTTTCCTGAGGCAGTTAAATATCACAAGGCCTTCTTTTTCACAGTGGGTCTTTCAGGATTAATACAATTGCTGCCTTTTTCATTCTGGGATCTGAACATTCTATGTTGGGATTTGTATTGATTCCGCTAAGAATGATTAGTGAGCACAGACTGTATTAAACCATAAAACCAGAGAGCTGTGGCTGCTCAGTCTTAAAAAAACACACACTGACAGTATGAGATTGTTAGGGCTAAATGGTTTAACAGATTATGACCCTAAATTGTTAAAATTGCCTCACAATTAGACTATTTTCTTCTCGGGAAGCTTTGTCCTGCCAGTTTGCAGAATGTCAGCTGCAAGAAACAGAGTATGTTGAAGACCTTCGTGGCAGCCACAAGGGTTTCCATGAATAGCATTTCAGCAAAAACCAGGAAGTACAGAGCAGTCGTGCATTTTTCTACAAATCCACAAGGCCATTGATTTATATATGCTGTGCA
This sequence comes from Podarcis vaucheri, assembly GCF_965113315.1. Lineage (NCBI taxonomy): Eukaryota > Metazoa > Chordata > Lepidosauria > Squamata > Lacertidae > Podarcis > Podarcis vaucheri. The sequence continues at coordinate 43,363,333 of NC_138760.1, read as the reverse complement.
CTGTGCAGTATCTAGCATCTAGCACAGATGACTTCGGGATAAGCCCAGCTTCCATTATTATTATTATTTTAAAATAAATCTTGGACGTATGGGAAGAACTCAGCACTGCACTATGTCAGTTGTTCCATCAGTGCAAGAATTTCAGCCAGAGGTGCCAAGTTGCGCCCAACATGGGGCCTATCATGTGTGTGTGATGTCACGCAATGTGCATTGGGAGGAGGCCGCCACAAGTATATAGATACTTGTCCCATGTATTATTGGTTACTACTTTTTATTGCCGTTTTGTTTTTCTGGCTACAGCTCATGGTTAGTGTGGAAAGAGCTTAACCATACATATTAGTACAGTCAACATGCTTAGTCAAAGTTTGGCTTAGCTCAACTCAGGGACCAGGGGAGAGCAAAACAACTGTGAGCTCCTTTCCTGGAGCCCACACACTCAGGCAGTCTGGTCCTGGTAAGCCATAGTTTGCCCTACTATGTTGTGTGAGTCAGGCCAATGTGTCTTTTGCTAGGATCCTTGGTTTGAACATAAACAGTAAGCTGGGATTCTGTAGAAGCACAGCTGAACTTTGTCACAGTCCTTTTCCCAGCCATATGGAAAAACGGAGAAGGGAGCATATGAACTGCACTTGGGCTCATTGAGGATTGCCCATAGTTTAGCCTCAGAGGTTATGTGTTTCATATCACTTGAAAAATAAGGATGCTAGTGTAGATTTAGGAAGCTGGTGTTAATGTTAGCTTTTAGAAGTTTTAATGCTAGCAGTACCATCAATAAATTGTTTGGCCATGGAGAAAAAAAGCATTTTCAATGAATAGAAGGCAGTCCTTTTGTTTTTTATGTCTTTGTCTGCTTAACCAGCTCATAGAATATCTTTGTTTAATACTTAAGGCAGAGTGCATCATGGTTCTTTAACTTCTTGTCAACAAGATTAGTCTATAAACTTACTAGACATTTGGTCTTGTATTAATGGAATGAACAGGTTTACCTTACATAATCCGGATATTCTGGTTTATTTCAACACTAGGTTTGAAACATATTTGTTTAAAGCAGAAAAGGGCGATTATAAACCTTCCTGGTTTTGTTGGTATTACTCAGTGAAGCTGTCAACATTAAAAAATATACAAATTATGGGCTACATTCATTGTATTTCCAAGACACTAGTTTCATTCAGATATCTTTTTTCCAGGTACCAAAAGGCTATCTGTGTTCATATGTGTATACATGCTCAAATATTTTCTGTTTGGTTTGCATGCAAGTCAGTACTTTCCATTGGCTGTTAATTTTGGCATGTTCTTTGCAAATAGTAAAGCACCCAGGTGTGCTTGATTCACAAGAACTCCATTTCCGACCCCAAATCTTCAAGGTTTATAGAGATCTTGCTACACACCACCGAGGAGCAAATGGAAGATGTTTGCTTGAGCCTCAATCTTGCACTCAGGTAGCAAGCAGTCTTAGCAAACCCCATGGTCAGGTTGATATTTGAGAGCTTCATCATAAATGCTGCACACAGAAACAAGAATATACGTAGAGAATGCAAATCAATCTCTGGACAGAATATAGCATTTATTGTGTAAACTGTGTTGTGGAGTGTGTGTGTGTTTTCTACACACACGACTTGGGACACAGCGACTTAGGAGGGTAGGCTAGATAAAATGCTTGGAGACTCTTGAGTTTTGTTCTGCTTTGCTTTGTTTTTAGTTGAAACAATTCACGAGTGTAGAAGGAGTCAGGCCAGAGGAGTGGATGTCCCCCATGTGTGGGGAGTGGATGTCGTAATTTCCTAATTTAAATTCCCTCCCTGCATCCTCCTCCAAAGGTACTGCTTACCTAATAGGGGATACGGATTTGTTTGGGAGGGGAAGGGGGGGCAAGAAAAGAACAGAGAAAAGTTTACATTATTGTATTCCTCAGCCTGTTCCACTAATCTTACTCCTCCTCCACCATCCATTGCTGCTTTGAGCTAAGAAAAACGAAGCACGGGAGATATTGTATCCCAGCATCTCTTATAATTTGTCCGTGTACACTGCTCATAACAGGGGAAAAGTTTATGCCACACTTGCTACAGTATGCATGCTATTAGATTAATGTCAATGAAGGAAGTTGTCGTGCACATGGTTTGTAAAACATACTTGTTAAGAATGGGACTCTTTATAGTAATAGTGTGTGCTTTAATGCTCCTTTTTCAGGTTTTTACTTCCCATGGACCAACTGTAATTATGCCAACTTGGTTCTGTTCCCGAGAATGGTTTTGTCACGTGGGCAGATTTGATGAAGCGGGAAAGGTAAGCACTGTGAAGACGAGCAAAACCTTAAGTGTGGTTTAATGTTACCTGTGCTGAGCTCTCGAGTACATCTGGCATCCCACTTCAAATAGAGAGTTCAGGTTGTACCTGATAAAGATGCCCTCTTGACTCCCATACAATAATTAGAACACAAATGAAAAATGCATGAGCAGATAAAAACTAAGGGGCAGATCTGTTTCCATGAATTTATTTCCATAGTGCTAAAAATGATAACATTGCCATTAGCAACATTGCCACTGGGAGTGTGTCCAAAGGTGCTGGTACTAGTATGGAACCATTTATTGGCTGTGTTCACATGTAACCCTGCACCAAAGCAAGGCTTAAAGCAAAAGTGCTGGCTTCCATGGAGCCTCCTCCCCAGTTCCTTTAGCTCAGTCCGGTATGGGATTGTGTTTAAGCTTTCTGCTCCTTAACCTTGATGTGCAGCTGAGGTTTCTTCTTGGCTACAGATCATTGTCAAGGTGCTGTATGAAGAAGTACCAGATTGAAGTGCCAGTGAGGAATGTGGTTCTAGGACAGGATTTCCCAAGCCTGGGTCTCCAGCTGTTTTTGGACTACAACTTCCACCATCCCTAGCTAGCAGGACCAGTGCTCAGAGATGACAAGAAGTGTAGTCCAAAAACACCTGGAGACTCAAGTTTGGGAAACCCTAAAGAGAGGCCAAATGACATTTGGTCCCAGCCGTTCTGATGGAGTGGACCTCTCTTGTCTCCTCTTTCACTCTGATGCAACCAAATGGGATGCTCTTGGCAGATGATGGTTCTAGAAAATGAAAAGCCAAATGGCACTTTATCCCCACAAGGCCGATGGAGTGGCCCTTGCTATCTCACATTCTCCTGAAATGTAAAGTGGTGGGATATAACCTGACCATGTTTGTACAAAGATAGACTTATTGCCTGAACAAGTAGTGCAAGCTTTCTCTTCATAGGGGAAACTAAGTACACACATGACACTGAGGGACAATCCTTCTTCCTTAGAAGCCACTTTCCTCTCTAGGGCAGAGGAAGACTGCATAGTGTTCTCCCACCAACTACACCCCTAATATTAGGGGGGATGCCTCACCACAGGAGAGAAAATGCCACAGAAATGAGGGAAGAGAAACACCCCCGATTTACCAGATGCTATGTTAAGTAATCATCTCCTTTCCTTCTTTTAGTATCTAGCAGAGTAACTTGCAAGTGTCACGTTGCTGCCAATAAGTATAGAAACAGACTGAAACGTCTACATTCCAGTATTGCCATGCACTGAAAAGTCTCCATAGCAGCAACCTGCTTTTCTCATTTGTGACTAAATTTGTACACCTGCTCTTCAAATGTTAAAATGAAAGGCATACACCAGAGACATGAAATAAAGATCTTATTACGTAATACACTTAGAATGCATGATCAAAAGCCTTTTGCAGATCCCTTTGATAGCATTTCCTCCATCTACATTTATTTTAAAGCTGTAGTGGGTTCTTCTGCAGCTAACGTGCGATTCCCAAGTTTCAGAACGGTGTTAATTTATTGAGGGAGACGGGAGTTGCTGCAGCAGTCTTGTGACATCTTAAGAACAAACAGATTTATTGTGAAATAAGCTTTGTGGATGATGAAGCAGACTCTAATCTACAAATGTTTACACTACAATAAACCTGTTCGTTCCTTATACAGTCCCAAGATTTCAGGTTGCAAGGTAAGGCTCCACTGTGTCTTTAAATAGGTCAGTAAGGAGGACTGTTTTGTAGAATTGATAGGAGTCCTTTCCTAATTTACGGGAGTTGAGTTTTGCGTGATAGCCTTGATTGAGAAAACACAACTTTTACTGCTCAATAAGTGTAGCTTTCTTGTGCTTTTGAACCATTGCCATTCTGAATTGTTTACCTTTCTGGCCTTCCCTCCTTCTAGTCAGCCTCCGCTGGAGACGGAGTAATTCAATCACTCCTGATGCAGAGAATTCCTGTGCTCCTCAGAGGAGGATGCTGATTTCCCCACAAGTCATTGCTGTAACCTTCTTTTCATTTCAAAGGCATGCCCAGATCAATAACCCATGCAGGAACATGAATGGTGGGGATGGTATCCTTTTTCTTACTCTTACGTGCTAAAGCAGAAAAGAAAAGTTGAGTATTCATAAGAGTGAAAGATGCCGCTCTTACGAATTCAGAAAGAGTGCTTAGCAGACGTGTGTGAAACATCGATCTTTGCTTGAGACTTTAATACATTTTATCCCTGGTTTTCTAGACTTCCCCATGGTCTATAGTTATCTGCCAGAAGTTCTGCCTCTGGCTTATGCGATACCTTCCCTCAATATTTCCAGACTTAATGTTAGGCATGTCAGTTTTCAAAAATCTTCAGGAGGGAGTAATTTTTAATGAATCCCAAGAACAATAGTATATTGGAAGCTGGTAGTGTTTCAACTGCAGCCTGTGAATTAAGTGGCTTTGTCCTTAATTTTGTTTCTTTCCTTGCAAGTAACCAGGAAATAAGTCTACAGAGCTAAGCTGCAGTATGTAATTCGGTGAGGATTATTAGAATAGTTTCACTTATGTTTTGTTAGTCAAAGTGGGAGAGTGTTGTTGTTATTTATTATTTAAGCCATGAAATGGGGGGGGGGCGAGATTTGGTTCCGCTTTGTCTTCTTTCTTTTTTTTAAAAAAAAAAGCTGAATCAAAGTATTGTAAGGTTGTCAAATGATTTGTCAAGGGGCTCTAGGGAAAAATCAAGACAAAACGCAGACTCTGATATTCTTGGCACATTATGGGTAAAACTGAACAGAGATCTGTACTTGAGATGTGTCCAAGAAAGAAAGTGCTGGAGCCAAATAAATTAGGCTTATGAACTGCTTTAAAACAAGCCCTTTTAGCGACGTGTCTTGATAACATGTTACTAAGCATGCTGAGGTACTCACTGAATTTCCACCGCTTTCCATGTTTAATTAGAGTATTGTTTGCCAGTGCTGTTCACATATTTCTGTTTGGGAGACTAATCCTTTAACTTTATTTCCCAAACAATGCGGCAATTATAACTTCATCACAGATTTCCTGTTTTAGGATCAGGTCAAAATGATTTAAAGGCCTATTGGGACAGGACAATGGGGTTCAGTCACACAGCTAGCAAGAGGCTTAGCAGGATTTGTATAATTCTGGGGGGAGCGGTTTTTAAAACAGTCTAAGCATGAAATTAATGTGCTGGGTCTCCGGTGAGCATGTCTCTGCTGAGATTTAAAGCACCTATGAAACTAAAATTTTGCTACAGGCCCAACACAGGCATGCATACAAATACGCAAAGATAAGCAACAGTGAAGTGAGGGCTGTACCCTCCTGCAATTGGTTTACAGGTGGAGCAGATACATGGTTAGAGGACATGAATAGTAGACTGTCACTGATCAAGCCTCTGACCCAGCCACTTGACTTTTGTATGCTTTGCTTCAGCTTAAGCCAGTTGTTTTTCTGAGGTCAGATATGTCCTCTGCCAGATACACATTGGCCTTTGTATCTCTATATTCAGTCTGTGTGCTGTTATCATTTCCACGGACTTAACTTGGACTGTCTGAAGCACATTTGATCCTTTCTGTAAGTCAATCTTAGACTCGATTCTTTAATTCTAATGCTTCCAAGTTGGTAGTATTGGACTGAGTTCCAATCAGTTCAGTGGGGCATTTAGGATTTCAGCATTCACCTGTTGAGACGAATTTTTGTATTATATATCTTTTGAAGGATTCTTGGTGTGAATCAGGTTCGTGTGATGTTACTATTTGCTGGGCCACACATTATTCCTCTCCTGATAAGTTTTGCCCACAAGCATTCAAGAGGCCATGGGTTGTAGTCAACTAGCTTTTTAACTCAGACAAATTAAAAGTATTGCTCACGACTAATTTAGGTCCATAAATTTCATTGGGTCTATGTGGGTGTATCCAGGCACATGTGCTTGCATCTGGTGATACTGCACTTTCACTATTGGGATACATGGCCAGTGGTTCTGATGCTTAGCTGCTGAACCATTACATATGTAAGAAATACGCTGTCCAAGTGTGGATGTGCAGGCTGAAGCTGCTTCCTCTTGGAACAAAGAGAAAGTTAGGTTCTGCATCTAGACTTGGCCAACATCATTTCTCCCCTGCCTACCTATTATATGCCAATTTTTATTGGGTTAAAAATGTTTAGGCATCAGCACCAGATTTCTGAGCACTTGGAATATTTCTAGCTCTGCCTTCTGCAGTCCTTTTTTTACTGCACTCATCTACTTTGTTCCACTGTTTACATCCACCAGACATGGTCGATGAAGAATTGCACAATATGGAACTTGATGAAAATAATTGCATCATATGTGTGTGTGTGTGGGGGAGAACCTTAAGTACTCGGTACGGTATGTAGTGTAATGGAATCTACAAATAGGCATGTGACCTTGGGTAGCAAGCTGCTAGATAATTAGAACCAGGTGCCTAACTTGACTTAGCTTGGAGCGTGACATGAGGAACAGAAGCAGGTTTAAATTTTGCAGTTGACACAAAGCAACACCACAGAGTTGAGCACAGGGGAAGCATAAATCTAGCTAGATGGTAGGTTGAAGGAATTCTGGTTTTCTCCTTCTGGCGGTTATGTCTTCTTTCACCCTCCCACAGCGCAGTTTTGTTACCGCCCACCGTGTTACTTAATACACCTATTAATACAAATTATAGAAACCTGAATACAATATCTTTCATGTAAGGGCTGAAGCTCAGAGGTAGAGCGTCTGCTTTGCACACAGAATGTCCCAATTCCCAATCTCCAAGTAGGCCCGGGAGAGACCCCCATCTGAAATTTTGCGAAAGCTACTGCCATTACTATCATTACTGAGATAGATGGACTTAATGTGTTGTACTCATTAACCATTATTTGCATCTATTAAAAGTTGTGTGGGTTTTTTACTAGGGGCTCTGCTCCTGCTTGCTCCACTCAACCAACCCCATCTACCGCCATGCCAACTCCCAGCTCTTTATCCCTTACCCCCAAGTCCCACAGCTCCTTCCAAACCCGCAGTCAGAAGCAAGCCAGCAGTAAATCACACTGTGCAAGTTGGAGCGAACTCTTTATTAGCAAAAACACGATCTGCGGAGGAGTGTCAGGCCTAATGAGCACAGCAACTCATCTCCAGTAGCTCTTGCCCCCATGAAGCCGTTGCTGAGACTGAAGGTCCCTGCCTCCCCACAGCTGTCTAAGTCCCCTCCTCTCTAGGGTCCCCCCCCCAAGCAAAGGGAGACAGCAACTGCCCATTGCCAATCTCTCCTCCCCTCTTTTCATGCTTCTTCTGGTTCTTGGAGACAAGGGAGAAGAGGAGCTTGTCTCAGCAGGAGGGGGAGACACCTGTGCCTCTTCACCAACCGGATTAATTTCCACTTTTTAGCCTCCCTTCTTCCCTGCTTCAGCTTTTGCCTTTGATTCTGGACTTCTTTCTGTCACAGACTCCCAGCTCACTGAGCCTCATTACCCCTTCAGCTTCCTCTTCTTCCCCACTTTCTCCCTCGTCTCCCTGTGACCACTCATCATTTTCCCACCACTGGTAAAACCAGATCTTTAATATTTCTAAACAATATAATTAACTGTGCCTCTGGCAATTCATACCCTCTTATAAGTTTAATCTCATTTATTGCAACTTTCCAAAATACCACAATTTTAGGGCATGACCAAAAATACGAATAAATCAGCACTCAATGCTCCACACCTCCAAAATGTATTCGCTACGCTGTTATATATGTTATATATATGTAGTTAATGGGACTGAAACTGCCTTGGTCACGCTTGTCGATGATCTCCTGTGGGCTAGGGACAAAGGTGAGAGCTGTTTCCTAGTTCTGCTGGATCTCTCAGCGGCTTTTGATACCATCAACCATAACATCCTTCTGGACCGTCTAGAGGGGCTGGAGCTGGGGGCACTGTTATACAGTGGTTCTGCTCCTTCTTCCTGGGCTGTGTTCAAAAAGTGTTGGTGGGGGATGAGTGTTCAGACCCCTGGGCTCTCACTTGTGGGGTGCCTCAGGGTTCTGTCCTCTCCCCCATGCTTTTCAACATCTACATGCAGCCACTGGGAGAGATTATTAGGGGGTTTGGGCTGGGTTTTCATCAATATGCGGATGATACCCAGCTCTACCTCTCTTTCAAATCAGAACCAGTGAAGGTGGTGAATGTCCTTTGTGAGTGTTTGGAGGCAGTTGGAGGATGGATGGTGGCTAACAGATTGAGGTTGAATCCTGACAAGACAGAAGTTCCGTTTTTGGGGGACAGAAGGCAGGAAGGTGTGGAGGACTCCCTAGTCCTGAATGGGGTAACTGTGCCCCTGAAGTACCAGGTGTGCAGCCTGGGAGTCATTTTGGACTCACAGCTGTCCATGGAGGCACAGGTCAATTCTGTGTCCAGGGCAGTTGTTTACCAGCTCCACCTGGTACGCAGACTGAGACCCTACCTGCCTGCGGACTGTTTCACCAGAATGGTGCATGCTCTGGTTATCTCTCACTTGGACTACTGCAATGCGCTCTATGTGGGGCTATCTTTGAAGGTGACATGGAAACTACAACTAATCCAGTACCTCTGGATGTCCTGATGCATCTTTGTTAAGATTGCAATTGCTAATATGCAGTTGTGAATTTTTTGTTGCTGTTTGAGAGACTACGTATTTTGTTGACTACCGCTCAGGTGCCCTCTTTTGATTCCCAAGGCATGGTAGGTTTCAGTGTGCTGAAAGCAGCACCTTTTTAGACTTTTTTTTGCCACTCCTGCCAACCTAGAACAATCTCGTCGTCCGATGAGTCTGAGTGCCAAACTCACTTCCATACTTATTCAGGAACATTTTCTCTTAATTCATTGTCCCAATTGTGTTGATATGTATACTTTTTAATGCGTCCATAGTCATAATACTATAGATTTTACTCCGTAATTGTTGTTTCCATTCTTCTTTCATTTCAAATTAGAAAAAGTAATTTTAGAAACCCAAAGTCTGGGTCCATGGCACTCCTAGATGTATGATTCAGCCTTAAATTATAGGGTAATTGCTGCGGGCACACTGACTTTTTAGAGAAGCAGCATCTCGGCATGTATTTGGCATTAATTGGAGGCCAAGAGCATCCAGCTGAGATTTGGAAGAAGGAGGAAGAAGGAGAAATCCCTGAATCAGAGTAAGAAGGCTTCCTTAGAATGTTGTCTCAAAAAATGAGGAGAAGGGAGGCAATTAGATCTAGAGGTTTGGTGGGGATGTTGGGAGTTGGCACGGCGACTGCCATCCATCCCACCCCTGTTGGGAACTGTAGTGTTTGCTTCATATAAGTACTGAATTCCAAGTTCTTATTTGCAGTGCCTCTGAAGAGGAACTGTAATTTCAAAATGCATTGGACCAATAAACCCTGCAGTGGGGGGAGAAATCAGCATTTCTCAAATTCAGTACCAAAGGTTCATTTAATACACATTTCTCTTAATAATCTGAAGCCAAAGGAAAATCAAGCAAAGTAACACAATGTTCTAATTATTTTAGCAATTTCATTTTGTACAGGCATTAAATGATGTGTAATAAAAAGCTAACATGCTCCTCGAATAAATATTTAGCCACCTAGCGTGTGGATAGGCATGTGGCGATTCATTTTCATTCTGATGCCACAATGCTTGAATAAATACTCCATGCCGAGTAAATCAGTTATTTATTTACATAGCACCATCACATGACAGCTTGGTAACCGAGAGTGGGATGAGAAACAAACAATATTTTGAGAACATTTGACAATTATACGGGCTGTTTTATAGTCTCAAGAGGCTGCAGTGTTGCTAAATTAAAACAGATGTTGTTTAGTCATCACCTTCGGTTATATGAAAACAAGAGGGCAGGGTTTTGAAATGGTTGTGCGGCTTAATTTGCAGCAGAATGGTACTGGGGCATGCCCATAGACCTACCCATTGAAATGGACTCTCGCATCATGAAACGATATTGCACATTTGGGAGGCTATAAAGATCCTGTCCCCATTTTGCTAAAATACTACTTTCATGGCAAAGGGATGTTTCTGATCAGATCTCTCTTTCTCATTCTCAAGAAGTTTTTGTGATGAGATGCTCACTCAGCACTGTGTTGTGTGGATGTATTTGGACATGCCACCTGCTTCTTAGCAATCTTACGACAAGCAACTGGAGATCTGGAAGGTTTGCCATTCACAGTATTATTATTACTTTTACAGGGAGCATGCAGGTGTGCTTTTGACATTGATAAAGTACAGCAAAAGGCCTGTAACATTTGATCTGTGGATGTCCTGTGCAAGAGTAACACTCTATATTAAATTAGCTTTAGGGAATGTCTCTAAATATCCATTAGATAGGTGTATGCATTGGTTCTAATGTCGAGATTTTTTTAGATGTCATTGAACACAATCACATAATATATCACACAGGATTCTTACTCCACTTTCCTTGGCGTAAACCCTATTAAATTCAATACAACTTGCTTCTGAGTAGGCATGGTTACGCTTGTACTATTACCTGTTTTGATCTGAAAAAAGTGGGGTTTTTTTCTTTCCAGGGCACCCCAGAAGACCTGCTGTTCTTTTATGAACATCTCCGAAAAGGTGGTGGAGTCTTTCGAGTCAACCAGTGCCTCCTTCTGTACCGTTACCATCCACAGGCGGCAACTCATTCAGTTCTAGAGTAAGATACGTTCCGTATCAAACTGTTTTGGATGGCGTTGGTGGGTGGGGAATCCTTCCCCAACAAAATATGCATGTGGGTTCGTATATATTTGATCATTTGTCTGTATTTCCAAGCCATTTGCAAGCATATGAGAGCCAGTGTGGTGTAGTGGTTAAGAGCGGTGGACTCGTAATCTGGTGAACCGGGTTCACGTCTCCGCTCCTTCACATGCAGCTGCTGGGTGACCTTGGGCTAGTCACACTTCTCTGAAGTCTCTCAGCCTCACTCACCTCACAGAGTGTTTGTTGTGGGGGAGGAAGGGAAAGGAGAATGTTAGCCGCTTTGAGACTCCTTCAGGTAGTGATAAAGCGGGATATCAAATCCAAATTCAAACTCCTCCATATGTGACTTGAGAATGTTGGCCTTTGAAGGCTACTTTCTTTTATTTCCTTGTAAGCTACGCACCCTTATGTTTCAATACATCATGGATTTGAATAACTACTTTTTCAGTGGTCATGTGATTTGGTTCTGGTATTGCTTTGGTTCTGGCAAGGCTGGTCGCCAAAGAATTGATGCTTTTGAATTATGGTGCTGGAGGAGACTCTTGAGAGTCCCATGGACTGCAAGAAGATCAAACCTCTCCATTCTTAAGGAAATCAGCCCTGAGTGCTTACTGGAAGGACAGATCGTGAAGCTGAGGCTCCAATACTTTGGCCACCTCATGAGAAGAGAAGACTCCCTGGAAAAGACCCTGATGTTGGGAAAGATGGAGGGCACAAGGAGAAGGGGACGACAGAGGATGAGATCGTTGCACAGTGTTCTCGAAGCTACAAACATGAGTCTGACCAAACTGCGGGAGGCAGTGGAAGACAGGAGTGCCTGGCGTGCTCTGGTCCATGGGGTCACGAAGAGTTGGACACGACTAAATGACTAAACAACAACAACATTGCTTTGGCTTAGGCAAATCTGTTATTCAAAGTTTGAAACCCTGGAATGCAAGGCCACACTGTTTAGGGGTTTTTGTTGCCGGGGGGGGGGGCGAGGGTCATTGTTGCTGTTGCTGCTGCTTTTTTGTATTTTTATTTTAGTTCTTCTTGTGATTTATGAGGAAATTGTTCAGTTTGGTTATGTATTTTTTAGTGTTTATTGTTTATGATGACTTTTGTTATGTTGTAGTTACTTTTTTTTTAACGTAAGCTGTCTTGAGCATGGTTTGAACTGCAGAAAGGGCGGCATACAAGTTAAATTATGTATGTATATACATAATATATATGTATACTGCTTGTTATGCTAAATGTGTAGTATGCAGCTATGTTTGTGTTTTTTTCTTTATTAAATTATAAGCCTGTGTGGAGAGAGGAGGAATTGTCATCCAGACCACATTGTGCAGGGAAAAGTTTATTTTTTCTTTACCCATCCATGATCAGGAGAAAAATCCCTCACTCACCCAGGCTCAACATTGAGGGTGGGGAATAAATCTCCCATTGTCACTTATTTAATTACAGGCTCAGGAGGGAATGAGGGTTTCCTTCTGATAGCATCTGTGGAGGGAAGGAATAAGTTTTTCTTCTTCCATGTTGCCATGATAATCTCTTGCCCCTTTGAGCCTGTATATTAAATGAAGGGGGAAAAGAGACATTGTTGCTTGCTACACAATTAACATAACATCTACTTTGACTCTCACTCTCATGTTGAATTCCTTTTCATGTATTGATCCCAGTATTTTGGATTTGGGACACAGGATTGTTGTTGTTGTTTAGTCGTTCAGTCGTGTCTGACTCTTCGTGACCCCATGGACCAGAGCACGCCAGGCACTCCTGTCTTCCACTGCCTCCCGCAGCTTGGTCAAACTCATATTCGTAGCTTCGAGAACACTGCCCAACCATCTCGTCCTCTGCCGTCCCCTTCTCCTTGTGCCCTCAATCTTTCCCAACATCAGGGTCTTTTCCAGGGAGTCTTATCTTCTCATGAGGTGGCCAAAGTATTGGAGCCTTCCTGTCAAGCATGCCTATTAAGAGTGCAGGTTTCATTGGCCCTACAATAACTTTTGAACTGATTGTTTCTTTGGATGGGGCGCTTTCATTGTCTCTCTTTCTCTTTAATTTGTCTTAGAATAGCCTTCTCCAGCGTGGTACCCTCCAGATGTATAATTTCAGACTATAACTCCCACCAACCCCAGCTAGCACAGTCATAGTAATCCAAAACATCTGGAAAGCACAAAGTTGAGGAAGGCTGTCTTGGAATGTATAGTGTGTCCCTCTAAGTAGGACTGGGGTTAGGGTAGGGCTGTTTTCAGTTATATGAACTAAGACAGGGTTTACCAAACTTACCGTATTTTTCACTCTATAACACGCACCAGACCATAACACGCACGTAGTTTTTAGAGGAGGAAAACAAGAAGAAAAAAATTCTAAACGAAATAGTGGATATATGATTTTTGTGGTTCATGCTGTGGCCACAGACATGTGATCTGACAGTGAGTTTGGAGTAGCCCAATGCAAAAATCCTGAGGATCCATGTGGATCCATGCTTTTTAACCACGGAGGAGGGAAGGAAGGGGAACCATGGATCCTCTGCTCACGACTGCAGCAGATCCCCCCCGCCACCCATAGGCATTCGGTCCATAACACGCACAGACATTTCCCCTTACTTTCTAGGAGGGAAAAAGTGAGTGTTATGGTGCAAAAAATACGGTAGGTCTCCAGCTGTTGTTGGACTTGCAGCTCCCATAATTTCTAGCTAGCAGGACCAGTGGTCAGAGATTATGGGAACTGATGAGACCCAAGTTTGGGAAATTAAGGAGATGGCTTAATAGGGTAGAAAAGGACTACCTCTTAGAAGCTTTAGCTCAGTCAAGCTGAGGAGCATCTCTGACTTTGGTCACACAAGGTCAGGGACTGTCTATTTCTGTTGCTCCTAAAGCTTTGCTGTTTCCAAGCTCTGCCCTGTTCCTTGAAGCCTTAAAGAACCAGCCGTTGGGGATTTTATGGAACTTCCACAATCTGTGCCCAGGGCTTCAATAAAAAACATAGGAACATTTCAGCTTTTGTGCCATTTGCTTGATGATACTTTCCCCCTAAACCAACATGATATGAAAACAGAAACTTGCAAAAGGAGGGGGGGTCAGCATTTAGTGGGGTTCAGTTAATGTAAAGGTTGCTCAGCACACAGTTATGTGAGGTTTGAATCATGACCTTCAACTGCATTAGCAGCATAATAAAATATCTTTCTGTTTATTCAATGTAAATCTGTTTTATCTCAAAGGTGCTGAGCAGCATACCCCAGTATATGTAATATTTTCCATTAAAAATGGAGGGGGGAGAGAGATTTTGTTCAGAATGACTATTGCTTCACAGCAGTGATTCTGAGATCTGCTTGCAGTTGTGCTTGTTTATATATGGAAGTAGCTAGTTGTTGCGTGGAATGAGATGGTTAAATAGAGTAAATAAATGATTTTCTAGGGATGTGTTTGATTCCATAGCTTTCGATATGAAGACATTGGAACTACATAATGAAGGCAATGTAGATGAAGAAATATGAAAGTATTTCCCTTTTATTACTAGCTACATGATGGAACTATATTTTTGATAGTTTATTAGACTTTTCCTAACCCTGTATTTCGACATGTCAAGCTTTTTGGAAGCGCATTGCTAGTTGCTGTGGCATTTTTTAAAAATGTATTTTTGGAAGGGAATTTGTTCCGAATTAACAGCAAGCTGTTACTGATTCCATTTTGCAAGGTTGTGTGGCTCAGACTCCTCTGGAATACGGCATACGTGGAGAATGTGGAAATGTCATAAAGCTGCTTCTGATGGGGTATTTGGACTGCCAGCTAAGAAGCTTCAAGTTATCTGATATGTTTACAAGCATGTGTATGTAATCCAGATTAATTTCAGTTACGAAGTAGGATCAGTAGAAAGTTACGAAGTCAGGTCAGAAGTGAAATTGCCAGAGAAAATGGAGTTTTGTCCTTCCAACCTACCTAGAATTCGACAATGGAGTTGTCACCAACTTTGATGGCTTTAAAAGAGGAAATAAGACAAATGAATAGAAGATACAGTGGTACCTCGGGTTTGTTTTTTTAAAATGGAAAATTTGGGGAGCTCTAAACAAGTGTTTTGGCTTCATAGCATCATACCTATACAAGTGGGGGGGGGATAAAAAAGGGACAAAGTTAGGGGGTCCACAAAAAAATTACCCTGCCCAATATAGATGCATAAAGATTTCTAAAGAAAGGTAGATACAATGGTACCTCGGGTTAAGTACTTAATTCGTTCTGGAGGTCCATTCTTAACCTGAAACTGTTCTTCACCTGAGGTACCACTTTAGCCAATGGGGCCTCCTGCTGCTGCCGTGCCGCCGCCATGCGATTTCTGTTCTCATCCTGAAGCAAAGTTCTTAACCCGAGGTACTATTTCTGGGTTAGTGGAGTCTGTAACCTGAAGCGTCTGTAACCCGAGGTACCACTGTATAATTGTAGATAATTTGGCTGAAAGTGTATTTAAGACAAAGTTTGTGACTCGTAATACCTGTAGCTTACAGCCAGAGTTGAAGAAATAAATCTTTGTGAAACTAAAGAACATGATTTGTTTAAAGAAAGGTGTGTCAGTTAATCTTTTCAGCAAAGGTAGCAATCAAGTCTAGATCTTCAGTGTACTGATCACAGTTTGTCAAAGCCCCCATGCCCTACAGGCAGAAACTGCGTAGTATTTGCCTTATTTTGCAACTCTCATTACAGCAAAAAAAGGGAAGTTCATGTCTGATTGGCTAGTGGGAGTTCTGAACAGTTTGGTGACGTCTAAATGTAGGAATTAATTACTGCTTCTCCCCCCACCCCACCACCCCATGAGTAATTCCCATAATTAATTTACCCTACAGAATAGATTGCTGGAAGGCAAAAGGAATCTGTGAAGTAGGAAACAGTCTCACTCCCATAGTCTTCTATGCTTAGAAGCATGGGAATACATTATCAAATGACATGTTCTCCGTGTTTATAGAATCTGAATCCTGGTGTGCATAGAAACAATTTGACAATAGTAGCAACTTGTTCATATCTTGTTAAATATATAATGGTTATCCATTTTAATGTTTCGCCTGCGGTTGTGAGCATGTTACAATATATTTTAACATTGACACAATAGAAAAGAAAGTTAAAATTTGTCAAGAAGCTTTGCATTGTTAAGCTCCTCGCCATAAAGCTCATTTTGCGTTATCCATCAGGCCAAAGTAGTTGAAGGAGGAGGTGACAGTCAGTGGTTTTCACTATTACATTAACTGTTTTTCTATAGAAGAAGGCTGTGTGTGAAATAGACGGAAGCCTAGTAGAAGAATTTGTCTTGAGTTTAATTCTGAATTACTAGAATCAGACTCATTGCTAACAAGATCAGATGAAATTGGGGGGCGACACTTTCAGGAAAGGGCAGAAATAGTAAAAACAAAGCAAAATTCTTGTTCATTGGGAATGTGAGATAAAGAGTCTCAATTTGGCACTCCTTGAGCCTTGGATTCATGTTGCTTCTGGCTATGAAATAGTAGTTAATGTGAAGACTGAAATGAACCAGTGAGAATCTTTTGTGGGAGGTGGCTTCTTATGTAACTTTTAAGAACTGCTTTTAGTTTCATTTGTTTCGGGCGGTTTCTTTAATTGCTCTTTGCAAGTTGCTGCATCTCCTTTGCACCTGCCTTGGCGCTGGGAGTCTGGGAAAGTGGCATTCCCTTATCCCCCAAGGCAGGAATCCCAGCTACTGGCCCTGGGAACGGCCCAGTGTACAAGGCAACCTAGGTGAACCGGAAACCTAAAGGGGGAAAACCCCAAAAACCCATCTCTCTTTTGACACTCCTTAAGCTACATGTTTTTTAAAAATCTATATTAGTAACATTAACTTGTGTTCATTACAGGTTTTCACAAAGCCCACACCTGTAATAATCATATAATTAGCCTGAAGGCACAGTCACACACTTCTCTGCATGAACCCAACATCCACCCACTGCTTGTCCTTATGACACAACCTGAAGCTATGAAAATATTCCCAAGGTAAAGTTCTATGATGTAGACTTTCTGATTTAACTCTCCCACAAAGGGGTGTGTAGGAGCCGGAGTGGCAATTCGCTACCTGCATGAGGTCCAAGCTCACTGTTATAGTAATAATGCATGTACAGTGGAATGCTAAGATGCTTGGCTGCTGCTTTCTTAACTCCCTACCCACACAATTTTAAACATCATTTTGCTGTTAAATTCACCCCTGCTAAAAGGAAGGCCTTCTCTTTCATTTTAGAAGGGGATTTGAATGCAAAATCCTTCATGATTCAGGAGAGGGTTCACATTGGAATCTTGCTAAAATGGAGGGCTTCCAAGCAACCAGCACCATTCTTTGAACCGTCAAAAACTGCTGGTTCAAAAATTCAGTGGAAGAATTTTGCTCAGTGGGGCGCAATATTCTTCCTCCTGATTCAGGGCAATTTCTCTTCCTCTCACTATGTATTTCCAAATGACACAGACCGCAATGTTTGGTAGCTTTCGGCACCCCTGCTGCCTTCTGCTCACACAACGTTGGATGAAACCCCTTTTCCCCCATGACAACAACTTGTGTTTCCTAGCCCAGAATTTAGTAGGTTTTTTTTGTTTTTTTTACTGCTGTGCTTTAGGTTTGATTTGCAAGAACTGTACATAAATCTAAAGATATTTGGCTTGATTCTGTGATCTGTTTCTGTATCAGGCCAATATTTTAAATAGTTTTACCAAGTCTTGTTGAATCATAGTCATTGGACCTATTTTTATTCAATCAAGGGGCTGGAAAATGTGGTGAACATGTGTGCGGAGAATGTGCTGGCTGAGAAGTAGAGAGTATCTTAGTTCTATAACTTACTTTAATGAAAATATAATTGGCACTGCATCAGCACAATTCTTACATATCAAACCATTCTATATTTAATAAATCACAAATGGACCCATCAGCCCTAGTCCTTGGTTTTCTATAGCTGCTTGGGAATCCAGCCTCGGTATGAGTCTGGATTTGGTGGCTGACAGATACTGTAATACAACGAGGCAACCATTCAGAAAGAGTTTTAGCTAGCTGGATTACTGCTTCGCTTCCAGTCATTCTTTAAAGTTTTGCTCGGCATTCTGTGTTGTCTCTTGTGTGTGAACATGTAGAAATGCTTTTTGTGCCTCGTATTCTAGTTCAGAAGCACTGATGATAAAAAAGAGTCTATTTCTTTTCGCTTACAGATAATCAGGATTGCTGGCTTTCTACCTCACTGCTCACAAATTTTGGCCACAATCTAACAACAGACAGTGCTTACGTCTATTGATCCCAGTGTCTTTAGAACATTTAACTCTGTCTTAGACTTTATTGTCTGCAGCTACTTTTTAGTTTATGTATGTTTTTAGTTCTGTACTGTACTTTGATCTTACATTTGATGCACATATTCTTGGGATCGTTCTGAGGAAGGAAGTTTTATAAATAAATACATAAAATTATCATTCATAATACAGTGGTGCCTCGCAAGACGAAATTAATCCGTTCCGCGAGTCTCTTCGTCTTGCGGTTTTTTTCGTCTTGCGAAGCACGGCTATTAGCGGCTTAGCGGCTGTTAACGGCTTAGCGGCTTTAAGAAAAAGGAAACAAACTCGCAAGAACTCGCAAGACGTTTCGTCTTGCGAAGCAAGCCCATAGGGAAATTCGTCTTGCGAAGCGACTAAAAAAACGCAAAACCCTTTCGTCTAGTGAGTTTTTCGTCTTGCGAGGCATTCGTCTTGCGGGACAGCACTGTATTTCACAGGTGAAAAAGCAACCAGATGCCTACTGCTGAATGATTTACAGCTGTTATATTAGGGGATATCTGCATTAAAGATCTGAACCAGTCTGAAACTGGTTTATATGCTGTAGCTTTCCCCAAAGAATTGTGGGAGTTGTAGTTTGGGGTGTGTGCAAAAACCTCTTTTGAAGGGTTTCATATCTTCCCGGAAACCTTCATAGAACAGGGAACCCCTTCATAGAACCCCTTGTTTTTTGGTTGGGAGCTAATGTGTTGAATTGCCTTTGGAACTGGCTCAAAAAAGTGGCATATATAGAATCCTAGATTTGGAAGGGACTCAGAGAGTCATCTCATTTAACCCCCTGCTGTTAGGATTCCTGCTCCATGATTGCAGTCATGGGATTGTTGTCTATCACATGACAGTGCATGTTTTGACTCCACAGAGTGGGAAGTGACGGAGGCAGGATGTTTGTGTTACTGTGTTCAGTGAAGTGGGACTATTGTCCTTTGTCCTTTCTCTTTGCTGTCTGATGCTAGAGAGAGAGGGAGCCATGTTGCAGTGCTCCGTGTGTGTTTATATGTAAATAAAGTAGATTAGCCAAAATGCTGAGTTGCTGAGTTCTGTTACGCAAGCTGCGAAGACTCTGCGGATCCCTAAGTGTGCTGATGTCTGTTGGCATCGATCGCTGTGATGTTCAGGCAGAAGAAAGCTTTTGAAGCTCCCGAACGGACGACCAGGAGGGAGAGAACATGCCAGTTGGGCATGTGTCTCTGCCAGGGTCCTACTTGAGTGTAGGATGAGCTCCTGACAACTGCAATGCAGGTATCTTTTCCCAATGTGGGTCTCAAAACCACAACTATGAGATTAAGAGACTTATGCTCTACCAACTAACTGAGCTAACTCACAATATTTTCTGAAGCTGATAGAAGACATCCAAGTTTATTTGGGCACATAACTTTCCTCCCTGATTTTATACTTACTATGGAAGAGTTCTCGAAATAGGAACAAACAGATTTCAGTAGGCACAAAGTACTACAGCAAGTATGCTTTCAACAAGAAGACCAGGGAGGACTGTTTGGTAAAAAAACAAGCATGTTGTAATTTTTTGTTTCCTATACCCATTCTGCAAGCTGAAATCTGATGTGTGAGGCTACAGAGGGCTATGGTGACCATTAGGCATTTGAGACCCGTCTTTCAACTACATCTTCAGTATCCATTGGTGACTGCATACACATTATTAAGCTAGTCCTTTTGTTCCACTGATGTGCTGAGTGGCAGCCCTACCTATAAATCTACTCACAGTTCTCTCCAGTCACAGGGAGAGGAGCTAGCAGTTGTTGCACTTGGTTACCACAACAAAAGCTAATCCTATATAGCCCTTGATTTTAGTTTGTCACTTTTTTGGCAAAAGTAAATGTTTTCGTCCTTCAGATAGGCTTTAAATTCTTGTAGCTTTATATTTTTAAGTGCAGAAAATTATTAGTTTTTTTATGACTGCTTTGATTTTGGGAGTGATGTGTTTGTGTTTGTGTATTTTTAAAAGGCAGATCTGGCTCCTTTTAAGGACCTAGAAGAAGGTTCTAGAGTTTCCACTACTGTCTAATCTTGGAATGTCGTGCAACATTTGTAACGTTGTGCATTAATTTTTTTCCCCTTCTGGGAATCGTGTATCCTATAAAAACTGATTAACAGACATCTGTCGACAAATGCCAGCAGCAGCTAAGCTCCAAATCAGAAGATCTTGTAACTTTGCGGTTATTATTTAAGAGATTTTTTGCATCAAGTCCAAAATTCCATTGTTAGCTAGAGGGGCAGTAAACATTACAACCCTTGGTCTCTAGACACTGTTGAAATTTCATGTGGACTGGCTGTTCCAATTGCTGCATTTATTTATGAAGAGTTTCCAAGTTGTGACACCCGTTGTGGTGATGAAGTGCTAAACTGCCATAAAAGGGGCATGTTGCACTTGCAGACGCGAAGAAACAAACGTTCACTCAACTCCTGAGATCCAATTAATAATTCCCATCAGAAATCAAAACACCTTCATGCTCTACTTATTATTCCTGCCTTTACGATTCTCATGTCATAATTAGAGGGGATGTGAAATCTTGACTCGTAAAAACTACGCATGTATTCAGTGTTTTGCAGTTTAGAAGAATATTTCTTTAAAACAAACTTATTTCCATTAAAGCATTTCCAGAAGTTTCAAATACTTCATAGCAAAAGTACTTTCTATATGGCCGTAAAGAATTGACACCTGGGCTCTGCCTTGCATAGAAGGAAGGATCCTTTAAATGACTTAACATTGAGTACTTTCAGCATTTACATCAAAGCAACCAATGTTGCTTTGTATCGAGATACCTCACACTGCGGTCCAGTTGTATTACTGTATCCAGTTGTATATGTTTAAATAAAATCAAAATGATTTATAATCGGGTGCAGGATTACAGGCCAGGTAATTCAGAACATTATGCTTTTGGAATAGGTGTATGCGGGTGGTGCTGTGGGTTAAACCACAGAGCCTAGGACTTGCCGATCAGAAGATCGGCGGTTTGAATCCCCGTGACGGGGTGAGCTCCCGTTGCTCGGTCCCTGCTCCTGCCAACCTAGCAGTTCGGAAGCACGTCAAAGTGCAAGTAGATAAATAGGTACCACTCCGACGGGAAGGTAAACGGCGTTTCTGTGCGCTGCTCTAGTTCGCCAGAAGGGGCTTAGTCATGCTGGCCTTATGACCTGGAAGCTGTACGCCGGCACCCTCAGCCAATAAAGCGAGATGAGCGCCGCAACCTGAGAGATTATGATTCTAACATGTTTAAGTTTCAATGTCCCTCTTGCTAGTTCCTCTCCATGCATCTAGCCCAGGGGTCTGCAACCCGCGGCTCCGGAGCCGCATGTGGCTCTTTTACACCTTTGCCGCAGCTCCGGGGCGGATACTAGCAAGGGGAGGAGGCGCATTGTGCGCCCCGACACTCCCCACTGTGGTGGGCGCTGTACTGGCTGTGACGCCGCATGGGGGCGGTGCATGCGTTAGTCACACACCGTCCCGACGTCACCTTCCCGCCCGCTGTCAGATCGCGGCTCTGGAGATATATTTGTTTTAAATGTCGCAGTGGTTTTGCGGCTCCCAGTTTGTTTTTTCTTCGAAAATGGGTCCAAGTGGCTCTTTTTGTCTTAAAGGTTGCAGACCCCTGATCTAGCCCATAACAGATTGTTTCTCTGAGTGAATTTACACCCATGTTTTAGAAGTTCATTGGGTATGTCATGGACATACAGGATAACATTTGTTGGATCTTCACATCCTTGTTCTTCCTATACACAAATGGCAAAGAGCAAATGCTCTCAGACATTATTTTGAAAGGGGAGAAATGTCCCCACCACTAGTACCTCTACAAAACATCTACCACATCTGCCTTGGGATATTGCTGGCACTGCTTTATTTAATCTTGTAGATCTCACCACTGGATAGAAGGACAACTATGTACTGCTGTTGTGATCCTGTCAAAGCCCTGGTTTCGCTGTGGAATAGTGAGATGGAAAGGGCCATCTACACACCACTCCTAAGCACCATCTCTGGCCTTGGAGTGTCTGGTTTAAAACCTCCTTTGCTGTGGGCAATGAAGCAGGAGTGGTGTTGGTTAGAACAGAAGTCCTGGTTCAAATCTGACTAAATAGAGCCATGGGTGCATTCTATGTCCCTGCCACATGGCAGTGACGGTAGCAAACAGAGCTCCCCTCTCTGCCACATCACCCAGCAGAGCTTTTTAAATCCAGATCCAAACCTGTAAGAGATTTCTGAATCAGTTTGAGGAGGAAATTGCTCAGGGCTGTGCTAAATTTGCTGTCACTATTGGTTCAGGTGTGTTGGAGGTCTCTAGAGCACCTTCAAACAACTTGTGGGATTGGTTTCAGTGGTTGCAATCCAAGGATGTGGACATGACGTTTGCAGTGGCGAGGACTGACTGTGTGTTCATCATAGCTCATATAATCAGCAGGTGAGGCCTTGGTGGTGGTGCCAACACTCGGGACTGACTGGTTGGTGGTGACCTATTCCGTGGTGGTTCCCCATTTGTGGAGCTCTTCCCTAGTGAGGTGCATCTGTCTCCATTATTGATTTTGCAGGGGGGAAACCTTAAAAGCATTCATTTTTACCCATTTGATGGCTGAAAGACACTGTTCCCGGCAAACCTGAGATCACTGTTTAAGAATGTTTTAAGCTGCTTTGTAGAATGTTTCAAAACTATGGGGGGTTGTAGCGTTTGATCATTGTCCGCTGCCTTAGGGTCCTTTGGAGGGAATGGTGGGATATAACACAGTCAATCAATCAATCAATCAATCAGTGTGAATCCACCTCCATTCAGTGGCTGATCTGATGACAGGAGCATGAGTGAGGCAAGCTACAAATCTAGTTTTGACTAAAACAGGTATTGTACCTTGGAGACTTGTAAAAACATGTGTTATGGGATGATCCATTACTTCACCTGTTTGTGGTTACTTTTTACTCAGTCAGGCTCGGGCCTGCATTTGATGCAATGCATGAGGTGATTTGTGCGTGTGTGTTTATTGATTGTGTGGCAACCTGGCAGTGATGTGGTGGGCAGGAATGAGTGATCACTCCTCACATATCATGCACTTCCATCCTCTGCCCGGTTGCCATTTTGCGCATGAAAGCTCACAGCATAAAATCAACCAGAGAGTAGTTCCATGTTGAACGAGGCCTTTTTCAGTCTGCCTTGCATAAATTCTCTTTGCCCAAAATTGCATTTCAGTGGTTTGTATATTAACAATGTTGATAGTTACTGAATGATTTTGGAAATTCATAAAATTCATAACCAAGTGTTATGCTATTTTGCACAGGTCTTCTGCAGATTTAATAAAGGTTTAGCAGTGATTAATGACTTGGACATTCTATCCTGCCAAATTAAGATCCGAAGGAGAGGCCTTAACTGTCAAATGTGAAAGTAGGATTTCTGTTTCAGCAAACCACACATGGGTTTGTCTTTTCAGCTCTAGAGAAGTCGTTTTTTAAAGGGTTTGGCTAGCCAACAGTGCAATAATCAATCTTTCGTCCCTGGAGACCAGGCTGCTACAAATCTTACTTTAGGTGAAAAGTTGAAGAATTTGATTAGTTGGTCTCATCCCAGCTCCCCTTTTCCCACATTTAACAGTTTGGCACAAGTCGCAATCTTTTGTTATGGGAGGCCCAAATTTGAAACAGTGGGGAAATTTCTGTTCAGAATCAAAGTATCTTGACAGCAGTAAGTGTGCTAGCTTAGACACAGTCGTTTTTGTATCTAGCTAGCTCTGTTGATCTTGTAGTGACAGAAGCATATTCCTCTTCAGGGTGTGCAGTGCTTCCAGTGGAGCATTTTTTCATTAGAATATACGGATTTAAGAGTCCTATTATATCAGACCAAAGTCTACCTGATCCAGCTTTCTGTTTCTAAGTATGGCAGCCAGGTGCCTCTGTGAAGCTTACAAGGCAACACCTGCCCCCTGTTGCTTGCCTCCAGTAGACCACATCAGACAGCCATTGGCCCTAGATTAGCATTTGCCTTTTCTTAACCATTTGGCTGCCCTTTTCTGTATGATTTCTATTCTACCCTGCCACTTGGTTCCTTGAAGTTCCAAGATAGCTCACAATCATACTGCAGTAAATAATCCATCTATTTAAATGATTTTGTGAACACAAACTAAATTAAAAAATGATGGTTGGTAATTGTGAGAACAGACTTAGTGTTGTTTTCCCCCCATCTCTGGATTAACTAACAAGATGCTTAATGCAATTCTATGTAAAGCCTACTCATTTGTGGTTTCCACTGTTCAATGCAGTTTACTCCTGGAGAGGTGTACATAGCATTTCATCCTAAAAGAACATGCAAGGTTAATTCCACAATTTCCCATGTGGCCCAAAGAGATTTTGAATTACAACAAAGAGCCCTTTCATTTAAATGTTTGCTTGGGGTTTACTAATTTATACAGTCGTACCTTGGAAGTTGAATGGAATCCGTTCCAGAAGTTTGTTCAACATCCAAAGCGCTGCTTCTGATTTGCTGCAGGAAGCTCCTGCAGCCAATCAGTAGCCACAGAAGCCCCGTCGGACGTTCAGCTTCCAAAAATAGTTCTCAAACCGGGACAGTCACTTCCAGGTTTGTGGTGTTTGGGAGCCAAAATGTTCAAGAACTAAGCTCTATCTAAGCACAATAGTTTGTTTCCAGTTGTGTCCATCCACTCATGGAAAGCTTTCTTTCAGCAGAGGCTTCTTTGAACACAGAAGAAGGAAGCTCTTTTGACAGATTCTTTCTTCGCTGTAGAACT
Organism: Podarcis vaucheri; assembly: GCF_965113315.1. Classification (NCBI taxonomy): domain Eukaryota; kingdom Metazoa; phylum Chordata; class Lepidosauria; order Squamata; family Lacertidae; genus Podarcis; species Podarcis vaucheri. The sequence continues at coordinate 43,338,343 of NC_138760.1, read as the reverse complement.
GCTTACACCAGGGATCAGCAAACTTTTTCAGCAGGGGGGCGGTCCACTGTCCCTCAGAACTTGAGGGGGGCTGAACTATAAATTTTTTTGGGGGGAGGGGGGAATGAACGAATTCCTATGCCCCACAAATAACCCAGAGATGCATTTTAAATAAAAACACACATTCTACTCATGTAAAAACACGCTGATTCCCAGACTGTCTGCAGGCCAGATTTAGAAGGCGTTTCGGCCGGATCTGGCCCCCGGGCCTTAGTTTGCCTACCCATGGCTTACACCCTTCCCCCCTCCTCAATTTGCCCCAGAGGATTGGGGTGCTTTCTAGAATTGTTTGGGTGGTAGTGCATGGCTGCTGCAGGAGAAAGCAGGAGTATGCCAAAATCGTCTCCTCCCCACTATTGGAAATAAATTTATTCTACCTAACAATGACAGGATTATTTTTAAACATGATTTGGCAACTTAGTTAGAATATAGAGAAAGAATCCTCAGTGTAAACTAGTGTTCTGTGCTATGGTCATTTTTCTTTATGCCATACTAGGTAATAACATTCTGAAATATTACTTTTATGGTGGGAATGATTACTTAAGAAAACACTCAAAGCATGATGGAAGACAGTGAGAAATGAGCCTAATCAAAACGAGCATAAATTCTTGCAAACAGAACTGATTTTACCAAATTGTAGGGAAGGGATGGGCAGAGGGGAGAGAGAGTACTGCCTGCCCTGGGTCTGTTGAGGGTGCTTAAAATTGATAATCCTAACCTATTCTCTGCGTTTGCAGATGTTTCCTTGTTATGGTTGCAAAGCATGTGGATTCAACATTTCAAATAGGTCCAGTATTTGCTTATGTTATCTGGTGTTTATATGTGCCAAATTGGAATTTTATTTTGTAAGTGCAGACATAAAAATACACTTGGACAAAAAGACATCTGCCAGCTTGCTATAAAGCCCACATTTTAGCAATACTGTCAGGTTTACAGTGCTATTAGTTGGCTTTCACTACAATTTATTCTCTGGCTCCTATACTGTCAGTGTGCTCATTTTGTGTGTGAAAGAGAGGGCAGGGAGAGGGAGAGACTGTGCTAAGGAGATCACTCTGGCAGCAGAAGCATTCCTGCTTGCCTTCTGGAATGATCTGCCCTCTCCCACACCGTCCCCCACTGTTCCAGGGGTTCTGCCCCCAAATCAGTTTGGGGGCACATGATGAGTGTGTGGGAGGAGGGGGAAGAAGAGGGAAAGCACACACACACACACACACACACACACACACACAGTACATGCATACACACCAAACCACCACCATCACAAAACTGTCTATCTGTGTGTGTTCCTCTGTCATATTTATTCCATTATGACTGTGTTATCCTTTCACTTCTTGAACACATATTTAATAGACTAAGAACTATGACTTCCATTTGATAACATAATATAGGGAGCAACAACTGAGGATGGAAGGGAGGTGCTATTCGGGGGTGAAAGAAAGTTTAGCTCTAAGGCCCTTCGTGATTAGCAGTTTTTACACTTTTCCTAAATAAAAAAAAAAAAGATTTTTCTGAGAATTTGAGTGCTGAGTGTGTTCAGAGATGGGGTGGGGGGTTGTATGTGTGCACTGCTGCACACTGCAGTTTATGGGGAAAACAAACCAAATTTTCAGACATATGAACAGAAGACCAAGTATTAGAAGCCCCCCCCCCCACCCTTGTTTTTTGGTTTTCCTCTCTGAAATGCCTTTAGATTTTTTAAAGATCACCTTATAAAACAGACATCCATTAAGTTCCAGAAAACACGCAGAGTATTAACTTGTGCAAAACTAGCCCTGGGAAAGAGCATGTTTTTAAATACATGGTCCAATTAGTTCTGCCGCATTTGAGCACTTAAAGAAAGAGCAATTACAAAACACCTCAAGTTGGGGGGTGCTGAATGGATTGTGGGCGTTTTTTCTCCCCATGGTCTCTCTCATGGAATGAAATCCTGTTCAGTTATATTCCACCAACATCTCACACACAGATATTGGTGTCAGTTTAATAACTCTTGCCAATAGTGCCAATTTAGAAACAACAACCCATTGCTGAAAAATGTAAGTTTTTTGTTCATTTGACATTTGTGCTTAGGGTTTACAAAATTTTATTATTATATTTTGGTTCAGGTCAATAGGGTGTTTCCCCCTCTTAACTATTTTTAATTTCAGTTGTGTTGCATTTAGCTTCCTTTTCTTAAAAAAAGAAACATTTTCAGTACGGTATATTCCTTAGGATTATAGGAAGCTGCCTTATACCAAGTCAAACCTCTTGCTCCCTATTGCCTCTGCTGACTGACAACAGCTCTCTGGCAGGGGTCTCTCCCAGCCTTCTCTGCAAAGTCCAGGTATTGAGTCTGGGGCTTTTTGCATGCAGAGCAGATGTTTTACAACTGAGCAATGGCTCTTAAAAGAACCAGTGCAGCGTATCAATTCCTTGGGGTGATCTATGTCAGATATTTCACTCTCCCAGACAGCTCAGGGCATCTTACATACAATGCCTGGTGGCCATCCATCCAAGTTGGATAAGACAACAGCTAAGAATGTCTTGGGCATCCTCCTGCTCCTTTTGTTCAACTTTTGGCAGCTTTAATGGTCTTAATTGTAACCTATTTCGCAGCTTCATGTTCCTATGATCTGAGCAGCATGGGCTGATCATGTCCTAAAACCTACATGTTGAGAGTCTTCATCTCCCAGAGACATCGAGTTTACTATTTACACAAGGAGAATGTTTCCCTGGTGACAGCTTTCGGCTCCTCTGGCAATGTTGCTGGTCCGTTTTCTGTGCAAGTGTCTTTGGAATGCACTGTGTCTTACTGAAGAGGAGTCTTGGTCTCTCACTCTTTCCCTCTATTTCTCAGGGGAACCATCTGGACACACCGTGTCTTGTTTCTGGAAGAGAGAATCCTCAGTCGGTGGACTTTCTTCACCATTTGGAATGCTGGCAAACAGGGAAGGAAGCTCTTTAGGAGTTTGACTCCAGCTAATCAGAAAAAAGTGAGTTTACAAGGAAAATGCACACATGAATGCTGCTTAATAAATGTTCATTCTTGCTGCCATATATTTTAATATCCATTTACTTAAGTTTCATCCTTCCACATTATCTCAGTATGAAGAAATACATAGCCATATTTACACTGCTGGTGGGGTTTTTTAAAATGCTAAAATAGATTTCAAAATGGCATAGCTGAGACGAGATGCCATCCTAAATGCCCCATAAAATATACTTTTGGGTGACGCTGGCCTTGCTGTGTCAGGTTGTCCTGTTTATGTGTGACTTGTTACCCTTTCAAGCATGCACCATGACTGCAGTTGTAGGCTTGCTCACATGTGAACACTGAACACAGGTGCAAGCTGTGTCTATACATGTGCAAATGTTTGTGTAAAAGAGCACACACTTCTAGAAAAATAGCACTGCTTGCTTTGATGCCTTCCCGGAAACAGAGCAGAATAATGCTCAATAAATAGCCAACTTTGTTTAATCTCCCTGCAAACAAATCAGGACGAATGTTCAATAAACAGGTTGTCTGGAAGCAACCCTCCTAGAATCAAATGACTTTCCCCCCTGTAACTAGCCTTGAACCATTAATGCACTCCTAAACAAATGCGGAGAGAAAGCATGAGAAAGAAGACATGATAACCTGTTTAATCAGCAATCCTGAGACCACCCATCCAGGCAACGGAAAGGACACATACAGCCCACAAAGTGCAGCACTGCAGATTTCATCATGACAGATTTAGTTAACAGAGAATAATGTATTGTCATTAACTGGAGTTAAAATGCATTGGAAACCAGGCCCTGAAAGCAGACAACAACCAGTGCATTGAGTCTGTAATTTCATGGATTATATTATTATTTTTATTAAGGTGGGTAGTGCCTAAAGGTGTTCAACACTAAACAGAACATTTTAAAAGACAGGAGTCCTGCCTGCAGGCTTACAACCATTGGTCATCTGTAGAAAAGTCTGATTGTAAGAAATACTAAAATTAAACTATACAGTGGTACCTTGGTTGCATCCTGTGGCCCCCCTACATGTCTTTGACTGACTTTTGGATTGCACTTTCAATTGAATTTTAAAATGTATTAATGTGTAATGCAGTTAATGGTAATAGCACATTATGAAAGCCCCATTTAAAATACATTGGTGGCTCAGGTTACATACGCTTCAGGTTGCAGACTCTGCTAACCCAGAAATAGTACCTCGGTTTAAGAACTTTGCTTCAGGATGAGAACAGAAATCGCATGGCGACGGCACAGCAGCAGTGGGAGGCCCCATTAGCTAAAGTGGTACCTCAGAACAGTTAAGAACAGTTTCAGGTTAAGAACAGACCTCCGGAACAAATTAAGTTCTTAACCTGAGGTTCCATGTATAGCCCTTACTAGGATTTCATCATAACTAACCATGTGAATAAAAGCATACAGTGGTACCTCTGGTTACGAACTTAATTCATTCCAGAGGTCTGTTCTTAAGCTGAAACCCTTCTTATCCTGAGGTGCGATTTCGCTAATGGTACCTCCTGCTGTGCACACGCCTTCCGCTCACATCCTGGGGCAAAGTTTACAACCAGGAGCAACTACTTCCGGGTTAGCGGAGCTTGTAACCCAAAGCATGCGTAACCAGAAGCGTTCGTAATCAGAGGTACCACTGTATATAGTAAGGGATTGAAAATCACCATAGCAGTGTGCCTCCCAAGGCAGTGTCTGGAAGGAAGAGGTAGGAAATAAACGAACATGCATGCATTTCTGTCCTGCTTTGTGCAAGCTAGACGCAACTCACAGCACCCCTTATCCAGAAATAAAACCAGACTGTAGAATATTCTGCTTTTGAATATCCACTTCCCACCTCTTAGTGACAAAGAAAGCATACTTCCGTACATTTTCCGGATGTCAGCTGAAACTCAGTTTTGGATAATCTCTCAAAAGCAATGTCATCACCTGGAATCTGTGAAAATTGCAGTGAGGGAATATGCAGTTGGACCCAGCTTCTCGCTTGCGTTCTGTGGAAGCTGCACATGAACCCAGTTCTCCTGAATGCTAGTTCAGTGCTTTATTTGCAAGGCCACCTTCCTTCACTGTAAACTTAGCATTAAGTGGATTATTGCCAGCATGAGAAGCTTAGGTTCTGGAAATATGCAAATGATTACTACTTTTTAAAGCTGACTGAAGTCTGTGCACTCCAGAATGTTGAGTCACCATAGTCACTTGAGTGCAGTTTGCAAAATGGTTTGATGTTGCTATGGAAATTTCATCATTTTCCTCCATCGTTGTGCAATGCTTTCTACAAAATCCCCTGATTTGCTTTCATTTATCTTGGATTCCAGCTGATGCAATTGTTTCAGAGACAGTGGGTGGGGATGGGGATTCAGTCTTACACAAGGCAAAACCTCTGGACACAGCAAGCCAACCCCTGGGACCTCTTTTTCCAGCCTGTTGCTTGTTTAGCCCCCTCGCTTATCGGTTGAAATTCTCACTGGTGTGAGCAAGTTACAGCTTCCAAAACTTGGCTTGCAGTTGGCTTCTTAGTCCCTGATAAACTTTTGTGCCATTTATAGAACTGCATGCTAGAAACTCAAGGTTGCCACCCACTGAGAGAAGCTGTGGTGCAAGAACAGAATGATGCAGCTGTCTGTGGTGTTTCGCCATCAGGCGAGTCAGCTTTTCCCCTTATTACAAAATGGAGAAGCTCTTCCTAGTGCTGGTGTGGCTCTGATTAACTGAGATGCTGACATTCTTCCAAGCTGACCTTTGCATAACATTTGCTTTGGCAACACTTAAGGCCAGGATATTATTTTGCTTGTATCAAGGTTGTAATTAGTCTCTTTTCTTTCTGCTTTATTTTGCTATGGAAAACAGCTGGCAGCATTAACCCTTACATTTCTGATTGTTGTTTTATTTTGATAGTTGTCTTTATTGCAGCTTTTTAAGGGAAACTGCTTACAACACACACCTCCTTCCCTAACATGTAGTGTCTAAACAGGAGAGTGTTTCACTAGATTTCTGGTCAGTACAACCACTCACATGTGTGTGAGATTAGCTTTTTGTGCTAATCTGTAGAGATCTGCAGGGTACTGAGCTTTCAGAAGAGTCCAATGCATGTTAGAACTTAGGTGCTTCCAACTGAAGCACATAAGTTCTTATTGGATCAAATACATTGGGTCTTTCCTCTGACCAGAGTCCAGCAGTCACAGAACTCCTGGTTTGGGTTTGGCTGTCCTTGCCTCTTCTTATCCGTAATCCCTGATCATTGCCTTTTCCCTCTTTCTGCTGACGTCAAGGTTGCAAGGTGCAAGGGGTTGTTTTTGTTGTGCTTGCTCCTTTGTCAAGCACTATGCGTTTATTTGGAAGCCATCCCATGCTGACATTCATATGCTGGGCAGCTGACCATGAAGATTTTGATGGCTCAGTATAAATAGTGGGATGGTTTTTTGGAATGCATCATGCGTTCAATCCTGGTCTTTTACAGCTGCTCAGTGATGTAAACACCCATCCCATTGCGCACTGGTGGCTGTGTAGGTGCCTTTTCATGTCTGAGGGTAGCCTGGATAGGAGAAGAAACTCTAGTTTGAAGACCCTGCTGAACAACAACAGGAGGAATCAACCTGCTTCCCACCCACTTAGTGCATCAAACACTACAAAAGACAGAGACATGTACCCTTGCCAGTCAGGGCACCTTTGTCTCCCACACACCCTATTAAATGGGGACCATTTTCATGGACCAACCTACATAATGCCATGGAGTGGTGCTTTAACGTTCAGTTTTATGGGCTTCATGTCTGAGCAGTTTTAAGGAAGCCCAGCTTCCTAGCTGTACCTTTCTTAGATTCAAGGGATTGACAGGGCAAAGTTATAACATTTCTGCAAGAGTGAAGCTGAACAGACCCTTTTTGTTTTTAAAAAAACACATCCGATTCACCTCAAGGTTGCAGCTGTAGATAGAAACCCAGATTTTTACGGGATGCTTAAAGGGTCTGTTTTGTCTGCTTTTTGCTTGTCAGTCCAGTTTCAGCATCGTGAATGTTTGGGTTACTTTTATGAGCTTATTCCCCTTATTGATTCAACGCAAGCAGATTTAATGAGAAAAGCACAACATAAGCAACATAGGCTACACATATGGGAATGTGCAAGTCCATAAAGTTTTCTGTACTGGAGATACTATGCAATTGGATTTTTTTCAGACTTGTTTAAAGTTTATTCTGTGAGTTTATGGATAAAATAATGCATATCAGAAGGACTGGAAATGCTGTACACACTTCCTGGGCTTTTGCCCAAATGCACAAAGGTATCTATGCAAGCTCTGGCCCCAACACAGGCAACCAGTTACTCTTAAGATCTTCGTGCAGTTACGTTGAAGGTCTGAAGAGCTATGCACGTTCAGTTGAACTCAAGAGCAGCTAGTGCACATGGAGCCTGATATGTACCTGATTCCCGAATCCTTCCACATCAAACAAAAGGGGTGGGGAGATTATGGAAGGAAGTTGGACTGGGCAATAAGAAAACATGGCCATAGTTGGTAGTTTCTTCTGCAGCAGACAGTTTGCTAACCTGGTTCCCTTCAAATGCTGCTGGACTCCGGTTCCCATCAGCATGGCCAATAGTCAAGGATGAGGGGAACTGTAACCCAATAACATCTGAAGTACCAAAGGTTCCCTGTCTCTGATTTAGAATCCTGGTTTCCACTTCCCCTCCCCCCAAAAAAGCATGGCTATTTCAGATGATTTTGCAGTTGGACCGGAGGCAGTCAAGCTTATTGGTGTCTGCCAAGAGCAGTGTCTGCTCAGTATACCAGACACCGTTTTTCACTCAACATGAGATCATATAGGCATTGCAGGAGCTGTGGAATTATGACCCTTTCCCTGGAATATTGTGTTTTCTGATTGTTAGAACATTTGCCTTCTTGGTATATATTATGCAATACTTCATGCAGTCTTCATAAAAGACATAGGGGCCTACTGATGGGAGGGAAATAAAGTGTTTAGATCAATCCTAGTATTTTCAAGTTAGCAGTTTGTGTAAGCCCTTACCCAGAGTTCTGTTTATTGCATAAACAATTAGGCATAAATTCTTGCTACATGACTCTTCCCCCCCCCTAATTAAAAGGTAAATAGTGATGGCACAAAAATAAGCATCTTAAGACTAGACCACCCATGTGGGATATAGGTTAGTGCAGGAAGTACCTATTCCGAGACTGTTTGTGCACTATTTTAAACAGTTTCTGTGCTACCAAAGAATGAAAATTATGCATACAGAGGCCTCATATTTAGACTTTCATACATCTGATTGTGTATTGTAGGTTGCTTTCACTTCTTTTTACTGACAGAAATATTCATCAAGTGCTATGTTTTGTTTTTTTCAATGTTATGCCAAATATTAGTGCTCTAACTTCAGTTTTGTAAATTGGATCTGGGAGGCCTGGACTGTGGCCAAGTTGATCTCTCAGCCTCAGTTCTTCCTATGTAAAAATGGGAATAACAATGACGTGTTTCACAAGTGCTGGCCCTTTAAAAAAAAAAAGTGCACCATTAATCCAAGCAAAACTGTATAGAAATTGGAGGCTTCTCTTTCACCTGCACCAAAAGAGAGTTTCTTGTTATTTATTCAGGTACTACGAACCTTAACCAAACACACCACTATTTGCATTCTATATTCATTATATTCTTCTATATTCTTCTCAGTCAACTTTACAGCAATAAATAAGGTAAAAAATTGAGAAAATAAATGCTAAACATACAAGCCTAGATGGCAAAGCAAGACTTCAGAGATGGATGTTAACACCCTTTATTACACTGCTTGTTTAGCCTGATCTATAAATACTGCATTACTAAACTTTTTTGGTAGATCCCTGTGTGATTCTGCAAAAATATCATGTTCCATCTTGGAGTTATCACACCATCTTAAGCACTTTACTGTTTCATTGTAAGTTGTGTGTGCTTAAAAGCAAACAAACTCAGAAAGGCGAATATACTTTCAATAAACTGATACGATTTTGATAGAACCAACTTTAAGTTGAAACAGTTTATTCCCTCCCCTGATAGATGTGGCTTCTTTCTCCTTGTTTTTGCTTTTTTTCAGAATGCATTTTCTACAGGACTAATATTCTTGGCTCTGGGTTGAGAGCTCATCAATCTTCCATCCTGCTAGCAGATGGATTTCAAACTGCTAAAGTGGCCACTTTAAACTGGGCATAGATGCCCATGGGAATAGTGTGTGGAAGGAGAAATTTTGTTGATCTTGACCGTTTTTTAGCAACTTGGTAGAGGCGCTGTGTGTATGGTCTCTGACATTTGGGCAATAGTTAAGATAACTTAAAGGCCAGGAAATAAAGAGATTGAGCTGTTCCTGTCATCACTGCCCATCATTGTAGCCTTAACTTGTACTGTGTTTTACATGTTGTCTTTCACTAGGACCTGGCAACAGCATGGAGGAAATAGTTTGGCTCATTAATTTTAATTTTAAACACATACAGACACCCCTGCCTCTAGACTTGCTTACATTATCCAAGTAAATATGCTCATTGCTGCATGACTCTTGTATGCAAGCACATTGTTGCTCATTGTGATTCACGTTCACTTACTATGGAACTGTTGTTTTGTACTACTATTAAAACAGCCTAGTAGTGTGTGTGTGCATGCACGCACACGCATGCGCGCGCACACACACACATGTGTGCAACAATTAAATGAAATAGGTTCAATATCCCCATCGTTGCTAAATAACACTTGGTCAACTGTTGCCCTCATTTTTTCCTTTCTGGTCTCCTTTAGGTGACTGCATTTTGTGATGTGGATACAAATAAAATCTCAAAAGGATTTTATACCTATGAAGAATCTAAGGTTGGTAGCTGCCCTGATAAATGCATGTTCTGAATTTCTGTCTAATCACTGTGGAGGAACAATGTCTAAAAATGCATCATCACCAGCTCTTTAATTCTTAATATAGTTGTTGTGAGAGAAGTTGCCAATCCCGCAAGGAGAAGCATAAATGTTGCAGTCAGAAGACGTAATTGCTATTGGATCAAAATATACAAAATCAGAAAATGTAACTGCTCTTGCATTTACATATACATATTGGGATATATTGCTAAAATTCTCTATGTTGCCTGCATTATTTGGGCTGCAAAATTGGGAACCACTGTGGAATTTGGATTTATATGTCAGCCCCTTAGCTGTTGAAGACGAGAAGGAAATGGTAGGGTGCTTTGTGATAGAAGTGAAAAGGAAAAAAAATAATCTCAGCTACTAGAAAGAAACACATGGCTCCTGTTTCTAAACTCGAGCAGAAATCGCTTACATTTTTTTCAAGCTGGTCTTGCCAGTCATGAAACCTGGAGGCGGGAGGTGGCGGTGGCGGTGATGGTGGTTTGCTTTTTTTGAAAGAGACATTTGGTTTCTAAGGATTCTAAGCCCATGAGATCCTAGACTTGAGCTAGATTCTGAGAAGGGCTGCAGGATGGAAACAGATCCCACAGCGCATTTGGCAAGCAAGGGGACATCCAAGCAAGCTGATATTTCATCGTGTAATATGAACATTGATTTGAGATTATTGGCCGGCTTAGCGCAGCTTTCTAAACAACCTTACAAAGAAATGGAGGTTTTGGTTTGTTACCAAATCAGTGGCCCATAGTAGAATGAAGGGCTCTCTGTCCCGTTCCTGAACACTAGCTGGCAGCCTTCACTCTCCTTATGAATGGCTGTCATCTTGGGTGAGAGTGAATAGTCAGAAGAGAATGAACTATTCAGAATGAAAAGATTGCCTTAGAAATACAGAATGGTGAAGAATGAGAAGCAAAACTAAAATTCTAAACAGAACATTTCCCACTAGGAAATCCAGTTCCTGCTGCTTTTCCTCTTCTTTGCCAGACAGTTACCCTGAATGGGAGGCTGTAAAATTAATACAGTAGAAGAGGGGAAACTGGGGGGGGGGGGTTGGGGGGGGAGAAGGTAGGTTGTGAATTAGCTTCTGTTATGTCAATAAATTAGGCCAGCTAAAGGAAGAATGCTGCTTCTGGGGCTGGATTCTGCTCATTCTGGCATCAATGGGAATTTGATGCCTGCTTAACGAGGGGCCAGGACTTCATATGCAGAGGCTGAAACAATATTTTGAGGAAAGTGAGATATCTATGGGGGTATAATTTATATCTTTGGGGGGGGGGTAGGAGCCCTAAATGCTGCTTCATCTGAAAATGGCAGTCCTTGAAATAGGAGTATTTCCACTTAGCTCTGGTGAGGATAGGAGAGCAAAACTAAATTGTTGCATGTGAGCCACTGTAGCGCACAGGGCAGTTCGCGATCACAGAACCCAAATTAGGCCAGGAATTATGCCATTCAGTTTAGTGGGCTGCAATGCAGCTATGGAATACAAGCTAAAAAGAAATGTGCTTCTCTCCCCATAGGAAAATCCCAAGCCCAGAATCCCTATCCTACATTTCAGAGATGCTTCCCCACCTTTCATTATTTGTGTGAAGTTGGTGAGTATAATTTCATTATCTAAGGCAAGCGTGTGGAATCCACACCAAATTAAAAGTTGCGCCTTCAGTTGCAATAAAGCACGCATTGAATAATTATTCCTTTTTGGTTTCGTTTGTCCCAACCTGGGGCAATTTTTTGTCCTTATATTGGCAAGTAAAAGGAAGTGTGAAATTGAGGGTTTGGGCCAGGGCTGCACCACTACTGACTTTATATTTTTTGTTGACTGAAGCCCACCTGGTAAGCCAGTGCATTCTTTGCTGCCTTCAAGTGGTGCTCAGTCATGTCAGAAACACACAGAAAGAGGAATGCTAAAGTTTTAAATTACCTAGAAAAGCACCATATCAAAACCACTCACCCAAGCAAACTCATTTGTTATTGAGAGCTGCAGCTGCAGTTGCATTTTTTCTTTAAAAAACAATTCTTTATAAATAATGCGTCCTTCCTCCCCCAACCCCCTTTTTCCTTTTGTGTCTTTTCTATCATAAGCCCAGGGACTGTCTTACGGTATTTCTGATCTTTGTAAGCTGCTCTAGAAGTCCTCTTTTTTTACCGAAGAGGAGAATAAAAATGCACGCATTTATGAAATAAAAACACCTCCTTTTAAAAGGATGGATTTTAGGGCTCACTTTTCTGGCGTTACAAGGTGTCTTTTCCTAACTTCGTGAATAGTGACACTAAGGTGGGTGAGGGAAGCTATGTCATTAGCCACTACAATTTTGCCTGCGTTGCTCTAAAATCTGTTTTGTTTTCTTGAGAAATCAGCAGGGGAGGAATGATTTACATGGCCCCTGTGGTTTAATTCTTGCCCTGCACTGTGAGAGGGAAACCACTACCTGTTGTTGTTTAGTCGTGTCTGACTCTTCGTGACCCCATGGACCGGAGCACGACAGGCACTCCTGTCTTCCACTGTCTCCCGCAGTTTGGTCAAACTCATGACTGTAGCTTCGAGAACACTATTCCAACCATCTCGTCCTCTGTCGTCCCCTTCTCCTTGTGCCCTCAATCTTTCCCAACATCAGGGTCTTTACGAGGCAGTCTTCTCTTCTCATGAGGTGGCCAAAGTATTGGAGCCTCAGCTTCAGGATCTGCCCTTCCAGTGAGCACTCAGGGCTGATTTCCTTAAGAATGGATAGGCTTGATCTTCTTGCAATCCATGGGACTCTTAAGAGTCTCCTCCAGCACCATAATTCAAAAGCATCCATTCTTCGGCGATCAGCCTTCTTTATGGTCCAGCTTTCACTTCCATACATCACTACTGGGAAAACCATAGCTTTAACTATACGGACCTTTGTTGACAAGGTGATGATTTCCATTAAAGTTGCATATCTCTCCTTAGTGATGGGGATGTGATAGTTAACGTTGTGCAAATTATCCTGCTACCCATAGATGGGGTGTCCTTCCCCCCACTCTGAACATTTCACCTAAACTGGATCAGCTTATTTTTCATCTGATGATGCCAAGCAGAACTAGCGCAGCAGCGCCAGCAGGCAGGTAGTAGAGTTAAACCAAAATGCTCCTCCTCCTAGGTAAGAACTGATGCAAGTGTCCCTGATTCAAATCTTATAATAGACATAATTTCACAGCATAGCATTAGGCAAGTCGCAATTTCTCAGCCTCTGCAGTAGGGGGGATAATGCATACCTGCTGTCCAGGATTCATTTGTCATAGTGTATGTGAAGCACTTTGAATACTTGGAGCATTATATAAGGTTAATTAGCATCAACTGCAAGAGTGGAATGGGTGTTAAGAAGTGGGAAGAAACCTTGTTTCCGAGAGCCTGCAGAAATTCATGGAAACAGCCTCTCCCACCCTCACCCACTCCCACACCACACTGATGTCAAAAAACCGCCAATTTCTATTCATTCTTATGTATAACACATGGAATATTGTCCACCACCTTGGTTTGGTTTAATGGAAATTTTTAATCATTTGTCTATAAAACGTTGAAAAACTTTTCCAACCTGTTTATCACCCATGAAACGTGATGGTTATCGAATATTGGTAGAATGCCTTGGAGATGAGCATAGATCAATTCAGAGAACGCGCAAGAAGAAGGCCCTTTTTTTATTACTGCTTAAAACTTTGGTTGCATTGAGAGTTACCCTTTGCATTTCATGTCAGGAATTTTTAAACTCCCCTTTAAAAAATGCTTCACAGCAGCTAAATGACTTGCCAACTGGAAATGCCTTTTTTCTGTTTCCCCTCCGTTCTCACTTTGCACGAAGCAGACCTTGTTTTGCTTCGCATCCAGTTTGAGCTGAAAACCTCACCCCGCCTCTCTTTACCAGCAAGAAGAAGTGACTTGTGGTTTCTAAAGGTTGGAAGAGTCCCCTCTTTGCAGGCCTGATGGCAGAGGAAATGGTTTCTAAACTGGTTAAAACTTGCTGAGAGAAGTTGAACTTTTGTTGCTCTATGGTGATATAATGCAGGCTAAGGATAAATCCGAGGATTCAGACCGAGATGTATTTCTGGGCCCCTTGAACTTTCGTTTCTGCACAGGCCACATATGAAAGAGGAGATGAAAAACAAACCCACCACACTGCTGTGTATTTAATTTCCCCCAAATACATGAGCCCTTCCTCCTCCCCAGCCTCTGCTGACACTCCTGAAAGAGATGAAGGGGGAGATGCAGCACACAGTGAGCCCTGCAGACAAAGGACAGCAGGGAGTGTTTGGAGGGAGAGGGGCAAAAGTGGGGGAAATGCCACAGGCAGGCAGCTTTATTTAATGAGTAGCAGGAAGCCAGAGTCAGCCCTGCGATGTTGCGGCACAAAAGCTGCAACCATTATAAGCTGCATTTAAACGTCAACATCTTATCTAGGCGATAGTATTGCAAGCCAGGACTTTGCTGCATTGGTCAAGCAACAGTACAGTTGCTTTGCAATGTTCCATTTTGGACACCACAGTTCAAGAAACATGCTGGCACCCTGGAGAGGATTCTGAAAAAGTCGAGACATGCTAATGAAAGGGAATGAGTACTAAAACTGCAGACGGAAGAGACGCAAGTTCTCTGGTAGTAAAATGAAGTCAGAAGGTAGAGGCAAGAGAGGAATTGCACATAAGTGTTCATTTGATGAGAAGCAGCATAGCTCGTATATGATAGATGAAGATAAAGAGGACGTAGGTTTTTAAAATATTTTTGGCAGATGCGGTGGTGTGAGTTGTTAATTTCAGTTTTAAAACATTCCCCAGATTCAGTTCAGTGTTTGCTTTCTCTACCCTCCTTTTGTTTGATCCCTGCTTATGGCCCACTGAGCCATGTATCATAAAGCTTAACCTTGTAGTCTCCTTGGTTGCTGGATGATCTGACCCAGAGCTTTCCAAACTGTGTGTCGCGACATGTCAAGTGTGTTGGCTGCAGTGTATAGGTACTTTGTCTGAATGCTCCCCACGCTCCTCCCGGGGCTGGAAAGGGGTTAGTTTAATCTCCAGTTTGCTAGTAAAATTGAATTACTGTGTCACAAAATGATGCATGTCTAAAAAGTATGTAACGGACATGAAAAGTTTGCAAAGCTCTGATCTGACCTTTAATCAGGTGCCTTAAGCTTGTATGGTTTTGGTATACCTAGACACTCACATGACCCAAATCAGTCCTGGATTTGGTCACATCTATCGTCTGTATTTTTAACTGCAATGTGCCAAACGTGGAAGGCAGTAGCAAGTGATTGATGATTGAGTTGTTGTTGTTGTTGTCGTCATCATCTGGGTTATGCACTCACATGCGACTGCCACATTTATATTTTACTACCAGTAAGTTAAAAAGCATACACAGCATGGCCAGCCCATTTCTGGATTTATCAAGTTCTTCCAGCCACAGTAAAAACTATAGTGCTTAATTACATAGAAATCAGTGATAACTCCTTAGGAGGTGCCTGGGGAAGAGGGTCTAGTGAAGCCTGGATAGCCAGCCTTGTGCATCCTGAACATCTCTAGCACTTCCAGCGTTGTTAGCCGTATAGTCTTAGCAGGGTCCTGGTCCAGATGCAGAGGAGTCTGTACCAAGCGCATCTCCTTCCAAACCTTCCATTGCAGGTTAGATCTCATGGAATACTTTGCATCTCGATCCATTTAGCTATGCCGCCCCAAGCCCAGGGATGAGATCCATGCAACCCTGCTGATTGTCATGAACCCAGCTGATCCTGCTCACCACATGCTACGATAAGCAATGGCTCCTCAAGGGCAAAGTCTTTCCGAGTCCTGCTACAAAGACAGGCTGTGTACGTGCAGAGCATGTGCTCTGCCATTGCTTCCATTGTAATCTCCCGTGCTAATGGGTGGGGGAGCAGGGGGGCATAATTTTTAATATCTATAAATCATAATTTCCAAGTGCCAGTTATACTGTTTTTGTTCCTGCCACCACCCTTCCTTTCTGCATAATTTCCACCAAGTTTCCTTTTAAATATTATAGGCTAGATTTTGTTTTGTCACATACTTTGCAGTATGAAAATAGCTGAACCCCCCCCCCCCGGCCAGTTTTTATTCAGCATCTCCTCCCTTCCCCCCATCTGCTTTGGGCCTCAGAAATTACGGTAGAAGCTTAAAAGCACAGAATGACTAGACACTCACTCCATTTATCTTGCCAGTTCAGAAGTGGAAGCTATGCCAGATTACTGTCATGTAGTAACAAGGGTGTGAACTACGAAAAGGTCACAGGAGTGTGTTGATCTATAAATAGTTAATGCAGCACTGGCTGAGACTAATGGAATTGTTAGGTTTTATTAATGGTTTAGTATGAGTCTATAACTGGGCCCCTAAACTCCAGGGCGAATTGCACCCCTATAGATTGCAGAGCTGCGCCACAGGAGTGGTGGGGTGCAATTTTATGGGCATTCGCCCAGGTATGTGGAGTGTCTCCATGACAGCACAGAATGTGCAGTATTCAGACTTAGGGGGCTTGCAATTGACTCTTAATCAATCATGACAGGGAGGAAAAGTGGCGGATGGTAAAAGGAGAATTTGACAGCTGAACTGGCAGGCAGGGCCTGTTTAGGGGTTTTTGAAGCAGGATAAAGCAGTTCAGTTTCCTCACATGGGAGGAAGGTACCCAGAAAAATGCTAGAGGTGTTTTATGGGCAGAGTAAAAGTGGATAGCCATACTAGGAAGAAATAGATTTAATAGAAGCAGTTCTGTGTGGGGAATTGTAAGTAAAGTTATTGTGTAAACCCCAAACAGCGTTTCTTACTGAAAATAAGTATTGTGCCTTTAATAGTGAAACCATCAAGCTTCATCCCTCGTTGAGTTTGTTGATAAAAATACAGCTTGTGTTTCCATTCTGCCCCAGTTTTGATTTGTGCCTAGTTCAGTGAGTAAGTTGTCGCAGGAACCCCAATATCAAGAGTCCTTGCTATGGAATTATATGCTACCACATGTAGAGAATCCCTGACTTGTCAGTTCTTATAGACAGGGAGTGACCAAGGCTTTAAAAGGTCAACAGACTTGGTCATGTTGCCACACTCTCATCTTCACTGAGTTTCACTTCACAAGGCTATCTGGCTTTGTGTCACCAAACTGGCAGGCCTCACTAAATTGTAAGGTCTTTGTGAATAAGATATTTAGCAATGGAGAATCTCATTAAGACTCTGTCTTTGAAGGAACCTGGCTGTCCTGGCAAAATTATCTGCATTTTGGGCTGAGAGAAATAGGGTTTTTCCACCCCCAGGAATGAAGGGTCTGTCAGAGATTATGTGTTAAGATGTGAGAAACAGGCTCTCGTTTAGCTTTGGCCTGGGCTGTTTGCTTTGGAAACAGTTTAAACCCATGGGTGGAACTTCTACAATTGCCAGCTGTGCGGCGCACCTTCCATCCTGAAAGCAGCTCCTGGCTAGCTTGTTTTGGCATTCTCTTTAAAGTCTTCCTTGGTAGGAAGAATTACCCAGTGCACACCCTACTGGGTATTCAGTAAAAGAAATATTCAGCACGTGAAGGCAAAGGGTTTCAGCTGGATCAAGCAGAGAATGTTGCTCTCCATGTTTCATTGTGCATGTCTTTAAAGTCTATCCACTTACGAAGCAGAATATTTTTTTGCTATTGCCCTTAATCCAGTTTGACTCTGCACTCCTTTTGTGTTTGGTCAAATTCAGAGAGAGAAGTGCACAATCATCACCCAACTTTTCCAGTTCTTTGTTCACGCAGTTGAAGCTTAATAATAGGGCAGATTTTTGAGGTGGCACAATGTCTTGAATTCTGTGATTCAAAAGGTTTTTAGGTTGAAGATATTGTATGCAGCTCTGTAAGGATTGTGTTAAGAGAGAAGGCTCACCGTCTCATGCCATGGTTTAATATGGGAACACACTTTGTTAAGTGGTGGATATTGCTGTAGGATCTCCAAGTAGCAACTAGAATCCAGCTTTGTATATGCTTCCATGCAGGTATGTTCTCCTGACGTCTGTGGAATTTGCATGCACTTTGGGACCATCGAATTAAGGCAAAGCTTCATGTTAGTGTCCTACTTTTCAAAAGTGTTACATTACCCTTTATTCATACTCAGAAGCAGTAGCTCCTTTGTTGTTACTAATCTTAATGATGGAGTATTATTTAAGGCTAATCCCACTGGAAACATAAATTACAAGCACCCTGAAATTAAAGGCTCAAGAGAAACGCTGAAGTTGCGAATGATGTCATCTGCTTTTCTTGCCAATCACAAGGTTGGGTGGAGGGTATCATCACATTAGACTGTGCAGGATGGCAAGTAGGCACAAAGTTCCTCTTCGTACAGTAGGTAGGATTTGAAGGAATCACCAGTAGCCAGAGTTAATAGTCCAGTTGCTTGGTGAAAGCATCTCTCAATAAAGAACCCATTCATTATGCAAAATCCACCAAATCACCAATATGTTGAGCTGTCATCAGAATGTTATTTATTTAAGTTGCTTGAAAAGTAGCATCTGTGGGTCAAAAATGTAGTCCTGCTATTGGGTTGTCGTCCCCCCCAATAGGTCTAGGTCCTCATCTGCAAGACAGTAGTTCCAGTAATAGCAATATTTGTGCTAGGGAGAAAGATTTTCCTTCACCTTAACCCATCTCTGTCCATTTTTAACCTCTACCCTTCGCTATCCTACTTGCTTTTATGCACTCTGTTGAAATCACTATCACTATGAAAGCTGGTGTTGTTCACTTCCTGGTCAAATTAAGGGCCTTGCATTCTCCTTGACCTACCTATTACCTAGTATTGAATCCATCGTTGTCGTTTGGGTATAGCAGAACATCAGGTGCTGGGACATTTGCTGTTACCTGTTCTGCAACAGATAGAATCTCACCCCCCACCCCCAAGTCATTCAGGGGAAGGGATAGTGCCTGATCAGAATTGTGCTACAGCACATTCTAAGGTTTATGCTGATACTGTTCAAGCACAAGGAATCTGCCTTTACAAAGCATCAAAGCAGTGTAAGTCTTCTCTCCCCCTACATTACTCCATAAAGGACATGGGGGTAGGTCACAGAATATGTAGAGTTCTATATGTCCGGGGGGTGGGGGAGAGCAATGTCATTAGCATGTGCAAGTGTCAAGACTCCCCAGATGTTGTTGGACTACAACTTCCATCATCCCTACCTAGCAAGGCCAGAGCTCAAGGATGATGGGAGTTGTAGTCCAACAACATCTGGGGACCCACAGGTTGAGAGCCACTGGTCAAGAGGGATGGGAGACCTGATGAGCTCTGATAAGCCAGTATTTATATGACCCATTGTACTGCTGGAAGCCCCTGACTATGCTCTGTGGTCATTTCTTATCTGGAATAATGAAACCTTTATTAATAGATAGTAATGGTTATAACATGGATCTAATTTATTTCAGACTTGCACCCTCCCCCCCCCAAAAAAAATACCCTGGTCTGACAATAAACTCCCTTCCGGCTTACCAGTAAGATATGCAGGTATCCCCCATTCAGTAAAAGGGCATGAAATGAGAAATGCTCAAGTTTAAGTCCTTAAATTATTGGACTTTACAGTGTGATTGTAGTCGAAATGTTCCTACAAGCTCAGCATGTTAGGAAGAGAATCCTACACACCCGTATTGGACTCAGTTCAACTGACAATGACTGTTGCTGTGACTAAACATTAATATTGTATGCTTGGATCATGGAAATGATGTGGTTTCATGCTAGAGGATTTACATAGTTTCGGGGCAGGAAAAGAAGCAAGGGTTGAGAAGGAAGAGAGAGCAAACTATTATCGGTTTCTCTTAGTACAGCCTTTAACTTGCCCACATCAACCCAGAGTGACTTACAACCAACCAACCAGACAAAAAGAAAACCAACCATATACAGTGGTGCCCCGCAAGACGAATGCCTCGCAAGACGAAAAACTCGCTAGACGAAAGAGTTTTCCGTTTTTGAGTTGCTTCGCAAGACGAATTTCCCTATGGGCTTGCTTCGCAAGACGAAAACGTCTTGCAAGTTTGTTTCCTTTTTCTTAACACCGTTAATACAGTTGTGACTTGACTTCGAGGAGCAACTCATAGAACGCAGTGTACATAGTAGCCTTTTTTGAAGTTTTTAAAGACTTTGGTGATTTTTGAAGCTTTTCCAAAACTTCTTTTGCAGCCATTTGTTTAAATTAAGCTTTTAAAACTTTTTTGGGGGGTTTTGGATTTTGGGTTGGGGTGTTTGGAATTCAAGGACTTGGTGTTGGGGTGGGGTTTGCAAGAATCTGGAAGCTTGTGTTTTTTTTCTGCATTTTTATGATTTTCTGTGACCATTGGGCCACTCTGCTGTTTTTTTTAAAAAAAAATCTGGGTTTGAATTTCTGTGTGGTGGGTGGCTGGGGGAACAGTTGGGGAGGGGTTTGCAAGAATCTGGAAGCTTGTGTTTTTTTTTCTGGCATGGCGAGGCTGCCGGTTCTGATGTTTCTGCGGCTGAAGACTTTGCAGCGGAATTCCTGGAGGTTGTGAAGACGGAGGGCTACGTTCCACAGCAGGTCTTCAACTGCGACGAGACTGGGCTGTTTTGGAAGAGGATGCCCAAAAGTACTTTCATCACACAGGAGGAGGCCAGGTTGCCTGGCCACAAGCCCATGAAGGACTGTCTGACCCTGCTCTTCTGTGCCTACGCAAGCGGCGACCTGAAGATCAAGCCCCTGCTGGTGTACCAATCGGAGAACGCACGGGCCTTCAAGAAACACAAGGTCAACAAGGAGCGGCTGAGTGTCATGTGGCGATCCAACAGTAAGGCTTGGGTCACACGTGTGCTGTTTGTGGACTGGGTCAATCATGCTTTTGGCCCTGCTGTCAAACAGTACCAGCTGGACAACGATCTGCCGCTGAAGGCTTTGCTTCTGATGGACAATGCTCCTGCTCATCCTAAAGGCCTTGAGGAGGACTTGTTGGAGTTCAGCTTCATCAGCATCATGTTCCTGCCGCCTAACACCACGCCACTGCTCCAGCCGATGGATCAGCAGCTCATCGCCAATTTCAAAAAACTCTACACCAAGGAGCTTTTCAGGCAATGCTTCGAGGTGGCTGATTGCACCACCATCACCCTGCGGGAATTCCGGAAGGACCACTTTGACATCGTCACCTGCTTGAAGATGATCACCACGGCCTGGAACGGGATCAGCCAGAGAAATTTGAATTGCGCTTGGCGCAGCCTGTGGCCGGACTGTGTGATGCACCAGAGTCAACAGTGGTGCAGGACATTGTTGCTTTGGGGAGGACCATGGGCCTGGAGGTCACAGAGGAGGACATCAGCGAGCTGGTGGAGGAGCACGACCAGGAGCTGACCACCCAGGAGCTGGTCGAACTGCAGACAGAGGCTGCGCAGGAGCAGGCCTCGCTGGAAGAGGAGGAAGCAACTGAGGAACGGCTGTCCTCCAAAGAACTGAGGGACATTTGCCTGAAGTGGAAGGATGTGCAGGCTTTTGCACAGCGGCACCACCCTGACAAGCACGTGGCACATGACCTTGTGAACACTTTTGATACGAGGGTCATGTCACCTTTCAGGGAGGTGCTGAAAAGGCGGATGAAGCAGCAGACCATGGACAGGTTCTTCAGCAAGAAGCAAAGAGTGGAAGAGGAACCTTCTTCGAGTTGTCCCCCAGTCTTAGAAAATGTACTGTACACTTTGTTGATTTTTAAATGTTTTCCTGTCATGTTTGGAAACTTAAATTATTGTTCCTTCGATTTTTGAAATGCTCTTTACAGTATGTGTGACTTTAAAGAGCACTTAATAAACTCTTGTTGTACCAAATTTGGCTTTGTTTGGACTTTTTTTCACCATAGGAACGCATTAATTGATTTTCAATGCATTCCTATGGGAATTTGTGATTCGCAAGATGAAAAATTCGCTAGACGAAAAAGCTTGCGGAACAAATTAATTTCGTCTTGCGAGGCACCACTGTACACTCCTGTAAAGAAGGATCTTTGAAATGTAAGTATGTCAGACAGATTCAACTAATTGATCTTTTGTTTTGACAGGATTTGACAGGTGGACAGTTTGAGGAAAACTTGAAGCTGTTGAATCTGAAGGAAGCTGTGGATTATTATCATTTTAACTGAAGAATGTGGTGCACTGGAAGCCTTTATGTTGCTAGACAAACCAGAGGAGACGCTAGACTGTTTCTGCCCCCACCTCCAAAGGAATTCCTCAAAACAGGTATTAGTAAATTAAAAGGTGAAATACTACTTGTATTCCCTTAAAAAAAGGGGGGGGACAGCTGAAGGTGGAATGGCAGCAAAGCTTAGTATACAATCTAAACTCTGTTCTGTGAATGCTGCTCTCGATCTGAAGGTGTACAGAAGGACTTTCCCACAGAGTTGCTAGCATTTCAAGGATGTCACTCCTTTGCACTATTCACACATTGTAAAGGAATAGCAGGATGAGATCCTGCTGATCCATTACAACCTGCACATTGGGGGAAATGAGACAAGTCACAACTTTGATGATTCCCCACCCTACCCCAGCTAACACGTTGAAATGTCTAACATTGTAGGGGACACACCCCGAATTGTTCTTGCAGTCGGCCTATGTATCAAGAAGTGGTGAGGGAACAGCTGGAAGCTCCTCTAAGGCTCTGCTATGCTGTGTGATGCATGTGGTTTATATGCGGGCTTAAAGAGGCTACACATTATCCTCGGGCTAGGTAAAAGTCGAACGTGAGAATTAGAATATAATTTACATAAATGTGCTTGCAAATGGTCTCCATTATATTTTCCCCCCTATTGTGAGATTAACTAGTCATTTAGGGCACTCCTGTTCCATAGTAGTGAAGTCCATTGTGATAACAAGAGCTACTTCTACATAACCTTGCTGGTTGTTCCTCTTTATCAGATGCTTCTGGCTACATGCTTAAGACCCTTTCACTGATGTAAAATGAGACACCAACCAGAGGGAGGGACTCACATTGGTTTTCCAGTCTAGACAAATTTATTTCGCACCATTTTTGCATAGCCAAAAATGGGGGGAAATAACATTTCCAAAAACATTCTTTGGATGCTGCTCACAGCAGCTTATTGCCCCTGTAGCTCCAGGTAGGATATTTAAAAAACATCCCCAGGCTTTTCAGACGCAGTTTTAAACCTGCAGACTGTATCTGGGCTGCTTTTCTGGTATTTAGCTTTGTTTTTCTGTAAAGTGCCCTAGGAATATAACTGAAGGGTGCTATATTGTTATTTGTAATATATAATGAAACAGTACCTGAACACTGCCAGATAATGTTATTGTATGGCAGGCTGAGAGTTTTCATATCAAATTGGTGGTGGGGCAGCAGAGTCAGCTGTACTTCCTGTTTATAGAGGTAACATTTTTCCAGTTGAAATCACACAATGAATTTAGGTTATGATCCCATTGTTTTGGTGCCCTTCACACATGCCAAGAACATCAATAGTCCCTTTCCTGAACATCATTGTGCCACACTGCTCTGCTAATATACCAAGCGTACAAACAAACCTTTTTGCTTGGTGTGTGTGTCTCTCTTCTTTCCTATACAGCAAAGCTGCTAGCTGCCCTTCTGTGCACAGCAACTGGAGTTGTGCATTGGTTCTTCTTACAAAACAATGGTACATAATTTCATTTGACAGGATAAAGTCCCTTCGTGCATACAAATTGCCTTTACTGGTGCATTAAATATTCACTGTAAACCAAGCCAACAGCTGAAGAAGATGGACTATACAGGAAACGCTGGTAGGATGATCTTTCCAATAGATGTTTAATCCAGTTTGGGGAAAGAAACACAAAACATCAGCATACATACTGAACATGAAAGACAAGAGAATATCATGTGGCCAAACTGCCATCTTGTGGTTAGAGATTAAGGAGTGACTAGAAATATCGACTTTTGTTTTGTTAACATACATTTGAGTTTAAAACCCCTTCTGCACACAGCTTCTGAAAAGACACTTCCACAATCCTGACTTTTCAAGTTGCTGTGACAGTAGCTCCTTCTGCCGTTGTATCTACTGCTCTGAAGAACTTGTTTTCCTAATATTGACTGTTTTCAATTATGTGCTCTGCAGAAAAGAAGGAAGAGCCGTGAGTTATTAAGAGCTTATTTTGAAACAAAATAGATTATTCAGTTCCACAGATGATGTGTCAAACAGTTAGCTTAGGCATCTTAAATCTATGCATAACAAATTAAGTTTCCTTATGGAAGGGATGATGCTACCGTACTGTGTATATATATATATCAGTACTGATTAGGGCTGGGTGATACCTGGTTTTTAACATCATGATATATCAGTAACTAGATACCACAATTTACTGATATATTACGATGTCTGAAATGTATCTCAGCTGCTTCTTCCTTCCCACCTTAGGGGAGGAAGAAGGAGCAGAGATACATCACCCAGCCCCACACTCCTCTGGCTTGTGTGAGCAAGAACATTGGGGAGGGGCTTGATAAGGTACCGTATTTTTCGCTCTATAGGACGCACTTTCTCCCCTCCAAAAATTAAGGGGAAATGTGTGTGCGTCCTATGGAGTGAATGCAGGCTCCTTGGCTTCAGCGATAGCAACGCGAAGCCTCCAAAGCACAGAGGGAGCTCTCCCTCCGCGCTCTGGAGGCTTCGCGTTGCTTTCGCTGAAGCTTGGAGAGTAAGAGGGGTTGGAGTGCACCAACCCCTCTCGCTCCCCAGGCTTCGGGGATAGCCACCTGAAGCCTTTGGAGCATAGCGGGAACTCGCACAGCGCTCCAAAGGCTTCAGGTTCCTTTTGCTGAAGCTGGGAGAGCAAGACTCTCCCGGCTTCAGCAGAGAGGGAGAGGGGGCTCTGTTTCTCCTGCCACTTCGCTGAAGGGCCCTGAGCAGAGAGGGGAAGATTTTTTTTCTTGTTCTCCCCCTCTAAAACAAGGTGCGCCCTATAGAGTGAAAAAGACGGTAAGTGAGCAGCTTCCCGTACCCCTCAGTTGATCAAGCTCCCCCCCCACTCCAGCTCACATGAGGCAGAGGTGGGGGGCTTCCTTGAACTGTTCCACTGGTGGTAGGCAGCCTCCCACCCACCCCTCAGTGTAGTTTAAGGAAGCCCGCTTCCAGCTCACCTGAGGTAGCACAGCCTACACATGGCTGGACTTTTTGAGCTGCAGGTACATTGTGGCTCCCCAGCCACTGCCAGCGCAGTGAACGTAGGGAGACTGGAGTGAGGTGTGCTGTATGTAGAGCCATGATGTATTGGCAGCTCAAAAAGTGTGAAGCCGGTATCGTGATCTAGAAACCATATCAGTTTCAGACGATTCCTTGATTTATCGCCCAGCTCCAATACCAATAATAATATTACAAATTATCTATTACCCCTGTTCAGAGCAACACATGTAAGCTCCAGTTGCTGATATCCAATACATTGTGGAGTGCAGCTGGGGCACTACGTAAGTTGCACATGTAGCAACTTTTGTATACCAAGATATGCCATTTTATTAAACTACTAGGTATTTAAAATATTTATTCTGACCACTTCTCTTTATATTAAAGAGAGGAGTCTTTCATGGCTACAAGTTTATTTAATGAATTCAACTGTAAGCTTGCCCCCCACCCCACTAAAAAAGGTGAATCGAGGTCAAGAGAGATGGTAAAAGATACACACTTGAAATGTTCTTTCCTTATTTTATAAGGCATTCTGTGGTTCTCTTTGTGAAATGTGAGCTCTGAAAGCTGGATAGCACTTGCATATTTTTCATACACTCCCTCTGAAAAATAGGGTAGTAGGGAATCAACCTTGTGTGAAAATTCCTCCAGCTTGTGGAGAGAGAAGCCTTCAGCTACAGCACAAAGAGATGCAGATGTGGCTGTCAGTCTTAGATCAGAGAGTCATGGGACCATTTTCAAATCTTTTGATACCGAGGAAATGCAAAACAGCTTTCAGGACTCAGCATTTTTTTGTCCTAGTTAAATCTTAACTTGAATATTTCTTTGTAATTGCTATTCCATCGTCACTTGGGAGGCAAACACAAACACACACAACCAGCAAATAGAATCATACTTAAACTATCACCACCAGTCATTCCTCAGAGAACAAACCCCAGCTCTGGCTTAGAGCAACAACTCGTCACTGGCGGCTGCTGCTGCTGCTACACAACCACTTTGCCGTCCACCAAACCAGGAACACTAATGTACTGTTGTATTCCTACTGAATATTGTAGGACATTTCTGTCCCATTTGCCATTTAACAGGTGTCACTGTAACTGCCTGGACATTACTTCTTCCTGAAAGCAGTATAAGCCTCAGCACAAAGAAACCTGGAGTTAAGTGCATATTGGGGACAGGTTACATACCTTACATTAATGTAAACAACTGCAGCGAGCACTGCAGGTTGGATACAGCTATATTCAACCAGTACTCAAAACTACTTTGCGAAGAGCAGATGGGCACACACACAGGTCACACTTTTCAAATCTCACGTGTGAGAAGCAACTCTGAACGGGATACCACTTTATAGAATGTCAGTATTTTCCTTTTTTAGTTTAAAACCTCAAATTAGCATCGCTGAGATTTGGTACTAAAAGAAACAACAGAGAATATGGCGTATTGTTTTCTCTGTCGCGGTTATCATAAAATTGTAGAGTTGGAAGGGACCCCAAGGGCCGCCCTGCAGAGCAGGAATCACTGACAGATAGCTATCCAACCTGTTTGAAAATCTCCAGGGAAGGAAAGTCCACCACTGCTGTCAAACAACTCAAATATATGAATGGTTGTCAAATGAATGTTGGTCATTGATTGTTCATTTTCTGCTCTTTTCTTTTGGCTGCAAATATGTATATATATACACTTGTTCATGGAAAATTTAAATAAATATTTTTTTTAATGGCTCAGTTCATACAATAACATTAGGCCAAGCTCACATGGCTTAGTTTTGCATCGCCCAGTAGCAGGACGAGGGGTGGGCATGAAGGAGCCATGAGTTCTACTACAAATACCTGAGGCTGCACATATCCATGTTTTGACTTACTAAAATCTCACTGGTGTTTCTGCAATTATTTTGGAACAAATAATCACCTAGCCTCCTCTCTTTGAACTAAAGTTGGGATCTAAGAGACAGATGCTATGATGTTCATATTTTCTTGTAAAATTCAGAGTGGAATTTAAGCCCGCTTTTGGAGCCAGCTGCACTGTATTAATTCATGCTCAAGTAGCTAAGCACCAGAAGTCTGGAATGCTTTCAAGAGAATAGAAGGGAGCTATAAAGCACTTGCTTTTTGGCAGTTCCACAGATGCACATACTAAAGAGGGCTAGGCTTGAAGCAAAACTCTGAATATCCTGCCCTGAAATTGTGGGCTTTGCTAAATGTGCAGGTCACAAGTCTTTCCTGGAAGAATCCCCAAAAATATTCACGGTCAGTTAAATGGATCCTTTAAAAACTTTACCTTAGCTGCTAGTTGTGGCTTGGGCACTTTCATTAAGTCACAGAGATAGTTGCGCTTCTTCCTCAGAAATGACAATTCTGCATCCCTGTTTGGAGAGGGAAAATAGCATCAAGTTATACGGACAGATTCAAAGTCTATCACATCACAAGTACTTAAGTTAGCAAACTTTACTCCAACCCATTTAAGTAAACCTATGATGAATTAAGTAGTCCAGAAGCTAAGCAAACATAAATGCAGTTTAAATTCGCTACATAATAAGCTGTCTGCCCTGAGCTCACTGGAGGCTCCATAAGGGCAGTAACTAAAGAGTAGGGAGAGGTTTTAATGCCGCATTCCCCAAGTATATCTCTTCACTGCACACCACACACACAAAGCCAGGAGCTGTGGAAAAGCCCCACTCAGGAGTGACAGCCCTGCTTCAGAAACACTGCCTGAAACTAACTGCTCTGGTCTCACTAGAAGCCCTTAAGAACAGCAATGATGGTGGCAAAAATGCTAGAGAGATAGGAAGAGGCCTCAACAGTAACATCACACAGCCTTGTGTGTTTCTCTTAGCAGCCAGACACCAAAGGAGAGGAGTTAATAGATTTGTATTGTATAATTGTATAAGCTACCTTGGTAGTCAATTAGCTCAAAAGGTGGTGTATAAAACTACAACATAAGCAAATGCAGTTCAAGATCACTCCTTGCATCAAATGAAGTTTGTATTCCAGATTCATGTGAATCGAAACTGGCATCAAACCTCCCCAGTCATCATTGTAACACACATTTGTCTGGTTGTATCTGCACTCCAACATGGAGGGTTAAATGTCAAGGGTTGGGAGTCAGCATAAGGTTGTAGGTGTGGTTGCATTAACTCACCAGTCAGTGTCACTTAGAATTGTCATGACCTCCTCTATAATATCCGGTTCAGCAATATCACTGTAAGTTATGAGCATTTCATAGACATTACTGGCTGTTGCCTTTCTTATCTGGAGGTAGAAAAAGGAATAGCTTTCAATTACTCTAAAGAGACTCAATGTTTGGATAAGAACACCCTTGTATCATGTCCAGAAAATCACAGGTTAACACTCTTATCTGTATGTACTGCTTGCTCTATACACATGCACTCCAGTCAACCAGCATAGTAAATTAGAATATACAGTCACTCTACCTTTCAGCTATGTAGGTCCAGAAAACAGGATACTGGTTCAATAGCCAGATATGTCTAGGAGTGGACTTTAAAGCTGGGTTATTTGCTGTGCATTAAACAACAGAGCTGAGATGAGCCCAACTGCTAAACTGAGATCACTCTTCAAGGAAGATGGTAGTGATTTACAAACACATTATGGAAGAAGAAATGCAAATAGTCATGAAGTTGCCCAACTACATTTACAGAAATCCACACAAGCAATAAAAGATCAACACCTCCAAGTTCCTAACCAACATCTCCAATACTTACAACAGGAAACGGATGACAAAGGAGGAGGAGGAGCTGAAACAGAACTTTCTCTCTCATGCTGCCTGAAAACTGGATCAGACCACAAAACCTTTATAAAAAAATAAGCAATGTTATTTCATCAGTGGCTTTTTTCATATTACCACAGAGGAGAAATTGTATTACTGAGTCCAGAAAGGATGTGCAATGTAGAGGAGCCCTCTGCTGTACTCTATCAGTGTCACAACAAACTCTGCAGAAATATATTCATGGGGGGAAATTGAGTTTGGAAACCGTTCTTGGAGAGAGATGTGCCAGATATGAGGCTTTAAAAACTAAAAGGTGCCGGTATTATATACTCACCTGACACTACAAAAAGAAGTTCTCTTGCATAAAACAATAGATAAGCATTTGCTAAACTGTGAAGTTTCACAAGAGAAGTACTGCTGATTTTCAGCCTATATATCCTTAACAAAGAACAGGTGAACGCACAGACACTGAACCCAGAGAATGTAGCAAACAAAGCTTAACAAATCTGTCTGCCATGTCTATCTCTCATCATGCATCTGAAAGCTGGTATCAGGGGGAGGGGGGGTTAGAACTGATTATTAGAACTGCAAAAACAAGAAGTCTTATATCTTAAAAAAAGAAACTTTAAAAGTTTCCATAACACACTCTTAGAAAGATTAATTTTATGTGTGTGTTTTTAAAAAACAATAACAGAGCAAGTGTTGTCTAGTTCTTCAGTTGAATCAATCAATCAACTACGATGGCAGCAGATCTGCTACATGAAGGAAGTGAACAAACTTGAGAGAAGCACCTTACTAAAACAAGTGAACCATTAGCAGCAAGGTTCTAGAAATCCCCATCAAGTCCTACAAAGACCTCAGAATGTTGGTTATTTCAGCAGCTAGCCTATTTAGCTGGTGGGGAGTATCTGTAGAGCAGAGGTTTTCACCTTTTTGAGTCCACAGCTCCCTTGACCAACTGCCTTCTTTCTGCGGCACCCCTGTGGGGCTCAGCAGCCCAGTTATGTCACCCCTTGCCTGTAGAGCGGACAGCCACTCGCCCTTTTTCAAACACACTCCCTTGCGGAGTGTTCCCTCAGCCTTCTCTCTTCTCCCCTCACCTTGGGAGTCCTCTGGGCAGCCACAGCTGCCAACCCTGGTCTCTCCCCTGCCCCAAAGAGAGAGGCCTCCTCACACTGCCCCACAGGGGCCTGGGAAGCACCCCCTGACCAGCCCCAGAGGCACCATTTGCCTGGGGAGCTGTTGCAATAAACAGCTGTGCAAACTTTTGGGAGGCAGAGACGCAAGAGGGCATCAGGGGAGGGAGGGAAGGAAAGAGGGAAAGGGGCCAGTGTTGCCCCTGACTATCATTCAAGGCACCCCAGGGTGCCACGGCACACTGGTTGAAAACCACTGCTGTAGAGTATCACAATCCAAACTGCCCTATGGTTAAGGCCATACATCAACAGACTAGGGATGTTTTAGTTAGCAGTATTTGCTTTAGAATCAGCACTCATACAAGGTGCTTCTAAATTCCGCATGGCAACAATGCATTGGCACTTTTTTAAAAAAACAACAGAGTGAAATCACAAGATTTCTTTACAATGGGAGGTGAGCTTTTTGTTAAATTTTCATGTGCCCCCCCGCCCCAAAGCCACTACACAAATGCAATGATAATTCTTTCCACAATGCACTAGGTTATTTTAATAGTTCCCTAGTTATCCCTCTGCTTTGTTACAATTTTTTTTTCAACTTACACTGCAATGCTGGAGCGAAGTTTCTGGATATCTTTAGATCTTCTGCTCTCTTCTTTACAGAGTGTGAGTAACTTCATAGGAAATGGGTGGCTGAAAATTTTAAGTAAACATTATTTCAGAGGGGACCAGTTCTCCTGAGTGTTGCAAACTGTGTTGGACGTTACATAAGCAATCACTAACCACTAAGCTGGCACAGTGGACTTCAGTTTGGGGTGCTAATATCTTGGCCTAGTAATCACATGCTGGTTAAAAAGGTAAAGGGACCCCTGACCGTTAGGTCCAGTTGTGGACGACTCTGGGGTTGCGGCGCTCATCTCGCTTTATTGGCCGAGGAAGCCGGCGTACAGCTTCCGGGTCATGTGGCCAGCATGACTAAGCTGCTTCTGGCGAACCAGAGCAGCACATGGAAACACTGTTTACCTTCCCACCGGAGCGGTACCTATTTATCTACTTGCACTTTGATGTGCTTTTGAACTGCTAGGTGGGCAGGAGCAGGGGCCGAGCAATGGGAGCTCACCCCGTCATGGGGTATTCGAACCGCCAACCTTCCGATTGGCAAGCCCAAGGCTCAGTGGTTTAGACCACAGCGCCACCCGCGTCCCTCCACATGCTGGTTAGTATGATATAAACCACTATTTTCTATGCCTAAAGCTTTGAATATATATATTGTTAATGTTATGTTTTAAGTCCACATGGGAAAAGATTTCATGTAGCTCTTAAACTAGTTTAGACGCACAAACACATACACCCCTGAACATAAAGCTGGTTCAATAAGATTAAGTGTTTCTTAGTGTGCATATTTAGTGAAATCTTATCCAGAATCTCCATTTGTAAGCAAGGCTGCACAAAGTTGCACATGTGTAAATTACCCCTAAGGAAACACATTCTATCTGTATAATATTGCTACAAGGTAGAGTGCAGAATGGATTCTGCATTCTTTGTTTCAAGCCAGGTTAACTTTGTTAGCAATTATGCAAGGCTGTGCATAGACAGGATGGAATTTATTGAAGATTAATTCAGTTAACAGGAGTGCTTGCTGCTTTTCAGCACAGGACAATGGCAATATAGGGAATGAGGTGTGATTTCCAAAGGAAATGACAATACAGGCATTCAGCAAAGAGGCCAATTACAGCTCAGCATCTGGAAAAAATTTAGTGCATGTAGTCTAATGTGTAGTATTCTGCATCTGAAATAGACCTGCTTTGCTTTCTGTCATCTGCCAATTCCACATTTGTAATAACTAACTCTAACCTATGGGTGATCTCAAATAGCACAGCCTCTCCAAAGGAAATTGAGAAAATTCCTTCTCCTGTATGGGCAGCACTCCAGCAGAAACAGGATCAGTGAATAGGGAAAAGGGATCTGTCTAAAAGGTTCTGTGTTATGCAAATTGGGCACACGTGTTCCTGAAAATGGAGCTTTTTAAAAAAAGGTGAGCAGCATTTTTACCAGATCAATCACGACATCACTCAGGGTGGTCCCTAAAATCAAGAGCACAGAGTGCCCCCCAGATGAGAGCCTGCACAGGTATGAAATTACTGTTGTTAAGGAAAGCACCCATCTGTGGACGAAGTCAAAGCGTCACTGACTTGTTGCTTAAAACCTGTAGCAATACACTCCATTATATGGCACATTACTGCACCTTCGGCAAAGGGACATGCAAGTAAACACAGAAAACTGCAACTGACACTCAGGTATAAATACTGGATATGCTACTAAAACTGGAAAGAATAGTTTCTCCTGCCCTTTCATTTGGTATTTCATAGGACAAGAGAACAACATGACTCAAGTATCTACTTTGAGATTTTGTTACGATCAAGTGTGCATGTGTGTGCACACACGCACTTGAGGTAGTTTTACTAAGATACTGTTGCGTGGTTCATTGGGATTATTTCTACAAAGAGACTGACATCGCAGGTGATCATCATTAGTTCTGTTTAATTTGTAAACAGGATTTACAACTCAACTCTTAGTACGGCTTATGACCTGGTTTGCACATCACATTAAACCACATTTAAAACAAACTGGTTCAGTGTGAATGAGCTGCAGGCCCTTTGGTTCTCCGCATTCCAGCTTTGTTGCAGGGGAACATGCCATAGTCTGTCTTGTTGTGTTGTCTGAACACAGGCTAGTTTGTTTGGAAGAAACAAACCACACACAATAAGCAAAATACCTTGGCTTCTGATCATGACCCTGGGTTCAGATGACACAGCCAGCCATACTATGGCTTGTTTTCCTGCAGCACAGCAGCAATTGGAGGAGAGGCAGGGAAAGAGAGGCTTTATACTATGCTCATTAGTACTTACTTCTCTTCTGTTAGAAAAATATCAAAGCAGCCATTGGCCAATATCTGGTCCAGCATCTTTAGCAACGGTACAGATACCCTATTGAGGAAAACACACAGAAGACAGAACAACATGTTTGACACCACTTGCGATGGGACTTTCACAGTTCAGATTAAAAAGAGAAACTTTTGCCAAAGTTCATACACTTCAGTCTTTTCATATAGCCAAAACTAGTTTGAGAGCATTACTGAGAGCTAACTGCACACTTTGTGTGATCATAAAGCAGTAGTCAGGTGGTAATACAGTCACACATGTTTGCAGTGCCCATATGACCATTCTTACTCCGTAGGGGGAATCACACACTGTGGTGTTTACAGGGCAAAACTAGATGCTCTTTGTGTTGGGGTGAGAATCAAAGGAATACTTTCTCCCTATTTACCAACCTGCCGGATTTTTAATTTTTCTCCCTAAGCCAGGATCTGAAACCAGGTCTGCCCAGAAGGTAGGAATCATTTGCAAGGAATCAACATGCAATGAAAGGGATGGGGAGACGGGACTGTGCACCTTCCCTCCTGCAAAAACTTCCCTGCAAGTGCCCTCACCATCACATTCCTGCTATCTTGGCAAGTGTGGACACCACACATTTGCAAGGCTACTGTCCAGTTCTGCCCACAAACAGTGCAGGTGTGAAAACTTGTGACGCAATGGCTCTCCAGTATCCAGAATCTAACACAATACCTGGTTCGTTTCCTAAACAAAATTTGAAATGGGAAAAACAAAGTGCAGAAGTTCAAACTTCAACCATTTTAGCTCCAGGGAATGGTCAGATAAGAGTCTGCAAAAGTTTGGCAAGGCTCCTGGATTCCTTTCTGTAATTTATACATTGAGACACACATCTGAATATTCCCATTAAGGAGTGGGGCGTGTGCCTGCACACAGTCATTTTCTGGCTGTTGGCCTACATACCCTTTCAGAATGTGATGAGGAAATAGTTTTACTGGCAGTGCTCAAGCATTAACATACACACCCTATCCCTCATCTGTTTCGAAAATTTAGAGCAGAGGTGGGGAGCATGTGACCCCTCCAGATGTTGCTGGACTACAACTCCCACCACCCCTGACCACTGGCCATGCTGCTGGGAATTGGAGTTCATAAACATCTGGAGGGTCCCCACCTCTGCTATGGGAAAGCCTGCCTTGGTTTAAGAACGCTTTGGTTTAAGAACGGATTTCCGGAACGGATTAAGTTCGTAAACCAAGGTACCACTGTATCCATATTAATTGTGCATGGTGACACTGCTCCCTGCCCTTGGGATCTCATGCCCTATATTCTTGGATGATCAGAGGCCTACAATTCATTTCCTCACCTATGTTCTAGAGCCTGCATCCCATGTTTCCTGATAACTCTAGTGTTTGTTCCTCCAACATGCTGCTAACTGGCTACCACTCCACTGGCTCCTCTTGCCTGTGCACAGGAAATAAATGCCAAAAGGAACAAATGAGCTCTTCTTGGACTCCTAGTTCATGAGACAAAGCATGTCACATAGTGAGGTGCACGTTTCTCTTCTAGAGTGCTTTGTGGGACCATAACACCAAGTTCAGAGATAAGCCTCCATTTGCCCCTTGATAATTAAGAGGTAGCCAGCAGCAGAGGCTTTGCTTTGTTCTCAGTGCTGTGAGGATATAGTGCCAAATTTTGAGATTAGCCTGTGACTGCTCCCATGGCTTGAACACTGAATCAACTGATATCATATCCTGTGTCAGGTGACAAGACAGGGAGGCAGAGGTGGGGGCCAGTTCTGGATCCTCAGGCCAGATCCAGTTCCCCATTCCTGCCATTTAGTTATGTAGCCTGTGCGCCATTCAGGAAAATATCCCCCAAATGCAATTTGGTTAGCCAAGTTATTGTGCCTTCCTATCTCTTATGCCTGGCAAATCAGCAAAAAAAATTTGGCCCACTGACTTGCACTTCTGGCCTTAGGCTTTTTCATAACCATAGATTCCAAGTCTAAGAGAGTAGAATGAAAACTATAGTGACGTTTTTTAGCGATTTATCTGGAAACACGGGAATACATTCAGGAATGTGCCCAACAAGCCCCTATAGAAAGATATAGGTTACCTGTCATTCAGCAGATTGTCCTCAAAGACCTTGAGCAGTGTATCACAAAATATGTTCATTGCATCCATATTGCTCTGAATTCCCTTCAGATAGCTGAACAGGCTCTGTGATGAGCACCTTACCTGCAAGCGAAAAACACTTCCAATAAACAAACATGAAAAGATTAACTTCAGCCTTCACTATATCTCTGAGGGACTTTTTTTTTCAGAGTGGGGAGCAGGGGAGAAGAGAAAAATTGATTTTTGAGGTTTTAAAGTCGATGGGAATTCTACACTACATGAACAATAGGAAAAGCGCACTTCAGCATCCTTTATAACCAAGGACCCATAACAACCAAGGACCCATAACAACATTGTGCCATTTCAGTTAAATAGGAAATGTAACTGGATGTTTAAACATACAGCTAAATAAGCAAGAAAAGCAGCCAGTGGCATGACACATTTTGCATTTTATCCAGGAAATATGTGCACTGCTAACACAGTCCCTTCTACATGTGCACAGTGTTTATAACTGCTAAACAGACTTGGATGGAAGGGAGAAAACAAGGACCTCTTTCCACAGACTGCTACGTTTTATGGCTACTGGGGGATCCTGCCTATGTTTAGGACGTTACCTTCGTCCACCCTCTGTGACTAACCCTTAAGATCCAGACTGCAGTAAGATGCACAGGAACTACTGCACTTCTAAGAAATTCAGCACGTTTTGTGAGTCCTTAAAGTTCTTTTAATATGGTATAAAGGCACAAGAGAACAGTGCCTCAACACCAGTGATTTTCCAAACAGTAAGATAAAGGCCTACTCAGCGAATCGTGTTTCTTTTCCAGTGCAGGGGACCGGTGAATAGTGCATTACAGCCCATTAGGGCCAATAAAAGAGAGCATCATTTCTGGATTATTTCAGATGTTGACATACTGACTACCCTGAAGTGGCAAAAATATAGAATCCTGTCATTAGCATTTGGTCATGCTGGACTGGATCCAGAGCAAGTTAAGTCCTACTTCAGTCCCATTAAAATCAACATGGAAATTCATACATCACTAACTTAGAACACATTAAAATCAATGGGAGTTAAGTGTGACTTAGGCTCCAACCCGGTGCATCTTTTCTCCACTGAAATAATTATACTGAGCCTCTGCCTCTGTACTCTTTTGCCTTCCAGTCCCCTTAGTGCTGTCTCTTTCTTTCCCTTTCAAGTGCTTTTAATATCTATTTGCAAACTTGACAAGCAAGACAACTTGGATGCAGAGGCACTTCTTTAACAATACCAGAGCTCTGAATTGTGTTCAAATACTGAACTGTATGTTCCCAGACGGAAGTTGCCATCTCATCAATCTGAAAAGCTCACCTTGTAATGCATTGACTTAATTTCACGATTGGGAAAATAGTACATTGACCCACAAGAACTCACGGTATTTCTCCCCCTCCTACTTTTATCAGCCACTTGATTATGCAGTCACGTATACCAGATACAACCTATGAGCCCACTTTATTATCCTATGTGACAACACTTTGTGCTGTTTTTCTAGATGAATACCTCCTGTGTTACATAGTTTCCTGCAGCTTTCACCTTTGGTTTGATCGCTAATGGCTAAGATGAGAAGGTTGAATATGTCAGTTGCAGTTTCACAAAGCAAAAGGGAACCTTAGGCGGGGTATTATTGCTGCTCTTCAATTTCCCATGGTTTGTAGTTCATGTTTTTCTATGCACTGATCTTTATCAAGTTATCAAAATATATCTAATAAAAAATTCAAATGTGGCTGTTAGGATTAATCTCACAAATTATTTTGAAGAAAAAAAAATGGCAATCCATTATGCAGATTGGAAATTATTATTTTGACAGAGCACAACAAGGCCTGACAGACCCAATACAAACTTTTGTGTCTCCAGCTGTTTTTTGACCACAACTCCCATCATTCCTAATTAGCAGGACCAGTAGTCGGGGGTGATGGG
Organism: Podarcis vaucheri; assembly: GCF_965113315.1. Lineage (NCBI taxonomy): Eukaryota > Metazoa > Chordata > Lepidosauria > Squamata > Lacertidae > Podarcis > Podarcis vaucheri. The sequence continues at coordinate 43,301,553 of NC_138760.1, read as the reverse complement.
GACTGTAGTCCAAAAACAGCTTGAGACCCAAGTTTGGGAAACATTGAGTTACATAATTTGAGACAGTGAGTTTTTCTCAACTACAGCAGCTTCCTCACTGAAGAATAAGAGCCACTGTGCTGTATAAGCTAAAAATAATTTAAAATCTTTTGTTCGTTTCATAGTTCCAAATACTTATTGGAGAGACATGAGCTAGAACAGTGTTTCCCAGACATTTGTTAAGTAATGAACATTTGTTTCCCAACTTAAAATAGGAAGCACACTTCATTCTTACACTCGAAAGGTTTACATTGAAGAGTGTGCAAGAAGAAGTACCCTCATTCACAATAGCAAATCTGCTGTGTTTCTGGGCAAATCACTTTTCCAGGTGCAGCTCCCCAAAGGCAGATAAATCTGCTGCATCTCAAGAACGTAAGAATCATGCTGGAACCAAAAGTCTACATAGTCCACAATCTTAATTCCAACAGTGGCAAGGCAACTGCTCCTGGGGAGTCCACAAACAGGGCAGGAAGGCAAACATGTTCTATGCTGTTGCCCCCATATTGCCTCTGAACACAAGAGGTTTAAAATAGCTTTTTATAGCTAAAAGCAATGGATACACCTATACTCAATTTGTCTAATCTCCTTTCAAAACCATCTAAACTAGTGGCAATCACCTAATCGTGTTGTGCAGAATTCCATAATTTCATAAATGTGCAATTCATAAATCTGCACTGGGAAGGACTGACTGATCAAACCGATGCAAAGACAGGGTAGAATTACCCGGCTCCGCTGGAGGCTAATGGAAATATTTCAGACATTCAGCGAGCAGTCCAATTTGTAGGTGGTATATGGGCTCACAGGAGCATTTTAATTATTTAATGAATGCATTTTCAGAGGCACACTAGCCCTTCTTTCATGTCTGGAAATTACTGGACTACAACCCAAGTAAACTGAAATATTCTAGGGAGGTCTACAAAGAGCTAATGATTCAACAGTGTTTTTGAAGCGGAACAGAAGGTTGTTCTCTTAAACAAGCAGGCAGAGCCAACAATAATCAAAAGAGCTGGAAGCAATCAAACTGTTTACACGTTTCAAAACTGAAGTGTAACAAATTCTAAAAACCCAACATGAAAATATTGGGGGCAAGAACCTCTGTGTGACCTCTTGAAGTAACTCAAGGCTATTTCTCTGTCTGTGAAACTTGGGGTAGGAAAAATCTCATATTTAAAGCAAAATTAAATTTAATCTCCACCTCATTATGAAAACCCGCAAAAGTTTGACATCATGAACTGAACATTCAAGCATTCTACAAATGTGAAGGCTCAACACACTTAACAGTGCTGGGAGCCTGGTGGTCTGTTGTAGAAAGAAAAGGACCAGAATTAGGTTCAAGGACTCTTGCACTCGCATGATTCTGAGTAGTGATATTACACCACTGCAGTAACTCAAGGCAGTGCAACTGTGCATGAAATGAATGTGGACAAGGACATAGTATTGCAGGGGCAGGATCAGAAAGGTGCAGTGATTTCATGAATCCTGTGCTAAAAAGAACAAGGCTTCCCAGACACTAGTAGCTCAGCCTCATTGGTAAGCTGCTATACAGTAAGTACTGGGTGGGGAGACTTGCAGAACCAAAGCACATTACTGCAACAGCCTGCAAGGACATTGATGGGCAGATGGGATCGTGTTCTCACTGGCCAAACAAAGCTATGTGACTAAGCTGAATTTCACCAACACCCATTTGTAAATGGAGTACAGAGAAAGGACAGCAAGTAGGAAAGAGGAAACACTAAGCTGTCAGTCACTACCTGATGCTGATTAGGTGGCAATGGTGTCACAGCCCTCTATAGGAACCTATAGGGCTGAGCTGTAAGCTGCCCCACATTCTTAATTTACTTGTGACTGCCAGTAGTGATAATAAAAATCCTCCAAGTTAGTTTCATTTTCAGAGGCAACTAGAGCCGGAAATTACAAGGAACACAGTGACAAGTAGAAATGCTTGTTAAAAGCAAAATGCAGTTGAAGTAATTTGCAAGTGAAATAAAGTTAGAATACCAATAGGTTTCTAAGGCTGTATGGCGTCTGACATTATCCAGAGAGACTGGCAAGATTGCCAAGTTGTGCTCAAACTGTGCTCTTCTGGATTTCGGAAGCCTGCCCAAGAACAAGGTGCTAATTGTAATTTATATAGAAAATTTGGAAAATGGGGGAATGAAAGGCTATGTTTGTGATGTTTCTTTGGCAGTCCTCTCCATGCCAGCATGACCTCAGTTTTCAAGAAAGGTGATGTTGGTGTGGGGAGGAACTGCAGTGTGGACTTCTCTCATTTGGCCTCGGGTTACCAGAGCTGTGCTGTAGCACCTTAGAATAAAGGAAAAGAGGTATGTTGTGAAGTGATGAAAATTGCTACATGGAAACAAACAGAGATGAACTGAACCAGGCTTCAGCCACGCCAAACAGCAATAGGCTGGGTGCCTCCCACACTTTCATACCCCAATAAAAGACTTTAGCAGTACAAACATCAGCAACTTGCTTCCAGAAATGAACTACTACCTGAATTGATACATGGCTCTTAACATAGTCACTCTTAAGATAGACGCCGCCTACCGATCAAACATTTTCTTAAAATTCACTTACTGTTGATTCGGTCAATCCACCAACAGACACGGTCAGTCCTGTCAGAACATGGTATTGATAAGATGGCAAACTCAGAAGCTGTGTGATTCTGGGAAAGGCTTGTGATGGAGCATTCCAGTTTAAGGTTACTGCTTCTGACCTGTCAACAATAGAAAAGATGGTCCGTTTTGAAGAAAGGGCAACAGAAAGCAGGTAACATAAGCCTTATTTCCTCCTGAGCACTGGTTTGTTTCACCAAAACTGCTGCTAAGCTCTGAAATTTCCATTTTTAAAGTAGAAAAATTATCCACAGAAATCAAAGCTGGCATCCTTTGACAGTAAGACTCAGAAATGCTCTTTGTCAATGCAGCAGTATAACTGTATTTTAAATGGGGCTTTCATAATGTGCTATTACCATTAACTGTATTACACATTAATGCATTTTAAAATTCAATTGAAAGTGCAATCCAAAATTCAGTCAAAGACATGTAGGGAGGCCACAAGATGCAGCTTGTGTTGGCAGAGAGAGATCACAGCCAGTGGGACGGCACTTATAGTGCCACAGGTACACCCAGGGAAAGGTTGGCAGGTGCAGATGTCCTGCTGGGGTGGGGTTAGAGCAGTGAAACATTTTGGGTGAATACCAGGAATGGCGCAAGGATCCAGAATGTCCTGGTCCCCTCATTCTTTCTGCATACAGACACCCACCAGAAACCTCCAACTACCCCAGTAATTCTTTCCTGCTGACCACGAGGGAGCTATAAGGCAGGAAGCCAGCAAGTAGCTCTACCATGGAATTTCTGCATCAGCACCATAGGATTGCTCTGCAAAATGCAGGAATGCTTGAGATGCCAAGTTGAATTGTATGCACAAAGTATGCTTTGCTTACATCAGCTTCTGAAGCATTATTTTTAACAAATCAGTAAGTAAATTTTACTTACTTTTGGAACTGCTGATAACTCACACCCTGTCCGAAGTCCGGTTACTGGATTAACGAAATGACCAAAGGTGGAAAATCCCACACACTTGATAACTTATGGCAGGGATGGGGAACCTGTGCCCCCCCCCAAGAGTTGTTGAACCCCAATTTGCTTCAGTTCTAACCAACATGGTTAATGGCCAGGTAGGATGGGAGTGAGAGTCCAACAACAGTGGGAGGCTCCCCAAGCCCCATTTATGGATCCGGCCAGAACAAAACTTAGGTTGCCTTTCCCTTTCCTTCTCTAATAAACACAAATAGCCTCTCTGAATCTCAAAAGTCTACTCCTAATAAGACAGAATGAAATATTCCCTTTAAACATATTTCTAAATACAGAGTTCTTTCATGTTTATGGGCAAATGTTTATTGTGCAATTCTATGATAAACCAATGAGATACTTAAGTTACCTTGGAAATATTTTCTCTAAATCCTCCCGGTGGGGTATGTGTGGAATTGGAGGGTCGTCAAAGTACAGAAGTGTGAGGAATACAGATCCTGCATGGGCTCGAAATCGGTCGATTTTTTCAGCTGATTGCTGAGCCACACAGCACATGATCCGCTTGGAGCTAAAGTTTAGTACACAGAACACTCATTCATTTGGAGCGACATATTCCAGAGAAACCTCTCCCTATATGACTACTCCCCGTCCCCATTAACATTTTCCATTCAGACCCTGCTAAGGATTCCTTCAGCAAAGGAAGTGAGAACAGGTGTGTAAAGAAGCCATACTTTTACTTGCCCTGAGATTTACTAGGGGTGGTTAGACCAAATTTCTCTCCTAGCTTTGAAGACCCATGAAGCACATCTACTCAGCTTGCCTTTTTTACAAGATTGGCAAAACAGCTGCTTTGACTGCTTTCCCTGTGCTCACTATTCTTTATAACTATATCTAGCACAGTATTTTTAAGGTTTTAATTCTTTTATTATAACCCATATAAAGCTATAACTTTTTAAATGTATAATTATATAAAAAATAGATACAGTGTTTCTTGGTGCAGGAAAGGCACAATATCTATCTTAAGCGGGAATAGCTATTAATGTAAAGCAGTTTAACAAAGAAGGGATAATCAGAAGCTACAATCTGCATTCCCTGTACTCACAACAGATGCAAGATAGGCTGTGCTCCAGTTCTTTCATTAGCAGTATTGATGGAAGTAACTGAATCCCATAGGTAGGAGGGATTACTGAAAGAGCCTTTTACAGAAACAGCTCATCACCTAACCATACAGCAGGCATTCACAGATTATATTTGCAAAATACATACACATTTGCATCGATTAGCTCTGGCTCAGTCCGTGCTAACAAAAGGGTCATTTCCATTAAACTGGTCATAGCAGCTTCCCTCACCCTGTAAAAATAAGCAAGTTGCCATTGTAAATTTATAACTTCTTACGGACATGCTTCATGTAAATCTACATTGCTTCTATGATCAGAATAATATACTTTCAGGCCACAGTCTCATATATCAGAGTGCTTTCTTCCAGGTCAGTCTCTGTGATATAGAATACATACAGCCCTGGATGTATAACAAAAGAAGAGTACAAAACAAAGGACCATTCTAAGAGCCAAGTTATACGTCGAGCTAATTGCAGGAAAGCAAATGATGTGATTCTTACTTTACTTCATTAGTAGACAGCAACTGTTGAGGAGGGTGAGCAGAATTGGGACTGCATCCCAGCTGGGTGTTAACAGAGTAGGGTGTGGTACAGAGGGCTGCAGTGTGTGTGGAGGGGGGGGGGTATCAGCAGAAAATGGGTGTCCCAACCTGCACAAGCAGCAGCAACTTATTTTCATCTAGGACACAGTGGGATGGCCCAGAACATTTCCTTCCTGATCTCAATGGAGAGTTTGGTGTCTTTTTCATGCATATGAATACTCCATGTGTTCACATACAGTGGTGCCTCGCAAGACGAAAAGAATCCGTTCTGTGATTCTCTTCGTCTAGCGGTTTTTTCGTCTTGCGAAGCAAGCCCATTGACGGATTAGCGGATTAGCGCTATTAGCGGCTTTTAGTGGCTTATCTGGATTTGATATCCCGCCTTTCACTCCCCTTCAGGAGTCTCAAAGCGGCTAACAATCTCCTTTCCCTTCCTCCCCCACAACAAACACTCTGTGAGGTGAGTGGGGCTGAGAGACTTCAAGAAGTGTGACTGGCCCAAGGTCACCCAGCAGCTGCATGTGGAGGAGCGGAGACGCGAACCCGGTTACCCAGATTACGTGACTACCGCTCTTAACCACTACACCACACTGGCTCCTTTTATCTGCTGATCGGATCAGCTGATAAGCGGCTTAGAAAAAGGGGGGAGGGGGAAAAACCCGCAGGAACTTGCAAGACATTTTCGTCTTGCGAAGCAAGCCCATAGGAGATTCGTTTTGCGAAGCACCTCCAAAACGGAAAACCCTTTCGTCTAGCGAGTTTTCCGTCTTGCGAGGCATTCGTCTTGCGGGGCACCACTGTAATTAAGCTAAAACCTGGTCTACAGATGCATTACCCCTGTGCTTCCAATGATTATTTAAAGAGCTATTAACCTACTTTAGTAACAGAAAACTGTTCTTCTTATCACTATCTTATCACAGTGGCTTGCCTTTTGTATTTTTGTACTTTTCCAAGGTGAAAAGAAGGCAAATGCATATGAAGTCTGAAAATGGGTGGACGAGTAAGTAAGAATTAGGGGTGGGTGGGGAATATAAACTGCATCATAGCGTTTGGCAACCTTTCATCAAAGAATACTTCTTCCTCTTTTTGTATGACATCTTACTATTAAGGTACTCATATCCAACACCTGAAGACAGTTTATGCGCTGGGACATGTCCAAACTGTCAAAAGGAATGTTAAGTTTGCATATGGAAAATACAGTTGGTTAGCTTTCCCACGAATCTTTTTTTTAAAAAAGATCCAACCAAAGCTTTCTTCATATACAAGAGCAATTCTTTCCTAACCCTGTTTTATACATAAAATACATACTTTTAAGAAAATAAAAAAGAGCAGTACCAAGTAGGCAAGGAGTGCCCTTCCAGCCAGTTCTTAGGCCAAACCACTCATCTTTGTTGCAAGAAGAGGGGCAAGACCACCGAGAGCTTTCCCATCTTCTAGTCCTCTCCTCAACCAACAAGCTTTATTTACTGAAGAAATGTCCACACTGATCTTTGTGAAAATATCTCCACAAAGCAGCTTATAACAATATTTAAAATCAAAACAGCATTGCAATCTAATAATAATAATACCATTTCATGTCTACTCTTAAGAGCACAACAAAAGCAGTCAGCAATAAAGCAGTCAAAATCCAAAAGCCAGCATAAAACTGCAGTATGCATTAACCAGAAGCCATCAAGAAAATAGCAAGACTTCAAGGCCCTCTTAAACATCGACAGGGATGAGGCCTGCTGAGTCTCAGAAGGAACTGAGTTCCACAATTGTGGGGCCACTGGTGAGAAGCCTCTGTTACAAGGGCTGGATAATCTTAACAAGTGGGCAATGTAGCAAGTCCTCCAATGCCAATTGCAAGGTATATGTAGTTTGTTAGGAGCGCAGGCAATCCTTCAGTTAACCTGGCCACAGATTCTTCAGGGTGTCAAAGGTAATGACAAGCCCTTTCAATTGGGCCTTGATATACATGGGCAACCACTGCAACTGGTATGGTATAGGTGATGTTCCTATAACCTGGCCTCAGCCACAAGTTTCCGGTTGCAGTTTCCAGCCTTCACAGGCAACAGCACACAGAAAGCATTGCAGCAGTATGGTTTGGCTGCAGCAAATGCATAGATAACTGAGGCAAGATAACTATCAAGCTGGTAAGCCACATGTGACCCTTCTAGATAGTGTCACATGTGGTGTACCAGCTGAATTTATCCTAGCCACAGCTGCTACCTGAGCTTCCTCAGTTGGTGACAAGTTCTGGATCATTCCCAAACTGCTGGTGTGGTTCTTCAAGGGGAGTGCAAAAACACCTAGAACCGTAAATCCAGAGACAGCAGTTCTCTTACTCATACACCTTGGTCTTGCCTGGATTAAGCTTCAGCTTGTTCAGCCTCACCACATTAACTTCAATGTTTGGCTGGGAATTTTATAGGTGCTGCACTGTAGTTTCAAGACTGATGGTGACTGTAATGTTATGTCCTTATGTTTTGATTAGTATTTGTTTGTATCCCACACTGAAACATTGTGCTGAATATTTTAAATAACTACATTTTCTTGACGCTAAAAAATAATCAAGACGAATTTTAGATAGCTACATAGCTTATGTTTTCTAGGCACTGGGCACTTGACATGACGTTACCCTATTTATTCTTAGATTTGGGGCTCAAAGATGAAGACTTGAGTTTATTACGCTTGTTGTGTGGTTGGAATGGAATGAAAGCACTTGTTAAAGGGTACAAAGTGTAACGATTTATCTTATTTATTTGTAATCATGACTCGACACGATGTAACAGTGGGAGAGTGAACACTGCACACCAACCAACTAGAATTCTCACACGAAACTATCAAAAAAGCTTGAATTTTGAAATTTTTCTGGCAGAAAGGAGGTTGTTTATTAATGACATTTAAATCCATGGGCTTCAGTGCACCCAAGGCAGAGCTGGATTTATGCCATTGTGTTTATGTGAAATTAGCACTCTAGGGAATGTAGATAGTAGAGATAGCAACAGCTCATTTGCTTTTAAAATAATATGTGCAAATGCTTGCAAAAGGTAGCAACACATATGAGAGAGCCCAACAGCTGGTACAACTGCGCCCTCTGCTGTCTAATCACCAGCATGCAAGTTAAGCAGTCAATCTTGTTACTTGGGCTATAGATATGCCCTAGGAAGTATTAAAACAACACTAAAGTACCGGCAAATGAAAGTGAATAGTGAAAGGGATGGGAGAGTCTGTAACCTTCTTGCTCTATGAATTACAGTCATCCCTCCACTTACATATCCCTCCACTTACATAAACTTTGGGATACGTAAGCGGCAAACCCAGAAGTATATTTCTTGGTTTTTGCCATGCACACGTGCGCAGAAGCGGTCTACTGCTTTGCGCATGCACAGAAGCGCTCTACCGCTGCGCATGCGTGCACAGAAGTGGTCCCTCCGGCTGTGGAAACCTCGGGATCCGACCGGAGCTCCAGAATGGATCCTGTCTGCAACCGGAGGTACCACTGTATATTTTTTGCAAGTGAATGCCCATCAATGGTATTCATGAGTCGGAAACATAATAAAAGCCTTTAGCACACTTTTAGCATTTTCATTCTACAGGTTACATTTGTAGTTCAATAAGAGATACATTTGGGCGGGATAGAACTGAAGTGGCATCCTATTCCAGAATGCCTTGTAATATTTGCTGGGCTCTTTCTCTGAATGCTATCCACATTTTGCCTTGATGGGACAATAAGCAACAACAAAGCCTTACCATACTCCAACATCACCCCGACTGTCCGTTGTGTAATCATTAAGACCATTCAGCAATATGTTGTATATCTCCGTGACATTATTTCTGCATACAACTTCAGCTGGTGATCCTTCCCCCTTCACCCCTACTGTCAGACAAACCCTGTAGGAAGAGGATATATACACACACACAAATCACTCACGTATTAAAATTTGTGCATTAATAGCAAACAAAACTGCTAAACATACTTATGAAAGGTATCAATTATCGATGTTCATGAAATGTACTTTCTCTGGATGTTATCCTAAAATTGTGGGCTTCTGGAAGTGCTCTACAAGCTTCCAACTCACAGGTGAGTTCCTGGCTCTCAGGGAACAAGTTTGATCTTCTGAGTGAAAGAGAGGGAAGGTGGTTGGTGGGTGAGGTCTTCGGGGAAAATGAAAGCAGCATCTTACTCCCAAGGCCGCAATTACTCTACGGGGCCCAAATCTGGACGGGAAATCATTGCCGCACACTTGAAACGGTCCAGTCTAAATTCTTAAGACAGATTCTAGCCGTTCCACCATGCGCACCAAATGTGGCCCTATGGCTGGAGACTGGCCTCCTCTCCGTCGAAACTCGAACCTGGTTAAGAACATTCAACTATTGGCTTCACTTAAATTTAAACCCATCCGGACTACTACCTCTAGTAGCACGAGATGCTCATAGAAGTAGGTGGTCCAAAGTAGTGCATCAAAAACTACTTACATGTGGCCTCCAAGCACAGCATCTCATGAAAATGGGTCTCCCCAAGGCAAAAACCATTATTGACCAGCACATGAAGGATATTGAGCAGCAGAATAATCTGGCCTATTTTAAAAATTTTAGTGCTTGGTACGCTTATCTGCCCCCCTCCCACTTTGATTCTCGGGCACCTTATTTGTCTACCTTAACCATTCCAAAACTCAGGTGGGCCTTTACACTGGCCAGACTAAATATGTTACCCTCAGCTGTTCTTGAAGGTAGATATCAAAAAAAATTCATTCGAGAACCGGCTCTGCCCCTGTGGAGCTGGATACATGGAGACTGTGTCACACGTTCTCTTGTCTTGCTCCCTATATAAATATATCAGGGACGAGACCATCACGCCACTCCTATCTGCCATCCTGGGCCGCTCTTGTGAAGCCAAATTGTTCTCACTCCTAGCTGACCAGAACAGCTCGAGAACAGAGAAGGTTGCCAAATTTATCGAGAGAGCAATGAGACTGAGAGCTGCTATCTGAATGACATCAGTGTCGTCACCCGGATTCCTCGCCTAGGATCTTCTTATTATTATTATCATTGTGTTTTATTATTATTATTTTATTACCTCTGCCAAGTTTTAAGTACTTAGATTATTAATTTATCTGCATCTGGTTATTATTATCTTTCTCCCTGTCCTGACCATCCCTCCGAGGTTATATTTATATGTGTTTGTCCTTTGATGCTATGGCCTGTCGGCTACGCAAATAAAGTCTCTGTTTCTGTTACTCCCAAGGGGTGGCAGATTATCTGCTGTAACATGGACCCGGGGTATTATGGAAGGAAGATGTCACTCTTAGGAAGAGGGAAATCTCTTAGAAGTGACTCATTCCTTGGGAGATGAAGAACTATCCAACTGTGCTGTGGTTACTCCTCTGAGAAGCAGGGGCCCTAGTAGCAGGTCTGATTGTCAGAGACATAGATACCTGGGTTTGTGGTGGCCATGTAGATCACATGGCGACTTGCCACGCAGAAAGCTTTGAGGGAGCCACATTCCAGCAACCCACAGGGCCAGGCACACCCATAATCAAACACACGTACGCAGAGACACATAGGGCCTAAGTGAGCTTTTCACAATAACCTTCTTCAGGCATTTCCAGTAAGGTGTGAGGAGGCAGTGGGGATGAATATGTTAGCTCCACCTGCCTCAGCAACAGTCTTTTCATCCGCCAACTCGGGGAAGGCAACTTTGAGCAGCAGGAAGCCTGAGGGAGGCTGTTTGAAAACCTGTTTGAAAACCTTATGGTCCAAGTTTCTAAAATGCATGGGGAACCCCACAAGTACAGGAGAGGCTCCCTACTTCACATGGTCATTTCCCAGGAGTCAGAGGGCAGCAAGAACAGTGAAGAGGGTGCAGAGGTAGTGCACCCATCCCTACCGGGATGACTTAACCCTTCCTGGTACCACCTAAGGAGGGCTTGTGTATACATATGATGCAATGGATTGGTTGCGACCAATACAAATTACATGCGCAGCAGCCCAATCCAGACTGGGACAACAGTGGTGGGGAAAGGGGCGAAAGCCCTTCTATCCCCCACACTAGGACCTGATCCAGAGTGTGCCTTAGGGACTGAAATTTGCTGCTTTTCTGTTCCTTCCTGTGCCAGCAAAGAACTCAACGTCATGTGGGTAAGGCCCCAGGAGCTAGACAAGGTTCCCTATTATCTGATATAGAAGGACAGAGTCTTAAAAGCAAGGCCCACACTTTCTCCTCATTAATGGCACTCACATTACAGGGCAAATATAAAGGCATATACAAAACAAACTGTTGAACATACTTTGAAATAGCTTTTAGGCCATCTTTTCTGGATTCAGCAAAGCTCACATACTGAGGGGAAATGGTAGTGACTCCCTTTAAGCCGTCTAAAACCTGGAACAACACAATACAAAAACAGTATATGAGTATTGTACTCAGCTTGCTTGCGAGAAATTATCTAAAAAGCAGTAGAAGTTAAAAGTGGCTACACACACACTTACTTTGCACACCTGACATGAACACACAACCAGTAATCTTGTGTTTGCTGCCAGGCATCTAGGTCCATCCTAAATTCACCCTCTGTTTGTGTGACAGGTACGGGATACAAAGACTGTCCAATGCAAGCCTCCTGATACTCCTTCACTAACATGCTCTATCTGACAAGGAAGGATAGCCTTTCTATAAGGCAAAGGTGGAGAACTGGCCAGCCCTCCTTAGGCCATTTTGACAGCTGGGCAGGGCCACCCACCTGGCATCATATTCAAATGTATAGCCACAGCTACAAAGGAAGAATAGAGAGTCACTCCCAATTCTTCCTTTGGAATGTGGTGCCACAGCTTCACCAGTACAACATCTAATGTCATATGACATCATAGGTGGGTGTGGCTTCACCAAAATGGCCTATAGGCCAAATGGGAAGGACTGCTGGCCCTCATGGAGGTTCCCCATCACTACTGTAAAGATATAAAGCAAATTTGTCTCTTTCCACTTAACTCCTTCTCATAAGTGTGCATAACACTTGTTCTTTTCCCTGGCACAACTCTGAGGTTTGAATGTCTAACTGTATATAAAAAAATCTAAGCATTTTATTGTTAGCTTTCCTGCTTCCCTTGCCATGGAAGAAAGCAGTGACACCCCCAGGAAGAGTTGCCCTATGTGGGCTACTGAAGAGTGTTGCTGGAGAGCAATACATTAGAAGAGGAAACTACCGTATTTTTCGCTCTATAAGACGCACCAGACCACAAGACGCACCTAGTTTTTGGAGGAGGAAAACAAGAAAAAAACTATTCTGAATCTCAGAAGCCAGAACAGCAAGAGGGATCGCTGCGCAGTGAAAGCAGCAATCCCTCTTGCTGTTCTGGCTTCTGGGATAGATGTGCAGCCCGCATTCGCTCCATAAGATGCACACACATTTCCCCTTACTTTTTAGGAGGGAAAAAGTGAGTCTTATAGTGCAAAAAATACGGTATTTGCCCGCTCCACAATATGGCAATAGTTATCCATTGCCCATTACTTGGTTGCCTTTTTTTGTCCTATTATGAATATGGTGTCTATCTCTCATCCCTTCAAAGAATCATTTCCATAAGAAACCAAGATTAACACAGAAATCTTGACAGAGATTTGGTTATAAACCACCAAACATGGCCTGCAATACTGTATTGTTGTATGTTCCTTCATGATATTCCTTTAAGCACTTACAAAAAAATATTAAAAATATTAAATCCCCACTCTCTAACTCACCTCCTGAAGCTTGCCTTTTAAAAGAAACCTAGGAAGGGCACCTAAGGCTGATGAAAGGCCACACCGAGTCATTTCCTCATGGCTCTGAAGGCCTGAAATGTATTGATTCACCAGTTCATCTAGATAAATACAAGTCATAGTATCATTAATTAGAAATTGGCATGGGGTGGAGAATAGGGAGATTGCGCCAAAGTCCTAGAATATTTGCATAAATTATTTCCAGAGAGAGAGAGAAAAGGTGATTTCAAATTGCTGCAGTCATTGTCTAGTCATTCAAATGATTTACTATGGAAATTTTTTACTGTTAGGGAAGCAGGACAGTGTACTCAACATGACTGTGCAGGCCTAATTTTCTTCAAAGTTTCATCCTTTCACAACTGAATTGAAGGATGTGTTCTAAGGCAACAACGAGCATAAATCTACTGAAAGTTCCAGCCTTGTATCTTTTGAGGAAGATGCTTCACTGGATTCCAGGAAGTGGTTTCCATACGCTGGAACCTGGTAACAAGGTGACATTTCTGAAGGAATTTCTCTGAAGCAGCACAGCTGTTGGAGGTAGTGCTTGATTTTTAAAGTGAGAGATGCCCACATTCGTTCCTGCCTGGAACTGCAACTAACACTGTTATCTGGAAATCGTGTAGCTGTGAAGGGGCTGGTTGTGATTAATCAATGCCAAAGGAAAGGAGTTCTGAAACAACTCAAATGCATTTCCATTTTTTTTTATTATTGCTTTACACTGTCTGGGGTTGCCAAGCCCTGGTACTGATTGTAGAACCAAGCCCAATGACCCTGGCTCAAATTAAGACCACGTTAAGATGGATTTTCTTAGCACATGCAGAGGATTATTACTTCTGCTTAAATCAATTCATCAGTATGCTATACAGTGGTACCTCGGGTTAAGTACTAAATTCATTCCGGAGGTCCGTTCTTAACCTGAAACTGTTCTTAACCTGAAGCACTTTAGCTAATGGGGCCTCCTGCTGCCGCTGCGCCGCTGGAGCACGATTTCTGTTCTCATCCTGAAGCAAAGTTCTTAACCTGAGGTACTATTTCTGCGTTAGTGGAGTCTGTAACCTAAAGCGTATGTAACCCGATTTACCACTGTATAAACTTTAAGATGCTCAGAGAAGTATAGAATGGGAAAATACACAAACACACACCTCAAAGAGGCAATTCTCTGCGAACATCTGAGAAACAGCACAGGTATTTTAGATATCTCTAAACTATTTGTGCAAATATAAAACACTGAGGCCTGAAGCAACACAGGCACCCTACTCTTGTCTATATGTCTTGTGAGAACACCCAAGATAATGAAATTTCATCAGCACTCATTTTAATTTCAATGACACTTTGTTAGCAGCACAAGGAACCAAATTAAAAGGTTGCAGAAAACTCTGCATAGGCTGTTTCTTGATAAGTACCCAACAGTGCCTATGGGACTATAAGATGGCACTAGTAAGAAAATGTAAATGCGATAACACAATGAAATACATGATCTCTAAACTGTTAATTTAACAGAAATAATGGCTACAAGCTAAAGCAAGTGTTGAAGAAAAAGACAACAAATTACAGAGGGAAGAAACTGCTGGAAACAGGGAGAATGAAATTATGTATAAAAATATCACTACATATAAAAAAGAAATATGATAAAAAAGAAATTATGTATAAAAATATCACTACATATAAAAAAGAAACCTGGGCATCTTCATTTCCATTGTGAAGCTTGTACTTTGAAGATGTAAGCTAGATCTTCAAGCTATGACCAAAACCCAGAGCATCAAGCTTTGCAGGTAAATTATCATGCCCAAATGCGTACAAAAACTAACCATGTTTTGCTATGTTACTTATTAGGGTGGAGGCCCTGTAAATTTTTCCAAATTAGAGGACAGCTGTTGGGGTGTTGCTACCCACCAGCAATCTTACTCTAATTAATCCTATTTCCCTCCAATTGCATTCCTCTCCCTTTCAGGCTCTCTGCAGGGTAGGTGAAGAGAGAGGGAGGGGAGAGAGAGAGAGAGAGAGAGAGAGAGAGAGAGAGAGAGAGAGAGAGGTAGAAGGCTGTGCCTGGGTGCCATTTGCTGGATCATGCCTGCCGGCACCAGCTGTTTTATGCATTATGCCTTTTTCTACTTTATGCATAAAAGGCTGTACTCAATGGAATGCTAATTAATGAATTCTGCCAGCACAAGGATTTCTGCTTGCACAATAAGGCCTTCTCCCTTCTCCTCAGCTCACCCCTGCCCCAAATCTGTCCCAAGGTGTTTCCTCAAGCTTCCAGAGCGGATATGAGGAGGTTTCTGGATGTGTGCAGGGGGGAGAAGGGAGGAGTCCCATTGCATTAGCAGTATTATAGCACTTATGGAACACCCCAAATACCACCATAAAAGCTCCGATCTGCAAATTTTCTTCCCATGTTACAAAACTTTATTAACTCTAACTCCATTGTAGAGAAGTAAAATGGTAGTGAAGAGCTGATTCAGAAGTGCACACTTTCACTGCTTTAATTCAAGTGGCACTTTACTAGGCATACTACAAACAGCATTGTCCCACACGTGTGCAAATCAGAATTCTTTCATTTCTCCAAAAGGGACAAGTAATGCTGCTGTCACCTCCAATTAAGTGCGCCTTAGAAGCCCACATAACTGGGCTGGTCCCGAGAAGTTGCTAACCACTGAGATGTTTATTTAAGGACTAGTTCTGCTCCTGTAGGAAGTTTTCTAGCTAACAAGATCATCATAGGCTATCCCTTAATAAAGGCAAGAGACAAACATTATGAATCAGTACCTTGCTGAGCTGGATTTGCTCCCTCCTCTTCAATGTAGTAGTATTCATTACACAGAGCAGCTAATGCAGCGACTGCTGATTCCTAAGACAAAGGCAAAACTCTGTAACCATCAAAAGATCTTTCCTTTCAACTATTGTAGGAAAACCCAATGAATAATCCCTCTCCCTATGAATAATTTTACTGTAGTTTGCTATGGGCCCATTCATAAAACAGCTGAAGATAAGCTTTGCATTCCAAGCAAGGAGATTTTCAGTTCGTGACTTGTTACTGTTTAGGAGATAAAATAACACTCCAAAGTATCTTGGATCACGTTCTCCATTCAGGTCTGTCTGAAGGCACAGTAACTAATAGCTCATGACTTATAAAACTGTTTTAAAGCTCATCAGTATAATTTTATGGAGGCTAAATTAACAACCCTGAACCTAATTTTAGTAGACTTAAATTAAAGAGTTGAACTTGCAACAGAATTTACTTGATGCTTACTCAACAATTTGTTCTAATTTAACTCAATTTAGCACAAGAATAGATGCATGATGTGTATATTGCCTTCCATACCTTTAAAAGCAAACACTAGTCAAACCAGCAGAGGTTATTTAGGCTTTAAGCTTCATTGTATACTCGCACAATGATCCCTCTCCAGAATAGCCTATGGGGAGAGATGGCATTCTGGGCAGGGCTCATTAGGTTTGGGTGTGGCTGTATTACAGCCAGCTTCCTAAATGACTGTAGCTTTTGCCATGAGCTATGGAGCCTCTCCTCACTCCCACAGATAGGTGGGAAAGACTGGACCATCATTTTATTTATTTAAACGAGAAAAAACTATACAGTATCACGCAAAAGATTTTATCTTTCTGCACACGTCACTTATGATCAGGCAGTAAATTTACAACAACAACCACCCAGATGACTAAAGAGTATCTCAATTTAAGAATGTGCTTGGTTAATCTTTTCCTATGGTTTGTTATGGAGTCTCTATAACAAGCCTATTCAGTTCCATATAGAGTTCAAAGAGCAGTGCAACTTGAGTTGAGTTGCTGTCCTAAATTTCATTTAAGTGGTATCTATTTCCTCATTATAAATATAAAATTGATTACTTCAGGATGAAACTGAGGTTCTGTCCTTTCACAGACACAATTAATTTACACCACATGGAAATACAGGCCCAAAGTGCTCTTGTGTTCCATTATATACAGAACCTGGGTAATTTAAGAATACCTTGAGAGCAACTTTCATAATACGAAAATATTAATGTTTTCTTTTTTATCAAAACAAGCAACAACAATATAGATACAGCAAACTGTACCTTTATTTGTTGCTTTGCATTGCTTGAAACAAGGTGGAGACTTTTGAAACTGTCATTTATCAGCGACTGCCATTCAGCTAGAGGGAAAGAAAGCATGTTTGATAATACACTAGTTACCTAAAATTAAACATACTGGTATTCATCACCTTTTAAAAAAACAACAACTTTTAATATATTCAAAGGTTCCAGAGTGTGTTCATAAAAACTCCAGCTGATCTCTGCAAATTTAAGTGTGCATCTTTATGGATTTTTGTTCCCAAATTAAATGTTTTCAACTTTGTTTTGAATTTGCTTTTGAGATTAGTGCATCATCTATCACAGGGGTCCACAAAGGCCTTTTCCTGGCACCCAGGGTTCCCTTTCCCACTAAAATGAAGTTTGAGAGAAGCATTCTGTTATAGATGGAACATTCTGTTGAGTGGGGTAGAATTGCTGTCCCAGGTCTCCTGCAGATGACATTACCCTATACAATTTCCTCCACGTGCTGCATCATTTCACAGAATCACAGAACTGTAGAGTTGGAAAGGACCATGAGGTTCATCTAGTCCAACCCTGTGCAATTCAGGAATACTTTGCCCAAAGTGGGGCTCAATTTGGCCAATTCTTTTCTGAATTAAACTGAATATGACAAACACAGTCATAGCATCATGATGCCAATGACAGCAAGAGGCAACAAGCAAAAATACTAGGTCATGAAAGGCATGTTAGGACATTCACAGCCCTAAAGAACATCTTGTGACGATAGAGAATAAGCTTATCTCTGTGAGCCATATTTTTGGCAAGTGAAATCAAAAGGACTGTGCATTTGAATGCAATTATAATCTTCAATAGACAAAAAGACAGAATAAATTTAAGACATCAAAAACATCACCTACCTATTATGGGATCTCCTCTAAAAGGCATTTTTGAAAGTGATAACTTTTCAATTAAAGCGCAGACTGGAAGAAAACGAAGAGAATACAATTTCTGAAAACAGCAGAGAACAATCCTGTGTCAAATATGGTCCTCTGAGTTCAGTGGCTCTTGTACACATATATTATACAGACACAGGGTCAGAACTCAAGCAAATGTAATAACAGGCATACTGGTATTGCTACACAGTAGATGTGTTGCACTGTGAATATGCATACTGATCAGCACAAAAAGTATTTTAACAGGTATTCTAGCACAAGATATATTCTAGCACTACACTTTAGTGTAGCTAAAGTTACTCCCAACCTTACCAACTGAAGCATACAGAAATGGCGCAGGCAAGTCCCAAATTAAGGCTCCCTAGGTTTCTGCATGTAGTGCATCCAAGTACTCCTTGACTTAAAGTTAGTGTGGAACATTCTGCTTGTATAGAGCTTTTTCAAATGGAGCCCCTATGTGCAGGCTACATGAGAACCCCTCTGAAAAATCATTATTTTTGGTGGGTTACATCTGCGTTCCTTGATACCAACAAGCAAGAAAACAAGTTTTATGGTGGCTGTTAAAATGCCACCAAGGAGCACTACCAATATGGAACCTGTTTGTGTTTTATCTGCACTGCATTAAAAAAAATAATGGGGGAGGTATTTTTGGGGTAGAGTGAGCGGACAAGGTATGGTTTAAGGGAGAAGTTTGACCTTGGGTACAAATTGAAGGAAGGATTGGCAGTGTGCCTGGTGAACCAGGGTAGCAGCTGAAAAAATGAGGGAGGTTCAAGATGCAAGGTTCATTTCCAAAGTACATTTACTTATAGTCAAAAAACCTGAGAAATGCATAATTCCACAGAATGCTATATAATAAACATTTGGATTAAAAATATGTGTGTGTGTCATGTGACGTACCAGCTGGCCTCATTAGTTCTCCACCTAAACCCCTGAAAAAGGAAAAAGGAAAATGTATTGGCTGAAAATCTCAAATCACTATCTTTACGAAGAATACAAAGGAACGGAAAGGTAAAATTCTCTTTTCTGTCTTGTTAAGATTCAAAATCAAAAATAAATTAACTCTTCCATCACTTCATCTTGCTTCATGTGAAACCTTTTACATGATGTGGCAGTGCAGAGGAAGAGGCAAAAGAGAGCAAGCTATCCTAGAAAACTCATCTGTCTCAAGACTTTGAAGTTAATCTCATAAATCCCACACGTTCTTTGTTTTGTGAAGTAATTCTTAGGTTTATCTAATACCCAAAATACATTTATTTCATTGTATGGCCTTGTGCTCTTAACATTTTCATTGAGAGAGTATAGTGCTTCTTAATCCACTGCCTCTACACGATGCATTACACATGATCTATACAGTTCATCACTTGGTAATGTGACTTCACTGCTGTTGCTGATATACTTCACTTACACAACAAACAGAAATCAAATTACTCTCTTCTGAGAAAGTGTTTCATATCACTCCTATTTCTGTAAAAGAAATCTTCATTCCAGAAACAGATAAAGAAAACCATGAAAAAAAAATGTTTTTTATGTTCTTCAACAGATGGCTGACGACACTTTCTCAAAATCCAAGAAACCACGTCTCAGCTGAGCACCTTCAGGGCACTTCAGCTTGGTTGCTCTTCAGAAAACAAGTTCAGCTTGTTTGGCAAAGTGCTTGCCTATTAAAAGCTAAGTGGCTTGCTATTACAAAATGATCCAAAGCAGAATATTTTATATACCATTTAAAAGGTATTTTGATATCCTGAAACTATGTTAATATGCTCACAAGTGAATAACTCAATTATGCAAAGTACTACGTTGAAGAGAAACATGATGCTTGTTTGAAGTCTAATTGATAAGAAAGGCACTATTAAGAATCTAATGAAACCGATAAATGCAAGCTTGCATTTTGTGAGAAAAAGTCAAATTATACCCTAGCCTCACCCTGACATTAAAAGAATTTACAGAAAGTATAACAGCCAGTGTGATACCTCTATAAATATGAACATATTATGAACTAAGGCAGATTAACCAATGTGCCAAATGAAGAAAGCTGTCTCAAAGAATGGTTCGTATTTAATATAGTCATTTTGCTCCCAGAAATTCTGGTTCAGTCTTACATTTCAAAAAGATGGAAGTGAACATGTACTACACAGAAAGACAATTCAAAAGGTGCAACTAAACACACATCTGGTATATACTTTCCTCTCCCTTTCCAAACTTGGAATTGTTCTTAATAAAACAGCTGTGACATATATAATGGACCTGTATATAAGGGGGATAAATTCTAGAAGCTTGACAGTGTATCAGTTGTTTCCTGCCTCTACATCCTTTCCCAACAGACTCTCCAATTTTGAAGCATTAAGCCTGCCTCTAGGCTCTGTATTTTCAGTTCGCTTCACCAATGTTCCAAATTTTAAATGTTACAAAGTGAAGCATCAAGAGAAGGCGGCTTTAAATTATCACAGGACACTCTTGGCTACTTCATGGACCAATGCCATGGTGTTTACTGTACAAGACAGAGTAAGGAAGGTGTTGGTTATAATTTTCTACCTTGCCTAGGGTGGCAAAATACCTTGAGCTGGTCATGGTCTCAACATGGCACCCCTTGTCTGCCTGTTGCGCATCTCTTGAGATGCCAGACAGCCTATGCAGGTTGCTATAAGACAGGGTCACACTTTCCACTGGGCTGTAATTATGTATGGGCATCATAAAAGAATTTCTAAGACAGGCTGCTCCAGTCATGCCCTCTATTCCAAGCAGCAAGTTCTGCTGTGGCCACATGCCAGCCAAGCTATGCTTACGCTTAGGAAACACAGCACACCCATGCACAGAGTCAGTATGAAAGCAGGCACCCAGGCTTTTTTGTGGACTGCGTATTCTATGAGGCTTTTTCTTTATTCTTACAATTGAAACAATCTACTTGGCATTAATTCTCTTACCGATACAACTGACGACGGAAAAGCTGTAAGAGAAAACTGGTATTAGATACGGAATAAAGAAGTTCTATTTAGTTCAGTGAATCTCAAATTGCAAGTTATAACCCACAGCTAGTTCCTGAGTGGACCACACAACAATGGGACTCTGGATCCCAAAAGGTTATGTAAATTTACCAACAGGTCCCACTTCAAAATGGCTGAGAAACACCAATTTAGTCAAAACTCCACTCCATAGAAATATGTTAACTGTACACAGTATTTTTTATAAGAGTACAAGGATTACGTTTTTGTGACATAATTCGGTATTGTTTCACCCATATTTGATCATACGTATAGATTTTATCACTGATGGCTATCAAAATAGCATCTATTTTCCTAATAATAATATTAGTTATACTGGTACTGCCCAGGAAGCTCCAGTAATAGATCCCACGTACATACAATATTCTAAGTGTAGGGTAATTCTCTGCATGTTTATGTTGAAGAAGAAAATTCACTTCATTTCAAATCTCATATAGACTTTTGTATAGTACTTTATGGGAAAAGTTAAAATATATATCTAAGTCTGCATTACTGGTGAGCCACTTCTTCTGTGAGCCAAGGAAATCCATTGGTGCAGGCAGCAGATTGAGAGGAGCAACAGAACGTGCCACCTGCCAGTTTTTGCAGGGCTGGCTGCAGATAGTCTACCTCCCTACTACCGTGCAGCTGTGCAGCTGCCATTGATCTGTCCTATCAGCCACAGCTGTCGGGCTATGGTCCACTTTGGGAAACTCCCTCAAACATTCTGTGAGCTGCAGGAAGGCGGGCATGACATCTAACAATGCACACATACCAAATAATTCTTACATTATCGATTTTAACAAAAGAAACTTTCCCATTTAATGAGTGCAAAAGCATTTTCTTTTTCATAAGACAGAATTTGTACCAACCTCCACATGAATAAGTTTAAGTCCTTCCAAGGCTTTTTCATCCAAATATGATGTAATGGATCTGCAAAGTTAAAAGCCACCAAAGAAAGCATCAGAGGAATACTATTATGAGCTTCTTTCTGTCACATGTGAGGGAGTCAAGGGAGTGGCAAGACATTAATTGGAAAGTATAGATGCTTATTCTTCTCTCTGAAAACCAAGGTGTCAGTCAAATTTCTAAAGCCACCAGCGTCCCTGACAGATGTCACACAACCGTCCAAACCAACATTAGGCATTTCTTCCCATATTACCTGTGAGATCATCATGTATTGACTAGTAAGTTTATCTTAAGGTTACCAGATTTTTTTCAATTAATCTGGGGACACTTTTCAACTTCAATGGATTTTGTATGGGGACTGATTTGTAAATCCGGGGACTGTCCCTGGGAAATGGGGACATCTGGTAACCTTAGTTTATCTAGTATTACCTGTTTCATAACCAAAGCTCTTGAATATATTTATAGCCATTAAAATATTAACAATTCTAGCTTTTAACTCCCTTCCTAGGTGAAATTATGTTTTCTTAGATCTCTTAAGCTAATTCACTGAAAGAAGTTCCAACTAATTCACATTATCTTTCCGAGGCACATTAATGCACCCTGGTAAATGCCACCCACAATGAAGAAAACCACTGATGTAGATAAGAAGGGTATGATGCTATTTTTTCTTATTTAATTTTCTACTACCCTCGTTTTCTTTCTGATCATAGTAGTCCCTAGTATGCAGAACTTAAATGCCATTATGAACTCTACCATAATGCACTGGGGGAAATGGTAGTCAACAACAATTCATCTTTGTATCCATGCCTTATTTATTTATTGACCCAATTCATAGACCGTGTTTCACTACAGTCTCAAAAAAATGTACAGTGGTGCCCTGCAAGACGAATGCCCCGCAAGACGAAAAACTCACTAGATGAAAGGGTTTTCCGTTTTTGCGTTGCTTCGCTAGATGAATTTCCCTATGGGCTTGCTTCGCAAGACGAAAACGTCTTGTGCTTTTTTTTTTTAAGCCGCTTGAAGAGGCGCAGTTGCGACGGACCGTGCTTCGCAAGACGAAAAACATTGCAAGATGAAAAGACTCGCGGAACGAATTATTTTCATCTTGTGAGGCACCACTGTATAAAAACAATGCCATAATGATTTTGTCTTTTTACCTCTTATTTTCTTCTGCTAGTTTACTCAAGGCGTGAGTGATCTCAGCACAGGCCAGAATTGCTCCGTGGCGAGTATGAAGATCTGTGCCAATTGCCAATGGCAGCAGTTTTGGTAAAACTGCAAGAGATTAAACATGAATAACTTACAAATTTAAAAGGGCAAACAGACAAGAAATTGTCCCCTTCCAGTCTGAAGACTAGATGCTGGATCCATAATAAAATGATAATTCTATCTTGAATTCATTTTACATACATTGAGAAGTTTACAAAAGTATGTAAATGACTAGCATCTGCAGTTCCCTGGTTTAATTTCCCAAAGAAGTTAACACATTTCTTCATATGCTAAATACAAAATCTTTTCACACGCTAACCACATGTATTCTACTCTAATGCCACAAAAGCCTACAGTATGTTAACATTACTCTTAAGACAATGAGTTCTGTATATACATTTAACCCATTATAGGATAAATTTCTCTCTCTGTTAGAGACACTTAATTACCTTGGTTGTTAGAAATATTCAGTTTGCTTCTCTATTAGGCACATAGGATTAAGGGCTTTTGCAGTAATATTCTAGGTGCTTTAGATCATAAGCTTGTTTTCACTCACCTTCATTTGCCAAATATTCTGGAGCCTGTGGTGTGATATTATGCAGAGCTTTGGTTGAAAGATCCCGAATAACACTGAAAGATTGAGAGATAGGGAGAGAATGGGGTGAGGGATGGGAAGCATGCAGCAGATGTGCTTATAAGGCTGGCATATGAACTCAAAACACCTAGTTCACGAGTAATGACATTTCCAGTGTCAAGCTAAAGGCAGGAACTTAAAACTGAAGCTGCTTTCAGGAACATAATCAATAAAAGTTCCTAAGAGACAGCAAAGTTTCTGCCTCGAGATAATGGGCAATGCTAACCTCACTGGGCGCCCGGGAGGCCAGAATGGAAGATAGATGGCTTCCTACAACATGAATGAGCCTTGGGCCCGCATGCTGCCGATCCCTCTCCTATTTCACTTGCCAAAGAAATAGGCAGAACCTTCTGCTCCTGATTTTAAAGGAAGCACAGTTCCCTGTGATATCTGAATTTAGGGAACTGTGATTTGCTTAAATTGGTGGTTTTCAACCATTGTGCCACGGCACCCTGGGGTGCCTTGAATGATGATCAGGGGTGCCACAGGCAACACTGGCCTCTGTCCTTCTTTCCTTCCCTCCCTCCTTTAATGCCTTCTTGCTTCTCTACCTCCCAAAGGCTTGCACAGCTGTTTGTTGCAGCAGCCCTGCTGCTGCCCCTGCTGCCTCTCAAGATAAGGTGCTGGCCTCATGTCCACCTCTAGCCAGTCTCCGTCTGGGGTCATTCTCTGCCCAGGCCCCTGTGGGGTGGCATGAGAAGGCACCTCTCTTTGGGGAGGGGGGCAGCTCAGACACCAGGGGTGGCAGCAGTGGCTGCCCAGAGGACTCCCAAGGAAAGGGGAGGAGGCTGAGAGAACTCCACATGGGAGGGTGTTTGAAAAAAGGATAAGAGGCTGCCAGCTCTGCAGGCAAG
Organism: Podarcis vaucheri; assembly: GCF_965113315.1. Classification (NCBI taxonomy): domain Eukaryota; kingdom Metazoa; phylum Chordata; class Lepidosauria; order Squamata; family Lacertidae; genus Podarcis; species Podarcis vaucheri. The sequence continues at coordinate 43,277,022 of NC_138760.1, read as the reverse complement.
GGGTGACATAACTGGGATCCTGAGCCCCACAGGGGTGCCGCAGAAAGAAGGTAGTTGGGTCAAGCGAGCCATGGACTCCAAAAGGTTGAAAACCTCTGGCTTAAATGATAGAGAAAAATTTAGGTTCACAAACTGTGGCTCCTCACGTGAGCAGGAGAGGAGGAGAGGAAAGGAAGATGTATCAGCTCAAGGCTCACAATTGCTTGTTGACAGGGCAGGTAAAAATGGTTCCTTGCTGCATCTGAACCACAGGCTTATCTCATTTCTTAGGGTCAAAACAACACATTTAAGTACTTGTACTTATTCCAGTCTTAATAATTAAGATACAAGTTTCACTATCACACCTGATTTTTATCAGCTATAGGTGAAAGTCAACAAATGTTAGCAAAATATAACAACAAATTGAAAACAATAAAAGCAGTCTCACTACGAATTAATTTAGAAATCAGCTATACTTTTCTGATCAAAATACCAAATCCCCACATATTAACATAATTAAACTTACGGATCCCAGTGGTTGATCTTCATGTTAACCAGGTGATCAATCATTGACTGTGTATACTCAGGAAACCCAGCAATATATACACTGAAAGGAGGTGGAAAACACAAAAATTACAAACAGAAATTTCCTCCAAAAGTTATTTCAAAGTCAATTTCAAAAAGAACCCAATAACCCCAAACTGTCCAAGGCTTACCTGTCGTGGCACAAGTTAAGGAAGGAATTTAATAGACATATATGTGAAGTCAAGATTGACACATATAAGCTTTTCATTTATGTTTGCCATCTCATCCCAAACATATACTAATATACTGCTTTTAACCAACACAGCATTATGAAAGCCAATGCTGAAATTAACTGTATATTAAAAATGCATGTAAGCAAAGGGGCTGGCTAAAATGAAGTGTGAATACGTTTTTGTAGAGAAAGTATTAGCATCATGGCTATTGCTGGGGGTGGGTAGAGATGTTTAATCAGGGAGGGAAATTAGTCATTTATCTGGCTTATCTGGGGTACATAACAGAGAACTTGGTATTTTTTGCTATTTTATTTCTACTGCTTAGTAAAATAAGGCTATTTCATTAGTCATAGTCAACATTATTAAGAACTGGCCATCAAAAAAAGAAAGTGAAAGAAAATAGAACCTTCAGCTCTCCTCCAAGAATGTATGTAAAAATGCTAACCAACTTAGATTTTTGAAAAGTTTAAATTAGCAAGATAAATATCTATGGATAGAACTGAGTCATTCCATTAATTAAACAACACTATATGGAAAGAGTAAACTAAAAATCATGGATATTTTAAGGTCTGAAGGACTCCCAGTCTAACATTTTGTGCTAAGGCAGAATAACCTATCCTAGTATCCCTGAAACATACTGTAAATAAGCCTGTATCAACCAAATTATCATGGCAGGGCTGCTTGTGTAGGATTGCCATTTTCAAAAAGTAAAATTCCTGACACCCACAAGGTTGTTCATCTTTTTTGGGGAACAAATCCAAATTGGGGAACCCCCCCCCAAAAAAAAAAAAATTAGTGATTTTAAGCTTTTGGAGCTGTTTCTGCTGCTTTTTCCATACGTTGCCATACATCTGGGTTTTCCCTGACATTTTGCCGAGTAGGCAAAATTCCCCCCCGACGCCATTTTGACACCTGAAAACCAGGACATGTCATACATGACGTATTGCAAGCCTATGCTTATGCAACAAGAATCTGTGTAGCTAAACATACACAGTTCACAGATGCAAGAGAAGGGATAGCATACCTTACAGTAGGCCAAACCCTCTAAAATTACTGATTGTTTATGAGTCATGGAAAAAAATAATTTACAATCAAGGCCCTGATCAGTTTTCTCCATGGAATGGGACATTTGTACTTTAGTTGAAACCTAGTCAATCCTCCAATTATGACCTGTTCATCCGGTAACTCGAAAGTACGTAAGAAAAATGGGAAAGAACTGCCTTCCGGACCCATCACATTTCCTTGTTTTTGTTTTGCTATAGAAAAGAGTTGGGAAATTGGCTGCGTGTAGGAGGAAGGTGTGTACCAAAAAAAAGCAGAGACTAAAGGGAGGGTGGAGTGCCATGGAAGAGTGTGGGCTGAACAGCTTAAGGATGAAAGGGACATTAAAAAAGGTAATTTAGAAACTGAGTAAGTAACAAAAACAAAGTATGCTCACACCGTAGATACCTAAACAAGCTACTTTCTTCAAGGCCTGCAAATTGCCAGCCTCCCTTCAGTTCACCATTACTTGACTTGTATTCAGTAAGCACATTAATTCATATGGTTCTGCTGGCCTTAAGAATATTCTTCAAAGCTGATGTACAGGAAACATTTGGTTTAGAACAGATACGCATAGTAAACACAGTGGGTTGGTAGAATTCTGGACTATACTACTTCATACAGTAAGTGGGGGTCGTATTTTTTAACGCTCCCCCATGCTGTTTTTTCAAAACCCCTGCATGCAATGAACAAGCAGAGCCAGAAGGGGGCTACATTAATATTCTCTCTCTCTCTCTCTCTCTCTCTCTCTCTCTCTCTCTCTCTCTCTCTCTCTCTGTGTGTGTGTGTGTGTGTACACACACACACATTATACCAGGGGTAGGCAACCTAAGGCCCGGGGGCTGGATGCGGCCCAGTCGCCTTCTAAATCCGGCCCATGGACAGTCCAGGAATCAGTGTGTTTTTACATGAGTAGAATGTGTGCTTTTATTTAAAATGCATCTCTGGGTTATTTGTGGGGCATAGGAATTCATTCATCCCCCCCCCCAAATATAGTCCGGCCCCCCACATGGTATGAGGGACAGTGGACCGGCCCATGACTGAAAAAGGTTGCTGACCCCTGCACTATACCTTTAAAGCACATTCAAAGCATATTGTTCCCCTCAAAGAATTCTGGAATGTGCTTTAAAGGTATAGTGTGCTCACAGCCTCTGCTCCTTATATGCAGGAAAATGTTTGTTTCTTCGTTTGTTGTTAATTGAGGGAACAGTCAAATACTAGCAATGGTAGCAGCCCAACCTCACCACATGAAGTTACCAAGGAGCTCAGCCTTGCTATCATTTTAAGTATCACTGTCAGCACCTTCACTCTAGGAAACTCCCATTTTCCCAAGGAAAACATACTAAGCATAGGCTGAGACACCCGGAACAAGAGCATCAGCACGCATATGGACAGGCGTCATCCAGGAGACAATGTTTACTTGGACTTTCAAAAAGCTTTTAGCAAAGCCCCTCAACAAAGATTCCTGAGCAAATGTAGTAGTGATAGAGAGAGGGGGAAGTCCTCTTACTGATCAGTAACTGGTTAAAGCACACTTATTATAACTTGACTACTGTATTCTTGGAAGGGGTTCCTCCAAGGATCTGTATTGCAACTGGCACTTTTTCACTTGATTCATATTTAGGGGTTTCACTTGGTTCATATCAAGATGGTGAGATGTGCTGGTGGCAAAAAGTTATTTAGGGTGGTAAAAACAAAACAAGGTAAGTGAAGAGTTCCAAAAGGACCTCTCTAAAAAATCCCCGCTTCACATATATGAATAAGGGGTCTGAAGTGGCAATGACTGGGCAGGAAAGAGATCTTGGGGTTGTGATGGTCACTGTAGGAACAGATGCTAGACTAGATGGGCCTTTAGCCTGATGTAGCAGGGTTCTCCTTATAGTCTTACATTCTTAAGAAGAAAACAACACCATAGACTGGCTATTCTCCTTGATCACATTCACTAGGAGTGACTTCTGTCAGTTTTGCAAGAAAACTCCAGAAATGTCAAATGTCTTCCTTTCTGCCTAGATCCTAACACAGTCAAGCCATCCAAGGCATTCCCACCAAACCGAAAATCTGAGACCCCTGATGAAAATAAGCTCCATGCCAGAAGCACTAGGAAACTATCTGCAAAACACATCCCAGTGTAGGTACTTAGCTAACAACACTTATGAGCATCCATCAAGGGAAGGAATCGCCAACCAAATTATGCAAACAGGACCCTATTTCCTCCCCAGGTATTTATATTCACCACCATGACAAGGAAGCTTAGCACCAGTTAATACTCAAGGTAACATTACCCCTCTTTGTTTCTGGAAACCCTCCCTCAGGTAATTGACCCATAAAAGATATCTATATAGAACACAGTGTTCAACTTGAGGACATATAAGGTTGTCCCATCTACATTAAAGCTCCCTCTTATTTAGAATTGCCCACCATCTTATCCTTTCCCCCCAGGTTTTCCTTCCACGCCATCATGTTACTTTTGTACTCAGTTCTTAATTAGGGTTTCAAGGTAACACACACCTAGGCAGTGCTTGCGATCCCACTTGAAGCCTCCACCCAAAGAGGCTAGTATAGCAACCTGAAAGGGCTCTGCTTGGCCCCTGGCCCCCATGTAGATTTACTGAGATAACGTAAGCAACATTTGTGTCCTGCTGCCAAGGACAACTTCACAATCCAGGGCATCCCACTGAAGAAGAAAAATTATTCCCCCCCCCCCACTCAGTTTGGTGTAGGTAAATGCCCTATTTCTTGTAAAAGAAAAGGAAACACCATGTGGCACCCTTAATAGTGCCTCTCCTATTAAACATAAAAATCAGAGGGATATCTATGGACTTCTACTTAAAATTATTTTACAAATAGTGAAGAACACAAGCACTTCCAATTTCACTCAGTCTTCTCACACAGAACATTGCAGAAACATATTGTTCACAATGTTCTCCAATTTCCCGTGCAACCATAAGTAGAACAAGAAATACTTTTTTAAAATCCAAAATTATCTGCGTGTCACCCATAAATATAAGGCAGAGGAGGTGCTTACATTTAGAGACTCTTACCTTATATTGAGGAAACAATTTGCTCTGCTTCCAACCGCAAAATAATCAGCTGCAGTCAAAATGTCAATCCCATGTGGGAAAGTACCCTATCAAAGTTAGAAGAGAAGATAACACATAATCACATATAATCACTGTAGTAATACTGGGGAATGTTTCACTTAAGTAGACACAAGAATAATTCCCAAAGAATTTGTCCCATATTAGCATCACAAAAATCAGTGGAATCCAAACCAGGAAATATACAGATAAAATGGTGTGGCTACACAGACAGGATTTGGCTGAGCTTTCAGTACCTCCCACTGAGATCTAGAACAAAGGCTGGGATCCAAAAGGCCAAACAAATTATTATTATTATTATTATTATTATTATTATTATTATTATTATTATTACCCCACCCATCTGGCTGGGTTTCTCCAGCCACTCTGGGCAGCTTACAGCATATATTAAAAATTGTAACACATCAGACATTAAAACACTCCCGATACAGGGCTGCCTTCACTAGGAATTTTCTTAACCCCCTTCCCATTTCAGCCCCCAATCAGCCCCCAGAGTGTTAGGAGAGTGTCCCACCCCTGTGATACCAACTATCCCAAGCGTAATGTCACCATCTGTTCATGTGACTCTGGTGCCTTCTGCTGTTAGGGAAAAAAGCCTCTCCTTCTGGTGAGGCAGCTGGAGTTAAGTCCAAGAGTGAGCCATCTCCATTGACTTCGCCACCATCTCCAAAGATGCAGAGGCAACAGCACCTGCTCAAACAAACACTGTAGCCTCAAACTCTATGAAGGAGAACAAAATTGCTTGCCCAGGCTCAGGATGGCAAATAGCTGTGTCTGCTTCACTCTTCAGGAGAGCACAAGGAGTGTGTCCTGTATTGGATCAATGTCTTAACTTCAACTTAGCCATGCACTGTAGATCTCTACCGTGCCTCATCCATTGGTAATCTGTAGAGACCCATGTTGGCACCCTGCACCAACCTTCATTGATAAAACCTTTAAAACTTCCATGGGTGAGCTGGGGAGAGGCAAAACCTTTCACGTGGTTGGCTGGCAGGCGTTATCAGTCAGCCATGGGGAGTGGTGAGACTTCAGAATTTTAACAGGTCAATTAGAGGCCAGACTGTGGGGCGGGAATTTGGAGACAGACCTGAGTAAGCCCGTCTTCACTCAGGTCTGCCTCCCAAACTTAAAATATGGCTGTGCTGCCTTCCAGCAATGCAGTCGGCATCAGACATCCCACCCTCCCAACCTGTATATATTTGGCCCCGCCTGAAGGGAAGCATGGTGTATACGCATATGACTTTGCAGTGGACTGAACTGTTTGTTGTAGTCAAGGCCAGGGAGGAATTTTCCTGCAGACTAATTGTCATAACTTGTTGGCAGAAAAAAGCACTGGGTTGGATCCTTAGTCTAATCGGGGTGTGCGTGTGGAAAGGAGCCTTATCCCCTCTCTCCTCTGAATGAAAGTATCATGGTACCCTGGTAAACTGTTCCCAAGGGGAAGGATTCTGTCCATATGCCCAGATGGGAGCTAACAGGCCACAGATCACCCTGTGAAGGGGTCACTCTTATTTGGTGTGCGTCAACTGGGGATGCTTAACCCGGGATTGATCCTGAAGTAGTTATCAGACAGCAACAGGGTTAGCTGATCCAGGATACACATCCAATGCTTAAGCAAAACTCTTCTTACACTTGTAACCCATTTGGATGTGGCCATTTCAATCACAAAAGGTGCTCATGTCATTTATTTCTTCCTATGCCTCTACCATGGTGACCCCAGGTTTACTGCACCCTCAAAGGCGTAAATTTCTCACTCCCTCACTCAGCAGCTTTCCAACCTTTACTGCTGCAATTTCCCCCACCTCCTTGAACACTGTGACATCATTATACAGTCATACCTCGGGTTACAGCAACTTCAGGTTGTGTTTTTTCAGGTTGTGGACCGCCAAAACCCAAAAGTACCAGAACGGGTTACTTCCAGGTTTCGGCAGTTGCGCATGCGCAGAAGCGCCGAATTGCAACCCGAGCATGCGCAGACACGGGTTGCGAATGCTGTGGGTTACGAATGTGCATCCCGCACGGATCATGTTCACAACCCGAGCGTCCACTGAGTTTCCTGGGACCTATCACTTTTATTTTACTCTTGCTTCTATTGCTCCTTCCCAAGTCCAAGGGCAATCTACTAAGCCAGATCAACATTTTAAAGTTACAGACATCACACTCTCATGTCTTTCAGTTAAAGTGTCAGTATTTGGGACAAATCTATCAGCTCAACAGCAGCTCATCCTCCAACAAAACACAGCTAGAGCCACAGAGGGGAGAGACTGCCCTAGCACTAGACTTTAATTCCTTCCAGTCATTCATTTTCTATGAGGGCTTATATCCAGAGTACAGAAAAGTAGGTTCTCAGGATTAATAGTTCAGTATTCAATCCGCCCAGAAAAACCCATGTCTACTGAGAAGGGCCAATGAACTGGGAATGAGACTTAATGTCACATGGGTATAGAACCACAGCCCAAGTCTGTAGCACACCTTTTGTTGCTTGAAAATTTACTTGAGTCATTCCTAATTAACGATATATAGGTCACAGAATTATTATTAGTTGACCTTGTTTTGCTTCAGCATCATATTACAGAATGAAAATTTCCCTACAAGAGGAGACAACACATCAACTAAAGACAAAGTAAACTAGAACTAGAAACTAATCACCAAAATGCAACAAAAGTGAAACCATAGTTGATAAGGATGGATCAATTTTAGACCTTTTCATAATTATTTTTGTAAATAACTTTGCTTTCATCAGAGAGCTATACAAGTGTAAAATGGTCTAAAATTTTACTGTTTCAATCATATAATTGAAGTGCTTGCAGTAGAGAGTGAGACTTCCCATGCTGGGATGCCAGAAAGACAAAAAAATATGTCCACAGTAAGTCTTGCTCATAAAGAAAGAAATGTGAATACGGAAAATTTGCATAATATAGGTTTTATTGCCATCCCAACACTCTGTCATGGTTTGCTAAAAGAAAGCATAGGTTCTACCTGCCACCAGATTTAGAATTTAGAGAGAGCTTACAATCTAAAACAAACTATTCAAGTTGTTAGAAATGTGGTAGAAAGACCGGCTTTTAAAAATAACTTCTCTAAAGGAAAACACAATGAAGTAGAGCTGAGGCACAAAAAGGAGACATATGAAACTATCTATCTCATGAAAAAGGGGTTTCCAACTTCTGCAATCTGTCAGGAGAAAAAAGAATGGGACAAAAATGTCATCTTTAAAGTGGCAGCAACATACAGTGGTACCTCGGGTTAAGTACTTAATTCGTTCTGGAGGTCCGTTCTTAACCTGAAACTGTTTTTAACCTGAAGCACCACTTTAGCTAATGGGGCCTCCTGCTGCCGCCATGCCGCCGGAGCACGATTTCTGTTCTCATCCTGAAGCAAAGTTCTTAACCCGAGATACTATTTCTGGGTTAGCGGAGTCTGAAACCTGAAGCGTATGTAACCCGAGGTACCACTGTACTCAAAATGAGGTCATCCACAACACTATGTGCAACATGATCCACTCCCTCCTTGTCAAGAGGAGGAGGTGTTCAGCATAGCACTGTAGATTGCCCCATTTAAGTAGCTGTTGCAGTCACTTTAAATAGGTAACTCACAACAGTATGAGCATTGCAAAATTCCCTGATTGCTTGGCAAGTACCTCCCTAACAGCCAGGAAGAGACTGCAATTTCACAGTAAAAAGTATAGTTGATTGATGAGCTGTCCTTTTGGAGAAAATGTCATGCTACCTGAAACGTGATCTTTCATTGTGGAACGCCCACTCCAGAAAAAAATTATCTCAGCCCTGCAAGCAACTGTAATCAAGAAAACAGAAGGACTACACACAAATCCAACACTGTTTTTGCTTGCAAAACTCAGCAACAACATTATGTCTTCCGATGGAAAATAAGTCCTAAATCTCCCTTGTAGTCACGGGGAAAGTTGTCTGGCTGATTCACATTACAAAACTGATTAGGAAAAAATGGATCACACATACCTATCATAATTAGCAGCCATTTTCTTACGCTACAAGGTGTAATTTGGTACTCCACCCTGGGGGGAAAGGTGGTTCACTAGTATAGACTTCCTTCTTGCTGTCATTTTTTGTGACACAGTAGCAAATCTTCTCTTACAGCAAGAAAAGCAACCCAACACACAGGTCCTCTGGACTGATTTTATGGCATGTGAAATGAGCTGCTCCTTATAAACTCAAGGCTCGAGGCAAATCTGTCACCACTCCCAAACAGATCCCAAGTTTCCTTCCTTTTGATTTAGAATAATTGATCTCCACACTTTCTCAAGGCAACTAACAACAGTCAAAGAACAAATAACTAACAAACAATAAAGTAATCAAATAAAAACCCAAGCCCAGAAACAGTATGGCAAGGAATTAATAATCAGGATCAGTTTAAAATACCAAAAATTATAAAAAGCCCACCTGCACAAAAATTATTCATCCAGCAAACTCTCTGCAGGAGAGTGTTCTAACACTGGGATGTGGCTACAGAAATGACCTCTTACACATGCTGATTAATCTAACACACACTCATACTGGGATGCAGCAAAGGACCTCTCCATCAGAAAGCCACATTCCCACAAGCATCCAGGCTTGAATTCTTGACCAACTAACACCTTCAAAGGCAGCCCCACAAAAAACACATTAAAGTAATAACTAAGGCATTATGACTAGGCGTGACTCTTCCCCAGAAATGGGAGCAGTTGGTACATCTGCCTGAACTGGGCAAAGCTCCCTCCTTGACTGCAACCATTGTTCTTGAGAATCCAACAGAAAAACCAGACCCAGAAAAAAAAAAACCCAAAAGGAAAGAGATATCCATCAAGAACAAGCAAAATCTCAACATCAGGAGAAGCTGCACACTGACATACACAAAGCATCTCCATCTTATCTGGATTAAATTTTTATTCATCCAGCAGATTACTCCTTAGCAGTAAGCAGTAAAGCCATCTCTCTCTCCTGCCATGTTCTGCTCTCCCTATCCATGTAAGCCCATCTCTCTCTCTTGGTGTGATACCCATCTCTCTTTCTCTCTCATTTATCTTCTCCCGCCTCTCACACCCCACTTGCTGCAATTTTATTACTCCGTCTCTTTCTCTCTCTTCATCTTCGCTCCCAAATGATTCCTGTATTGCAACTGGAATTGCTGCTTTGTCTCAAATCCTCTTCCACTAGTTTTTAATCCAAGTTCTACCCACAATAAATCAATGATCACTTCCGTGTCCTAGCAACACTGATAACTGCCTGCATCCTGCTCTTCTGAGTCACTGGAGATAGTACCTCTGATTTTGAACTACAATACAAATACTGTGTACAGAATGCCTCCCCTTATCAAACAAACGACAGAGGCCTAATGGCTTTTGCAAAAAGTAGTAGTAAGGGAAAGCCAGCCATTTTGGCAAGACATCTCTCTCATCTCTTTACACACTCATCGCAAGAGGCTTCACTATCATAGCTACAATACAATACATGGCATCCGCACAGTCAGGTATGCAACAGTTACAAAAGAGAAGCATCTCAAAAGAGAGAGGGAAGCTTTTCTCAATGGATGTTAAGCTCATCCTGAAAAAGGAACAAAAGGAACGATGGATAATCAAGTGTTTTGTTCTGAGGCAGCATCATTTCGTTAATTTGTAACCACCATTTCCATAGTTAAATTACAGTATTTGCATTGGGATATGGGACATGTGCCACCAATAAATTTCAGCAAGACCAGCTAAGGTAAAGCTGCAAGATTGAGACCCAAGAAAACTGGCAACTTGAAACAGGATGAAGTCAGAGCAGGGTGTTTACTCAATCCAGTTCTAAACGTTGAGTACTTTTGTCATTACTATAATCTCTGGAGTGACAACACAGAGAGCAATTGGAACATTCTGCACCTTTGTCACAGGTCTTTTTGGGACACACTGAAGTCGATATCAGAAGTGAGAGCCAGCAGGTCAGATAAAAAAAGTAGTCATTCCTCTGCAAGCCATGTTTGACAGATGGCAAGATCCAAGACCATCGGAAAGCAGAGGGATTTGCATTCAGTGCTAAATATAAACCCTGCTGCAAAAGAAGAATTTGAAAAGCAGTAAAGAGCCATGACTTTATCTGTCCTGCACCTGACATAAATTATGTCAGGTAGTTTCTGGTATGTCATGCCCACCTGACACCAAATGATGTCAGGTGAGCATGACCTCCCACAAAATACCACATTAGCCAAACAGGCCTAATTTTGCCAGCCTGGTCTATATCAAAACTCCCCTGTTTGAAAAGCTGAATTCTCTTTCCAGTTATTAGCTATGTTTTGTAGAGATGAGGTATTATTTGTTAATAATAATTTATAATTAAGAGATTCCAGGAAAATGTAAACTCCTATATAAACGCTAAGTATCAGCATTTGAGTAAAATGAGATGTGAGGTACAAGATTCTACCAGCAGCGCTATCAGCGTAAACTGCTGCACTGGCCACCTCATGAGAAGAGAAGGCTCCCTGGAAAAGACCCCGATGTTGGGAAAGATGGAGGGCAGAAGGAGAAGGGGACAACAGAGGATGAGATGGCTGGACAGTGTTCTCGAAGCTACCAGCATGAGTTTGACCAAACTGCGGGAGGCAGTGGAAGACAGGAGTGCCTGGCGTGCTCTGGTCCATGGGGGTCACGAAGAGTCGGACACGACTAAACGACTAAACAACAACAACAATTGGAGCGGACTGCACACATTCAAGTGTAACCAAACCAACCAAAAGGAATTTATGAATATGACTCTGATGGAAAAGAAAAATAATCAAAAGGCTATATTGGTAGAAATGAAGAACTTAGCCAAACTGCACCCTTTCTCACAATGCAGCATCATAACCAGCACTGGCATGTTCACCAGGCTGTTTTGCCACCTCAGTAAGAAGCAGTCAATGAAGGGTGTGGTAAAAGGCACCCCAGGGTGCAGACACATTCGAGGGAGTGTTTTAAGTTTCAGATGCAGTGGGAGTCAAGAGTTGATACTAAATGAAAGAGCTGGCAAAACTCTAAAGGCACCAAGGATTGGCCACTCCAAGCATGAAGAAATACTAAACCACATTATGACCAAACAGAAATAGAAAAGAAAATCGAACATGCCTTATGGAGTCTGAACTGTGGATAACTGACCAATAAAGGCACATTGGGATTGTGGTAGATAACTCAACAAGAACATTGCCCCAGTGTGAGACAGCTGTGAAAAAGATGAATGCTATTATGAAAGGAACAGAAAAGAAAACTCTCAGCATTATAATGCCTGTATAAATATCTATGGTGCAAAGATACAAGGAATACTGTGCAGTGTTGATAACCAAACCCCGAAAAGAATAGCATAGACCTATTTTTAAAAATCCAAAAGTATAGAGTTTTTGGGCTAAGAACAAGGGCATCTCACAGGCCATGTAGAATAGGATAATGATCAATGTTTCTTCTCAAAACTTTATGATTAACTATCCACTAAATTCACAAATGCTAGAACAGATAACCAGCAGTACTGGATATGATGAACCAAGCCATCTTCAAATCTTTAAAAGGCTGCCACATGGAGGATGGAGCAAGTTTGTTTTCTTCCTGCTCTGGGGGGTAGGACTTGAACCAATGGCTTCAAGTTACAAGAAAGAACATTCCAGCTAAACATCAGGAAGAACTTTCTGACAGTAAGAGCTGTTTGACAATGGAATAGACACCCTTGGAAGGTGGTAGACTCTCCTTCCTTGTAAGTTTCTAAGCAGAGGTCATGGATACCTTACTTGAGAATCCTGCATTGCGGGGGGTTGCCTAGATGACCCTTGGGGTACCTTCCAACTCTACAAGTCTATGATTCTAACAGCATGGGGAATGTGGGTGCCAAAACCCACCAGAATATAGTTAACATGGTCACCTGGTCCATATGGACTAGGGATGGTATTGTAGGACCACAGAACACAAATTAATTTCCCCCCTCTTGCCATGGTCTCTGCCTCTCTGGTCTAACAGGTTGTGCACATTTCTGGAGTATGTCAAACAATACTTGAAAATTGCTGAATACTTGAAAATTGCTCCCAGGACTGCTAGAATAGGAATAGAAGTGTATACAGTTGGTGTAAACGCATACCAGGAACAATGTTTAAGTCCTCTCAACTTTTGAAACAGAAGCACAATACAGGATGGATCCATCAGTATCGCATATCCCTTAAGAAATAGTACCACAAAAAACAGTGCTCCTAGTGAGTCTGTTACCAAATAACATTTTGTCCCCATGCTTTCAAACATGTTTCAAAAATGCTTTAATCTCCAAAAAGGCTTATGTGTTTCCACTTACCAATGTATACATATTCACTACTGATGGACTTTCAGAAAAGAAACAGTGCAAGGCTACAATCTTCTACATACCAATGGCAAACCATTTTAGCAATTTTGTCTTATTTTTTTAAATCAACCTTTTAAATCAACTTCTTTAAGCAACCTCATTGAGGTTCCCTTAAGAGTGAAATTAATCTGACTATAAATTATTTACATTCTGGTCTAGAAATGTGCAAAACTGTATAAAAATTAGGGAAGTGGGCACCATTGGGAATTAGAAGTACTTTTCCTTTCCAACAAAGTTGTGCTCAACCCTCATTCTCCATTGCATTTATATAGCTACCCAACTACCACTGCTGCATCAGGTTAAGGAAGGAAACAGGGACAGAAGCTGTTCCTATTGCTCAAGGGAAATACTGTATTTTTCTCTCTATAAGACGCACCAGACCACAAGACGCACCTAGTTTTTGGAGGAGGAAAACAAGAAAAAAATATTCTGAATCTCAGAAGCCAGAACAGCAAGAGGGATTGCTGCGCGGTGAAAGCAGCAATCCCTCTTGTTGTTCTGGCTTCTGGGGTAGCTGCGCAGCCTGCATTCGCTCCATAAGGCACACACACATTTCCCCTTACTTTTTAGTAGGGAAAAAGTGAGTCTTATAGAGCAAAAAATACGGTACTTCCCTAACAGCTTTTGCACTGTGCTGATTTTCAGAATGGTGGTATTTGGTATGCCGCCTTTTAAAAAGCTAAGGGCTCTCCCTCAGAATATACTCAAATGTCGTAATTAGGTTTTTAATAGGTACACATGAAGCATTACCAAGATCATTTTGAAATCATTTGTCCAAATTCACCAAACTCTCCCTTCACTTCCACAAGTGACAAAATATCGGCACTTAATTTTACGCTACAGTAGATTTACAAGAAATTAAACGAAGAGAGTTAAAAAAAAAGAGAAGTTACCATACCTGTCTACCAACATTCTCCTGGAAGGCAGCCTAAGAACAGAAAGAACAAACATACAAAAATGAGTCAGGTTTGCTTGCAGATAAATACTAGTTCATGAATTCAAAATAAACATGCAGCAGTATAAACGACCCATGGGCTTTATTTAAAAAAGTAAAGTCAGCTTTGCTGGATGAATATGCCCTCAAGGAGTTGTTGTCACTGCTACTTTATGTGCTAATGCTCTTTTAAATCTGCAGGTTGCCTGCCAACTGTTTAAGAATATGCATTTATTAAAAATAGGCGCACCCACAACAGTGGCCTTTATTGCTGACACAGGGCTTCCCAACAGAAATGAAAAGGCAATGCCCTAAGAACTTAAGTACCAAGAGAGGGTGGTTTTCCAACATGCTTCCGGAAGGCCTGTGTGTGGTTAATGTGCATTTTCAGATTTCAAAGCTCATGAGCCTCCTCCTCTCAGAAGCTACATGAGGATTCTCTTGTCAGCAGCTTAGTTGGAATGTTCTTCCTTTATGGACTTCACTTTTATATGCTAAACTACCAGTATTTGTTATTCATATACATACACACATATATATATATATAGTGAGTGTGTGTGTCAAAACTTCTGATTTTTAACAGTACACTCTAGCGATCAGGAGATAGGTATTAGAAAGAATTGCAAAGTGGTAAACCATAGGTAGTGGAGCATTTTTACATTAAGGCAGCCTGACTAAATTACACAGCGAAGTTGAGATTTTAGTACTTTACCTGGTAGTAAAGAAAAACCTGTGTTCTCTCTGAACAAACTCAAAGCTGCCACACGTTTTTGTTTACTAAACCTTTGCACTCACCCTACCTTTGCCAAATTGTAAGACACTGAGAGTAGCCTTTGTCAGGGCAGTTTCCAGGCATGAGTAACCACAGATGGTAAGTTTACTTCACATCCTAACAGAACTTCACCATGCATTGACAGATGACCTTTGGTAAAATTCTCCTATATGGTGATACAGGTGACACTGCTATCCTGAAGTGACAAGAGTTTATTCAGGAGAGGCTAGTTGTCTAGGTGGGTTCAAGCTCAAACACACCACTATGGATAGCTAAAGTACTCACTGGTATAAATTTAAACGGGAACAACTGCACAAAATAACAAAGCAGCAGTATTGAAATGGCAGTGTAGCTCTATATTTCCAAGGCTACACTGGCTCTGAAATTAACATACTTTATCTTCATATTTTTTTTACGGGAATAGTAAGATTTGGACTTAGGCTGTTAGCTAACATTTTTGTAGTGTCGTGTTTGTTTGTTTGTTTGTTTGTCTAAAGATTTCTCAGCTGCCCTTCATGGAAAAAATTCCAGAGAGGTGTGAATAAAATTCACAAAACACAAATACTGTATAATTTTAAGGGTTGTATACAAATATTACTCAAATATTAACTGACCAAGTTAGTCATGTCCATTAATTTCAATGGGCCTCCTCCCAAGTATGATGGCATTATAAAGTCAGTGTGCACTCTCCTTTGTACAAGCACAGCGAATCTCTACTAAACTGGGTACTTGGAGCAGGGCCTATAGAAGAACTTAAGATACAATAAGCAGCCTCTTATGGGAAGAGATGTTCTTTGGGGTATTTGGGTCCCAAGCCATTTAGGGTATGAAAGCATCTTAAATTAGGCTCTGAAGCAAGCAGACAGTCAATGCAGTTCTTTCAAAAGAAGTTATGAACAACTCTGACCATACAAGCAGGCAAATTCTACACTAACTAAAGCTTCCAAGACACCTTTAAGGGCAGCCTCGTGTATTATGGGAATCAAGCCAGGAGTTTACCACATATTAGATCACCACGGAAGGCTATCCCTCTACAGAAAGAGTCAAGAGTTGATACTAAATGAAAAAGCTGGCAAAACTCTGAAGGCAGCAAGGATTGGCCACTCCAAGCATGAAGAAAAACTAAATCACATTATGACCAAACAGAAATAGAAAAGAAAATCGCACATGCCTTTTGGAGTCTGAACTGTGGATAACTGACCAATAAAGGCATATTGGGATTGTGGTAGATAACTCAACAAGAACATTGCCCCAGTGTGTGACAGCAGTGAAAAAGATGAATGCCATTAAGAAAGGAACAGAAAAGAAAACTCTCAGCATTATAATGCCTGTATGGTGCAAAGATACATGGAATACTGTGCAGAGTGTTGATAACCAAACCCCAAGAAGAATAGTATAGAGCTACTATAGAGTCAAAATTAGCAGAAAGCCAAAGCACTTTGGGTAATTGAGGCCATGTAGGCCTCAAGTATCACTGCTGGAACAAGGAGTACCTTCAAACTGCATACCTATTATTACAGGGGGAATTGCAATCCTAACCTGAACAGGATGAGCACCAATTTCATGCATCCAATCCACCCATCCACAGTGCTTCAGTGACAATTTAATTAGCCATTATCTAACACCCTTTAGGGGTGAAAATATGTGTTTATTCAACATACTTGAAAATCCAAGGTCTAGCTGGGTGTTGTTTCAGTACTACATAGAAGGTCACACAAAAACTAGGGCTCTCGATAGCAAAGTGATGTAGTATACTGTTCTCTTGATTGAATTAGGAAGGGGAGGAGATCTGGCTTTTGAGCCTTCAAAAATGCCAAGGCAAGCTTATATACAGAGGACTGAGACACTCTCTTTTTCATTTCAACAGAGGGTGTTGACAGGGCCAGCAAAGCTTTTACAGTTATGCTGCATGAAAGTTTATTTTTAAGTTTGCCTAACTTAAAATAAATAGGATAAACTGCTTGCACAACTTGCATTAAGCAGGAGAAACTGGCTTCCGGTAAACCTCTCTCCCTACCATGGAAGGTATTGCAAACATTGCAACTCAGCTCATTTCTAAATATCCATGAGGTGAATACAATTCCCACAGACTTCAAAAGAAAACTGAGCACCTATCTTGGGACAGTTAAGTGTATTTTTAATTTCATAATCCGGCATGCCCATCATTTCAAAGTAACAAGCCTTAAATCACAGAAATTATACTCATCAATTTGTTCTACACTCTAAAAACAACAATTGGGGGGAACGAATTCAGAAGACATATAAAACCACTGCAATACATAGATAAAATTTGAATGAAACTATGACTTCGTTGGAAAGGTAAGAGAAGGAATTGGTTAATCTCCCTCCCCACCCCCTTTAGGTGTTGAGTCATTTTAAATCTGTCTTAGCTTGAATTGCTGGTAAATATCCAAAATGCTAGTGGCTACTTATTTCTGCTTACAATCTTTTGTTATGTCATGGGAAAATGCTACATTCAATTAAATAATAATAATCTACATAAATAGCAGCCCTTTAAGTTACTGATTCCTGATTTCACTATCGTTAATATGAAGGGTAATTCTACTTGCTGTATCAAATTAGCAACATGCCCACACCTGAGGCATGTGGGAATCACTATGTTATTTTATACACAATCAGAAAATTTAAGTTCTTTAGAAAACTCTAGCCACTGTAGCCAGAAGCACCAGATCCCATGTGACAAAATATGGGCTTGCATGTAATTTCTAGGCACAGAAATCCATATCCAGCTTAGCATATGCTACTTGAGTTCCTTTCTCCTTATAGAAACCTCCCTATGGTTGTCAACAAGCTGCCTCCAAAGCTGCTAAGGGCAGCTTTCAGCATAATGTGCTACAAGAGCAGCGTGAAGTAGGCAAAAAAACCTGAAAGCTTGCTGGGAATATGCCTACCTAAACAGGATCTTTGAATCCGAGCCATAATCACAAAGAATCACACAGAGTTTTAATTTGTCTGTTGGCCTTGGCTGGATCTCTCACGGTCAAATAGCAGGGCTATCATAATTTTTAACTGTCACAGACAAAGTAGAAAAGAGATAGAAATGGGGAAATCATCAGAGAAAAGACACAAGTGCAGAGTGGCATGTCTAACACAGAGCCACTCTGCACTTGTTGTGCCACCGACAAAAGAGGATCTGTGTTAAATTCACAAAGGTAGGAAAGAAGCCAGAGCAATGGATCTCTACCTACTCCAAGGATTCATGAATACTGACTGTAATGGGTATGAGTTACTCGTACGTAAACTGATGAGTTTCTCGGCTAATTTGCCTTGTTAAAACTTTCTGACTGCACAGCCCCTTCTCATGGTGGCTGCCTCAGTCACTGGCAGAATCCGTCAGTGGGCGTTTCTTGAACCTCTTCCAACATAAAAGTTGTTTGACACCCAGTCTCCTCCTCCTCTCGCTGCGCGGGAGTCTTCTGCGCAGGGAAGGCGTGGGTAGCGGAGGACCTGGGCTCTCCTCACTGATGTCCAGTGAAGAGTCCTGGAGCCCTCTCTCCACTTCCCCCGTCTGCCTCCCTTTATCCCCGGTGTTGCGCTGATTGGCTTCCCCCTCTACTGAGCTGTTTCTCCCCCTGCTGCTGGGACCTTCGCCAGCATAATCTGGGAGCCTCCCCTTCGCCTCTCGCTCTGATGTCAGTTCCCTGACACTGACATACATATAAACAAGCAGTAAAAATACATAAGCATGCAAATGAATATGCACACAGTTGGTGCAAGGAGGTAAAGCCTCTATTTCCTCTCCCCTTCCACTCATGTGTGCATGCACAGAAGCATATGTACGGCTACACCTATTGTTGGTGAGGATGAGACAGAGTGAGGAATACCCTCATCGCCCTGACCAGCTGAAATGCTTACAGTGATGGAACAAACTCCTTAGTGCTACACTCAGTTCCTCCCCTTGAGTAGAGTGGCTGTTTAACAATAGCTGAATAGGTGCTTGCACTATGGAAAAGCAAGTGGTCCATACATGATCTTGCAGGATCCCAATGATGGTCTGATAGCGAAGGGGATGTAGTTTTTAAAATAACTAAGAAACTCTCGTATGTATTTTAAAGAACTGTATGAGATTGAAAGGTCCAGTTTCTTAGGGGAAAGTCTATGGAATTCATTGGTACAAAGTGGCTGGCAATGTCTTCTCTTAAAAGTGCTTGGCTTTAGAGATTTACAGGGAAAAAATTGAAATGTTAATGCTTTATATAGCATTTCTTTTTACATGTGCAAAGTGTATAGTCTGCTTTGTTTGTCTTGCAACAGCCAGGTGAGATAGTCAATTATTTCCATCTTACAGAGGAAAAGCTGAGACCGCTATATCCATAGCCTTTATAAGCAGGAACTACTGGCAATCATTTAGCATCAAAAAATTGTATGAAAGTGAAAAATACTTTGACATATTTTATTAATTTATACACATACATGCAGTTGGAGTTCTCAATCTCATAGAATATATTTATAAGTGTTACAAGCTTTCAATCTCATACAATTCTTTGTTGCAAAAAGGAGTGCCAGTAGGGTTGGACATGAAAGGCAGTCTGTGTGCAGTGTTAGCCTGCAGCTATGATTGCAGCATAACCCATCGTGGAAGAATCTGTATGATTAAAATGCTGGAGTCTGATTTCTTCAATTAAGGTTTCTGATCCTCAAGCTATGAGATACAGTACAACCTGGAGAAGAAGCACTCAGCCACAATGGTTGTGGGCTTCTGTATATGACATTTGGCCATTTCAAGCTGCCTGCTGCCATCTTTGCCGCTGTCTGCACCTGCTGCTGCCCCCTCCCAACCCTGGCCGGCTGCAGCTGGAGGGTCTCTGGCCACAGCCCAGGAGGAGGAAGAGAGGAGGAAGGGGATTGTGGAGGGGCAGTTGAATCCTGAGATTGTGTGTGTGTGTGTGTGTGTGTGTGTGTTTGTGTGTGTGTGTGTGTTTGTGTGTGTCACACACAGAGGTGGGGGGGGGAGAGACTGAACCAGGCATCTGTAGGAGCTGTCCCTGTGAGAGGGTCACTTTTGTTGTGTAGGAAGGGACACCCCCCCAGGGCCAATGGTAACCTCGCCCCCCCCACTGCACCTCCTGCCCCCAGTGTCACTGCTTGTCACACTGTAAACAGAGAGAGAGAGTGAGTGAGGAGCAGGAAACAAGGGAGTGCAGAAGATCAAAAAAGAGGAGAAAATAGCCATTGTGAGATGAGACAGAATAAACATTAGCTCATGAAAATGGCCTCAGGCTTCTCCATTTGTGGAAACAAGGTTGGGGAGAAGAGGAAGTCAAGGGTACTGGGCTGGGGTTTTTGGAGGGGGTTTGTTGTGGTGGTGGTGCTGTTGGCTTTATTTTCATCTTTATTTTCGATCTTGTTGAAATTTATGTGGAAATTGTTCAGTTTGGTTGTCTATTTCTGAAGGTTGTATTTATTGTTCATTACTACTTTTGTTATGTTGTAGTTATGTATTCCCCTCATGTTATGATCTGCCTTGAGGATGGTTTGAACCGTGGAAAGGCAGCATACAAATAAATTTATGTTATGTATGGCAGCCATGTAGGAAAGGTAGAAAAACAGCTTTAAAACGCGGAACGCCTGCACAGGCCAAATGTGGGCAGCTTATTTCAATACTGGAAACGCAAAAGTCCATATAATCCAGATATACTAAAATATTTAAACTAGAAATCACCTTAAGATTTGTACACTCAGAACTTGAGTTAAGCTACAACCCGACAGACAGAAATTTAATAAAAAGGGGGGGGGGTAATTTTTTCCAATTGGAAAGTAATTATATAAAACCTTTAAAAAACTGATATTGCATGTTAGGAAAAGCTTCCTACCAGTAAACTGCACGGCTCAAAAAGGCCACAGTAGTGTCATAAAGTATCAGAAACATTTAGAACATATTGCAAACTCACAACTTACCGAGGCAGCTCTTCTGCAATTAATATCACGGTCAAATATAGCAGTTATAACCAGGGCACTGAAGACAGAAAGAAGGAATATATAAGAATAATTGACAATCGTAAGAATTTCAGTGTATTTTTTTTTAACACTCAGGCCACTGCAAAGTCAGGCATTCATTATCATGAGTAGCTGAGATCAGGCAGCCCCCCTTCTCTGTTGAACCTCTGGTGCTTGGTGACAAACTTTTCATTCAGCAGATATTTTGAGCAAGTTTTTTTTTAATCTTCTGCTTCATTTTTCATTATTGTATCCTTTGTAGCCATACTGTACAGTGGTACCTCAGGTTAAGTACTTAATTTGTTCCGGAGGTCCATTCTTAACCTGAAACTGTTCTTAACCTGAAGCACTACTTTAGCTAATGGGGCTTCCCGTCGGCGTCACACCGCCGGAGCACGATTTCTGTTCTTATCCTGAAGCAAAGTTCTTAACCTGGAGCACTATTTCTGGGTTAGCGGAGTGTGTAACCTGAAGCGTATGTAACCTGAAGCATATGTAACCCGAGGTACCACTGTACATCACTCAAGGGTTGTATCCAAAGCTATTCCTATGCAGCGTAGATACACTGAAGCTAATGGACATGACTAACTTAATGTTAACTTAGGTTCATTAATATTGACAGGTCTACTCTTGAGTATTACTTAGCTGTATAGAACCCAGAGGCTACAGCTTTATGTACTTAAAGTTCCTTGGAAGAATACTTCCTGTATTCTGTATTTTCTGTACTTTCCATATTCTGGGGGCACCACCACTATTTGACTGAGATCTGTCTGGATATACAAATTTCAGTACATAGTTTAAGGAACACTATAGCAACAATGAAGAAATGGGCCACAATGTAATTAGCAGGGTCTATTCTACAACGCTGTACAACATTTATTAATAACCTTGGCAAGCATACTTAATCTCCCTCTGGCTGGACGTAAACTCCCCTTTGTACCCGCAGTCTGGGGCAGGGAGATGTTCACAAGTGACATGACCAGAGGCAACCTGATCTGAGGGCTCATCACCAGGGCAGCTAGGACATCCCAACCCTCTGTGGACCCTTGCTGCTTATAGCAAGGTAGGCAAGTGTTGCACTGGGTAGACCAGAGCAAATAGTTTCTAGCTTGCCTTTGGTGCATCATGAAAGGAGGCCCAGATGCAGAGAAGTGACAATTTGTAGCCTGCCATCACCACCAACCCATTAGGTCCTATTTTAGATGCCGGTTAACAGAGCCACGAAATCTTTTTTACTAGTTCTTCAAATAATAATAATAATAATAATAATAATAATAATAATAATAAATTTTATTTATATCCCGCCCTCCCCAGCCGAAGCCGGGCTCAGGGCGGCTAACAACACTAAAATAGTGCAACATTATAAAAACATCATAAGAATTAATTAAAATCAGAATTGATGGCAACCATAAACTAAAGTATTGTAAGGATTGCCAAAGGAGGGAGTCAGGCTGTGCCCCAACCAAAGGCCTGGTGGAACAGCTCTGTCTTGCAGGCCCTGCGGAAAGATGTCAAGTCCTGCAGGGCCCTTGTCTCTTGTGACAGAGCGTTCCACCAGGTTGGAGCCGCAGCCGAAAAAGCCCTGGCTCTAGTTGAGGCCAGCCTAACCTCTCTGAGGCCTGGGACCTTCAAGATGTTTTTATTTGAGGACCGTAAGTTCCTCTGTGGGGCATACCAGGAGAGGCGGTCCCGTAGATACGAGGGTCCTAGGCCGTATAGGGCTTTGAAGGTTAAAACCAGCACCTTAAACCTGATCCTGTACTCCACCGGGAGCCAGTGCAGCTGGTATAGCACCGGATGAATGTGATCTCGCAGCGAGGACCCCGTAAGGAGTCTCGCTGCGGCATTCTGCACCCGCTGGAGTTTCTGGGTCAGTCTCAAGGGCAGCCCCACGTAGAGCGAGTTACAATAATCCAGTCTGGAGGTGACCGTCGCATGGATCACAGTGGCTAGGTCAGGGCGAGAGAGGTAAGGGGCCAACTGCTTAGCTTGGCGGAGATGAAAAAATGCCGCCTTTGTTATAGCTGTAATCTGCGCCTCCATAGAGAGGGAGGTATCGAAGATTACACCCAAACTCTTGACGGACGGTGCTGGCACTAATTGCACCCCCGCAAGAGATGGGAGTTGCCCCCTCAATCCCATATCGTCCCGTCCCAGCCAGAGGACCTCTGACTTCGAAGGATTTAACTTCAACCGGCTCCCACGTAACCATCCAGCCACAGCTTCCAAGCATCTGATCAGTGTGTCTGGGGCCGAGTCAGGATGGCCATCCATCAACAGATAGAGTTGGGTGTCATCAGCATACTGATGGCAGCCCAGCCCAAAACTCCGGACAAGCTGGGCGAGGGGGCGCATAAAGATGTTAAAAAGCATTGGGGAGAGAATCGCACCCTGAGGCACTCCACACACCAAGGAGTGGCGGGATGACAGTTCCCCCCCAAGCGCCACCCTCTGTCCCCGACCAGAGAGAAACGAGCGCAGCCATTGAAGGACTGTGCCCTGGATCCCCACGTCGGCGAGGCGGTGGTCCAGAAGTTCATGATCGACCATGTCGAAAGCTGCTGACAGATCTAGAAGAATCAGCAGCCCCGACCCGCCTCGATCCAGCTGTCTACGAAGATCATCTGTTAGGGCGACCAGAGCCGTCTCGGTCCCATGACCAGCGCAGAAGCCGGACTGGAATGGATCCAGAGCCGATGTTTCATCCAGAAACCTACCAAGGGAGAGGATTAGGTTTCTGCCTGTTGTGGAATTGGAAAGTAGTATGTTATCTTTCGTATTGTCAGTTACTGGTAAGTCAAAACTGGCACTTGGTCATTAGGCAGGTACTATAATTAGGGGCAAGAAGGGGAGATGGGCTCTCCACAAAATCCACAACACCAGGCAGAAGGCTCATAGTCACGCAAGGAAAGCACTGTGATACACTAATGAGAAATTACACCATGAACCCATGCTTACAGCATCTGATTAAGCTATCGCCTCCCTTCTACTGAGGGAGTTTACATGAGACTCCACCAGGATTTCCCAACATAATGGAACAGCCAAAGTGGGATTTCTTTCACAAGAAAGGAATAAAACATGTTTTGACATATCACGAGTTAATTGCATCTGATTTCCAACAGGTATGGCAAAGAATGGCTCACTCTTTCAAGTGTCAATGATACTTCTTATGTAGTATCCTAAAGCATATTAAAACTTTTGTTATGACATTATATTTGCTTTGCATAACTCAAGAGACAATAAAGGTATACTGAAACCTCCACAATGAGGGTTGGCAATGAATGCTGTTAGTGTGTAAGTATCATATTACTGAAAAACGTTTTTCCAACTAATCTAATTTTCATGGATGCGGAAGTAAATCTAAGACAGCCATCTTAAATTTCACTAAATCAAGGTCATGGAGCTCATAGTACTATGACTCTTGGATGGAACACAGTGGACAAAAAGTCACGGAAATTTGGGTTCATACTGTGAAGCTAAATATCTGGGTATCTAAAGTAGTTCAAAAGTTCAGCCGGCATGGAGCTTGTACATGATGATGCAGATTATTTCATAAAAATTAGATATGAAAGTTAGCTATAGCCTTCTAGCTTGTAAATTAGATGCCACTGCTACTGAACACAGTAACATTCAAAGCCAGGAAATATCTGCCCACTTTCCATTGCAATCTGTTTAGTTGCACACCCTTTCACTAAACAAAAGTTGGTGTCACTGTTTCCATTTTGTATATTTAAGCCCCAACAAGTTTAAAGGGCAGGGCAGGGCAAGCAATCGAAAGTTTCGGTCCTGTTCCCCTACTTCCTTCACCTCTACTATTCTGACAAAAGAAGAGGCAGGACTAGGCGTGGTTTTCCAAGCCAGGCGCTGCCCTGCTACACAAAAAGAAGGAAGTGAGAAACATTTCTATCTTCCCTACTGAGAAGAACTTATGTGCTGTGTGGGTGTCCACAAGTTGCAGAACCTTCTCTGTGGTAGCGTGAGTCTTAAGAAATGCCCAGCCCAAGGAGACTTATCTGACTCTTGACACAGGTGTTTAGGCAAACACATGGCTTCTCAAAGAAACAAAAACAAAACACCTCTGGGATAGCTGGGTTTTATATTTACTGCTTTTCTGTGGTTTCAGTGAAGGTTGTTTCCTCTTTTTAGGAATCACTGCTGTTTCTATTATATGGACTTGGTTTGAGAAGAACAGTAGGGTATATATTTACGGAAATGAATATATTTGATTAGTCTGTGTTTAGTTTTATGGTTAAGGACAGCTGAGCCCTGGAATGCCAAAGATGACAGATGAAGAGGGTCAGGGAGAAAGAGGGAGCTGGCCTGCTTGATCCCCCAACCATTCATTTAGCACCATTCACATTATCCTGGAAGTGTACATTAGCACCAGGGAGATGGACATGTTGCTTCTCAGGCTATGCAGCAATAAAATGCTCAGGTTCAATGCTGGCAACCAGCCAGTCTCAATTCTGAGCTCTAATAGTGGAAGTGGTTTTGGAAGGGTGATAATTTTTTTTTTTTAAGGTATCATGCAAGGCTCCATGCTGGCCGAAGCTCCTGAAAAAGAGCAATCCTGTTGGGCACCAAACTCACCATCAGTTACAGCGAGTTATTAACACCATTTCTGGTATTAATCCTTGAACAGAAGGTTCTCTGTTTCTCTCTGTTGGTAACCGCTCACATTACAGTTTGCCAAGTGGAAGCACACTTGCCCTCGTTTGCTCTTGGAGACAGGCATGATCTTTAGAGGTTTGCTAATTTGGGTGTACAAAGGAGCCACTGGGGTCAACAGCAATGCCAAAGTCATTATGACAGAACTATGAGTAGGCAAGAAGAGACGCAATGTTAAAAGGCCTCACTGAACTACTGCCACAAATCCTTATTTCTGCAACGAAAGCCAGACACACACATTGTGAAAAATGGAGTCTGAGAGTGCAAATATGTTACCCAATATGTAACAGATATTACTTTTAGCATGAATTAGTCAGACAACAAAATATATTCCTCATGTACAGGTTATTCTCAACATTTCATCAGAGCACAAGATGTAGCTCTGAGCAATATTCATATTTCCTGATTCTGCAGGCTAATCTTGCCCCAGAGTCAAGTGGCTCCATTTACCTAAGAGCCACACCTTTCTTTTCTTCTCACCAGGCAGTACTCCAGGGAAGACTAAACTGCCTGCACTCCCACAGTGTCATCAATTTCTTCTGAGCTGCGGGGTTAGTACTGTTCTCAAGCGTAAGTAAAGGAAGAGCATTCATGTCTTCACAACAGTAGACCCCCTTTTCATTTTCATCAGCAACACAACAATACAATTATCTAGGGATTCAACTAAACATAATTTTTAAGGATCTTTAAGATTTATAGAAACCCAGCATACAACAAACCTAGCTTCCTGTGCAGGAGCATTTCAAAAAACATTAAGCTATTTTGTATAAAACTGCTTAGTGAAAAGATACTGATTTTCAATTACGGCATGATTATAAGGAACAGCCTAAATTGATTAACCAAAACCACTGGAGGAAACCAGATTGGGGAAAGCAGCATTTCTGAATTTTACATGTCTACAATTTCCTTTTTCCTGCAAGTACAGAGATCAGTAACACTTTGTTCTTGCCCGAGTGCAAGTAGGAGCAACAGTACACGACCCTGGCTTAGGGATAAGCCCAGACTGAGGATTCATTATTTGTTTTGCTCAAACAAACCTTGGCTTCAAATCCCTGGTTAAACCAGGGATTGTGGCTTGTTGCTGCTGCTCACCCTAGGGGAGAAATGAAGCAACAGCAGCTTACTATGCCATAGAACTGCTGCCACAGAATGCAAAGTCCTAGAAGATCACACCATGTAACCATGAAAGCATTATTTCAATAAAATGTTGCATACTGTACATGAGCAGCAAATTAAAAATTGCAGGTGTACCATTCTATGACCTGATGTGCACTGCAATATTTCTTCCAATTAATAGCTGAGGCAAGAAGGCATGAGGACATTTGCAAGATTAATATGTTGCAAAATCTCGAAGGGACACAAAAGATCTCAATAACTGCACAAATTAAGCCCATCTCAATGCCTATATCCCTTAAGTTTACTTTCAGAGAGAGTTACATGCGAACTATACAATGAAGTTCAGCCTATTTCAAGATACCGAATTATTCAATTTTGAAAGGTAGCAGAATTTGTTTCTGGCTAAATATATCACTCTTCTCAGCCAGAATGAGTGACACACCTAAAGTTAGAACTGAAGAGACAAGAAAGTAAAGGCATATGATTAGTGTTTCTGGCTGTAAACCAAGGTGTGCTAATACAGGTGAAACTGTGTGTCATCCTGTGAAAGTTCCTGATTCTCAGCATAGAGCTTCATTGCTCCCACACTACATTATTCCAAGAGGAAAAGACAGATAAACACACAGCTTTAGGGCCTCATTAGAAGAAATGTATTTCTTAGAAATAGGATGTTGAAGTATTTTCAACTAGTGCACTGCCAAGATGGAAGGTTTGTAGCTAAACACCAAGTTGCTACCAATATATTTAGACTCTGGCTAAAGAATTGATTACATAACAACTGTGTAAACACATGTTCCATTGATTGGAGATCTTGTGACATTTCTTCAGCCAAGATTGCTCGGGGTGAATTTTTCTTTAAGTATTCAAAAAAAGCAAAAAAGGATGTTTTTCACAGAGTTGACATGGATGATCAAAAACTTTTAAAAATTGCCCCCAGAAGAATAACATTTATTTATTACAAATGCTTCCTTAGGTAACTTTTCATCTACAAAGATACCAGAGCAGTATACAAAGGTAGGGGGAAATAAAACAACCACCCCCCAAATATAATACAATATAAAGTTAAAACATCATAAACCCAAAAGACAATTTAAAAACAACAACAAGCAGAGCAGACTAGATAAATTCATTCAGTGCTAGAATAAAATGATTTCCGAGACAGACATGTAACAATAACAGGTTCCAGTTTTACCAAATTATTTTGAAAGTGGTAGGGGACTGTTTTTGTTTATATTGTATTGACTTGTAAGCACTACTGAAATGCAAATTTATTCCATAGTTCATTTTCTGAAATCTGCCCCATCTATATGAAACAGATAAACCAAGCATTTCACTGTAGTAACTTACCTTGAAATCTGACTGACAAATGGTCTCAGTTCTAAGGGATCATAGGCACGAGCAAAAGCCCAACATACATAACAAGCAGAATCCCGAAGGTTAGAGCCGACACTGCAAGCTCCTCGCTTCTCATCGTAGCTCAGTCCTTTTAAAATCACAGGAACAACTGTGGAGAATTTTTGAAATAAGAAAAAATAAACTGCATGGAAGTCATTCAATGAGATACTTGTATTAGAAGAGGAATAAGGACAGTTGGTGAATGATTTGTGCAGGTGGTGACAGTTCTGTAGCAAAGGGACAAATTCCATCTGAGATGATTTTGTTCCCTGTAGCCTCATCCTGCATCAGTGGGGAGAGACAGTACAAACAAAATGGAGGAAGAAGGTGTGAAGAACTGCCTTGCTATTAGAGGGAAACTTAAACAAAAACTGCAGCAACAAACACCTCAACAAGTGGGAAACGCTAATTCAGGTGCTGGAAGGGATGAAGTGCACATAATCATTGAAATAAAATTGCGTTGTTTTTGTTTTCTAATTGAGAAATGCCATGCATTGCTGCAAGGGATAGGGGAGCTTTCCTGAGCCTATTTTTCCTATATTTTGAAGGTCTGCATGAGTGCTTATGTAGAATAGCAGGGAAGCTCAGATAGCAGTATCTGGGCTTTCTACAAGGCAGCTCAGACCTGGATGGAAAACAACTACACCTTCAGTTGACAATATGCTTCGAGTTTCTATTCTTTACAAAGGTAGTATTTCAATGATGGCTAAAACAAGAAAAATCATTAAAACAATCAGAAAACATAATCTCATAAGTCAAGATTACCCAAGAATTGACTCAGTGGCTGCATTCAGACATCATGATAAACCATTGTTTATTGTGATATCTGAATGCTTTGTCTTGTGTTTTGTTTACATTTATGGGACCTCATTTCAGAATAGACACACAATATATTCTATCCACTGTATCTTAAAACCTGCCATTAAGGTAAAGGTAAAGGTACCCCTGCCCGAACGGGCCAGTCTTGACAGACTCTGGGGTTTGTGCGCCCATCTCACATCTATTGGCCGGGGGCCAGCGCTGTCCGAAGACACTTCCGGGTCACGTGGCCAGCGTGACAACGCTGCTCTGGCGAGCCAGAGCCGCACACGGAACGCCGTTTACCTTCCCGCTGGTAAGCGGTACCTATTTATCTACTTGCCCCCGGGGGTGCTTTCGAACTGCTAGGTGGGCAGGCGCTGGGACCGAGCAGCGGGAGCGCACCCCGCCGCGGGGATTCGAACCGCCGACCTCTCGATCGGCAAGCCCTAGGCGCTGAGGCTTTAGCCCACAGCGCCACCCGCGTCCCCTGAAACCTGCCATTAAATGCCATTAAATGCCATTAAAATGAAGTTAATGGCATTCAACCAAGCTTTGTATTTCTGATTCCCACAGCTGTCCATACAAGAGTTAAGAGCCTTTTGCATTGCAAGCCTAAGCATTATTACCCAGAAGTCCTTGGGCGTGAGCCCCACTGAACTCAGTGTCTGTTAACATGCAGTAGATTGGGCTGCATGCTGTTTTTACTGATTAAATGATTCAAACAATATTTACAGTTATCTCAACACAGATAAAATTCTAATGCTACAATAACACTAAAATTAAAGTTTGACTGAAGAACCTTTCTTTCTAGCCTATCATCTGTCTAGTTTTATTGCATAAGAGGGGCTTGGCTTAACTCCCTTCCTCAAGCAGAGTACATCTTGCTCCCTCTTGAGATGCAGAGTTAGCATATTCTGTACTTGACCCACTTCTACACCTTCTACTGGTGTTGGCGAGACTTGGCCAAACCAAAAGGTGGGGGGGGGGGGCGTGTTGCAGACACCACCAATGAGCTGACTGGCAGTGCTGCAAAACCCTATGCAAAGTGCTCTGTAAGACAGCACTTTGCAAGAGGCTTATAAAAACGTAAAGATCAATTGATTGTTGGTGCAAGAGCCATACAGTCATACCTCGGGTTGAATGTGCTTCAGGATGAGCGTGTTTGAGTTGCTCTCCGCGGCAACCCGGAAGTAACAGAGCGCGTTACTTCCGGGTTTTGCCGCTTGCGCATGCGCACTCAAAATGATGTCATGCGCATGTGCAGAAGCTGCAAAAAGCAACACGCGCATGCGCAGACGTGCCATCGCTGGTTATGTTTGCTTCTAGATGCGAACGGGGCTCCGGAACGGATCCCATTCGCATCTAGAGTTACCACTGTACAAGCAAAAAAGGTCACATGGTCTGTGGCTCAGGCCTACAATCCACATCCAGTTCTCCATTCCTGCTCTAATAGTTGCTAGACGCATGTAGTGCACAGTTTGGCCAAAGTTAAGTACTTTTGGATCTCCTTCATTTTAATGCGAGTTAAGTATCTGTTCAAATTTTCTCAGCAAATCAAACTGGTAACTTCTCCTTTCCTCAAAAGCATATACCGTACTTATTATTATTTATCAGTTTAATGTGCAAAACTGCTTTATAATGAGCCTGATATGAAGCTGACTCAGGACAGACCAAAGAAGACATCTCATATTGCCCATCACTGTGCTGAGCTAAGGTTCAACTGCCAACCTTCTGATCGGCAACCCCTAGGGTCTGTGGTTTAGACCACAGTGCCACCCATGTCCCTCAAAGAGGAATTAGATAGCAATAAAGAAAAAGAAGAATGTTCCATTATTCATTATTATTACTACTACTACTACTACTACTAAAGAGGAACTAGATAGCAATTTAAAAAATGTAATAACTGGCTTTCAAAGGACCTCCTGTATTTCATTCTAATTTTAAGGAATCGTACACAAAAGGTTGAAATTATATAAGGGGTGTGTAACACAATGAAACTAAGGACTATACAAGACAAGAGCAAATACACTAAACAGCAACCCTACGGTCTTACAGTTTTTCTTTGCTTTTTCTTTTTTGGCGAGGCTGAGGAAGCTTCTAAATTAAACCTTTCACACAGTTCCAATGGTCCGATGCCAAAACCTACCAACCACACAGGTTTCCCTACAAGGCTTTCTCTTGGCACCTGCCAGTCAGGTAATATAGTTCAAACATACTGCTTACTGAACAGTATGTAATTTAATCAACTGCTGTAGCCTACAGAAATAACAGCCTGCAGGGGAAATAAAAGTCACTTAACTCTTATACTTCCCCTTCTTTCTGTGGTGAACAAGTAAGGGCCGGGAAAGAGGCATAAGCTTTAAGGGAGGGGGGAGAGAGGCATAAGCTTCAAGTATTTCTGTTTTAGGAGGTACACATTCTGATGGGGGACACATTATGCCCCTTCTAGGGTAGTTTGTCCACCCTACATACACCCCCCCGAGACACACTCCATTGTCTCTAAGGCAGATGGTGCCAGCACAACACAAAACACAGAAAGTACACAACACAGGCTTGTAATGTGTTCAATTAAAATTGGGAACTTCCTCACAGAGATGAGGTGTGATATGGTGTAGTGGCTCAGACACTTCACAGTGCAATCCTACTGTACAATGCCTTCTTACTACTAAATTCAGTGGAGCTTACTACCAGGTAGGTGGAGTTAGGATTGCAGTTTAAGCCACAAACTGGAAAATCTCTGGTTGGAATCCCACCTATGCAATGATCTCAATAGACAGCCTTAGGCAAGCTGCCCTCTCGCAGTCCTCACATCTGAAATGAAGGGGTAATAAAGGTAAAGGTACCCCTGCCCGAACGGGCCAGTCTTGACAGACTGTGGGGTTTGTGCGCCCATCTCACATTTATTGGCCGGGGGCCAGCGCTGTCCGGGGACACTTCCGGGTCACGTGGCCAGCGTGACATCGCTGCTCTGGCGAGCCAGAGCCACACACGGAACGCCGTTTACCTTCCCGCTGGTAAGCGGTACCTATTTATCTACTTGCACCCGGGGGTGCTTTCGAACTGCTAGGTGGGCAGGCGCTGGGACCGAACAGCGGGAGCGCACCCCGCCGCGGGGATTCGAACCGCCGACCTTTCGATCGGCAAGCCCTAGGCGTTGAGGCTTTAGCCCACAGCGCCACCCGCGTCCCACGAAGGGGTAATACCGCTGTCCTAATGACTGCAACTATGTGAAGCACTTCTGAGACTTGAAAGCACTGTATATCAAGGTTTTTTTGTTTTTGTTTTATTAGCCTCTCTATCAACTTTGACACCATTAAGTCGAGCATTCATGTCTGGGAATTAATACAAATCACTGTACTCTTGCATTATTCCCTGTGGTCCTGCTTTTTAAAGGTGTTAGCTTGTAGTAACTTTAGAGATTCCTTTGCATCACATGGCTTACAAGTATGAACCAGCAAATGCCTATGGTATCATATAGTGTAGAGGAGTTCCTCATGACACATGTAATATTTTTAACATGTAACAGTGCACTCAAAATTTGATGCAAAGACAGTCCTTTTCAAGGATAAGTAATCTCCCCCAACTCTTCCGACCAGCAGGAAAGACAATAGCAGAAAATTGGAAAAGGCATGAATAGAATCAGCTGCCACACATCTGTTATTTGCACCGGTGCAGAATAATGCTTTATTGTCACAGAACAGGGCTAGTACTAATTCAGTATTGGAAAAAGTCATTTTTAGCAGTGTGGAGCAGTGGTTAGAGTGTCACACTATGGCCTGGGAGACCGGGGTTCAAATCCCCACTTGGGCAGGACTGAGCGACCTTGGGGCAGTCACTGCTGCTCAGCTTAACGTACCTCAGAGGGCTGTTGTGAGGATAAATGGGAAGGGTGTGCCACCTTCAGGTCCCTGGATAAAAGGTGGGGTGTAAATTTAATAATAATGATAATAATGATGATGATTATAATAATGATAATAATGATAATAAGTGCCTAAGATGAAAAAACACGTCCTCTAAGGAGGACGAAGAAACTGCTTTTAAGAGGCACAAAATTACCCTACACGGGAAAACCACATCGCAGGACCAAAAGTTTAGTATTCTCTTTTTTGTTTGGTGAAAGAAAATAAAACAACCTGACAGCACTAAAACTGTCTTGAAAAATGTAGTTTAACTTGTTCCCAAGTGTGTTGAATAAACTGGTGAAAAAATGGATTTAACTGGTTATACAAGAACACAAAGAAGCCCCTGGAGGCAGTTTTTGAAAATCTGCTGTAAATTTTTTCTTCTGGAGATTAAACATTACTGCTACTGATATTACTGTTTATGTTGTACTTTCCACTTCATACTTAAATAAAACCAGGGGGAAATGTTGGTTTCTCTAAGAAGTGTAGAAAGAAAAGCTCTATTGATCATTACACGATCTTTCATCTTGGGAAACACAGATGAGAGGTGTCAGGCAGGAGCTACAATGGTACCTCGGGTTAAGAACTTAATTTGTTCTGGAGGTCCGTTCTTAACCTGAAGCTGTTCTTAACCTGAGGTACCACTTTAGCTAATGGGGCCTCCCGCTGCTGCCATGCGATTTCTGTTCTCATCCTGAAGCAAAGTTCTTAACCCGAGGTAGTATTTCTGGGTTAGCAGAGTCTGTAATCTGAAGGGTCTATAACCTGAGGTACCACTGTACTACATTTTGTACTTCAACGAAAGGTTAGGCATCTGAAGAAGCAATTCCATGTCATAATAAAGTTGTTGATTATGTAGGCCATGTATAGAACTCACCTTAAACAATGGTTTAGTGTGGCATGGTTATTCCCCCCCCCCCATGCTCAAGCACTCTCCTCTCCCCTCATCTCCTCCCATATATACAAGAGTGGCAATTCAGAAGCTTTCACTTCTGCTTTTAGCAAACCACGGCTTCCTACATCATCCCAACTGGAAACTATGGTTAAATATAAAGTATGATTAGTTTAAACAAGCCTGCTTCAGAAACCATGTTTTGAAGGTGGCTTCTTTTAAACTAGCCATAATTAATGTCAGCCATAGTTTCCCCCCCCCCCCTTCAGATAACAGGACTGAAAGCGCAAAGATTCCCAAGGTTGGGAGGTGGCTAAGTTCATTTCCATTGCATTAAGCCATGGTATAGCAAAATATCCAAACATGGCCTAAGAGTTTATCAACATGTGTGACTTGCCTATATTGGTTATTGCCTATAACCAATGAAAGAAGATTTTCTCATGGTCAGGGAAGCTGGGTCATAATGGGCGAATGAACTCCAGTAACTCAACTCTGAGGATTTCACTAGGTGTATTCTGAGCAATGCATTTTAAGCCTTAAGCAAATATAACTAGTCAGGAGTACCACAGAATTTCTTACACCAGGATATGGCAGTTGACATTTTAAAGGATCAGAGGAAAATAAGGTAGGGTGAGTATTGAGGAAACCTTGGGTCTGCTGTTAGGATAACCCAGGACACATTCGGCAGCTAAGCAAGGTATGCTGGCTCTAACAATTAAGCTGCTTTGGAGGCCTGGCTCTCACATATCATGCATGACATACAGTGCAAGTTTTATTCACTAGTCCATTCTGTTGTTGCCCACTAAGAAGAATGTCTGCCTTTATCTAAGACACTGTCAAAATGTGTGTGTGTGCATGCACACATTTTGTGCTGGAACGATGGACAGAAGTAAAATTTGAGATATATTATGTACATGAATGTACATGCCCAGGCTTGTGTAGTAAAAATGTGTTAGTTCTTCTCTTTTCTTTTTTTGGTAATATATGCTATTAGCTATTTTGAACTTGGCAATGTATCCAGACCAATAAATGATCTTAACCCAAGATAAGCCTCTCTGTGTTATCCTCTCAAAATAATGTTATACTCAAATCAACTGTTCAAACATTTTCACAGTTCATTTCAAAACAATTCACACTCCTATTATCAAAATAAAAAAGTACCATTAACTTTTTATGTGGTGGTAAAGATATACATAACCAATTTGACATAACCAAAAACATTATCATAAACACAAGTTTTCAAATTAAAAGAATTGCTATGTGATTAGCAGGTTGCATATATTGTACATGGAAAACTGACAGAATCCAGATTCACTTATTGAGTTTCAGCATTCGTTTTTAAAATGTAGTCACCTGTACGTGTAGCCTAGAGGTATTAATGAGCACCTGTTCTATCCCACCATCCTTAACTTAACAGCATTAACTACAGGTTGCAACAGGACGCTCTGCTTTGAATCCCATGAAGCACAGAAACAACTTCTGCCTTTCCATCACTATAGAGTTCAGAAAGACCTTTTTAATGTAATGAGAAAAGCATCCTTTCCTTGTGTTCTTTAACTCAGTTTCTGAACAACCGTCAACCATGAGCATTATAACATTTTCTAAATAAAGCTACGAAAGGAAAAGGAAAATAAAAAATCCCCAACGAATTTAATTGAATACCGCCCATAGTATTCCATTTAGCCAAGTCCTTTCTCCGGCAAGCAACATTTAAATATGCTTCCTTGTGCTGAATAAGTTCTGTGAATCTGCCAAAAAGTGCTTTGGGTTTTTTGTTTTGGTTGTTTAAAAGAGAGATTGTCTAATCAGATACAACATTCTTGGTTCAGATCCTGTACAATACAATCTCTTCCAGGTTTGCTCTATGACCCCTAGCATCTAGGAAGGCCGCTTTTCTAGAGGGCATAATGTTCTGCCTTTTTATGCATGTGCAGGGGACCATAAATTAATTTATCTCCTCAGCAGCAACAAGTGACTCCCTTCAAGCAAAAGCCCTGGCCATGGAAGAGAACTACCCTCCTTTTCTGCAGGCAGAATGTGGAGGAAGCAAAAGGAGGCTCACCCTTCCTTTTATACAAAAACCCATCCCAGTGATATTGCCTTCTGCAGAAGCTTCCCAGGAATGGGAAGAAACCAGCCATCCTTTCAAGCGAATTCAAGCCAAGCCAAAATTTGGGAATCCCTATGCTTGCGTGCTGAACCTGGAGCAAACTTTACACAATGTGAAACGGAAAGAAAAGGAGCAAGGGAAAGACTCCCAACTCATAGCTATTTCACTAAAGGCTATGTTGGCTAATTCACAGAAGTGGTAAGAGAGAGAAAAGGTTGTATGAGCAAAATGTCCTTCCACATGCCCTGTTTATTGAACAAAAAAGTTGTATGTATATTTATCCTAATGAAGTGGCAGAAATGCACACCCACTCTTTGTAAAAGTTCTGAAATTACGGGGAAAATACAACTCCTTTCACCTCTTCCATGGAACATAGAAACCAATCTAAGTAATTAGCAGGAATTGGGAGCAGGACATATACATAAATAGGTAGTGTAGTGTATCAATGCTTACTGATCAGTACAAGTGGAATAAAATAAGTTTGGAAGCAAAGAATCCTCACCAACACAACTGTAACATGGTTAGTTTTGTCTGCTGATCATTAGCTGTGCAAGTCAGATAGTCTTAGACCACTGGTCATGCTGGCTGAGCTGTAGTCCAACAACATCTGGTTATCACCTGCCCTGTGGTTCTTTCATCTCAGTCTGCTTTCTTTTTCTATATGTTCAATATTCATTTTGCCTATTCTTTGCCAACCTGACAACAAGAGAAGTGGGGGCCATCTCTAGCATCATGCTTGAGAGACAAAGCATCTCTTAACACTCCATCTCAAAGTTTCATGGCTAAGAAATTCAGTGATCCTATCCAGTGTCCTTACAGCATAAAGCACCCTGCTAACTAAAGTTAAATAGGAAAAGCACTAACAGACCAACATAAAGGTAAAAGTAAAGGGACCCCTGACCATTAGGTCCAGTCGTGACAGACTCTGGGGTTGCGGCGCTCATCTCGCTTTATTGGCCGAGGGAGCCGGCGTACAGCTTCCAGGGCATGTGGCCAGCATGACTAAGCCGCTTCTGGCGAACCAGAGCTGCGCACGGAAATGCCGTTTACCTTCCCGCCGGAGTGGTACCTATTTATCTACTTGCACTTTGACATGCTTTGGACCTGCTAGGTTGGCAGGAGCAGGGACCGAGCAATGGGAGCTCACCCCGTCACGGGGATTCGAACAGCCAACCTTCTGATCGGCAAGTCCTAGGCTCTGTGGTTTAACCCACAGCACCACCCGTGTCCTACAGACCAACATACTGAGTCTCAAATCAGCCAGCAGCAAGCCCCAGCTACAAGTGATCCACAACTTAATTCTTATGTTCCATGTCAGAAAATTTAAGATGACTCAAGATGTAAACATTTTTTTATTTTCCCCCAATAGAAAACCTTTGTACTACCTAGAAACTAAGGGTATTATCTAACCAACTTGCTCTGACTTGTAACATGCCACCAAATTTGGAGATTAGAAGTCATTAGGAAGGACAAAAGAGTGTCTCAAAAGGTGTTAAATGTAAGTCAGCAATTATGCAAACAGGACTGAGAGAGGACACTTGAAAAGAGATTGTGTATTTATTTTTTTTTGCAAGTTTAGGGGTACAGCTAGTTCTCAAACTGGTTTCAGCTATTTATCCAAGGTAATGTTGTCATATAAAATGGATCTCCTGAAGGTGTAAGAAAGTACCATCAAGAGAAGATTATATATGGGAACAGACAACAAGCTGAAATATGGCTACATTCTTCTAAAGAAGTCCCATGCCTGTGATAATGTTATTTTCTTCTGTAAAACTGAACTGCCAATATATTTCACATGTCTCCAGAATTTATACTAATGAAAATACTCTTTCTCTGAGAGGATGCAGTTTCTCAGACACATCTGAGAAGAACAGAGACTACCAAAACATTCTGAATGCCTTTTCTCAAAGCACACTGAATCTCAGAAGCTAAAGTTTGTTTTAAGTGATACAGGTCCTTAGCTACACAGTGGAACCTGTGTACTTTTAAGCACAGCAGCTTTGATTAAAAAGAAGAAAGACAGACACCACTTTTCCAAATGACACTCCAAATGTGCTGGCATTAATTCATCCCAAGTGCCGCACTGTTAGGAGAATAACAATGATAACAATCAGCGTTGCATCAAGCCTGGAATTATATCGCCTCCAATATGACTATTGCGTTCATCTTCTTTTAATGGGTGTCACCTATCAGGTGACTGGTCTACATGCTTATAATAATTATACAACACTAGATGAGAGGACAATAAATTCACTCCAACAATGGAAAAACAGCTGCCAGTATCAATTTGACCAGGACCAGTTATATTCATTAGTGAAGAAAACAAGAAGCATCCTGTCTCCAAGGCTCTACTCCCTGAACTTACATATCCAGGTATTTTGCTCTATTGCCTCCAGTTTAATACAATGCCTGCTGCACCTGCACATTCTGCTCTACTTCAGCTACAGCCCAGTTGAGCAGGTCTGCCTAGCAGCTACCACTTCCAGGGAGTGGCTGGCTTTTAATAAGCTCTTTGCTGCACTAGGATCATGCCCAGAGGCCAACATCGCTACCCTGGCTTCCCTCTGATTCAACAGCACAAGAAACAAAACTAAAACAGACAAACTTACAGAGTATACAGCAAGGGTTGTCAAGCCTCATCAGGTCCTTTGGGGTCCCAAGCACAAGTCACACCTGCCCAATCATATTCCCCCCCACACACACACAAAATACTGAACCATCTTCAGGTCAAGAACAAGACAGGGTAGAGGAATTGACCTACTATAGTCAACTACTGATTTTCTAAGCACCAGTCCCTTCTCCAGGCCATTTAAAATTAACAGCAAGGAGTTAATGAGTGAAGAATATTCAATGTGCCAACATGTGGAGTCAAAAGGGGAGAGGGGAGAATGGGGGGGTGTCCTTAGTCAATGGAAAAGGACAAATGGATAATAGGATTAATGAAGCTGACAGGATGAGGCAAGCAACCCTTTTTTACATGCAGGAGGATTTTAGAAGGTAAACAGTGGGAAAGGCGGTTAGGATGAAAGAAAGCTGCAATGGATGCTCAGGCTTAGAGCTGACAACTGTGGTCTGCAGTAAGGCTAATGAAGAAATTTTGAAAGGCAAGTTGTAGAACAATGGCATTCCAATGTTGAATAGAGACAAGTATATTTAGATGTTTACTACAGATCCTACTACAGTGGTACCTCAGGTTAAGAACTTAATTCGTTCTGGAGGTCCGTTCTTAACCTGAAACTGTTCTTAACCTGAGGTACCACTTTAGCTAATGGGGCCTCCTGCCGCAGCATGATTTCTGTTCTCATCCTAAAGCAAAGTTCTTAACGTGAGGTAGTATTTCTGGTTTAGCAGAGTCTGTAACCTGAAGAGTCTGTAACCTGAAGCGTCTATAATCCGAGATACAACTGTATCAGCCCTATCCCCCATCAAACCATAGGTTTTTATATATATATTTATGGGGGAGAGGGATTATGAGCATGGACTCTGGAAAATGTATTTGCTGGATGGGATGATCGTGCAAGCTTTTGTGGGCTTGATAGTACAGGCAGTGCCCATTTCGTACAGGAGTTCTGTTCCCAGCCCCACGTGCATCGGCGGAGCACGTATAAGCAAACCCCCCACCCCTGTTCTGCCTTCTTCTGGATCCAAAAGCACCTGTGCATTGGTGACTGCATGTCAACTGGACACACCTAAAATAATCGTCACCTGTATATCAACAGTATATCCACCTTAAAAACTCTGGGGACTCTCAGTTGCCAGTCTACTGTGAAAACACCTTAGAAGTTATTTACCGTATTTTTCGCCCTATAGGACGCACTTTCCCCCCTCCAATAATGAAGGGGAAATGTGTGTGTGTCCTATGGGGCGAATGCAGGCTTTTGCTAAAGCCTGGAGAGCATCCTTTAAAAACCCATACACATACTACTTATGGCTCCAATGCTAAATTTTAAAAAGCATGTGCAAAACATCTGTCAAAATAAGAGAAGCCAGTAAGCTGGAACTGGCATATCTGAATGCTGCACAGAATGCAAAATTCATAAATGTACTCATAAATGTACAATTCATCTTGAGTTGTTTTTAAAGTAGAGGGCACATTTTGTCTTAGTGTCCACTGTGATAGACCACAAGGAATTAAGTTGACGCTTCCGTTTCCAGTCCCATAACTAGCGCCACAAGAAAATTTACACAAAAATTTAATGAAAGTCTGTGCTTCTGTTGGCTGTGAATCAGTACGCTCTCTACTTGCCTCCTGACCGCCCTGCACATAACTAGTTGAGACAGAATATAGATGCATATCCTACAGATGGATGGCAACTGCATCCTGCTGCAAGTGTTGTCCACCCACATTTCATTACTTTCAACAGGATGGGAAATTTGATGGGCTTCCAAGTGCACATCTCCATCCTGCCACAGCTAATCACCTATGCACTAAACAGAGGCCAGGTAGCATTGGCTCAGTTGTTTCAGTAACCAAAATGCACTCTCTCTCTCACACCCCTTACAAACACTGCTGTAGGCAGCACCTTTCATGTGTATGGAGAGGGAGATTTTGCAAAAAAAATCTAATACTAAACAACACAGGGTTTTATATATAATTAACAACAAACACTTTCAAATTATGCAATTTGAAACAAACAATTTTCAGATTATACATTGTGCATGGTTAGCAAAATAGATTGTGCCTTCACTCTGGGTATAGACTGATCTAAAAACCATATAAAATAAAATAAAAACCCTTAGACTTACTCATTCACAGCTATAGCTTTGTAATTTAGTACTTACTTAGTCAGCTAACCATGTTATAACTGTATACAAGCCACAAAGCACACTACCAATTCTACAAGCACATTACCAATTCTACAAGCACATTACCAATTCTACCAAAGCACATTACCAATTCTACAATGACTGTACGACATGGCTCTCTCATTTTACTTACAATGGTACTGGATCTTAGAAGGTTAAGAGAGTCTTGCAGGTAGCCTCCACAATGCTGCCCTGTACAACAGTGTTGCTTGCGGCTCTATCCCAGTGTTAAAAAGGCAACTAGGATAGCCCAGAGCCCACAAATGTGGGAAGAGAAGAGTCAATGACAGGGAGAAACAGCATGACTGAATGGGGCAGAGTAGGAAGCCCAATCTGCAGCCTATTATTATTATTATTATTATTATTATTATTTGCAATGGTGTACTGACACCCCCCTTCTCTCACATGTGGTGGAGAGTTATCAAACAATAATAGTACAATCACCATGCAGTGTGTTCAGTGGCTGGAAAGTTGAACTACTGAACATAGAAACTAAGCAAATATTCAGTTTCCTACAGAGGTGACTCCTTTCCATTACAATGCAATTGGCTGCTGATTCCTGGCAAGCTTTGGCAGGTTTCTACAGCAAGTAGGCTTTGAGTTAGTTCTGTCTCGCCGTTCCCAGGCAGAAGTTATCATGAGGACAACTGCGGGGGGGGGGGGGAGAGGAGGAATCTTGCAGCATTCAAGTATTCTCACACATCCACCACACACACACAAAAAACCAAACCAAGAAACGTCCCGTGCAGCAGCCTACAATTTCTACTACTGTTTTATAACCTTTTAAAGCCTTCGTGACGATCTGCTTCTCACTCAGAAATGGTTTAAAAGATCTTAAACTGAGAAACGTGTCTGTACCGTGTTCCATTCCCCTTGACAGGAGATTATTAACTCAGTGGGAGAAACAAAAACTTGCTTGTTAGAGGGCACAAACATGACAAGAGTGCTGCTGCTCGATAGCTCAGATGCTGAGGTAACATCAAATGAAAGAGTAAATGGAAACACATGAACTGTAGCTTCAGGCTGAAGTAATATCAGGTGCATCTCTACACCCGCAGGGCTCGACTCCTACACTTTTAAGTCCCTCCCATTGAAACAGCCTCCTTCAGTTTCACTTAATCAAGCAGCAAACAGGTACTTCTCTCTCAACACTGACAGCAACAGTTTAACAACTCGGAACATCTTGGACCTCGGTTTCCCAAACTCACAGGTGAGTGGACTTTAAAACCAGCAACCAAAAAAACAAGAGATTTAAAAGGAAAAGCCACCAACTAACTGAAGGAATGTTTAGCCAAGTTGTTAGCCTGTGCTTGTGTTTTACTGTCCTCTCAAGAAAGGCAACTCCTCTACGAGCAGGTGCATTTATTCAGCAGGTTTAAATTAAAAAGCAAAAAAATACTAT
Source organism: Podarcis vaucheri (assembly GCF_965113315.1). Classification (NCBI taxonomy): domain Eukaryota; kingdom Metazoa; phylum Chordata; class Lepidosauria; order Squamata; family Lacertidae; genus Podarcis; species Podarcis vaucheri. Next base: position 43,235,048 of record NC_138760.1, on the reverse strand, counting down.
TTTACTCTCTACCTAAAAAGAATCTTGTTTTTTTGTACTACTATGACAGTCTTGAGGTTGAAAGCTTGAGGTTGAAAGCATGCTTTATTTTCAAGTTAAAAGTAGATATTTTAGGTTCCTTGCTTAACTTATTATGTTCAGCTTATTATGTTGTGTTCTATTGGAGTATTTACTTCTAATAAATAAAAAAAGGGGGGCTATTTCCAAGGTTTCTAACTTTTACTCAGATAGAATTCAACTGCTACATTTGTCCTAGTTCAGTCTTCAGTTAATGGAAATACTTATTTTATATACAGAGGTGGACCAAGGAGGAAAAAAACATAGTTTGAGAATGAATTTACACTTGTCTATTAGACATTCAAAAATGATTAAGGGCTTATTCTTATTAGCGCAAAATGGTTTTAAGCTATTTTTAAAGAATTTTATTTTTAATATTGGGACCAGATGTTTGCTACACAGATATATCTGAATCTTAATGACTCTTCCTCACAGTCCATCTTGACCTCTATAGCATGTCTGTCCTTTTGTTGTCCTCTATCATGCACAAATTGATATTTTTGCAAGAGTAGATATTTTAGTTTTAAAGATTAAAAGCCCAGAAGGGAAGAGCAGTCAACCACTGTAAAATCTAAAGTGAAATAAAACTCAGAAGTCTTGTTCTTGCAAAACGCTGGATAGGTGACAATGGCATGATCTTGAGTTATGCAATAATGCCACATCACAATATTTTAATCACAGCATGCCCTTCAAAATGCTCCACCCCAGTGAGGACTCGTCAGCCAGATCAATATCACCAAAAAGAATGCTGCAACAGCAGCCAAGCGTGTGCATATTAATGTTCTTCAAAAATGGTTGCGCAGCCATTCATAGCATTGAACTATTAAGCAAGATAATTACACCATTGTCTGCAATAAAAAAAATAAATCGGAGCTGTCCCTTTGTATTTTTAAAAAAGTAAGCTACTACACAGAAGGATAAGGCAACAATTACATTTATTCACTGAAAAATATTCCTCATTTTATGTGACCTGTAATAAGCCATATGTTGCTGGTTTTGCATCTTTAAAGAAACAAAAAATAATTTACAGACAAATGAAACTGCATACTTTTTTCTGGTGGTGTTGATCTTTGCTGCAATTGCTGGGTTCAATGATAATAGTAAAGGACAGCCTAGCTTAGCACAATATGAAAGAAACTGCAACCAGGAGGGTATCAGTACAGCGCAGGAAATATCTTTTTACACCTACCCGAAAGCCACCAAGTGGCGTTTTGCAGTGCACTGTGATTTGCCTTGCAAAAACAACTGCAGTTTGCTTCAGAAACCTCCCCACAAAATTCTAATAAACTTCCCTATGTCCAATTAAATGTGTACAGTAATAGGAATGCTTTTTGCTGCAATTCTAAACATAATGTAAATAAATCCTAACCATCTAAGTAAACAAAGTTACTTTGTATCCAGTGTTTCCCATTACCACTTGGAACAACCAATGAAGCCAATACTTCCAGAAATAAGTTTGGTTACTGAATTTCCTGAGTTGGAATGATATACCTCAATCTAGTCTGGGAAACTCAGATATAAGGGAGCATACTTTTCCTCTAAAAACAACTTTTCCTGCAAATAGAAATAAAAATCCTGGATTGCTTTTAATGCACTTTAGCAAACATATATAGTTTGATACTGCTTTCTGCTTCTCACGGAGAGATCATACAGTGCAAATGTTAATTTATTAAAATGTGAGTCTACGTTCATAAAATAATACAGCATTCTGCACACTAGGAAAATGAATAAATATATTTATCTAGCAATATCAATATTGTGCTTATATAACATATTTGTATAATTCAAACAGTCAAAGTCTATTAACTTGGTAATCCTGGGGAATAGTTTGTTGTGACAACAGTAACTTAAAGCATTATTTGCTCTGGGACTTACAGGCTAGCACAAAGGTATAACTGGTACAAACTGAACTCACCAAGTATGTTACAATTCTTCCGTCTTTGGTTCTACGCCATTACTCAAAATTCAACCTGCACTCTCCAAAAACTGGTTTGTTTGTTGTTGCTGAATCTCATTTCATAATAAGTAATGTGTTGATTTTCTAACAGTACTATCTAAATAAAGCTGTGCATGTATAGAAACAAAATAATTAAATTCATTAACTCTGTGACACGCTTATTTGAATTTAGAATTTTCCCAAACTGTGATTCTATTTTGTTTGTATTTCTATGGGTGGGATCCAATGTTTTCCTACCAGCAGCCACTCACACACTAAATGGCTGTTTCTGAAACAGATGGAATTTAAGTTTGTTGGACCTGCTGATAAACAGATAAAAATCCCTCTTGAGCATCCTTTAAGTAGTCCTTTGGATCCCAGACTCCGTCAGAAATCACTAAAATTTGTCCCTTAGTGCTTTACAAAGACTAAACGGTATGCTTTTCTTTTAATAATCTAAACCAATGCTAAATCCATGCATTATTAGTTGAATAATATAATAAAAATACAAAGAAAATAAATAATCTAAAATGCTATATATCTCTTATTATTTTAAACAAAAACTCAACTGCTTATATAATTACCTGCTGAAGAGCCATGTCACACCTTCATGGCATGAGCTTTTTATCAGATATATGAAGCTGCCTTCTATGTAAATCTAATGAGATTAAAGACGAAAGCTCAAACTGTAATAAATTTGTTTATTTTGACATGCTATTGGTCTCTTGTTTTTATCATTAATTACAGTCCCCTCATTTGAATATTTTCCCATTAATTCATTTAATGTTTTAATTTAATTTCTAATTCAAACAGCAATGTAAGCAAGGTTTGGTTTTTAAAAAAATAAATAAAAATAAAAAGCCATCAGACTTCCCTATTAAACTAACAAGTGGTATTAGTGTAGTTTCGGGTAACTCAAGATACTGTATGTGGTTTTGCAACAGTCATCATTTTGATAATGGTGCTTACAGTTCATGATGAAATCATCACTTTTTAGATCTTTGCCATAACACATCCTATAAAATCATGAGAACATGACTCTGAGAGATTCTCACGCCTTCAGAATCAGCGAACATAATGGAACAAGTCAATACAAGCCCGTCTGACTTATCTGCCGAGAAAATCACCAGCCTGTATTAAAAGTATCCACTTGTTTCGGTTTCTAAGGGAAAGCAAGTTGATCGTGCCCCTATAAATCAGTGGATGCTTGACTCAGATTTATACCTGGCCATACGGGAACAGAGACACACATACTTATAAGTAGCTGTGCAGCAAAGAATGCAAGGTCATTTCAACAGCAACACACTCAAACTTTAGAAGAAGAAGAAGAAATTTGGGAGAGTGCGCTCTTCTAAGCATTCAGAATTTGGCTTGTTGTAGTGTGTTGAAAGTTACTCACACTAGTTAGTACTTAAATATTTGTTTAGGCTGTTTAAAAGCTTGTTTGCTCTATAGCAGAGCTAGGTCAGCTCTCCAGGATGGAGTCAATCCTACTCCACCCTACTTCTCCCCATCAAGGAATCTCTTCCTCTTTCCCCAACAGGCTGGACTGGATTGCACTCAAGCTTCTACTATTACCAAGCACCGCCCTCCCTCCTCCTTGTCTCCTCCACCTACAGTTCTCTCTCTCACTTTGCTTTCATCTTTCCCTGTCACATCCTAAGTGGATGTTCCACCACTGTTGTTTGAATGCGTTCTCTCTAATTAATCCAACAGGAATTTCAGGTAGTAGGCACCCCTGAACTTCAGGCTAGTTAATTAGAGCTCTACCTACAGACATGTGTGCTTTCCCTGAGGATAATCATGTTTGCAAAGGCATCTAAGAGTCTTCTACATTAGCTTCACTTTTCTCATGCTTGTAATTCATGAATATAGGTGAGCAATGAGACTGTCAAGTTTGCTGAGGGTGCCATGTTATGCAGGATGGTGAAATCTAAAGCAGATGATGAATAACTCTCCATTGTGAGTGAAGGGGCAACAAAATGGCAAATGAAATTCAATTTGAGTGCAAAGTAATGCACACTAGGGCAAGAGTCCTAGATTCACCCATAAACCAATGTGGTCTTAATTGGTTATGACTAACACCCCCCCAAAAAAAAACACAACACAACACCTGGTATTTAGGTGGACAACTCACTGAAAATTGTTAACTCAATAAGCAGTAATAGAGAAAAAAATGAATTCTAAATGTTAGGATAAGGAATTGAAATTACAACATCGGTAGTCTAATTCTTTGATATATAATTTATTTCACACAGTGTATAGTTGGTTTATGGAATTCACTGCCACAGGATGAGGTAATGGCTTCTAACTTAGGTTGGTTTACAAATTTGTAGAGGACAGGTCAAATAATGACTCTTAGATGACAGCTCTAGAGACCTTCATGTTCGCAAGACAGTAAACCTAAAAATACCAGATGCCAGAGACATGAAACAGAAAATAGTCATCAGCATCATGCCCTGCTCATAGGCTTCCAAGTTGGAAACTGACTTTTTTGTTCGAACCAGAAGGTTTCTCACAATGTGCATTTGAATAAAGCATTGACATATGTATTTGTTTCAGTTCTCAAATTCTAATATTACAATTTCTGTTTTGCAGTTTCCTGTTGCGTGCTGTTTTGTTCTGATGTCTCCAGAAGAAATGGCTTCAAATAATTATTTTTGAGAGTCTCCTCAAAGTTAGGAGTAAATCTGGAAAACTTAAGATATCAACCATATTTTATAAATTAGGGCAAGGAAAACAAAAAAGTCTAATCACTGAAACAGAAAGATGAGCCTTCTCAAAGAACGTAAGCCAAAAAAACCTCATTACATCCCAAGGCCTCCAGGAAAACCATTCAAATACAAGTGTTTTCAATGCCCTTTCACCTGCAATGAGAAATCACATCTTTTCAACCACATGAAGTATGGGCTCTGCAAAAACTCAATTACTTTAGTGTCTGAGCAGGATCGGGTTATCAAGTGTCCAAAGTCAAATTCCTTGGAGCCTAAGCAGATCAATCAGGCGGAACCTGGAGCGAAACCAACCTCCTCCAAACCCCTCTCAAATCTTGAATCTAAACCTCAATGTGCTTTCCCCAAAGATGATGCCAAGGAAAACATGGAGGTTCAAAACCAAGCAACAGGTAAATTAGTAAATGGGCAAACACCATCAATTCAGAAGGAATTAACTCTTGTCGGTCATGAAGAAGAAAATACAGCTAACACACAGCCTGGTCTTGAAGGCATTGTAAGACCTTCTGCCTTTGTCCCAGTAGGAGAACATCGTCACAGTAAAGACAGCATTGAGCTATCTCAGTTGGCGTCTCTTTCTGATTCAAACAAAGGCCCTTCAATCCACACAAAGTCAGCATTTCATGCTCCAAACAACCCATGGAAAACAGCGTCCACACTTATTGCACCAGAATTTACTCATAAAATTCCACCTACAAAAGGTTTCCCTTCCATTCCACCTTATATGCAGCCTATAATTCCCGAGTATTCACCTTCATTGTATGAGCATGGATTGGCCATTTATGCACCTTACTTTCTTCCTGGAAACTCTCATGAGTGTGAAAGTTCAGTGCTCTCTGTCTACAGCTCTCAAGATCAGAGACATTTTCTTCCTCACCCTGGACCACTTCCTAAACCAATAAATCCAGCAGCTTATGAACACTACCGTTTATTCCAGCAGTATCATCCTAATCCCCCAGTACCATACGGACTTTGTAGACCAACAGAATCAGCATTTTACAGACTACCACACATTACAGGTCTTAACAGAGACTCTAGTTCTCATTTAATGGAAGAAACAACCTTGCTATATCCAGCTTCTTCAAGCCCTGCCAGGTTACAGTCACTGAATTCTCACAAAAAAACAGATGATTTGGAAAAAGAAAGCCCTATGCTACATGCCAAAAGTCATTCCAAAGAGGAACAAAATGAGAGAGAGAATGCAAAAATGAGCCCCCGTGCTGGAAGTGCAGCCACAGGGTCCCCAGGCAGACCCAGCCCAACAAACTTCACTCAGACAAGTCAAGGTTGTGAAGGCCTATTTGACCTTTCTAGCAGGTCTTCATCTATAAACAAGTACAATCAAACTGAAGAAAATGGCACGGCTTTCAGACCTGTGAGGAAAAGTACGGATGAATCCACTCAGCCTCTTACAAAAGAGGATAGAGGAAACACACCCAGGAGGTAGATATATAAAGTTTATATATATATATATAAATATAAAGATATTTCTAATCTGTGTGGGGTTTCTTCAAAACACTAAAGAGAGAGCGAGCAAACATGCCCTTAGGTTACATCACACAAGGACTCCCGGGACAGTTTTTATTACATGTCAAACTTGTAAACCCAAGGCAGGTAGGACATATGCAGGTGGCAAGCAGTACAAGCCTAGCCATGTCTACTCAGAAGTAAGTCCTATCAAATTGAATGAGACTTATGTTTAACCCCACTACCTGCAAGTAAATAGAACTGAATTCAGTAAGGCTTACTTCTGAGTAAACTTTGTTAGGATTGCCTTATCAGCTTAGAGTAGGTTGTGAGAAACATTTGACCCTCCAAATGGTGCTGAACTACAATTCCATTCAGTCCCAGCAAGTATGGCCAATGGCCAGAGGTGATTGGTTCAGCAACATCTGGGGGGGGCAAAGGTTCCCTACAGCTGGGTTGGTTTTTTAAAAAAATGGAAGTGGACAAAGGGTGGATGAAATATGCTTGGAGATTACACCATTATAGTGGTTATTCAGAATTATAGTAAAATGATATTTGCTTTATTAATTTTTATACTTATCATTGTTGTGTTTGACATCTCTGCTGTTTTTCCTATTTGAATCTGAATGTTGCTATTCACAACCTAATGTTATGCACTTTTACTCAGAACCAAGTTCCACTGAACTAAACGGGGCTGATTCCTGAGTAAAGAATGCATAGTATAGCCTTAGATTATTGTTTTTCAAGTAGAGGAAGACATTCATCTATTGAATGTGATTTAAAAAAGATTAAAATTCTGTAATAATAAAATGGAGACCTATTAAAATGATAAAATACCAAGCAGGAAGAAACCAAGACAGTAGCACAAAGTAACCCATGTCGAACATACCAGGCAGAAAAAATAAAGCCATAGGCATGGCAAATGTAACTCTTATTGTTGAAGAGGACTGAGCTAATCTCCTAAGGGAATGAGTTCAAGAGCTACAACAGCAAAGGCCTGCTTATGTCCCTAACATCTGCATTTATGACAGTGGTGGGATATAGAGGAAGACCTCTGCTGATGATCTCAGTGGGAAGGCCATTTAATATGAAATAAGCCTTTTTGCTTTCCCATGCAACAAGACTGAAGGATGTGGTGAGCTCTCTTTCATTATTTTCCCAATCTTTAAAGAAGGACAGAAGGTAATGGTCTCCTGATATGGTACAACATAGTGAACTGCCAATTTTGCACACTTTACTCTTCTCTGTTTGCACACACGAGGATCAAATCATGATTGGCACCATCATATTACAGTCTAACCATGGGTTATGGTTTGTTTCACTTCAATAAATCACAACCAGAAAGCCCAAGAACAAACCTTGGCTACAGATCATGGTCTCTTTGGACAGAACAAACTAAAATCCCTGGTCCAAATGTAACACTAAGCCAGGAGTCATTGTCTGTTTCTCCTGTGCACTAACAGAGAGAAGCAAAGTGGATGAGATTGACATATAAACAGTCAATCATTAACTATGGTTTAAAATGATGTGCAGACTGGACCACTGCAGCAACCTGCCAGCTTTCCAATAAACACTAACATTTATTATTTTATTTTACTTTTGAATTTATATCCAGACTAGACCTCCGAGGCAGAGAAGTGTAACAAACGTGATCTTATAAGTCCTGTGATGGATCAGCCTGGGACCATTTTCATTACAGAAGGATGGTCAAATGAGTTAATGTCACTCTTAAACAGCTGTTTGTATTGCAATATAAAATACTTGTAGAGCACACAATTTATTGTGCCCTGCTCTCAGAGACCTCAAACATTGTTGATATTTCCTTCTCAATATGTTCCAGGAGAATAGGTTGGCTGCAACAAATTATTTTAATTTATTGCAGTAAATATGTAAGAATTGCTTGTCCATACAGAGATTTAAAACTAGGTTTCTGACATGCAAACCAAACATTACTCACTGTAACAAATTTACTCCATAGCACAATTTCTTCTGATACCTTTTAAATCAATTCATTGCATTGCTTTTACTGCCACAGTATGTAAATCAAAATATCATACTAGTCCTACATCAGATTTTAATTACATAATGGAATTTTTCAATGATTTTTCTTTCCTTTTCTTCCCCAGTAGTGATGTCACTAATGAAAATGAAAATATACAGCATGAAAGTAATGAGAACGATGACCCTCTATCCAATTCTGATGACGACACAGGGATAGTACCACTTAATCTTTCCAAGAAGCCAGATGCAAATGTTGTTAATGAACATATGTACAAAAACGGTCTCCATGTGGAAAACCAAAACTTTATGGAACTTCAGGAAATGCCTCTGAATCTCTCCGTAAAAGACAACTGCAACATAAAACAACCCCTCCAGAGGTCATCATATGAAGCTGAAGACAGTGGACCTCAAAAAACTGAAAATGGACATTTGGAAGCTGAGGACTGCAGCCCTAAGGATCATATGGAGAAAGGTTCTTGTGATAAGGTCCCTACTGTGATGCAGAGGAAAGAAGTTCAGGAAGTTAGGACAATTGACCATTGTGATGAGCAGAAACAAACTGCAGCTGTTGCTCTTTGTCAGTTAGCTGCCTATAGTCCTAGTAAAGTCCAAATAGAGACTGCACATAAAAGTAATCAGGACAGCAATTCTCAGTATACAGATTCAGCTCCTGAACCATCAGATACTCAGGACTGTCACAGTAGTCAAAAAGGAAAAGGACAAAAAAGGACCAATCAAAGACAAGTGGCAAAACTGCAACAAGGAACAAAGCGAGTACAAACAAATGACTGCAGTAGGGTATTTACTCTGAGAAAAAGAACCAGAGTATCGTAATACTTCACGTTTAATCCACTACCAACTACATACAAGAGCAGCTGACAAGCACGCTGTCCACCAGGAAGCAAAGACAAGTTTCCAGTAACAATTCCTATTTTTCCAATCAGGCAGACTCATTTGATCCATATAGGTTGAAACATGTAAATATAAACTGTTCTTAATTTTGTATTTATGTTTTAAAGCATTCTGAATATTTTCTGATTGTATCCTGATTTTTTGAGTGAACGTTTAAAAGTAAACTGAAGCTAATGATGTTTCTAAAATGCACTATGGTGGAATGACTTTTACATCTACCTTTATTACCAAAGGTGTAAACTATAAAATTAAGAATATCTTATCCATGACATTGGCGTATCATACGTTGCTTGTGACTCACATAATGTTCTCAAATCTTTTTAGTTTAGTTTTTCTTATTCAACATGCTTTTGTTGATTATTCTATAATTTAACTAATTGTGACAATTTTCATTTGCTTTTAAAGCTTAGTAGTTGCTGAGTTCTGGACCTGGAAGTCTTCATATTAATTCTTGCTAACATACAGATTTGCGTCAGTTTTATCCAAAATCAAACAGCACAAAGCAAAGATGCCATCCATGAATCAAAATCTAAACTGTGCTGTCATGTCTTTTTATAATCCTACTGTAAATCCTTCTTAATCTAGTGTGTAGAAATGTGTGAAGCAATGTTGGACAGCACTAATACACTATCCTAAAACTCATTTGTCAGTTCAGCAATAGTTTGATTTCACTGATGTTACAGATAACATTATTTGTGAAGAACAAGCGGGGTTCAAAGAAGGACACTGTACCATTGATCAACATTCTACTCTGAAACATACTAAAAAAAATACACTAAGAATATTATGAATAATCTTTATGAAGCCTTTATTGATCTTTCTGCTGCATTCAACTCTATTAATTGAAATAGACTGTGGGAGAAATTTCAAATTTCCAATATTGACTGCAGACTTCTGCTATTCATCCAAGAACTATAAAGCAGCACAAAAATGAGGGTCAGAGTAGGTTTAAATGGTGCTTATGCCTTCAAAACATTGCAGGGAGTCAAGCAAGGTTGTATTCTGGCTCCCGATCTTTTTAGCTATTATATTAATGATCTGGTACCATATTTAACCAGTAAAAACTGCCCCTCTTCAGTAATTAGGAACAGAAATATCTCAATCATGATGTATGCAGATGATTTAGTGCTCTTCTCTCTTTCCCAATTGAGCCTCAAAATTCTCTTGCAGATGTTCAGCACAGACTGCAAACAAGAAAGTCTATTTATAAGAAAGCCTATCTATAAATTACTCTAAGACAAGATTATGATTCTTGGCTAATAGAGTCCTAGGTATAAATGATATTTAGATCTGCCAGCTATAGAACAAACTTACTCATTAAGAGTGTACTCTTTAGTGAAATGTCTTCTTGGAGGCAGAAAAATATTGGGTCATTGATGAAGTTCTGTTACGACAAGGGAGAGCAGCTGATTGAAACTGCCCTAAAGATATTTAGTAGCAAAGTTTTTACTCAAATGCTCTATGGCATTGAAATCTGGGGCTCCGATTCAAACTCCATTAAAGCTTTGGAAACAGTGCAGAATACGGTATAATACGGTATATTTTTTCAGAAGCTATACACTCTAGCATCAGAAATATCAGCAGCTGTTCTTCATACCAAACTCAGGTAGCCAACAATCAAGGCAAGAGTAGATTGCGCTCAACTAAAAGATTATTAAAGGAATTGCTACTATGCCAACGTAACATTTTCCTGCTCTGTTCTGTTATGGAATTGGGTGATAACCAACACTGGAAAGCAGCCTGTCAAGTTGTTTTAGACTATTATTACTTTCCAGAACTGGGCTCTGTGCTGACCCTGAATAAGAGCTAACTAAAGGATTAGCTCCTCTGCACAGAATCTAGAAGGCACCTGCAACTAATTAGAAACACCAGATTCCACCCCCCCACCCCCACCCCCCGGTATCCATTCCTAAGAACAGAGCACCAAACTCTCACCAGCCTATATTGAGCTGTGTTTCCAAGTCATGTTTCCTGTATGCAGATTTCAGATCTGTGGTCAACCTTAGGTGGGAGACATCACTCATTATCTGTTAGCCTGCCCCTTATACAGAAACCAAAGAGATCGCTTTCTGAAACCTTTGTTTACACAAGCAACGGGGAACATTGCGGCAGAAATGGTTTGGCTTCTTTCGAGTGAGAATAATAGCTTTCTAACACAGAGAGTGTTAGAGTGCACAGAGAGTACAGCACTGGCTGCAAAACAAATCAGGAAAAAAGTTAGATAAAATAGCTACATGTTGTGCTGATTCGGAGGTTTAAACTGAAATCAAGCTAGATTTAAGCTTGTTGGTGTCTCTGTTATCTTTTTTCTCTCTCTTACAACACAGATGTTGACATATTATGGATATATGTTCTGTATTGTTTTAGTAATACTATTGCTACAAGTTTGTTATGGCCTTTGGCTAGAACAGTAAGCTTATGAACTAGAATTGATGTTACTGGCATTACAGCATTGCAACTGAACTGTCATCTATCTTAATTAATTAATTAATTAACTATTTGTACCTCACTCATATGACTGGGATGCCATGCAGCCTTTGCACATCTTTAACAAACGGATTACTTAAACCACACCTTAAATTAAACTAATTCAAATCTTGGGGTTGGGATTTTCAAAGGAGTTTGAAATGACAGAGGTGGAGTGATGCTCCCACACAAATGCTTTCATTTCCTTAGACACCAAGCACCTGCTGAACACAAGACCAAGGGGATATTTATTTTAGTTCATATAAGAAAGTACACTGTGGTGAAGGAGTTATTTCTGTACTTTGCATCCATACTAATTTGTAAGCAATGAAATAATGGCATGCTAAGCGGGGGGGGGGGGGCTGTTTTGCAAACCAGGTGAGAGCAATTTTCTATTTCATGAGTTTTACCATGACAACTTTTCTAATCTTGCAGTAAAATGCTTTGTATTATACTTGCAAATTAAAATAAAAGTGTTTACATCACCTTTGTTTTACTATGTGTTTTGTGATCAAAAACAAAATCCAAAACAAGACTACAAAAAAGAAAGCTTACATTTGTTCAAGTATAGAAATATTGCACATCTTCTTGTAGTTTATTGCACATTCTTATACGCACAAACACACATTTTCAAAATTTATTTAGTCATTGAAAAGGTCCTCTTGCACATTCTCACTAAACTGACATCTAACTTCACTGGACACAGAGTCCACTTGCAGATTTAAATAACCAGGCAGTTCGTATTGGAGCAGACATCCTTCAGGTATCCTGGTCCAAAGCCAATGAGGGCTATGAAGGTCAATACCAGCATTTGAATTGGGTTTAGAAACCAACTGGTATCTAATGTAACTGTTGTTAGCAAGGGAATCACATGCTCCTTATACACTGCTCACTGTGGACTAACTGCCTTTTTCAAATACATTCCAAAGGAAGCACTCACAAAGAATACTGCAGCGTATCAAAGGCATTGCTGGCGGGGGGGGGGGGAGGTAACAGACTCTGGCAATACTAGAATATGGGAGAAGGAAACAAGATCCAAAAAGTAAAGCAAGTTTGTACAGTGGACGGTTGGGTTGCGAACGTGATCCTTGCAGGATGCACGTTTGCAACCCGCAGCATTCGCAACCCGCAGCGGTGCGTCTGCACACGCACAGGTTGCAATTCAGCACTTCTGCGCATAGCACAATTTAGCATTTCTATGCATGCGCAACCCCCGAAACCCAGAAGTAACCCGTTCGGGTCCATAACCCGAAAAAACACAACCTGAAGCGTCTGTAACCCGAGGTATGACTGTAATCCTGTGAAACAGCAGGAGATAAAAGCAAAGTCAGCAATATAAGGGGGGGGGGAGGGGAGAAAGATACTAAGGAAAGAAAAATATACTTGCTAGTCTGTAGGAAATTCTCAAGACCAGAAGCTGACAAAAGTCTATCAAATCTTTCATGCATTTGATTGTGCTTATTACCTTGTATTGTACAAGTCATCTATTTTGTTTTGCTTTTGTTAAGCAGTATAGATAGGACCTAGTTAAATGACAAGATACTTACCATCTGAGAGCCGGGAGGGAAGTAACAACCCTCTTCTTCCTAATTCCGCCAGAGCCAAGCATCCACCATGCCAAGCATTATCAGTTTCCTGGAAACTATAGAAGAAGAAGAAGAAGAGTTTGGATTTGATATCCCGCCTTTCACTCCCCTTCAGGAGTCTCAAAGCGGCTAACATTCTCCTTTCCCTTCCTCCCCCACAACAAACACTCTGTGAGGTGAGTGGGGCTGAGAGACTTCAAAGAAGTGTGACTGGCCCAAGGTCACCCAGCAGCTGCATGTGGAGGAGCGGAGACACGAACCCGGTTTCCCAGATTACGTGACTACCGCTCTTAACCACTACACCACACTGTGGTGTAGAAAACGTAAGGATTGCATTCAAACTAATTTTTCTGAATTTAATAAGATGATATATTATTGTCTGAAAGCTGGTTGTACACAGTAATTGCATGCTTTCAAAAGCATGACAATAGCAACTAAATATTTCAGGCATCAAACAGTAACAGTAATATATTAAATTTTCCCCTAACTGCAAAACAATTTCTCCCAAACTGTTTCTTTTGCCCCCGTTTTAAAAATGTGCAACCCAAGCCTAAGCACTTTTATACTGAGAAATAATCCCCATTATGTTCAATGGGTAAAGGTAAAGGTAAAGGGACCCCTGACCGTTAGGTCCAGTCGCGGACGACTCTGGGGTTGCGGCACTCATCTTGCTTTACTGGCCTAGGGAGCCGGCTTACAGCTTCCGGGTCATGTGGCCAGCATGACTAAGCCGCTTCTGGCGAAACCAGAGCAGCACATGGAAACGCCGTTTACCCTCCCGCCGGAGCGGTACCTATTTAACTACTTTGTGCTTTTGAACTGCTAGGCTGGCAGGAGCAGGGACTGAGCAACAGGAGCACACCCCATTGCGGGGATTTGAACCGCTGACCTTCTGATCGGCAAGCCCTAGGCTCTGTGGTTTAACCCACAGTGCAACCCTTTCAATGGGACTTCCAACTAAAATTAATATTCAAGGGATAGCAAAGTTATTTATTTAATATATTTTATTTATTTATGCAATTTTTAAACATCAGAAACCAATGTAAAGGATATTCTTATTTCCATTCTTCATGCCCATGTTTTTTTTTAAAAAGCTAGTGTTTCCAATGAGAGTTTCCACTCCTTAACTCATATACATCTGCTATAATTGTTGTATCCATATCCTCCTTACTACACCAGAGCAAGATGTAGTTCACTGCAGTTTGCATGGTATTTGGAAAACATTCTACACAATGTAAAGTGGTACCTGAAGCAATCTAAGACAGATCCAACTACATCATCAGCCAGCTCTTTTGGTAGCCTTCCAGTCAGTCTCCCGATCCTGCAAAAAGCAGTAATTCATGAAGGCTTAGATTCAACAATGCACAAATTGTTATTGGTCACAAGCTACAATGAAGCTGGTATCATCCTGTGCATTCTTTTAGACCTTCCAGAGTTCTAGGAACAGAACTTGTGGCCCCTCTAATCTTGCAGGTTCTTGTTTACACAGCTTTTTGGGTGGTCCTAATAAAGATTTTGCCCAACTGTGGAGTTCTTTCCTCATAGACCAGCATGATTACTTTTGCTTTTTTATGTACCTTGAATAATACACTATTTAGCCATTCAAGGAGGAAAGTGCAACTAAAGGAAGATGATTTTCTACTACCTAAAGAGAAATTTTGCATTTTGGTGCCTGTCCTCCAACCACTAAGTAAAACTTATTTGGCTTCAATTTGCTCTTACCTAGCACAGCGCCCAAAATTAATATCTGGCTTTAATAATATAAATACTGTTATGCGTCACTTTACACCTGCTGTCTGATTTATCAGGAACCTGTGTGTTTTGCTTAAGGCATGAGACACATCTGATTTTCAAAGATGGGGATCAGCCATTGCTTCTTCATCTCATCCTAGGTGTAGCCCGATACCTGCAAGCACCTAGTAGAATCTAAAGTGATCTGCAGTCTCCATTTTCAGACTGAGTCTGAAGTGCAGAACTCACTTCAACACTCAGTCTTCGCATTTTCTGCTTCTGTTTTCCTTGTCCCCTATACCTGCTTTGTGTAACTTCCAGGCCAAAGATGGCTAATCAGTGGCCCTTCAGATGCTGAAAACCACAACTTCCAGCATCCCTAGCCACTGCATGCTACAGGTCTCAAGAGACATTTGCCCTGACATCAAAAGTAAAGATGATGCTTCCTTACTCTGAACTGGAGCTCATTTTCCTTTTAGGTATTTAAGAATGCTTTAAAGAAAAGAAAACGGTACCGCCTCTAGAATCAGCTGCCCAATATGGCTGCTTGAGGGCAAACCTCTCAAAAAGTCCAGTAATTAATTAGTACAAAGGGAAGATCTGTGGACTTGGAAGCCTAGAAAACAGGAGGTAGGTGGAAGTAAGAGCTGGCACTGAATTCTAGGTACTGAATTCAAATAGCCAACCATGTGGCTTTAGTTAATGGATATTTAAATATTAATCACTGTAAAGCCTATTTGATTTGAGGATACCTACCCTTTTGCTGCAGACCATCTGACAATGGTGTCCTTGTCTTTCAGTCCAATCAGCAATTGCTCTGGAAAAACATATGTTTTTGAAATATAAATCACAATAGGAAGCTAAAAGCATCCATAGGTCTATATTTTGTCACAGGCCTTTTCTAGATCAGGCTCCTTATCCGGGGGGAAATAAGTGGCCTTTATTCACCGCTTCACTAGTTCTAGCCACATCAAGAGATATCCTCAAACCCGTCTCAATGAAAGGTATTTGTGGTGCCTTCCTCCTGAGGGTGGCATTGGAAGGAAATAAAAGCTTTTATTTATCTCTGCTGAAGAGAATACAATGGATGGTGAGCAGACACCTTTTTATTCAAAAAAGTGAGGGGAAAATATATCTTTTTAAGAATGATAGAACATTCAAAACATTGTAAGAAGGCAGAAAAGGACGCACAACGCAGCACAAAGTGATGCTATCAGCAACCACCAACAGAAAAGGGAGGCAGAGAGAAAAGCAAAAGTCAAGAGCACCTACAAGAATTATAGCACTATTACCCCTTAAATGTTAAAAGAGACCTTGGCTTAAATCATTTACATTCTTGCTTTGCAGGTTAACCATAAGGAGTAAGGAGATCCTTAGAAGCAAACAAAGAAACCACAGCTGTATTTAGTGAAGCCATCCCATCTGAAGAGATAAGCCTGCACAAAGTGATTTCCTCTCCCTCTTCTCTCCCTGTGTGCCCCCCACACCTTACCCAAATCTGTTCTGCAGGTTTCCGTCTGATTAGATGGGGGGGGGGGGGTTTGCAGAGAAAAAAAAGAAAGGCCTGCTATATAGCCAGAAGTCCTTAGACTAATGGGATACAACCACATGTTCGCACTGGCTATGGTATCAGACCTTACACTGCTTCCCATTTTCATCAAACACACCTATAACATTTTCAACCTCTCCTGGGATGTCATATTCCTCTTCCTCCTCCTCCTCCTTGACAGCCGTTGCATTTATTGCTTCCTGTGCAGCAGGACTACTTGCAGAAAACTGCAAATTTGCAGCTAAAGAACGGAAACCCCGTTGATACCTAGAAAGAGAAACTTGGAATAGTTATTATATTCCAAAAAGGTCAAAGAGTTTTCTCATACACTGTATGTATCCCCTTCAAAAACATCAATGTAGTGTACTTCAAAAATGTAAGATATTAACTTTTAAATGCATTTCTCTTCTGTAGGGAATAGCACCTAGCAGCCACAACTTAAGAAGGCTTCTTCAATATTCCTCAGGGAAGTTGCCTGTGGTCAGTTGCTGCTTGCTTACTGTTGCATCACTTATTAAAATAATAAAACATTTTTAATAACAAAAACACTCATCTGTTTACTTCCAAAGGAATACGGCACATTAATTCAAGCAATGACTGCTCATATGCCTAATGGCATAAATATCAAGGGATACGTACAAGCAATATGTAAACCATATCACTTTTTTTAAAAAAAATCCCTTTTGTGTCCTCATGACATAAGTACTCATTTTGTTTATTAAGACTGTGAGAACCTTTCAGACCCCAAAATATATACTTTAGGCATACTCAACATCTAGGTGTGCCCCATGGAATTTTTGATATTCACCCCTTCTAATGGGAGTTTCAAAAAGGTTTCACACATGGCAACAGATTGGTGATCGTTTGAGAAAAGTTTGAACTAGTGCATAGAGAACTAGTGCACTTCTTTAGATCCAGCCATAGAAAATAAAGCTCTTCAACTCAAGTGTTTGAAGAAAACCTTATGTTTAAATTCTGAAAAACTAAAAACAGCAGCAAATTACAGCAACACAAAATGCATTTAAGATGCTAAACTAGGATCTGGGTTTTGCAGTAAAAAGATCGCAATCTGCAACAATAAACACTTTGCTTAAGGCAACGCTTAAAGGTAAAATGTTCAGCTCAACTAAGGATAAAAAGTGGATTGTATCATCAATAGTGATACCAGGACAAGGTACAACATGCTTTGTTGGACTGGTAGGACTGTAGCTGGGCTGCCAAGCAAATGCTTTGCCTGCACAAAGTCTCAAGTTCAATCCCCAGTATGTCCTCGTAGGGCTAGTAAACATTCTCACCTGAAACACTGGAAAACTGTTGCTAGTCAGTTTTGACAAAAGAAAATAGACAGCCTGGACTTCATTTGAAGCTGTTTCCTATTTCTGTTTCCAGCTAACACAACAGAAAAAGCTAAAAATAGTAACACATTAATGAAAATAGATATAAAAGGGGAGGGAGCCCCCCAAAGTAATAAGCAAAATGAAGAAAGCAATAATTGGCTGAGAATATAAATTTCCATGGGACTGTGACTTTTTAAATGTAAGCAAAGTGTGAATAAGACTGGAAATTCTGTAAACTGGTTGGATTACACTGCACACATCTAATTCCTAACTTTATTTTGTTTTGCTTTTGAAGGTGGGGGACAGGAACACCATATCGCCTTGGATTTTAGTGGACCTGAATTTATTCATGGAAAGGTTATTTAAATCCAGAACAAAATATGCAAAATACTGAACTGATAATGTAATACAAAAAAATACAAATACAACGTAATACAGGGAAGCAGTCGCTTCTATCTCTGGAATAGCCATGTATATTTAAAACATAACTTCTGATCACCAAATGAACATGTGGTGATCTATTACTCATCCGCCCCTAACAATGAAAGATAGCTTTATAGTTCACCTTAGTCCAATAAAAGGAAGAGGCAAGTAAAAACATGAGTCTGAAAAGAACAAACCTCCACTTTGCCACCTTTGGCTTAAGAAATGTCAGGCCAAGTCGCTGAACAAGTTTCACTCCCAGCTTGCGAAGGAGTGTTTGGTTACTTTCAGAGAACTTGCAGTTATCAAGGCAGTCAAGCACTGTAGAAGCTGCAGTGAAGAAACGTCTCGTGAATAAATGTGATATACTTTTATTTTTTCATATTACTTTAATCCATGATAGACACAAGGTTCTGGGAAGTTCTAACTCCAAGTCTAGCAAGACGTTTATCTATATTCCTTTAGAAAGCGTTAGTTATGATATTTACAGCTTTCAGTATACTAGTCACAACTCAGTGAGCATGCATGTGTGGTATAAACTCTATTGGCCCCAATTAGGATCATGCTGAAAGATTAATAAAATTCAAAGCATATTTTGAAGGAAAACATTTAGCTATAAACTTTAGGCAACCTGTGGTTTCAGAGGAGCAAATCCATACATTTTGTAGAAGGCTTAACTAACCTTTCCCTCCCTTACCCACCCTTTTTCTAAATGAGTGATTAATTCTGAAGGGAAATAATGTTGAGAAGTATTTGAGTTGTTCTCATTAAACAATATCTTCCCTTTTTTTAATCCTTAAACATACTGGGTGATCTCCAAAATCTTGCCACTCATACAACGGCACCTGCCTTTCCTCTCTACTTGCTGCGCGCACATGCACCACCCCAATCTGTTCCAGAAGACATAGCAACCTTCCAAAACAGGTTTGTGGGTGCACAGGAATGCAGGGAAGAGGAGAGGAAGGGCAAGTTGCATTTCACAAGTAGATGCCCATTCCACCGGTGGGCACTGGATTTCACCCATTGTTATAACTTTCCCTCAGGATAATTATTTCCAGTTTTATGCTACTGTTTTAGTTTGAAACAGGCATAGGCAAACTCGGCCCTCCAGATGTTTTGGGACTACAACTCCCATCATTCCTAGCTAACAGGATCAGTGGTCAGGGATGGTGGGAGTTGTAGTCCCAAAACATCTGGAGAGCCACGTTTGCCTATGCCTGGTTTAAAACCTTATTTTATATTTTTTGTTTTTGTTATTGTTTGTATGATACTGAATGTGGACCACCTTGAGAGGGCTTTTGAATAAACGTAAATATATTTTTGCCTATCTCTAGTTAGACGGATTTTAAAAATATATTTTATTACCACCAGAGATACATACAGTGGTGCCCCGCAAGACAAATGCCTCGCAAGACGAAAAACCCGCTAGACGATAGGGTTTTCCGTTTTTCGATGCGCTTCGCAAGACGAATTTCCCTATGGGCTTGCTTCGCAAGACGAAAATTTCTTGCAAGTCTTGCGATTTTTTTTCGCTTCCCCCTTTTTTCTAAGCCGCTAAGCCACTAATAGCCTTTTAGCCGCTAAGCCTTTAATAGCCGCTAAACCGCTAATAGCGCTATCCGCTAATAGGGTTGCTTCGCAAGACGAAAAAACCGCTAGACGAAGAGACTCGCGGAATGGATTATTTTCGTCTTGCGAGGCACCACTGTACTGGGTGTGTTGTGGATTTTGTTACAATGTGAATAGAAAAAAGTACTTTCTTTACTATCTCTCTAGAATCCTTCCTAAATATAAGAGAATGAAAATATACTTGAGGCGAAGATGATACTACTAATAGCCAAAGGAAGAGGGGGGAAAGGCTGGTTATATTTGTCACCTGAAGCAATGCTTAACTATGTTAAAGAATTTCCCTAAGGCTACCATATTAATAGAAGAACCAGAAAACCTGCATAGCTCTGTAATTCAGTTAGCATTCTTCCAGAATACATAGTAAATATGCCGATTTTAAAAGGTGCTGTGGATCTCGTTCAGATATGAAGATGGCTGCATATCCTAGCTTGCTTTGAAGTTGTTAATGACAGCTTTCTAATTCAGACAAAATGGAAAACTAAAATTTATGAAAGCTTTACTGGTTTGTTTGTCAGCTTGTGCAAAAAGGGCTCATTTTTATGTCAGTTTATTAAGCTGTGATACGATCATCTGAATTCAGCCACTATTTTCCTCTATCCATATAAATACATTGATGCTTACGGCTACAAGTGTCAATCTTTGTTACTGAGCAGTGATAAAATGTCACTGGTCAACAGAGGCACTCTTTCAGCAACTATCATACTCACATACATATGTTTTTGTAGGAATCAATGTAAGAGATGGACTAATATGTACAGAAAAATAAAGCAATTTAGGTATTGTAAGTCATGCCCAAATCCACTATAAAAGTGTAAAAAGTTGGGCACATTTCCACCAAAGGGTAGCACTTAAGTTCATTGACTTGGATTCGAAAAACCATCAGCAGAAGCCAACAGAAATTGACTTCCCTTCTTCCACAATCCTCCCAACAAAAGGCCCCCTAGAACAGCATAGGATGGGACATAGAAGCCTCATATTGGACAAAACTTGCCCGAACATGTTGCCTCTATCCACTTCTGGGATATTTTTTTCTTCCCAACAGCACCCCACAATCCATCCCATGTTGTTCAACAGTGGCCCACAACCTCCACCAAAGCTTTTGGGGACCCAGGGGCTAACTTTCTTTCCAGTTCACAGTTCTCAGAATCCAAGCAGATGCTTCAAAACTCTCGCTGTGAAACCAACAGGACTTAACAATGTTTTTGTTTTATTATGTATTTTGTGTTCTTATTTTGTATTTTTATGTTGCAAGCCACCCTGCGATCTTCGGATAAATGAATAAAATAAACAAGTAACTTTGGCTGCCTTACAATCATTGTCATTCTTGTAATGGGAATTAAGATATTTATAATATTACGAAGTTTCTTACCATACGGCAAACAGTCTTCCCTTTTGCCGTGTTTAAAAAGTTGTGCCTGGAAAGTGAAAGAAAAAAAATGTGTTACTAAAATGATGGAACAGGAAGAGACGATCCTAAAAGACAGGGTTTTTTGTTTGTTTTTTAAAGAATCGCTTTTTCAGGCTTGAAACAGAAGCCGTAAATAGAATATAGTCTGGTTTGCACGGAACACCAAGCAAAACCATGTATTAGCACAAACGTGTGTTTCCAGAGATGAGAATGTAGCCACTTCACTCCTCCCCTGGTCCTGGTCCTCTCACATTTCCAATGGCCAAACCATGGTTTGGCTAGCATGTCTTCAAATCCAGGCTTTTGATCTGTCTTGCTTCAGATAAATCCCTGTTCCTATGGGACCTTGTTGCATTTTCAAAACATATCCTAAATTTGAGGAAATGCAAGATGTAAAGTAATCCTATAACCTAAGCAGCTTAGTTTGCTACAGATAAGAACTTCTATGCTGAAAGACTTTCTATCTTCTCCGTTCTTGCCTTAGCAATTTCTGGATGCGTAATCATACAGCCTAGCGAAAAGGAAACTGTCTAAACTGGTTTAGTCTCATATTTACCCACTCTCTACTTTGGCAGAGAGCTCTACCACCCTGCTAGTTCTGTAGGACTTAAAAGCCCTCATGGTTTTGCAAACCTCTATGATGCATCTTCACTACATAAGAAACGGATGGAGGGAGCAATACAAAAATATGCTCATTTGGAGTCCAACATACAGGCAACAAATGTTGACAGCTCTAGGATGCCAAAGTGGGAATCACCATAAGAGAAGAAAAAACTAGACATGACCAAAATGTTTAAGATAGCAAAGAAAATATGAGAAGCAGAATCTTAACATTTTGATGGCTCTCGCTTGGGTTTTATTCTCTACTGCTCAGGGGCCAGATGCAATCTGAGTCTACAATATATTGTTATACATTGTTATGATTTAAGCAATTTCGCAATCTTCACCTGTTTTAGTCAGTAAACCTGTCATCAAATGTAAGCCTCAAGACTGTGAAGCTATGACACACACTAGCCAATGTCCACCCAAACTGCACATTTCTGGCTACTCCCAGTGCTCTTGCACAACATGAATTAACCGAGAAACAAAATAATAATCATGGCTGCTATCTGGGATTTTGGACTGGTAGCAGGTTTAGTTTGTTTAACCAAATGCACTGAGGATACAGTCATTTGCAATGCAATCTAAACTAGCCTTAGAATGTATATCAAAAGAAAGAAAGAACTTTTCTCCTTCCCTAAGTTATTATATGTAAATATGTACACGGACGCGGGTGGCGCTGTGGGTAAAACCTCAGTGCCTAGGACTTGCTGATCATATGGTCGGCGGTTCGAATCCCCGCGGCAGGGTGAGCTCCCGTCGTTCGGTCCCAGCTCCTGCCCACCTAGCAGTTCCAAAGCACTCTTAAGTGCAAGTAGATAAATAGGGACCGCTTTATAGCGGGAAGGTAAACGGCGTTTCCGTGTGCTGCGCTGGTGCAGGCTCGCCAGCTGCAGCTTCGTCACGCTGGCCACGTGACCCGGAAGTGTCTTTGGACGGCGCCGGCTCACGGCCTCTAGAGCGAGATGAGCACGCAACCCTAGAGTCGGACACGACTGGCCCGTACGGGCAGGGGTTCCTTTACCTTTACCTTTATGTACATGGAACAAGAGACACTTATATGTATGGATATCCTGAAATTTTATATTACTGCAAGTGAACACCACACTTTTCCCCCCTAGCAGTAGCATCCACCATCAAATCATACAAGTCACCATGGGTATGGCTCAATAGGACACAAAAACAAGCTCTATTGGAGCTGAGGAGAAAGCATTTCACAAGGGAAACTGTGCAAGTCAGTGTTGCAGTCTGAATGATAGTGTTGTATTTAATTATGAAAGTGTGGGCTGGATCGTGCCAGAAGTTTCTTAAACTAAAAGAGCAATGACTAAAGCAACCCAAAGAATATCCCTATGAGTTATTCATTTTTACCCATTCATTTAAACGTTCAGAGACTCCAGACTGGGTACTTTATTTTAGCCTATGTTTTGTCACTCCAGTAGGAAGGAAGCCTTCCAGATAAATATGGCCAGGAGTTAAAATTAAAGGAACATAGCCCAACCCTAGAAGTATTTCCTCCTATGGAACAACTATTTACAGACTTAAGTAATTTCAACTACAGTGCATATGCAACAAAAACTCCCCGAGGCTATGCACCTGCTTTGTTTTAGGTTTTAATGAACAGCATTTCATGATCTTAAAAGTAGCATTAATGAACACTACATTGCAACGTACAGAAAACACCTTGAGGATTAGGATCAGTTTAAGGCTTTTAAATAAAAAAGATGCTAGTAGCAGAGGACTTTCAACAGATCTTGACACTTCCCTGCTAACAATGTTAAAAATGCCAGCTATATTTGTGCCAGAAAGAAGGGCCCCCCCAAAAAAAAAAATCAGGAGCCTTGCAGAGATATATGTAATATTACTTAAATCTTTCGGAGCGCTAACTCAAGATCTTCACAGAGCTTTTAGAGAGATGTTCACATCATAAACATTGTTGAGCAATCACCAGACTATATAGGGATTTTCACCTGTGACAGAAATCCATGAAAAGAGGTTAAACCAATAGGCTTGACTGCATAAAAGATGTTATCATAGACATAGCTGGATCTTTCCGATTCAGAATAACTTTTGGTTGAGTGTACATAAACATAAGGCCTTGGCTGGCTGCAAGTCATTGTCAGGACTCTTCTTAAGTCTGGGATAGCTCACTCAGTAGACCATGAGACACTCAATCTCAGAGCCGTGGCTTCGAGCCCCACATTGGGTGACAGCATTCAAGGGGATTGGACTAGATGACCCTCATTGTCCCTTCCAGCTCTACCATTCTATGATTCTAATCACCTAAAAGGAGTTGGAATTAGTTCCACATTCCGTCAGTTAAGATGGCAATATGTACACAGGACTCAAGGCCAGAACTAAAGTCCCCTAGGACCTCCCAATGTGTCCTTTCATTCCCAACACGAAGTGAATCAACTATAGGGCTATGAATCACATGCTGAAGTATCAACTTAACATGAGCCCAGTGTAGAATAGTTTATCAGAATAGAGATATAAACTTTTCGCATTGCAGGCTTACTCTCTCATTGAGATCATCATAATTGAGATCATCAGTTAAGGCTAAAGAATATGTCCCCCTAACATCTGATCTGCACTTGGAACAGACACGGGAGAGGATCTTTTCTGTGGCCAAGCCTAGGTTCCCTGCTAAGGCAGCCTACTTTGCTCTCTGCAATAGTATTTTGCAGAAGCATTTTAAAAAAAAACTTTTTAGAAGGCATTTCATTTGATTTTAATTTCTTCCCAAAAGTTTTAGGACTCGCTTGTCTTTTTAGAGCCGTGGCTTCTCTGGAGGAAACTTTTACTGGCTAGGTGACTCACTCTCTCCCCTACCTCCACCTGTAACATGGGAGTAGTACTTCTCAAATTCATAGAGTTGTTATAAAGAAAAACCCAATAACGTTCCTAAAGCACATACATAAAATAGTTGGTTATCTTTGACAATAACTACAGGAGTTCTGTACTTAGTTACAATATAGATGTGTTTTAGAGTTTGGGTGAATAATAACAACACAATGGTACCTCGGGTTACAGATGCTTCAGGTTACAGACTCCGCTAACCCAGAAATAGTACCTCGGGTTAAGAACTTTGCTTCAAGATGAGAACAGAAATCACACGGCAGCAGCGGGAGGCCCCCATTAGCTAAAGTGGTACCTCAGGTTAAGAACAGTTTCAGGTTAGGAACGGACCTTCAGAACGAATTAAGTTCTTAACTCGAGGTACCACTGTAAAGCAGAGATGGGCAAAAATAGTCAGGGTGGAAAACCATCGCATGGGGATATACCTAGTTTATTTGCTTGTACGACCCTATCCAGGTGCATTCAAACTACATTCCACCAAGTTCAACAAGACTTGGAACTCATTTTATAGCATAGATGAGAGAGAGGTGGTGCTTTCATATTGACTCTCTCCTGAAGCAACAAAAGGTGTGCAAAGGTCTCAGCTGCAGAAACCTATTTCTAATTAGGAAGCCAATAATATGTTTGCTTTGTCTTGTCTTCAGGAACTTTAAAAGGCCACAGCACATTATGTTAAAAGCAGGGGAAGGTGTCTATTATATGCCTTGGGCATTCCAAAGTTACACCACGTTCCTTCCATATTAATGGGGGCGCATAACATGTGCCAAACTAACCAGCCTGCTGAGAGGAATGCAGCTCTCTCTCTTTTAAATAATTACACCACCTACAAATTAAAGAAAACCATTGGCGTATCCTAGCGACAGAAGTGTCAGATCTGGTTTTGTTGCTTTTGAAATAACATGGTGCAAGGTACAAACAAGAACTAGTTTCTTAGTAATCAGGGTAAAACCTGACACACCTCCTAATTGTCTGCATAACCCACTTTGGTTTTGCCTTTGTAAGATGTAAGAATCAGCATTACCTCTGGGAAATCTTCCCCAAGCTATACAAATCATCACTATTTAAGACTGGCATGACTGCTTGGCAGCAGGTACATCTTGCTGCCAAACAGATGGGAATTTGCAGTTACCCTCTGGCTCCAGTAAACTATGAGCAATGGGTTGTGCCCAACCTTAAGGGAAGATTGAAGAGAGCACAGTCAATTGCTCTTCAGCACCCCTCACAGGTCAGACAAGCAATTCACTGTCTCTAGTCCCATTTGCCCACCACACATTACTAAAAGTGCAAGAGAGTATAACAGTTGAGGAATGATTTCAAGAGGAAATCACCTGGGTCAAGGAGGAGCCTATACCCAAATTAGGACAAGTTTCATATAAGCCACAGGAAGCATGCACCTGCCAATGCACTTGGGCTGGCTACTATTAGAATCCGGGGGCTCTCAGCTTTGTTTTTCGTACATGAAGGGAACTTCCCATTCCCTCCTTCACTCTGTAGCCCCCTGCACCACCTGAAAAATTTGTCAAAAGGACTGGGGGACCCCCATGAAGAGCATGAGATGGGCCATGATGTTGCTAGGAAAGAGGGAAAGTGACCATACTTAGGCACGTACTTTGTGCAAGCAGAACCCCGCTGCTACAGGAAACCTTCATCCAGTTCTGACCAGCTTCCCACGCCCTCACTTCCCTCTTTAAGGGAACACAGGGGAGAGGAAGGGACTACAAGGCCCCTTCTGTGAACTTTCTTCTGTTCACAGGATCGATAACATTGTTCTATAATTAATAGTTGCTTGACGCAATTTAGGGGAGGAACCACAGAACAGCTGTATAGCACAAAATGCCCCAGACTTCATCCTCAGATTCTCCAAGTAGGGCTGGAGGGGAAAACCTTGCTGAAACCCTGAAAATATTGCCAGTCAGAGTAGATCATACAGAGATGGTTAGATCAATGGTACAACATGGAATAAAACAACTTTCTTTGTACCCAATTTAAATGAGCATACAAATCAGGGACTTAGCAATTCACATAAATTTTTGAATGAACTTAATTTAAGCCCACACTGGAAAACTGTAAGTAGGATTAGAACCAAACTGGAATTGAACCTCCAAAATGGTCTGGTGGTGAGTGGGGGGGGGGCAGGATAATGCACTTCTTGTCACTTTCTTCCAAGAAGAAAGGGAAGGGACAAAGAAGGGAATCAGCTTAGAACCCCATCTAAGAGGCATGTCAGCTAAAGGCAGGCAGCAAACCTCCACATCAATGTGTCTAAAAATCTAGGTTAAAGGCTCTTCACAATTAGAGACATCAAACATAGGTATATGGGCAACCCTCATAGCTACACTTCTGTTTTTTGTGCCCCTGGGACTAAAGAACCGCATAGCAGGGCTATCTCTAACCTGGGGCACAGTCTACCACAGCACAGCAGTATTTACCAAACAATGCTTAAGAGCAGGGACAATTCTCAGAGAAATGCCCTTTTCTTAAGACACAAATAAAAATAGTTCTTAAGGTACTTCTTTTCACTAACTTGCTGCCTAGGATACTTTATTTTAAAGTCATTACTCACATTTGTGTACTGTATCTCTTATGAAAAGAAATTAAGCACAACTTAATAAGTTTCTATGCCCCAGGCTACTTCAAGATGAGGACATCGCTGTCACGCAAGAACTTGGTGTGCTACGCCCTGCAGGGCTAACAAAAAAAGTTGCTGGTTACACAGGGGCAGGTTTAGAAGCAAGCCTGCCAACACAGAGCGTTTATATTGTAAAGTTATTCAGTAGAAGCTTCTTGTAGTTATAGACCAATTGTAGGAGCTTTGCCACGAACTATTTCAAATGTATCCATAAGTCAACATGCACAGATACCAGAGCCTCAGGACCAAGCTACACCTTATGTTTAAAGGCATCACTGCGTCTAATGTGCAGATCAAAGCAAATTAATAAATGGGAGGGGAGGCTGAAAACCAATGGGATCAAAGACATGCAGAGGGAATATAACCTTTCCTTTGCCTGCTACAATCCTGAGCAAAACCCCTTTCCTGAGCTAGTGTTACTGAGAGAACATATCCCATTAGTGTACTAATGACCCCCCCATGCAATTTGCATTTTTAAAAGTCTTATCTCGTTTGGTCATCAAACTTTTAACGAAGGTTAACTACGGTTTCCCAAACCAGAAAAGTATCACATAGGTCCTCATGCTACACTTTTCCTAGCCTCCGTCAGTGTCATGCTGGCAACCAGCACAGGCTCACAGAACACACAGCCGACAAAGGCACATAATGCAAATATTGCCTGTCAACAGGAGAGTACATTCAGCAGCCAATGCTGCGTTTTACATTCAATACAGACATGCCTTATTTCAAAAGTGTATCTGAAAGAAATCAAGTAGTGCTACCTGTTGGCAATCCATCATTTCACAACAGGTGCGCTAACAACAGGTGCAGAAAAACAAGCCCATAAGTGGAATCAAGTTGTGCAATATGCAATGCATGTTTCAACAAGAACTATGTCAGTGTTAACCACTACGCATTAAATTACAAATTAAACAGCAGCATTCCTGTTTGCTCAGACCGATTCAGGAAGAAACATTCAAAGCTCAAGAACTGTTCAGATCCTACTTCTCTCCCCACTCTACCCCTCCCTGTCAAACTTCAACACGTGGTGAAACTGAGTGTGTGTCTTAGCAATGCAAGCACAATCCCCACCTTCTCAGCAGCTGGAGCCTATGTTCAGCAGCTACTGCTGCATTTTAGTTAGAATACTTCATCTGTACAGTGCTATGTTTATTTAAATGTACGACCCTGATTCCCTGAGATAGAACCTGCTTTTCTAGTGGCTTCTATATCACAAGGTTTGAGGAGAAAGATATAGCATTCATTTAAATACAGCCATTACCTTCTGTGCGTTGTGAGGTGTCAGGGGTGCAGCTCACAAACCCAAGATTCATATCCACCTTTGCATAAGAAATAGCAACTGAACAAGCTCTAAGAGCCTGCATCTTTCCACAAAAGCTGAACCACTTTGCTATAAAGATTGCCAAGGTAATTTGGCCACTGAATCTGCTCTGATGAAGTCACGAGGATGTAGCTGTTTATCACCTATTTTTACATAGCTAAATCCAGAAATGAAGCCCTCTTCCATTTTGTTATGCCATTTCAGCAAGTTATGTCGCTTCATAATCTTCAATATACGTCAAAGGCTTCAGGGAGTTGTATTCTTTAATGTGAAATAACTGCTGTAAATGGCACCCCCAAGCCAAATCTTACCTTACACAGAGACAGACTACTGGTACAGTCAATACCTCGGGTTGAAGTAGCTTCGGGATGAATATTTTCAGGTTGCGCTCTGTGGCGACCCAGAAGTAACGGAGCGCATTACTTCCGTGTTTCGCCGCTCGCGCATGCGCTCAAAATGATGTCACGCGCATGCGCAGAAGCGGCAAAACGCAACCCGCCTATGCGCGTCTTACGTTCGCTTCAGGATGCGAACGGGGCTCCGGAACGGATCCCGTTCGCATCCAGAGGTGCCGCTGTAGTCCATTGATACATTAAACCAAGTACTGTCTACTGTTTTCAAGATACCATACAAACCTTTTTCCTCAGACCTGATTTTTGAGTCATCTTTAGCTGGAGATGTTGAACCTGGACCAAGAAGATTATCTTAGGCACGCCACACTCCCTCAAGCCTTGCCTTCTCAGCCTCAGTTCCATCTTCCTTCACACTACCAGCTACATCTCTTACAAGGTTTGTGTAAGGACACCATATGTAATGCTTTAAGAAGCCTGAACTCTAAAAGGAAAAACACACTCCTTTTTTCAAGCACTACTCACTACCACTAGCAAAATGCCCATGGAATTTCATGGATGGGTTAATGGAAAGTGTTTTGTGTTTAAGGTAGGGAAGAGGGTTCCAGCTATTTCTGCATCAGATCTTGCATATTATCTCTATCCTTGCACCAGTCCTGTTTTCTACTATCTATCTAGACAGGCCAAGATTGGAGTGCTCTGTGTAGGCAGTGTCTGCTTTCTATACTCTTCCCAGATGTAATTGGGCTAGTATCCTATCCTATTGGGGCATGTCAAAAGTGGAAGAACTTGAATGTTATCCTACTTGGGCAGGCTTAATTATTTTAGGGAGGGACATCTATTTTTTAAAAAAAACCTGCTAAGCAAGGAGACTGAAATGTGTAATCAATGCAAATTCTACAACTATGCAGATACAATGTGAGCAAATATATCAAATGTAATATATTTATATAAATACCATTCAACATTCATAACACTAATTGTTGTTCATTTCCTTTTCTTTAATACTCGCTGACTCCATAATACCATTTGCCTGTCACCTGTAACTTTACCTTTCATTGTAAAAGGAGAAGAGCCACTGAATATATTGGGCAACTTATATTAGCCCCCTGGATGTGTGGCTGCAATCATATACACTAAACTGGAAGTAAATCCCATTGAACTTAATGAGACTTACTTCTGGATAGACATGCATGAGATTATGCTGCAAGCAGTCAATCTATCAACAGCAGAAAGATATAACCAAAAGGGCAACCTAATCAATGAAGTTGCTCAATATGCATGCCGCTCCTTAAGAGGAAGCAAAACCCAAACATAGACAGACAGGCTTAAGGTTCCTGGTTTCAAGAAAATTATAAATCATTCCAGTTTTGATTCAACTTGTTAAGTTTTCACCTGTTTCGTTTAACAGACACTAATAACAGGAGAAATAAAACCGCACGGAACAAAGGAATTATGATGCACATTTTGTGTCCTACATGTTTCATCATGCACCAGCAGCAATGATCAGCCTTTGTTAAGTGGATGTAGGTGGCATTTAACCCTTAAAACTTGCAAAACAGGAATCTGATAGGGTAAGAAAGGGAAAGGGAAAGAACTGCATATAAAAGCTTTTTCTACTACTAATAGCAAAATTCTTGTGAAACTCCACTAGTGTTACACTATGGTTCAACCAAACTGGGCAAGTATTTACAGATGAAGGCAAAGAGCTATCCATATAGAAGCCAGCTTGGTTTTGGGGCTATATCCAACCAAGCCATACAAAATTAGATCCACTGAAATCAATGGACCCAAATAATATAAGTCTACTGATTTCAATGAGCTTACTATGAATATAAATGAGCTGGATATAAACTTTAGTGTTTACTATTAATGCTACTGAGGGGAAATTAATGGACTACAATATGGGCTAATATTTGTGGTGGGGGGAAGAACTGCTTAAGTAGTGCCCGTGAATACAACCATTTACTTTCCTCAATAAAAGTAAATGCTTGGCATTCATACTATGCAGAAAAGCAAAGCATTTGAGGGCAATGGTTTTAGTGATGAACCAGAGGTTAGTGGAGCAGAGGAAGAATTTTTCACCCACCCTTCCTTTTAATCCCTTGTACTGTTGAATTCGTTGCAGCAAAGAGCAATGGGCAGTTAGGCCAGCTTGCCCACATACAGAATGGGTGTGTAAGGAACATAGCCTGCACATAAAATTTGACAAGCCTAATGTTGGCCCAGTTATAACACAACCCAGATTAGATCCTGGTTTAAGATGCTGATTTACAAGCAACAATTAAATGCAGCTTCCTGATTTAGATGTCAAGGGAACCTATGTAGTTTAACAAATCAGAACAGAAGTGCCAAAGTTGAGTGCATGAGTGGAGTGAATGAGGGAACAAGGGAAATTTGTTGAGCAAAATATTGTGTGACCTACCATGCAGAACGTTACCAGTACTACACTGGATACAATCCAGAATGTTTATCTTAGTTGATTTGCAATTATCAAATTCATTTCAGTCATAACCAAATTGGTAATAAATAAAGCCACAAATATGATTAATTAAAAATTAATGTTATCAATCCATTTTCAGTGGCAAATTATGGCAACATGCAAGTCTTCTTCTGGGGATGGTGCATATAATACTGGAAATCAGGTTTTCTGTATATTTAATACTTACACAGCTTTCGCAGCTGCAACTTCTCCTGCCACAGTGTTGTCAAGATGAAAAAATCTGTATCTGTATCACTCTCTGCTATGCAACTATTAATAGCAGAGAATTTTTGTTCCATATTGCATCTGGCAACCACATACTGTTCTTAAATAATGATAAATGTTTCCAAAGCTTAAGGGATGGGAAGGTAATTGAATGCCATCTACTGGGTTTCTGCCAACAAGAACATTTAGAGGAAAAATATTTCAGATTATCTTTGAAAGAAATAGCATTGTTTACCAGAGCTTGAAGCATGCCATCCATTACAATAGTTCCCTCCATAGTCTGAAAGGAGGATTTAGATAACATTGAAAGGGTCCAGTCCAGGAAGTCTGCCATTCTTTTTTGTTTGACATCAGGGCGGGTAATAAACCTGTTGCAGAAAAAAAAGAAACATTGCAAGTTACCTATTCACAGCAGTTCAGTTGGTAACTCATTTTTCCTGTTAGAAAAACTGGTTTTTTTGTTCCTAAAGGCAACTAGCCAATGGATGCTTTCCAACATATTTTGGATGGGAACATTCCAACTGTCAGCAATATAACCCTGTCTTTTTCTAAAGAAGCTCATAACCCAAAAAATTATGCTGTCACAGTTAACAGCCAAATTGTCTTAAAATTAGAGTGGGACACTTTATTTACATAAAGGGAATAATATTATGTGTGTTTTGCCTTACTGCTATCTGAAAAGCTGGAAGCAAATCAAGAGATAGAGTGAATACTTAGTCACTGAGGAAAACTGCAAATAACCAGAAAGGTAGCAGAACAATCCTAGGAGCAGAAGACAACTTCTATTCTTCTTACATGCTAATATTAGCAGAAGACCACAGTATTAGTTTCCACCAGTCTTATCAAGAAAGGTATATGTTCCCACTTCTTTTTTTACCAAAAACAGAACTGGAATGGCAAGTGCTTTATAGCGATATTTTTTAAACAAACAAACAAACAACAAAGATAAATACCAATATGAACTGCTGTCAAAAGGTTCATCTGTCACTATGTACCATTGACCAATCCAAAATAAAATGTTTGTCAGTTTGCTTAGAACTCCCACTAGATGTCACTAGAAATCTACATGTACTTTACTCCAATGCTCTGAGGCCAGTTTCATAATACAATCCATTTTCTGTGCCGCCTGAAGAGCCTTTTGCGACAGGCGATATTCCATAACCACATTCTTACAATAGAGCCAATGAAAATATTGTTAATTCTTAACTTCCAAACAATTTTGCCACCATAAAACCAGCATAAAAAAGTGTGATAGGCGCCAGACATTGCCAGGAGGATAACTTTTTAATTTTTACCATAGATTTCACTAGTCCATTTGACAAATCGGTGCTTGGCAGGAGGAGGGAGGGGATCTCATCACTGAATTCAATGGGAGGTTTTGTACAAATGTTGGGGCAGTATTTAAAAGTGGTGGAAGATATCTGGATATGCTTGCACACCATTAACATAAGGAAACCCTCACTTCACTTATAAATTGTTGCATCACTTCATAAGATTATACTGTGGGAAAAAGATTGGTTCCTTAAAGTCAGCACCTATGGCAGAAATATTGCAACTATCAATTTATTCCAGACAGGGAAAAGAAGAAGGCAATTCTCAATGACCCAGGATGCTAAGAGGCTTCAGTTTAGATGTGTAATTTTGTTCCCCACAAACTGAAAATTTAGGTGGCTGAGTGCTGATAGTGGCCTTGTTTTGGTTCCAGCCATAAGAAACAAGAGGAAAGTATTAGCAGGTTCAAGTGATGCACAGCTGAACAAAATGTTTTTCAAAATAACACAAAAAGGAGACACACACACACATACGGCCCAGTGTGAACAGCTCAGTGGTTTCAAGGAACCAATGAGCGTTGAGTGTCCATTGAAAAAGAGAAATGGAAAGTTTGGTGGGAAGCTAGCTTCAACTGAACTGCTTGAGATTATTACAGCTTATGTGTCGTGGGATGAGAGCATGGCTAGCTGGCACCCTGAACAGGAGTCCTCCCATGAGGCAGTGAGGATATTCTTGTACATACACCAACAATAAGGAGACAGTACATTTTCTGTCAATATCAGCTTAAGTGACTTACTTTGAGACCAAAACTGCAGCTGCATCTCGAGCTTTGTCACTTACAATCAAATAGGACTAAAAGCAAAAACAAAATTGAGTTAGAGGAGTTTGCAACATTAAAACCAAATGTGAACAATGTTTGTATGCAAACACTTCACCTAAGTATCTATGCAAGTCAGAACAGGGACAAACTACAGAAAGGGCATCCAAGTATGGACTTCATACAGAGAGTTACTGAAGTGCAAATTGTTGGGACTTCAAAGTGCAGTATAGGGCTGTTGGAAGCCCTTTTGCAAACACCCTCTGTTTCATCTTATTCAAAGTGAAAATTAAATATTGGTGTATTTAAAGCACAAGCAGGGTAATCTTGGTGTTAATCCCAGGGAAGATAACGGAGAATAAATTCACAAGAATTCAAGTTTACAGATGAACAAGATTCCAACTACACATTTTCTTAATATAAACAAACATTATGAGGAATTTATACTGTATTTTTATATTGGGGTATTTTTGGAAAGTATTTTACAGCAACTATCTTGTTTTGTCTAAAATATATTTTTATATGTTATGTTCTGATAAGTTAAACTCTTCCAGTACAGATAAAAGATTAATGTTCTTGATTAAACATCTATATAAAAGCACTGTGCTGAAGGTGCACTGCTCTACAAATGGGCAGCTCACAGAATCTGTACCAGTTACAAAGGAAGTTAAGCAAGGTTAATATAAACCTTGCAAATATAAACCTTTAAATGAGGATTCCCACATCCAAGTCCAAGACTAAACCTAGTACCCCAGAACAACCCCGAACAACTGTAAAGTCTTATTAATATTACAAAAGACATTCTACTTTCTACAGATTGCTGAACAGATCCAGAAATACTTGCTTTTGCCACTTTGAGAATGCGATCCATTGTTGGCACTCGAGGGCATCCTTCTTGGGAAGAGATGTTTCCATCCAGCCGTGCCAAATCAAACGGGATCAGGCATGTTACAGACAACCACAACAAGAGCATGTAGCGTGTCTCCCAAGTCTAACAAAACACAGAAAAAAATTATATTTATCATAAAAGTTGTTTTTAAAAAGTCTGTGCCCCCAGAAAGTTTGCAGCACACACTTGTGAAAACCATCTCCATATGCAAAACTATTACAAAAAAACAGGAAAGATGTAGGAATGAAATAGGACCTCCAAGATTTAGTTTTAATTGACTATGGAAGGACAGTTACACAAATTTAAATGGAACATGGTTCAGCTAGAATACTTTATTCACACACAAGCCTAAGCCCCAACTTCATGAACCCTGCCAAACAAATCATGGCTCCTGAAGACATGTGCAAACATAAGAAAGGAATTTCATTATTCTGAAAAAGCTCATAGATTAAATGCTCCAGAAATAGTTTGCTCATTGCCGTATCTTTTTATCAAGATAACAGCTTGAAATTTTCTAAGTGCAGTTCCCTGGACCTTCAAAAATAAGTGAGAATGCAATTGCCTCCTTAGAATACAAGGTAAGCAACAACTCTCGCTAAAAGGGTATATAAAGCATGTAGATATGACAGCAGTGTTTCAAAACAGTGTGAGTGAAAGAACACCTGTGAACATACAAAGCTGTCTTTCAGCAAAACAGACTACTGCCCCCTCCTCCCATTTAGTGTAAACCACATGGACTGGCAGCAATTCGCCCAAGGTTTCAGATGGGGTTCCTTCCAAGCCTTACCTGAAAACACTAGGAGCTGAACCTAGGAGCTATGGCCCCATCCAGCACACATGCAATCATATTTGCACATGTTCCACATGAAACTGGCAATGTGCTAGTCCAACTCAGAGTAGACCCACCGAAATGCATGGATCTAAGTTAGTCAGGTTTATTACTTTCAGTTGGTCTCCCCCGAGTAGGATTAGCATTCAATACAAGCACTGTATATTTTAATAGGATTCCCCTATCAGTCTCTTTCATTTACATACAGAAGTTTTGGTGAGGGGTGGGTGTGGGTGAAATGGCAGTCCTCTGCACGCCTGACGTCAGTGGGGGAAGTGGAAAGGAGGAGAAGGATCACAAAAAGTTGAAAAGCCTGCCTTGTGCAACCCTTCTCACACTGCCCCTTTCAACCTCTGATGTGGGGATTTGGGCAGGTGAGCAGGACAACCCTCTTGTCAGTCATGTAACATCCTAATTATCTCATGTAATTCAAAGTTAGCCTATGAGGTGGGGAGAAAAATCTTCCCCATTCCTGGTCTAATGAGTTGTGGCGGTGGGGAGAGGGGGGTTGCTGGGAGAGATGCAGGCAGAATTAGAGGTGGGGTTGGTGAGCAACACAAGCAGACATGAACTCACCTCATGGTCTTTAGGATTCTGAGATTCCAGCATATCCAAGACAGGTTGTACATCAACTACTTCATGAGGAAACATGCGAAGGAAAGTTTTATACCCTCGTACCTAGCAAAAAAGAAAGTTTCTCAAGTCAATAATTCATTTCCAGTTATAGTACTATAAAAATGAGGTTATGCAGTATCCCCCCCAAAAAAAACAACAACGCCCTGAGGTACCAGGTTTAATTTATGGCATACTAGGCCTAGTTTTCACTGAGGTGGTCAACTTGTGTCTAGACAACACCATTTCGGGCTGCAGATAGGGATTCACACAATTGGATACTCTTCCATGAAGAAACATTCCTAGAGAAAATTATCATATCATGGAGAAGGCTAGACTATAATGGTTCTTCCTAACATACTAGTTGTCTGTGTAAGCTGGCACCTGCATCCGACGTGGTGCAAGTCAAAGGCTTACCACCTGTGTAACAATGAAAACAAAGTAAGAGAATGCTGAGGTAACACCAAGGAAGACGAAAGAGAAGGCAAATGGTCCGTCCCCCGTCCCCCGTCCAAATCCACCCCCATAATTGATGCCATCAGGCCCCACAGATACAGGAAGAGTGCAGAGGAACAGCATCTGTGGCAATGAGACTTGGCAGCAAACCATTTTGGAAAAGAAAAACCCACTAGTGACATTCCCTGTAAAAAGAGATCTTGCATCAAATTCCAAAACATTTTTTGTATACTCAGAGGCATATAAAGAGTAATTTATGAGCACTTGTGGAAACTGAGAGGGTTTGATGAGATGTGTAGACAACACATGGTAAGCTGTCTGGATCACAGCCATTCAGCTTCTAGTATAGCTGCTCTATTAATTATTATTATTATTAATAATAAAAAATAAGCATGTTCTGTTTCTAGTTCTTCTGTCTCTCATGCCTGGCATTTATGTGCCCCTCAATCAGTAGCTGGTAGATCCTGGGATCTCTTTGGCCACTTAAGCTATGTGACTTTAATTTGAGCTTGGTAAAGTATATAATAATACCTAAGTATCACTTTAACAAGGGTAGCAGGAAAAGTCCTCAACAGCAATCAATATCCACATTTTCCTCCATATATTTTTCCACCACGAAGCAATGTTCTTAAAAATACCAGCCTGTGATGGTTGCAGCACTTGTACAAGACAAGTAACTCTGCACGTTTCTCTTTGCTAGAACTCCAGAAACTGGATTGCAAAACATTCTGACTTATTTCTGATTGATGGCAGTAGCTCACAATCATTAAGAAATCAATTTCATTAGGTATTACCTACCAAGCTCCTACATACTCCCTAAAACTATTTCACAGTCATCCTGCTACCATCTCTTCTCTCCCTATCTCCAACCAACACCTTCTCTGCGCCACTTTGTTTTCTAAAAGGTAAAAAGGACTGTAGCAATCAAGGACCTGCCATTTTGTTTCTCTCCATCGGAAATCCCAGTGGGGCCCCAACCTAGACTTTTGGAAACCCAGAGCCCTTGAGAATGTATAAATATATGATCAACAAAACATAAAATTATCTGTGATCTCACACTACTTTTTGTTTTGTCAGGCACATAGATCAAAGGGAGAGAAAAAAATCAGAACAGTGGTTAACATTCTGCCATTACAGCAGAACAAAGATAGTAAGACAAATCAGTCTTTATTAACAAATCAGTCATGCTAAGACAAATCAGTCTGATATTAACAAATCAGTCATGCTGTGCTGAGAATTTATAGCAACTGCTTTCATAAAAGAATAGGGAACCATTTTAGGACTATGGCAACCAATGTCCATGCCATTGTTCATTGTCTCATTTCTTTTCTTTTCCTCTTTGAACTTCCCTGTGCCAACGGTCACAAGCTCGTCTTTCTGTATCTCACAGTCTAATACACAAGGCTAAAAACTGGGGAATAACCTATAATTAGAGTTATTTATGTGTATGTAGTATTTCAAGCTTGTAAACAATATTCTTATTATCAACATTTGTTCAGAAAACATGAAGTACTGACTTCCCGATAATAAACTGTGAAAGTGGAACCCAAATTATTAACAAACCCAGATTAAATACCATATATTTCTTGAGCTTACTGAAACATATCCCCTGGGGTGGAGAATCCCATTACTAACAGTTACCTTTGAAATGATGTAAAGAAATTGAAAGGTCAGATGAATTAAAGAACAGGGAGATGCTTCATCCTGGATAATAAGCAGCAGTGAATTCAACATTGACTCTAGAGGAAACACAGGCAAAATAGTAGAAAAGACATAAGTCTGCAAATCTGTTTCATTATTTTTACACATGTCTGAAAAAAGCAATGTCAGAAGACTACTTCAGGAACATATTTGTGAGAAAATGAGAGACATACACATTATAATTGGGGAGCTGCCAAAGGTCCCCCCCCCCTTAGTCCTGGCTCATCTATGTCAAGGGGACTAAGGCACTAGAATTGCCAGAGACTTGATCTGAAGTCATTGGCTCAGACTGCTGAATCATTCACTGGAACTTTCTCTCCCTTTTGCAAAGATATCATAATACAGCCTCCTTTAAATCAAGATAAATTCATTTAAGCTACCCTTCAGTCTAATAAAATACAGCAGAACTATTCTGCAAAATGTAATGGTTAGGTTTTATAAGGCCAGAGGACAGAAAAAAATTACTATAGCTCCCCCCATTAAAGGCAAACATGGTATTGCTATATTCTGTTGTCTCATTTCAGTTTAAATATACTAAATTCTTAGTATAGTACAGTGGTGCCCCGCAAGACGAATGCCTCGCAAGACAAAAAACTCACAAGACGAAAGGGTTTTTGGTTTTTTGAGTTGCTTCGCAAGACGATTTTCCCTATGGGCTTGCTTCGCAAGACGGAAACGTCTTGCAAGTTTGTTTCCTTTTTCTTAACATCGTTAATACAGTTGCGACTTGACTTCGAGGAGGTAGCCTTTTTTGAGGTTTTTAAAGACTTTGGTGATTTTTGAAGCTTTTCCAAAACTTTCCCGACACCGTGCTTCGCAAGACAAAAAAAATCACAAGACGACAAAACTCGCGGAACGAATTAATTTCGTCTTGCGAGGCACCACTGTACTATATACTAAGTATATATTAGAAATGTAGTAATATAGCATATATTACTATTGCTGTATGTCTTACCTGACAGCAGTTCCTTCATTTCAAAGTTCATGTGTCAGCAAGATAAGAACAACTGCAGCAACTCACACTCTCAAACCATTTTGACTAACTATTGTATAACCCAGGAGAGGCACCTGCAAGGTAAGAAATGCAGGACAGAAAAGGCCTAGAAGAGAGTAATGCACTATTTCTTACTTTGCAGGTACACTTCCTGAGAAATAAGGAGGTCACCCCAGAGAACTGTAGGCTGCTTTCAATTGCCCAGGAGATGTGCATCTTTGCAGAAGCTCCCCCAAGATGAACTCTTGTTTTCCAGGACAGAAACAAAACTACCCCAGTCTGTTTCTCAATTTTCAGGGAACCCTGCTAGATTAAATATGGTAAAGCTGCTGGGGGAAGTATGGTGAAATCCAACATACTTTCACCAAAGAGAATCTACCCCTCCCCATACTTAAACAAAGCAAAGCTTCTTCACCTGTTGTCCATGCTGACCAGTATTATAAGATTCTATCAAAATCTTCAAAAACAGCACAACAAAACTTACCTAAATGTGGATCCAAAAGGTGAGGCTGTTCCTGATAATTGTTCAATATAACTGAAAGATAAAAGCATATCCAATGGAAAATCTGAAATCAATCTGAAACATAAACATTCCTAGCCTGAAACTACTGTTTCTTTAAAAAATAGTATGTCATAGTTATCCTGAGCAGCAAAGGAGTACCATTTGCTTTTTAAAAAGGCAAGTGGAAATATATGATTAAATCAAATGATTTACCGCATGTCCTCTTGTGAATCTCTAAAAAGTCTCTTACCAGGGGAACTGGTAGGACAGAGCATACTAGACCATTCCACCCCTTATTCCCCTTCCTAAGCTTCTCAACTACTAAGAAATAATTTTGTTCCAACAGGGGTCTGGAGTCACTCTCATAAATTAGCCAGTGCTATGTCCCCAGAGCAAACGCTCCTCTCATTGGCTCATTAGTCTATACTTCAAGCAGTCTATCAGTCTATTCCAGGGAGGGTCTTCTCGGTAGTGGCACCCGCCCTGTGGAACACCCTCCCACCAGATGTCAAAACGAACAACAACTACCAGACTTTTAGAAGACATCTGAAGGCAGCCCTATTTAGGGAAGCTTTTAATGTTTGATGGACTACTGTATTATAATATTTTGCTGGAAGCCGCCCAGAGTGGCTGGGGAAACCCAGCCAGATGGGAGGGGATTTATTTATTTATTTATTTATTTATTTTTACTACTACTACTGCTACTACTTCTACTCTCTTAGTTCACACTCAGTTGGCAAAGCCATTCTTATCATTCATCTTTGGCTCAGGGCATACAGAAGGTCCAAAGTTCAATCCCCTGCATCTCCAGGTAAGGCTGAGAGAGACTCTCACCCTGAAACCATGGAAAGCTATTGCTTGTCAGTGCAGACAATATTAAGCTAGATGGATCAATAGTCTGACTCACCAAATGGCAGTTTATATTTCCTCCATATATGTTCCATCTTTATATTAGACAAAATTAGTTTTTGTCAACATTTATTATTATTTATTGCATTTCTATCCCTGCCCTCTTTTCTAAAGGAGCCCAGTTTGGCAAACATCAAAAAGTTAAAGTAATACTATGGTACCTCGGTTCACGAACTTAATCCATTCCGGAAGTCCGTTCTTAAATCAAAACCATTCTTAAACTGAGGCGCGCTTTCCCTAATGAGGCCTGCCGCCGCTGGTGCCCTTCTACCATTCAGATTCCGTTCTTAGACCAGGGTAAAGTTCTCAAACCAAGACACTATTTCTGGTTTTGCGGAGTTTGTAAACCAAATCATTCTTAAACCAGACTGTTCTTAAACCAAGGTATCACTGTACTATTTAAAATAAAATAACAACATATTCAAAACATTTCAAAACAATTTAAAAGCCATCTAGAAATATTTTAAATCAATTATATACCCCCACAGTTACTAATTTCAAAGTTGCCATGGCCAGTATCCTTCAGCCACCAAACGCCTGGGTAAATAGAAATGTTTTTAAATTTCTCCTGTAAAGGAGTTTGTTTGTTTGTTTGTTCATTCATAATACATGCACTTCAATGATGCTACACTAAATCATCACTAGGTGGCAGTCCAAGGCCAACTAAATATTGGAAAAACCCTAATAATCAAAACGGTGACAGCAGCCACGAAATTAAAAGACACCTGCTTCTTGCGAGAAAAGCAATGACAAACCTAGCATCTTAAAAAGTAGACATCACCTTGCCAACAAAGGTCCATATAGTAAAAGCTATGGATTTCCCAGTAGTGATGTATGGAAGTGAGAGCTGGACCATAAAGAAGGCTGACCGCCAAAGAATTGATGCTTTTGAATTATGGTGCTGGAGGAGACTCTTGAGAGTCCCATGGATTGCAAGAAGATCAAACCTATCCATTCTTAAGGAAATCAGCCCTGAGTGCTCACTGGAAGGACAGATCGTGAAGCTGAGGCTCCAGTACTTTGGCCACCTCATGAGAAGAGAAGACTCCCTGGAAAAGACCCTGATGTTGGGAAAGATGGAGGGCACAAGGAGAAGGGGACGACAGAGGACGAGATGGTTGGACAGTGTTTTTGAAGCTACCAGCATGAATTTGACCAAACTGTGGGAGGCAGTGGAAGACAGAAGTGCCTGGCGTGCTCTGGTCTATGGGGTCACGAAGAGTCGGACACAACTAAACGACTAAACAACAACAACACAATAATCAAAACAGTAAAGGTAAAGGCAGTGTTTCCCAAGCCGCGGGACGTTGCCTGGTGTGCCGTGGGAGGGAGGCGGGTGAGTCGGGCGGCGAGAGGCGGGGCGGCGGTGGCGAGGAGAGGCCGCCCAGTGCGGGGCTCTCACCGTCTGCCTGCGTGGCGCTGACGTCATGGGGCTGTAACGTGCCCCACATAGGCACACGCGAGGCGGCGAGCGAGCTCCCTCCCACATCCCATCGCCGCTCGCTTCGGCCGGCCTACTGGGCTGTCGCAGGCGGAAGGCCTGCGCATGCGCGAGGTTTTCGCGCCTTCAGGATTCCCTTCACGCCTCCCTCCTCCCGGGTCCTTGAGAGCGCGGGAAGCGGCAGCGCGAGACCGGCGTTGAGCCTGGTAGGTATTGCGCTTGCCAAGGCAGTCATTTGGGAAATGAAAACTTGCAAAGCAAGCAACCAGTTCAATCTGAAGTACGTGTATGCTTAATATCCTGTATCTGAAATCTGTTCTGCCCCCTCCCCCACACTTGGTGCCATTTTCATCTACACATGCAGCAGAGTAAGTTGACCCAGAATAGTACCAATTCAGATGGCAGATGGGAGAATGACAGTGCTGAATGCTTTCCCATGTAGAACAGTCCCTGCAAATAAAAACCTAGCATATTTGGAAGAGGGATGCTAGCCTAACCATTACCTTCTATGCTGTTACTATTTTTTTATTTTTTTTTTTACATAAGTAAAAAGTGACCTTTCCCCATCTGGCATGGTGGTGTGCCTCGAGATTTTTTTCATGAAACAAGTGTGCCTTTGCCCAAAAAAGGTTGGGAAACACTGGGTAAAGGTACCCCTGACCAGTCCAGTCGTGACCAACTCTGGGGTTGCGGCGCTCATCTCGCTTTATTGGCCGAGGGAGCCGGCGTACAGCTTCCTGGTCATGTGGCCAGCATGACTAAGCCGCTTCTGGTGAACCAGAGCAGCGCATGGAAACACCATTTACCTTCCCGCCGGAGCGGTACCTATTTATCTACTTGCACTTTGACGTACTTTCGAACTGCTAGGTTGGCAGTAAGAGGGACCGAGCAATAGTAGCTCAACCCGCCGCGGGGATTCGAACCGCCGACCTTCTGATTGGCAAGTCCTAGGCTCTGTGGTTTAACCCACAGCGCCACCCGCGTCCCCAATCAAAACAGTAGCATACACTAAAATGCCTAAAAAGATACACTCATTTTCTGACTGTATCCTGTTCTTGATCTATGAATAAATAATAATATTGATGAAGCGCTCTTTTGAACCTTCTAAAAGTGTTATTGGTATAGCAGAAGTGAGGAACTAGATTCAGTCAGAGGACTGGATCCAGAAGTGGCCCACTCTCCAAGGTGCCACTTCTGAGACATTGGGGGAGGGGGGAATCCATCCACCTGACAATCACCTGACATCAGGCAACACTAAATTCAGGCTGCAGGAACAGGCACAGACTTATCTCCAATACTAGAGCTATTATGTGCTTGCTCCTTGAGAGTACAAGGTGGCAGCAGAGGCTTACCTCCAACTAAGTGCTTGAATTGGATTTAACAGATCACAGCA
Source organism: Podarcis vaucheri (assembly GCF_965113315.1). NCBI lineage: Eukaryota > Metazoa > Chordata > Lepidosauria > Squamata > Lacertidae > Podarcis > Podarcis vaucheri. Next base: position 43,191,533 of record NC_138760.1, on the reverse strand, counting down.
CCTGACATCATTTTACACTGAGTGACTACCAGGTGGATGTGGTTTGCCAATATGGCCCACAAGCCAAAATCAGAGGACTAATTAGGCCCACAGGATGGAAGTTCCCCACTACTGTGCTAGAGGATATTCATTTTTTGTAGAAATTTAACAACCTCATTTGGCCGCTTTGCTCTAATATTATTGCTTCACTGTTTTTTATTGCATTTCCACAATGGACTAGTTTGCACATCACAGCATGGTTTAATGTGAACACAGGAGTGTGTGATCTCCTGGACAGGAGAACCCAGCCACTTTGCTACTGTGCAATGTTGAGCTAAGCCATCTGAACCTGCATTCATTCTTGGATAAAACCTATGGTGACAGCTAAACCACTAGTCTGAATTGGAATGACATGCTAAGCCAAACCATGGCACAGGTCAGCACAGCAACAAAACTGGGTGGGAGAAGTGGCTAGGATCTCTTCAAGTGTTTGCACATTTGCACTATGCCATGATTTGGCTCAGTGTGACATGTGAAGCAGGTCAGTAAGTCATTTAAATGTTCTGTTATTCAGTAATGTTGAACTACCAAATGCAACTGTTATAGTTATAGGAGACAATCATCTGCAATACAGTGGACTTTCGGGTTGCGAACGTGATCCGTGCGGGATGCACATTTGCAACCCACAGTGGCGCGTCTGTGAATGCGCAAAGCGCGATTTAGCGCTTCTACGCATGCGCAACAGTCAAAACCCGGAAGTAACCCGGGTTTCAGCGGCCCGCAACCCCAAAAAAACACAACCTGAAGCATCTGTAACCCAAGGTATGACTATAACAGACCACGAGACCAGTCAAAAATGTTTTATTGCAACCATGTCTGTAATCACAAAAGCTTGTATCCTAACTTTCCTTTGTGGTTTTATTTAGAACAAAGCTCAGAGGTAATGGTAACAATGGCATTTTTAGAGAGCAACCAGTCCACTTCAGCAATTTATTTCAGCAATAAAGAGATTATCAAAACTTGAAAATCTTCAAATAAGCATTACTGTTTGCATATTGTAAATTGCTATTGCTTTCCTATGGCTACCTACAAGGCAATCTTGATCAATCTTTTACTCAGAATAAGTTCCATTGTATCCAGTGGAACTTACTCTTTAGTAAGTGTCAAAATAAAAAAATTCCTTCCAGTAGCACCTTAAAGACCAACTAAGTTAGTTCTTGGTATGAGCTTTCGTGTGCATGTACACTTCTTCAGATACACTGTTTCAGTATTTTTATTTTGACTATGGCAGACCAACACGGCTACCTATCTGTTTAGTAAGTGTGTTGAGGATTGTAGGCCTATAGAGTTAATGGATAAGGTGAACAAGAGTTGTCTTAATTCACAATTCAAATGCTTAACCATTACACTTAGTAGGATCTGGTGACAACAATCCCAATCATCAGTTGTACACACTAAAAGGAAGAGCTCATACCTTTAAATTTTTCAAGCGCCGTCTCTCTCAATGATAGGTCTCCATGCATTGATCTGAGAGAATTAATCAACTCCTGTATTTCCTGACTCTCTGAAAAGGTCTCAAGTATGTTTCCCTTGGCGATGACATCAGACTCCAGGCATCTGCTATCCTCTTGCTCAGGCCCATCTCCATTCATCTCATTTAAAACCATCTTCAGCTCGTGGCAAATTCTTCTCTAGGCAAAGGCACAGCAAACCAGCATTTACCATTACAGTTAAATTTCACAATTAATGTTACAACCCTAATACTGAGCTTCCTGAAAGCAAGACCCATTGAATTCAATGGGGAAGTCTTCCAAGTAGACTTGTGTACAACTACACTGCAAATTTGCCTTGCACGATGGTGGCAATCCAAGTGCACATAAGAGAATTACACTTAAGCTCAATTATTTATCTGTGCTGGCCTGTGCCCGTTCTTTCCCCATAGAAAAATAACGGGACAGTGTATAATAGGGATTTCCTTCCCTTGCTATATACATCTCATGTTTCACACGCAATTTAACAAGAGCCCTTCTCCCATCTCTTCCAAATCCTATCCGCTTCCAGAGGATACGTTTCTATCCTGACAGGGATGGAAAGGTTAGCTCAGTTTTAAAAAATATAAATAAGGCCTTGATGCAGTATAGCCGTATGCATGGCATGAGGCCCCTTTGCAATTAAAAATATCCAGCGATTGAAGCTGCTTACACCAGGCCTGCCTGCGTTCAAGCCCAGCGGGGAAGCTACACCCCTGAACCTGGAATCCTTCCCTTTAACCCCCGACCTATTACCAGGGCTTTTGTTGCCATACTGAGAGGGAGTTAATACTATGCATTCGTTTTTCAGGGCTGGGGCGGGGCAAAGCATTTCGCACGAACTCAAAAGCATGAGAATTCCGCCTTAATTGAGGGGAAAGGCTGAAGCTGAGGGCGGTTTTTTAACATTTGCAGCCGAGCCGCGCACCGCCCTCCTTCTCCGGGGCCTGGCGTCTAAGACGGGCAACCTCATCGCGAGAAAGCCTCTCTCCGTTTCCCAAGGCGACTCGCCATCTCGCCCTGGCCCTACCCTCGCCTTGCCCAGGCTCCTGCGAACCACGGAAAGCCCCGAGCCAAGCTCGGCGCCTCTCCCACAAGAGCTCGCCACTTGCAGGATTTACCTTTCGTCGTTGGCGCCTGCGCTCAGAAGAGGCCTCTCCAGGTACGGCTCCTCGCGCGGGACAGAAGTGCTCGGCGGACGTCCGCGCTTGGGCTGTGAGAAGGGGAGGAACCCGGCAGCAGAGGGAGGAGGGGCGAGGAAGGGGAAAGGGGATTGGCTGGGAAGGAGGAAAGCGCCCGGCTGTGTGCGTTTTTTCTTTCTGTGGTAGGGACGGGATGTAGGTGTTTTTTTTCCTGGTAGAGCTACATCGCGGGAAAGCCTTTCTTTAAACGCCAAGGCGAAGAAGTGCTGCTTGCCCTGGGCTGTGCAGGAGGCGTTTCCTTGGATGCTAGTGCTTTGGTCATAAACCGCAAAATAATAATAATAATAATAATAATAATAATAATAATAATAATAATAATAATAATAATGGCGTCTATAAAAAGCATAAAAGGTGCATGAGCCGCCCTGGGAGTTTTTAAAACAGATGTGCAGGATATAAATGTGCCAGATTGGAAGAATTGTTTGGGTGCAGGAAACGAAGACCCTGCGGTAGAACGACATTGTAATTTGTTGTTGTTGTTGTTGTTGACTTTTGCAGCAAAAACAACGGTGAAAAGGGAAAACAAACAAACTGCCAGTCATCATGTACCACAGATCTGGAAATGACCTCAGTCTTCCAATCCATCGAAATCACAATGCATCGTGAAAGTCCAATTTCTTGAGGTTAGCAGGTGGGAAAAAGAAATCAGTGTTTGGACAGGTGTGACTGTTTCAGTAATAAAAATCCCTGTATTGGTGTGTGTCTGTTACATCCTTTTTTCCAAAACCAATAAAATCATGCCATGTCTGGCCAAAAATATCTATTTACTTGTTCTCTAAAGAACCGGGTCGTTGCATCATTACCAATGCTAAGAATCACATTTTGTGGTACTCAATTGTAGCTCCTTTCAGATCTTTACAGTGCTTAACTAATGTAAACCATACTGCCATCAGGTGTCCCGCAGGTCCCTATGCTTATCTGTAAACAGATTTGAGTCTATTTCCATGTTTTTTATCCTGCTTATCCTCCAAGAAACTCAGGACAATATGCACCAGTCTGCAATTGTCAATGGTGAGGGGATACATGCTCATAATTATTTTTCCAGTCTCACAACTATGTTGAACCCACTCTCACTTATTTGCTGATGGCAATTATAGTTACAAATTCTGTGTGCAATGACAACATTTTATTTGGATTGCATATTACATAAATAGTAAGTGTAGCACAGCAATTTTCATTCAAATTCTGTATACTTAAAAAGTGAGCTTGCTAAGCCTTTGATCAATTGACAGGTTTAATTTCCACTTTCCTATCATAAATGAGGATTGCTCAAACATTCCATTTAACCCAGAATGATGATTCTCACACTATCACAAAATTGGAAAAAATACTTTAAAATTCTAAATGCTACATGTCCTGCGCTATGAAAATGCACAACATGGGTAAAGCATGTAAAGCATGCCAAACAAGAATACCTAATATTTATTTCAGTACAGGCATACCTCACTTTATTGCACTTCGCAGATACAGTATTGCTCTTTACAAAGATGAGAAAGGAAGCCCCCTGCTGCCATCAACCCTCTTCTGGCCACGATAATGGAGCTGGCTAGGACTGGAGCCAGGTTTCTCCCCTCCCACACATGCAGCCATGGGGGGGCGGGGGGCTGGGTCAATAGACTATACTATAGTGAAAAGGTAACTTTTATATGCACTGGGAAACAAACAAAAAAGTGACTCACTTTATTGCAATTTTCGCTTTATTGTGGTGGGCTGGAACCGAACCAGCAATATCTCTGAGGTATGCCTGTACTCACTTACTTTATTATTTCATTTTGTACAATAACCAGGACAGACAACCCTAACACTAAAACAAAATAAGCACGCCTTGAAATACTTCTAACATGTTTCAGTCACTTGCAGTTGTATGTAAAGAATGCAATTTATTGACCCAATCCTTTTAACATTTATGAGTATATCTGTGTAATGCAATCAATCCCATTTTTTAATTCAGCAGTAACTCCCACTGTGTTTGGTGATACTGGATTCCAGTTCCCATTAGACCCAGCCAGCACAGCTAGTGATCAAGGATGATGGAAGCTGTAGTTCAGCACCTCTGGAAAGCCACAGTAGGTTCCCCATCACTGTTGTCAACCTGCAGCCTTATCCGTATTAAACTGGTTTTTAAAAAGGAAAAAGAAATTAGTGTGATAGTACTAGGACTACAGCTGCAGTGCTTTATTGGCTGGGATACAGGGGTCCTACTACTGAAGCTTTGGCTTGCCTATAAATCAGTGTTGGCAATCTGCTGGCTCCTGAAAGCACACCTGTTTAGGCAAGGATTCCCTTGAATTAAAATTGAAATTTTATTGTTTTAACTGTTTTCTGTTTAATTATTTGTTTGTTGTCTATTTTAATCACGAATGTATCGAGGGCCTTCTTGGTAGTGGCCCCCGCCCTGTGGAACACTCTCTCACCAGATGTCAAGGAAATAAACAACTACCTGACTTTTAGAAGACATCTGAAGGCAGCCCTCTTTAGGGAAGTTTTTAATGTTTGATGTTTTATTGTGTTTTTAATATCCTGTTGGGCTGGGGAGGCCCTGCCAGATGGGCGGGGTATAAATTATTATTGTTGTTGTTGTTGTTGTTGTTGTTTATTTTAAACTGTTTGAGCAAGGGAGTCATTACATCCACACAACCTGGTGTACATGTTTACATGGGCTCTCAGGTTTGCAGTCTTTGTTGATATCCAGTTGTGACATCCCACTTGCCCAACAGTCTTCCATTTGTGCAAACGGAATGACTCCATCATTCTCCCCTCCCCTCATTCTCCCCTCCTTCTGCCCCTGTATCCCCACAAAATAAAGCTGTGGGACCCTCCTGAGCAGAGTAAGGAATGCAGGAGGGAGGAGAGGAAGGAGAATAACATCACATCTACTGGCACAGAGACTGGATCTTCTCCACAGCATTTTGGCAAATACTGTTTTTGAAATCTACTATTCTGGAACTCTCATTTACCCTGTTTGTACACTTTGCTACAGAGTTCACTCCCTAGAACAACAAACAGCACACAGTTTTCCTACCTTATCAAAGTGGTCATTAATATGTTGGTTGACAATTAAGAGAATGCAAAAAATACCAAACCACCGCAAGCATTTTGTGAGGAATTAAAGGCGTACAAATGTCACCTTAGCTCTTGCCTTTTGTAACTTTCAGGTGACTTCCCATCCTCTTTAAAACATTGTAGCTGATGTTGTTCTAACATCAAACAGGAGATCACTTACTCAGGATGACCATGTTTGAGGGTTACTTTAAAAGCTTTCGCATAACATTAAGAGTGGGGCCTCGGTATCCTGTCCCAAAATGGTTCCAGTGGTTAATATAGTTAAATAGCTGGTAAAGTTTGTTGCGCTTTTCAAAGCCTGGAGCTTTGGGGATTTTGCTGTGGTAAGCAGAGAAGAAAGAACTGCTAAAGCCACCAAACATCATAGAAATTGCAAGTTCAAATTCTGAATGACCGTAGAAACAAGCAGGGTCAAAAAGAATTGGACCAGAGTCATCTTCAGCTACATTTCCTGCCCACAGGTCCCCATGTAGGAGTGCAGGAATTATCTCCAGGTCACAAAACATCTCCGGAATCTTTGGCTGTAAAAAAGCATAAATGAAAAACCTTTAAAACTGTCTAAAGAAAAGAAGTAGAACATTGCTTAATAAGAAAAATATAAGACCTCAAAACATATAAATCAGAATATATATGAAGTCCTGAATGTTGTGTCTTTTTACTTGCTTTTAGCATCATTTTTACATTTTATATATATACTATAAGTTTTGCTGTTATGAATAACATGATTTAGCCTATCACTATGATTTTGCCTGATGGACTAATAGGTAATGACCGGGACATTTTTCTTGATGATTTGGGAATATATCACCTGACTTTGGAATGTGACACTGATCAGAGCTAGGGGCAGTGGCAGAAAAATGTGGCATAAAAATTTAGAATCAGAAGGTCAACAGCTCTGCTTTTAGCTGAATTAGAAGCAGCTGAGAGGAAGCCTGCAGTGGGCCAAGAAATCCCTCTCAAGAATCCACTACTGGATCATCAGTTTTCCTGCGTCCTGCAGGAGTGCCTATTTGCTTCCAACATGCTCTGCTTTCATTGAACAAGCATAAAGGCCCGTGGGTGTCTTTGTAATATTTGTTTTATATACAAATATACAACAAATATTGCAAAGACACCCACGGGCCTTTATGCTTGCTCAGTGAAAGAAAATAAAACCTTGTAATGGAAAATCCATGGAATTCTCACCACTAGTGAAAATGGGGAGCAAATATCAATGTGTTTTTGTTAGCCTCCCTAATGGAATGAGAAATAATAATAATAATAATAATAATAATACCTTTATTGTTATTGTACAACCTGTGTACAATTAAATTAAACAAGCCTCACCCCCCCAACACTCAATCTCTTATCGAACAACGCACCATCTCGCAAGTCAATTTTGCTATGTTATTTTCCGTTCAACAGCCTAACAGCCCACGAATAGAAGCTATTTTTTAGCCTGTTGGTACGGCTGATTATACTTCTATATCTCCTGCCCGAGGGTAGATGATTAAAGAGGTGATGGCCGGGGTGTGAGTCATCCCTGAGAATTTTTCTCACTCTCCTAAGGCAATGATCCCTTGCAATGTCATCTAGCGCAGTGTTCCCCAACCTTGGGCCTCCAGCTGTTTTTGGACTACAACTCCCATCATCCCTCGCTAGCAAGAACAGTGGTCAAGGATGATGGGAATTGTAGTCCAAAAACAGCTGGAGGCCCAAGATTGGGGAACACTGATCTAGAGGACTCAAGGAAAGCAGGCTGGATAGGAAGGAAACCTCACATCTATAGTAAAATTCTGTCAGAGTGAGGTGGCAAGTTAGAGATGCAAGCATTGTTCCAGCTTAGCCTCCGTGCCTTCTCTCTCTCTCTCTCTCTCTCTCATTCTCTCTCTCTCATATTGTGGCAGTCTAGCATCTCTCACCTACCTTTAACCGAGACCACAATTCCCTTGCTTCTCTGTCTCCGTAATCTCTTTCAATCAAATCCATTTGGGCTTGGAGACGGTGACGTATGAAGAAAGTGGGCCAGTCACTTTGCCATTCATTCACCTACAAATCAAAAATATGCCAGGGGGTTGGTCTAGATCATGAGTAGGCAAACTAAGGCCTGGGGGCCGGATCCGGCCCAATTGCCTTCAAAATTCGGCCCACAGATGGCCCAGAAATCAGCGTGTTTTTACATGAGTAGAATGTACCCTTTTATTTAAAATGCATGGGTTATTTGTGGGGTCTGCCTGGTGTTTTTACATAAGCAGAATGTGTGCTTTTATTTAAAATGCATCTCTGGGTTATTTGTGGGGCATAGGAATTCGTTCTTTTCCCCAAAAATAATATAATCCGGCCCCCCATGAGGTCTGAGGGACAGTGGACCGGCTGAAAAAGTTTGCTAACCCCTGATCTAGCTGTCTTTAAGGGTCCCTTTCAACTTCTCTTTCTTTTTAAGAAATAAAAGGAGGAGCTTACCTGAGCTATATAGCCACAGCAGGTGACAATGTGGAATCCAAACTTATCCACATGATGAGGTTCTGTCTGGCCTGCACCTTTCCCTGTTCAACAACAACAAAACTAATCAAAGCAAGGGTGCAAAATGTAAAAGCAGCCAATCCCTCTTGATGCAGAAAGTGGCTACTTTTTGTATCATCATTATATCTGCAAAAGTATTTTTGACGTTGTAGTACGTGACAAAACCTTAAACTCGAACTAAGCAGCAAATTATTTGTACCACTATCATTAGCTGCATGCTGTTCAAATTGCTCTTAACACCGTGGTACCTAACAAACACCTCAATTTTCATCCAGAAAAAAAAACCAACAGCTGTGTGCAAGTCCTGCTAATTTAAGAAGCACTTAAGTGCAACAACCAACTTACTCTGGATGTCACCAACCAAAGTAGGAACTACTATTACAAATTCAGGTAGGTAGCCATGTTGGTCTGACGCAGTATATATATATATATATATATATATATATATATATATATATATATGTTTGTTCTGGGTATAAGCTTTCGTGTGCATGCACACTTCTTCAGATACACTGAAACAGAAGTCACCAGACCCTTATATATAGTGGGAGAGTGGGGTGGGGGTTTTCTCAGGAGGGTAGTAGGAGCTGGGTGATTGACTCAATGGGTATGGTAAACCTGTGGACGACTGTTAAAGACTGCAATTAGTCCTACAGGAAAAAGCAAGGGATAGTATGCAGATGATTAGCATATGTAATGAGACAGGAATCCAGTATCTCTATTAAGACCAGGTCCCTCCATAGTTTTCAGTTGCAATTCAGCAACTTCTCTTTCAAGTCTGCTTCTGCAATTCTTTTGTAATAATACTATTACAAAGTTATGTTGGTACATAGAAACTATACTCTACCAACTGTGTTTTCTTCTTTCTTTATTTTTTCTCCAAGTTTTTGGTTGTAAAGGTGAAGATCTGCTACTTGCTCTCCCAGTTTTGCAGAATATCTAGAAGAACAAAGAAACATATCCCAATATTATGTATCAGGAAATTTCAAAACCAGCTTGATTTTATATACAAACCAAACATTTCACACCAACGTATAGAATCAAAGAGTTGGAAGGAACCCCAAGAGTCACCCTAGTCTAACCCCCTGCAATGCAGGAATCTCAGCTAAAGCATCACTTTCTCTAAACAACAGAACCCGGAATGTCTTTGCATGGCACTCTTCCAGTAACTCAAAGCCAAAACCTTATGGGAAAGGCATTACTTTTGTTTTAGGTGCTACATCTACTTTTAATTTTGAGCTGAATTGCCAAAATGGAAGGGCTGCAAACTTCTGAGGGAGAAAAGCCTTACGAAGCTATGACTTGTGCATCGCTGGCCTTTGGATAGCTGTATCCACACTTCAGTCAAGACCAAATAGCAAGATCAAACTTTAACATTTTATAGATTATTATTTTTAAAAGTCCTGTGAAGTCTGAATGCTAGCAGTTGGCCCAGTAAACTTCAGGAGGCCAATCTAGCCAAAACATTCCATATAAGACAGATAACATAGTATGGACATTCTCAGACTTCTGACAGATGCATATAATTGTCAAGATACAGCATACATGTTGCTGAAGCAAGTGAAGAGAGAAGTCCCCCGCTGGCATAACTTCACTGAAGGCATCCCATAATGCGATGTGGATGTGCGCTTGTTAATTCCCTTAAATTCACTTCCAGAGACATGTTATTTAAAGACAGTAAAACAGACACTTTTCAGAACTGAGAGACAACAGAGCAGAACTATAAATCCAAGTGGCCAATATTTTAACAAGGGGACAGCCGTGGCACTGTCTTACTTGCCGAGACTCTTCATTTTTAGGTACTCCATGGCAAATGCTGCTCCACCTCCTGGAAGATCGATCACTTTGATGGGCTGGGGAACCCGCAGAGTGTTGGTTTGCTGAATAGCTATTAAGCTTGCCATTTCACCCTCAAACATTGTCCTAGCCTGGTCAGAAAGAATAACGTTACTGAGAACACTTATTTAGCTGTGCATTAGGACTGTGTGTGCATCAGTTATTTAGATTTGTGGCTTGTCCTACCCCCAAGAAAAAAAATATATATATATATATATATATATATATATATATATATATATATATATATATTTTTGCTTTCGTAGATTTTCACGGGTACAGGAATGCAGGTTTTGGTGTCTTCGGGTGTCTTCCCGTGTAAGAGTCGGGGTGTCTGTGCGACGTTTCGACGAGGTCTCACTCGTCATCTTCAGGCTGGTGCTTTCGGCTTCTTGTTACTGGAACAGAGCAGAGTCTGGTGTTTGAGTTCCTATAAATACTGTTGAGGGGTGTGGTGTATAGCCTCCAACGTTCTGGGCAGAGAGGAAGTTCCTAGATTAGTGTGCCTTTTCTTCTTTTGTTCCTTAATTACTTGAGGGATATCTTGGGTGATTTCATGAGTGATATTCTGAATACCACTGGGTGGGTCATTAAGTGTAGATTAGTTGCTAAAGCTTTCGTGTCTTGACCTCTTGAGCTTGTGAAGAGTTTTTCTGAGAAGATGGCTGTGCTGCATTTAGTTGTGCATTTTCTTGACGTCCTAATCTACAAAAAACCCGATGGCTCCCTAGGACACACTATCTACCGGAAAAAAACACACACCAACCGCTACTTACATGCACAATCACACCACCACCCTGCACAAATAAACTCCGTAGCCAAGACTCTCATCTCCAGAACCAAACGCCTGGCTGACAAAGACCACTTGACAACTGAGTTACAGAATCTCTCAAATGTGTTAATCGCCAATGGATACCAGAAAAACAGGGTTACGAAGCTAATCCAAAAAGAAACACCCCCCAAAAACCAAGACACAGAAGAAAACAATGGCATGGCCCTCCTTCCTTATATCAAGGGCACTACAGACAAAATCAGCAAAATCCTCCATAAACACAATATCAAAACAGCCTTCTGCACCAACCAAAAAATAGCCAATATCCTCAGAAACCCAAAAGACAAAATCCAGCTGGAAAACCAAGGGGTCTATGAAATACCCTGCAAAGTCTGCCCAGCCACGTACATTGGACAAACAAACAGACGAATAAATGCACGTATCGCAGAACACAAGAATGCCATCAAAAAAGAAGAAAAAACTTCCTCTCTTTTCCAACACATGAAAGAAACAGGACACGAAATTAATTTTGCAGATTCCAAATTGCTCTTTAACATGGAACATCACCACAAGAGAATAATCATGGAAGCCATCGAGATAGAGAAACACCCTCACAACATGAACAAGCGTGACGACACGTCCCGCCTGCCAGACATCTGGAAATTAGCCCTCCCCACAAAAACCGACACCAGAACCAGAGGCACACAGAACGCCGTCACCAATCAACCACACCAGACCCAAACCCAGACCCTCTCCACAGACATATTACAGACTCCATCCAGTAGCCAAACTATAGTGGCACCTCCGGATGCTGCACCCCCCTGCAATCCCTACACAGATCTGGCTGGCACAAGGCACAAAACCACAGCTCGCCCCTATACACGAAGCCAAGCCAGAGCACAACTAAATGCAGCACAGCCATCTTCTCAGAAAAACTCTTCACAAGCTCAAGAGGTCAAGACACGAAAGCTTTAGCAACTAATCTACACTTAATGACCCACCCAGTGGTATTCAGAATATCACTCATGAAATCACCCAAGATATCCCTCAAGTAATTAAGGAACAAAAGAAGAAAAGGCACACTAATCTAGGAACTTCCTCTCTGCCCAGAACGTTGGAGGCTATACACCACACCCCTCAACAGTATTTATAGGAACTCAAACACCAGACTCTGCTCTGTTCCAGTAACAAGAAGCCGAAAGCACCAGCCTGAAGATGACGAGTGAGACCTCGTCGAAACGTCGCACAGACACCCCGACTCTTACACGGGAAGACACCCGAAGACACCAAAACCTGCATATATATATATATATATATACACACACACACACACACACACACACACACACAAATGTACATGGGGAAAGTAGGCCAATGAGAGAATTATAAAGCCTTGTGTACAAAGTGAGATAACATTTGCTGCAGTTTGAATTAATTTGGTTGATCAGCATAACGTTGACCTGAACATTCTCTTTGAATAGATCTGCACAGTCATTTGCACACCTACAGGGAAATCAGCACAATACAGTAGGCGTTTCTCACTTTGGACAAACGAATCTACGTATGTTTCTTCTGCTTGATTTCCCACGTCAAAATTCGCACCATAAAAAATGCTCGGAAAGAGCTGAGGCTGGTTAAAGGAGGAGGCAGGTATCCACCGCCATACAGGCATGCAGATTACAATTTCATCTAAATGTCTGCAACATTTGGCTGCAAATTTCTGGAGGCAAAAAAAATGGGGCTTTTAGGGCAAGTGCTTTGAAGTTTGGGGCAGCCCCAATTGCGTTCTTATTTCAGACATACACACCCGTTAAAATCACTGCATAGCTATTTATCTTCTAAATATTAACTCGATGATCCAGCTATGGAAAACCTATCACGCCCCCTGTGCAGTCAAGAGTTGGAAACTCTTTTCGAACGAGTTTGATTGTGGCGCAGATAGGAATACAGTAGTGCAGACCTCTCCCCACAGTTCGCCGAACATACGAGCTTTTAACTAGCCAATCACCGTCTGCTGCCAAGTTACGCCCCCCTCCCCGTCTCCCCTCATCCCCAACTGCAGCCATATATTAATATTTAGGGAGCTCTATCGATATCGCCGTGAACCTGAGGCTTGCTGTTGATTTTAACGAACACTCGCCCGTGGTCGGTTTCATAGCTCTGCCCTTGGCTTATGCACCCTCCTCCCGAGCTCCCAAATGCCTTCAGCACGGTGGTTTTCAGTTCGGATTTCAGCAGTTTTTCCATGGCTCTGAAATGCTGGCCGCGGCCGCTGCGCGCCTTCCCTCCGCCTGCAGCCTTATGCGGGTCTCAGCAGCCTTTGCGGCAAAAGGCAAGCGGAGCTGACGCGAAGCAAGCCGGGCGGGCGGCTGGGTGGGTGGGTGGGTGGAGGGGGATGCACAATATGAATAAGCGGGCAGAGAAATTCGGGGATATTATTCTGCAAAATGCTGTTCTCATCTACAAGGGGTAACCATGCAATAAAGCAAATTAAGAAACGTTAAATTTGCTGCTATCTAACGGGGTCGGTCGGCCTACTTTCCGAGGCCTTCCGACCCTGCCCTGAGAGCTTCTGGTATTTGTAGTTCGTCAGCCTGATTTCCCCCCCCCCACCCGCTCCTTTGGACTGATTCTCCCCCCCGCACTCCGCCCCCCTCCCTTATGCTCACATGGGCACTAGAGAGATAGCATTTTAAAAACAAACCACTAGATGGAGCGCGCCTCAATTTTAATCCATCGAATCACATTTAAAAGGACATTTTAAAAAACCCAGTAAGAATTAGGCTGGGACATTACAAAGCTGTTTTTGTAAACAACACAAAAATCGGCTTTTGCATTTCCTGCTGCATCTATAATTTCCCAAACGCTTATTCTGGTTAGGCTGGCTGCATACCTAAAATGGCTCTCTTCTGCTGCCTGGCCCCATTTATCAGCACCATTCGCAAGCCATGTATTCCAGGCTCACGTTATGAATATGCAAGAAGGAGTGTGGGCTGCTGAGTGTTCACACTCGAGCAAATACCTCGGGGCATGATAATGATATCTTAGTTGCTGCTGTGCCATGAACTCCAACATAAACTACCTGCCTCTTTTCTCCAGTCTTCATCTATTGTGGGCTCTGCTGCCCCCCAACCCCATTTCCCCTCAAGCAAACATGGCCTCCAGGTTATGAGGAGTAAGGAAAACAGCTCCCCTTTCAAACCAGAAGCTGTGCTCAGTGAGAAAGAACCAACCTTCTCCATTGCAGCTTTCTCTCCCAAACCAAGCACTTGATTTGGGAGGGGGCACCAGGAACATAACTACCCCCTCACCCTACAAGCCCAAAACTTCCTTCAGATGGGAAAGGAATTGCTGTTGCTCTTCCTTCAGATTTCCCATTCCTTCAGATGGGAAAGGAATTGCTGTTGCTCTCAGTGGAATTTCTGCCTGCGTCAGCAGTCTGGCACTGTGGCACTAAACCATTGCCCCCAAGTGCAGTGCTGGACTTTCCTCTCATAGGAACAAATAACAGCTGTTCACAGGAATAGTGTATCTGTATACAGGTAGGTAGCCGTGTTGGTCTGCCGTAGTCAAAACAAAATAACAAAATTTCCTTCAGGTAGCACCTTAGAGACCAACTAAGTTTGTTACAGTGTTGGTATGAGCTTTGATGTGCATGCAGACTTCTTCAGGTACAGTGTACAGTGGTACCTCGGGTTACATACGCTTCAGGTTACATATGCTTTAGGTTACAGACTCTGCTAACCCAGAAATAGTGCTTCAGGTTAAGAACTTTGCTTCAGGGTGAGAACAGAAATCATGCTCCGGTGGCGCGGCAGCAGCAGGAGGCCCCATTAGCTAAAGTGGTGCTTCAGGTTAAGAACAGTTTCAGGTTAAGAACAGACCTCCGGAACGAATTAAGTACTTAACCTGAGGTACCACTGTATCTGTAGTCCTTCCGACCTCAGCCATTAAGAATATGGCCTGCTCCTTTCTGCCCAGCTGCTTCCGAGTTTCTGTTCTCGGTCTTGCCAGAATTTTAGGCGATATGTTGGAACGTTAGAAAACGGGATAGAAAAGGAACTCTGCCATCTATACAGTATTGTCTTCCCGCTGCCAACACCAATAGACTTTCTACAAAAAAAAAAGCCTGCATGAAGCATCACTTCTTGCAGTCATCTCACTGCCCTCCAGTGGCCGACCAAAACAGGGATTCTGGAAAACTGGTACAGCTACAAATCGTTCCTGCATCCCCAATGTGAAGACATATAGAATCATAGAGTCAGGATTATTTACATGTCCAGTTTATGTGGGCTATGTGCCAGCCAAGAAATCTGAAATTAACACCATAGCTATGACTTTTAAAAATGCAAGGTAATTGCACTTCCACATCAGGCTCACTACCAAAATTATGTACTGTACGTCTGTCTTCACCCTTAATGGATTTCAGGTAGGAGGGCTGGCAAATGCTTCACCTAAGACCTTGGAGAGACTCTACTAAGAGGGTCACCAGCACACGACATCTGGAAAAGTCTCCTTAAATTTAAAGAACGCTGTTTGTTTTTCCTGCTCAGTTACTATTGGCACCAGGTGGGATTCACCTAATGAGTTTCATAGGTGGAAGCCCTGCACAAAGGACTTCTGCTTGTGTAATGAGGCTTTCCTTCCTTCTCTCTCTGAGTGTACCCCTGCGCCCCCTTAAATTGACTCAGGAGGATTGGGATAACCCCCAGGCTGGCACACTGGTGGAGGGAAGGGGGGTTGCTTCATTTGCACTGACAAAACAATCAGAAGAGTATAACAATGAATTCCTTCCACTGTCCCAGTATGTCCTGCATTGAACACTCTCTCTTAAACGTAACTCCATTCAGTTGAAAGCCAGAATTGGACACCATTGCCCCTTCCATTCTGAATTCAGGAGAAGTGCACAGAGCTTATTTCTGTGAGCGCAGCAGTGGCTGATATACCGGTAGATGTTTTCACATACACACCACATACACCATTTTGTGATTCTTTCTCTTTTTTTGTTCTTTCAGGTGTGGCAGCTATTTTGTGTTATGCTACACCACCAGCAGTTTTATGCCCCCATTGAATCCATTTTGTGACACTTTCCTCAAAATTCCAATGTGCCCACTTGCCCAAAGAGATTGGTGATCCTGATGTTAGAGGATTCAATACTGGGTTAGATTGATCATAACAGCTTCGAATTTCATTTATGTGTCCCCCCCCCCCATTCTCTTCCCCCAAACTGTATTTTGTGTTCCTTCCACAGCTGATGGCTCCTGGTCTCAATAGCTGCTATATGGTTGAGTTCGTAGTCTCACATTGTTTGGAAATTGCTGTGCTGACTGGATCATGAGGCAATCAGTGGTCAGAGGGGAGAGAAACATGTACAGATGCTCAACCTTTCAGTTGTTGTTTGATGTGGTCGACTCTGGTCTAATTTCCCCTTAATGTCTAATCTTGTGAGCTCATATAGATCAACTGAGGTAATGACTTCTAGCTTAGAGAGTAATTACAGAAGCATTTCCCCAGATGTTGTCCCAGGTCTAAAGAGAGAAATCTGAAACAAGCCACATCTGGTTTTGCCTGTACCGTAAACAAGAGTAATGCCTGGTTTGGTTAACTAATTGAATTTAAGAGATAGCATCAGGTATATCATGGAAAGAGATATAAAAGCAATATCCCTCTAGATAAGCCAAAAATACACAGGGATGCTGATTATCCCTGTGACTCCATCCACCATTACCCGACTGATGACACTGATACTGCAATAGGTTTGCTAATTCCGAAGCTCCTATACAACAATGCTTATCCAATATCCTCTATAGGTTAAGGTTTTATTGCAGAGCAGATTTAAAAGTAGATTAGATGAAAAACAGAACAATATGAAAAGATTAGGAGGTGCAGAGGGGGCAGCAAAAATTATTATGAACTTAGATGATTTGGAAAGAGAACTGGTCAGAACAGATGAAGAGAGGAAAGAATCTCTAGAGCAAGAATTGGAGGGCACTAATTGAGCCACGGAAGAGCAGAAAAGGGACAAAGAAATAAATACAGTTGAAGAAGATCATCTGAGAGGGCCCTGGATGTAGACGACCCTTTTGCCCCAAGATTGTGTGTGTCACGCAGGGAGAGTTTAGCAGCATGTAATTTATATAATATTTTTTCTACATTTCCATCCCATCTTCCCACCCTAAAATAGCATCCTCGCGCTAACCATCATCATAGAACAACAATTAATATAAAATAATAACTAGAAACACCAAAAGGCAAGAACGGCAGCCTTCAGTAAATTACATGTCAATAACATGTTTTCAGCTAGAACCTTGAGGCGCAAGAAAGGGAACCAGCTGAATCTTCCACATCAGAGAGTTCAACAGCTAAGGCGCCACCACCGAGAAGCCCCTGTCCCACGTACTCACCACTTCACTTGGTAGTGGAATGCGGAGAACAAAATAAGCAGGCAAGTTCAATGGCTTTTCGGTATACAGGTCCTTAACTATGTAGGTCTCTAAAGGTCAGCACTTTGAATTGGGCCTTAAAAGAGATCAGAAGCCAATTAATTTGGTATAGCGTAGATGTACTCCCAACTTCGATCTAGCATTTTGCACCAACTGGACACTTTTCAAATGCATCCCTGTGTTGGGCACATTAGAGTTGTCTAACCTGCATGGTAAGAGACCTAGCTAGACTGAAGTGATTCTCAATGTATGTCTGCTAATGGAATGGCAGCCATGCACTGAACTCCCTTCTCTCTCCACCATATTCTCTTGTAGTAATTACCTGTGTCATGTCATGAGGACACCATTATACGCCATGTTTGCCATCAACATCATTCACTTCTGCTGCTGATGGAATACAGAACACTATGATGTCACAATGTATGTAAATACTATTAATTATTGTGGAGGGGAGAAGACGGAGTTTGGCATATTACTGCAATTTTCAATAGTGGGCCCACTATTCTGACTTATTCATTTTATTATATAATGCTTATTTATCAAAACATCTAAGCAGTTTATATAAAATATAAAATATGCATTAAAATTATTAATGAAATTAGATATTTTTAAACTTAGCCTAGTTCCCCCCCCATATAAATAAAACCAGCAGCTTTCAAAATACACATTGTAAAAAAGTTTTCATAGTTGAAGATAGGCTAAGAAATGCGGTGTGGTAACTGGGAGATGTGAAGTGACCATATGGTGAGAATACTGTGAGATTTGGCGTACATACCACCGCATGAGGCCTCACCTGACCTTTCTGAGCACTTACTTTCATACAAGCTTGCTGGGTAAGAGTTTGCATTTGACATGTTCTAGGACTGGTGTTTGTAGTGCTGGGCCATTATGAGATTAGTGAAGTGGAAGGGAGTATAAAAATAGCATTAAGTAGAAGAAAGACATGATCACGTGGCCTCCTCTTTCCCTAGATGTGCTCCCATCACTCCTTAGAGTGATTTAGTGAGGGGGGGCAGTGTAGCTGCTTCCTCCTTTTTTCTCATTTCCCAGTGCTAAGTCAGTGATGATGCCAGAGTGTTTACAATGGCTAAGTACTCTTGTGGAGTGATAATGCTGGGTACTAACGGGCTCTTTAATTTAGCCAAGGAAGATAACATGAGAAAGAAAGGTCCAGCAACTCCCAGATGTTGGACCAAAATTGTCAGGAGGCACTTGTTGTTGTTGTTTGGCCTTTCATAGCTGTTTTTCTAATAGACTATCAAATACAACTGAATAAGTTGCGCTATAACATTGAACTATCCATGCGCCTGAAATCTGGCTGGTTATGTGGTTTCCTTAGGAGCTAATTAAAAACTCAATTTCCAAGCAAGTTTTTGCCTTGTATGTTTATGAAGAAAACCCATACAGCCCCCCCCCCCCCCAGTTTGGAAATTCAAAAGAAGTTTTGTTTGGAAAGGGAGAATTAGACCTTCTATTTTTTATGTTTTCCCATCTTTATTCTGGGATCCCCCCAGTACTGAAACATTACAAAAAGGCCAGCAGATCTTACAGCTCAGATGTGATGCATTCTCTAGCTACTGGTTGCAGAAGGCTACTGAAGGCTACATGGTTTGATTAAAAGGATAGAGTCTGTGTCTTCTGTACCCTGAAAATAAATAAAAAACATTATTTCAAAGGGATAGGATGCTGCTCCCCTCCCATAATTCAAGCACTGGGTTCCTTTTTCCTTGCCCCTTACCATTCCATCCTTCTCTGTGTTAAATAAACACAATTCATGTATATTTTCATAACTTATTGAGAACATAGCATTCGGGGCTTTGTGGTACGTACACAGTTTGGATATTGTTATTATTTGTGCAGAGACTGGTCTATAACCCTACCTAAAGACAAGGACCAGTGGTCTTAAATACATAATCCATAATCCATAATTAGGAAGAACTTCCTGACAGTAAGAGCTGTTCGACAGTGGAATTTGCTGCCAAGGAGTGTGGTGGAGTCTCCTTCTTTGGAGGTCTTTAAGCAGAGGCTTGACAACCATATGTCAGGAGTGCTCTGATGGTGTTTCCTGCTTGGCAGGGGGTTGGACTCGATGGCCCTTGTGGCCTCTTCCAACTCTATGATTCTATGATTCTATGAATCCAACATTCATATTTCAAATGCATTAGCTTCTTTCCCATGTCTAAAATTTCCATTTCTGTTAAGTAACCAGTTCTACATCAGTGCCATTCTTTGTAAATGGTATTCTCGTTAATCCAAATGTCTGATTATGTTTTGAATGTCCCACATGTCACTTGAATAAACTAGCTCATTCTGTATAGGAACTGTTCTGCACTATTAGCTTGCAGTGCAATGTCTGCTTTTGCTTTGCTTCATAGTAATGTGAAAATGTGGAAAGGCTGATAAAAATGGGTATGGTTACCTGATACCTAGTCTTTACACAGCATATGCCCTCTGTTCTAACAAGACAGGGCACTGAAAAGCAGAGCCAGCCATGTTGTACAATACACTTGTAAAAGCAGGTATAGAACAGGGGTCAGCAAACGTTTTCAGCAGGGGGCCGGTCCACTGTCCCTCAGACCTTGGGGTGGGGCCGGACTATATTTTGAAAAAGTATATATGAACGAATTCCTATGCCCCACCAGTAACCCAGAGATGCATTTTAAATAAAAGCACACATTCTACTCATGTAAAAACACCAGGCAGGCCCCACAAATAACCTGGAGATGCATTTTAAATAAAAGGGCACATTTTACTCATGTAAAAACACGCTGATTCCTGGACCATCTGCAGGCCGGATTGAGAAGGTGATTGGGCTACATCCGGCCCCCGCGCCTTATGTTTGCCTACCCATGGTATAGTGATAGAGTTGGAAGACACACTGAGAGCCATGTAGTCCAACCCCACTGCTGTGTAAGAATCTTAACTTGCAATCTCCCATCCAATATTGAAACCACATTAGACGCTGCTTAGCTTTGCGAATGCCCTAGCAGTTCTACTGCTGCACCACTAAGGGGAAAACTGATGCAATCACCACTCCTGACCCCCATATGGAAACTGGCACAGTATCCATTTCATCACCTCGTTGTCCTTCCATGTGGAACATGCAGTTTAGTTCTTCGCTAGTAAGCCATCTACAGTGCTGACCAGCTACCCACCAATTCAAAGCCAATGTGAAACATGTATATTTGCACTGCTGTAGATGTATTCCGATGGCTGGTCCACCACTGTGTACTATGTATATAACATGGATGTGTACATATTTATACACCCTTATCACACTGCACATTGTGCAGTGGTGTAAAGAGATTTGGAGGAGGACGTCCTACAGACAGTGGATAATTAATGAAGACACAGAAAGCTTCCTATCCACATTAAATGACAGTATGAATGGCCACATATTATTCCTGATCTTTGCTGGAGTAGTGTGTGGCTGTCACTTGTGGTTCAAAAGAAGCCGCTGCTGAATTGCATTTTCTAGTCTATTTAAATGTGCATTATCATTAAAAAAAAACAAAGCACCACCCAACACCTACTCTAGCCAGCCTTTGGCAATCCATGCTGAAATTCAGCATGAGTTTGGCCTTATTATTTTGTCTTCTTCTGGTCTCCCTGCTTTCAGAGAGCACTGCCTATTGTGCACACATGCACACACCTTTGCTACAGCGGTGTGTGCATTTTTGCCTGGAGTGAGCCTTTCTTATGAGACAAATGGACTTTGACATTTGTTAGCAAAAATGTGTCAGCTGTAAAGAATTACCCAAAGGTCTGTTTACACAGTATGTGGCAGGTCCGGCAAAGAAATATGTATTCTATGAAAACACAGAAAAGGCTAAAAGAAGGTTTCATATCCAAGGGCTCCTATACTGTTTAGATCTCCTTTTATATCTCAGATCTGCCCTGTCCTTGAACTTTCAGCCAATAGCATTAATTATAATACAAGTTCTGATATGTCCACACATCAGCTTTTTTCAATGGGTGATACAAAAACCCTCTTCATAAAGGCATAGAAATCTAATTCACACTGGAAGGACCTGTATGTTTTTCCCAGCATGGAGGAAGATGAACACAAAGGCATGTGCAGCATATACTCTTGGTTGTGATAATAGCTGATTATCTGGGGATCCAGGGAAGTGGTGGTTTGCTGCACGGTGCAGCCATGGCTGAGTGTCAGGGCCTTTCCCTCCCCATGAGGCCAATTGGTGGTGCTGGGGCCTCCCCTGGCGGCCGCACAGTTTCGGCACCAAAGCCCATTCAAATGGGCCAATCGGAAGGCAACAAGGGGGCAGGGGCATGGCAGCAGCTTGGCTTCAACCAGGTCCACTTATTCATATTATATTCAGGCCGCACCTGGACTCCTTCTATACAGATCATCATGAGATTACCCACCCTCCCACCGTGTTTGTGTTCTGCCCAAAGGTACAGTCACAGTGTGAGGACCATATTCGGGACCAGGGAGAAATTTTTAATGTGTTAAATTAGATCGTCACACTTGATGTTTTTCTAGGGTCTACCCTCAATCCAGGGGTGATGTACACTATTTGATCAACCAGCAGGTGGGTTCCTTGATACTGGATACATACCCAATGCCTTCACCAAAACCTACTTACATCTGGAACCAATAAAGTTGTGGCCTATTGCAACCCAACATCGATATCCAGTGTCTTATTTCTGTCCTTGGTTGGCCTCCCCACTGCTGCGCACTTTCTGTGCCTGGGCATGTGGAAGGATTTGCTCTAGGGTTTGAAAATTAACTTTTCTGCTTTTCCATACATATTTTGTGCAGTATCTTAGCATGCAAAATCCATGCCCCATTTGGTAAACTTAGGTAACAATGCCTACAGTGTAGGCACTCTTCAACGATCACTCTGAAACAACATACGATTTTAGCTCTTAACATGCCTTCATTTTTTCTAAAGAACAAAATACTAAGTGCCCTGGTTGAGCTCATGGTTCTGCATGTCCTTGCACATCCATCCACAGCCTCTGCGCTTTCTGATCTTGGTCTTATATCTCTAATTGCAGTCTTCAGTGTAGCCATTGAGAGATGGGGGCATACAGGGACGGGGTCTCTGCTTTAGCTGAACGTCTAGACTTCTCCCTCCAGACACATTCTTTCAAATTTCCTCCCACTCTGGATTAGCCTGTGTTATCATTGGTACACTGGAGCCCTTTCAAGATTAATAAAAAACACAATGTAAAAAGTGCATTTTGTGTGCCTACGTGCCTGAGGGAAGCTTCACATGTTACACTTTCAGAAAGAATATGTTTCAGTTCAGTAGATGAGGTACACTGCAGGTATAATGAACAACAAGCCAGAGTTGCACATTTATTTTGCCAAGTGCATTCTGCAGAAACATAGCTCTTCTGTAGTGTCTTTTTATGGTGTGTGTACATTCAAAGAATTGTGTTTGGCCACCACAACGCATTGCAGAGTGCATGTACACACCATGTGTATAAACATGCACTTGCTAAAACTGTGGAGCAGCTGCCCCTCCTAAAAAAACCCCAGACCTCCTCATGCCTCTTGAGTTGTCAATAAACAGGTTATCTAGAAACCATGTTAAGCAATACTACTAGCTAAGATCCTTTAAGTCTGTGAGGCCCTGCCATTTTCAGGACTAAAAGAACCCATTAACATCCTAGGCAGCAAGATAAGCCTTGAGACTCTTCAAGTATTTTAGGACTTGATCTGTGCCATTTGTTTATTCCATTATAGCACTGCTTTGGCGCCCATGCAACATACATCTCACCTGAGCTCTACAGAAAATATCACCTAGTCTTTCATGTTGAATAGAGCATAGAGCTTGTTTGAAATAGAAACATCAATGAACCACACATTAAAAAATGATGCATGGAAAGACACTGTCAGCTGCCATTGTCCTTGATACTTCCATTACACTATGTTTATTGATTCAACTTGTTAATAAGGTAAGAAGTGCGACCATGCAGCTAATGTTTATGCAGCTTTAAAATCATATACATTTTCCAAAGACTTCCAAGGATTGGCAGAATTTGGGTAGAGCCTAGCCTGTAGGTTCAGAATAGCAAAGCGCTAGGATTGAGTGCGTAAGTCAGTCAGGTTTTGTGGACCTAGGACCTAGGAGACCAGGGTGCAAATGTCCACTCAACCAAGAAGATCACTGGGTGACTTTGGGCTTGTCAGAGTCTCCCTCTAGTAGCAGGGTTGCTTTAAGGATAAAATGAGGAGGGGGAGAAGTGGGTAAGCCACCTTGAGTTCCTTGGATAAAAGGTAGGATATTAATATAATAGTAAATAAAAATAACAGTCTCCAGCAAGAAGCCTGCTAGTGCACATGTATCTGCAGAGGCCTTTCCTGATGAAAAGCTGCAGAGTGCCATTCTTTTGCAGAAAATAGGCTTGAAAGAAACTTTCTGTGTAGCGATGTGGAAGAAGTAAGTAGGTGTGATTATAGTGTGTGTGTGTGTGTGGTGCCCATAACAGTTTATCTGGTTCGCAGATGTGCCTCACAAATCTGGGATCACCTCGAAACCGGTGCCAAAGTTTTGCAATCGTTTTGCAGCAAAAACCCTGTGTACTGCAGCACCCAAAAAACAGAGCAATAGCCACTCAAATCCAGGGGTCAAAGGGTAACCCCAAACTCAAAACTGTCCGATTCACTTCAAACTGGTGCCAAACACTGGCAAAAGTTTTGCAGTGTTTTTCAGCGAAAACCCCACATTTTGCACCCCTGTACTCAAAACACTAATCTGTGTCATTGGGGAAATGAAAATCGCCTTTCACCTCATTTCCTGTTAGTGCTTTTCATGTGATGTTGAGTTATGTGTGGACAGTGGATGTGCAAATAGAACGAGCACCTATTGCATGGTGCCTATGGTGTCACCAGAACTGCACAACACAAGTCCCCTCTCTTCCACGGTCATGGCATTACAGAAAGTGTTTCTAGCTAATATTTTGTTTTATTTATTGCAAGGCCATATCGGTTACCTCTCCGAAAAACAACAGCAAATGGGAATAGAACTTAGGAGCATTTCAATAGAAAGGAAAGGGGGCGACAGCAGGAAGGCAGTATGTATATAAATCCAATTAATAAAATGCTTTCTGTTCTGGGAAGCAGGTTTGTCTGTTTTATCAATCTGTGGTTGGTCATGAAACAACCGCAATATGCCAAAATAAGAAATTTAAAATGCCATCTTTTTGGATGCTGACATATTTATTCATTGGTATTTTAATTTATTTATTGGAACTACCTATCATGTGACATTAAGTAGGCACCATAACTGTTCTCTTTCTGGGACCTGCTTAAAATGTTTCTGCTTAAGGCAAGCCTATCCAAATAGGTAGTAGTTACATGGGCTTGTTCTTGCATTCACTTTAATATGAGTAGGATACCTCATGTTTGGGGATTTTTGGTGAGCTTTTGACCCTCGAGTTTGATTGGCCATTGCTCCGTTTCTGGGGCGCTGCAAAACACGGGATTTTTCCTGCAAAACGTTTGCCAAAGTTTGGTGCTGGTTTGGAGTGAATCGGACAATGTTGGATTTTTGGTGAGCTTTGGAACCCCAGGTTTGAGTGGCCATTGCTCCATTTTTGGGGTGCTGCAAAACATGGGGTTTCCGCTGCAAAACACTGCAATTTTTTTGCCAAAGTTTGGTGCCAGTTTGGAGTGAATTGGACAATGTTGTGTTTTTGGCCATTACAGTGGTACCTCGGGTTAATAACTTAATTCGCTCTGAAGGTCCGTTTTTAAGCTGAAACTGTTCTTAACCTGAGGTACCACTTTAGCTAATGGGGCCTCCTGCTGCCGCTGCGCCACCAGCATACAATTTCTGTTTTCATCCTGAAGCAAAGTTCTTAACCCGAGGTACTATTTCAGTCTGTAACCTGAAGCGTCTGTAACCTGAAGCGTCTGTAACCTGAGGTACCACTGTAACTACAAACTTGGTTTTGCTGTATCAATTACTCTGTTTGTGGGGTGCTGCAAAACACAGGGTTTTCGCTGCAAAACGACTGCAAAACTTTGGCACCGGTTTTGAGGAGATCCCAGATTTTGGGATTCGTAGTTAATGAAACCGCTGGATGTTATCCCACACCTTGAGGTGTAAGGAGAGAGAGGAGATGTAGATTTTGCAACCAGAAAGGTGACATAAAGACACAACATTTGCTTGGTACAAATCATAGCTTAGAAACAAAATCTGAAGTTTGTGCTAGCAGAATCTTGACACTGGAAGAATCATATGTAGCATGCAGGATTTGCCTTGCCTTGCTGCAAAGTTTACAGGGGCCACAAGTTTTTCCCAGCAAGATTTTGATAGAAATCAGATGAGAAGACAGTCCAGCTCCACTTGGAACATGCTGTACAACTCACAGGGTATATACCATCCCCTAGAGAAGGCTTCCTACACTCCCAGGAAGAATGGCTTCCTTGGGAGTGTGTCTGCCTTCCGCTTGCATGTCTCTGAGGGGGAGAAGCCCCAACTAGGGGGCAAAAGACTTTGGAGCTGGCTTTCTCTGCTCACAGCAGCATCGGTCGCTCTGTCCCACTTTTGCCATGTTGACCAAAGCAAGCATTTGCTTCATTCTAGTGCTGGCAGGGAGCCTTGCATTCCCCAGTCTGAATCCCAACCAAGTCAGGGACGGCAAATCTAGAAATAGACATTTTTGTTTGTAAAGAAATATGCGAATCTCAAAATAACCTCCCAAAACTGGATGGAGAGACTGCGTTTGGATTCAGGGACATCACCCTTCCAAGTCCGCAGAACAAACGAGATCAATCCCACCCACCCTCCTTTCTCGACCCTGACACTGTCGCTCACAGCGACAAGTGAGATTCCAGACAATTCCTCACGTAGGGCTCACCCTGGGAAAGATTCATGTCTCCAGTTACGCAGGGCTCTGAGAACACGCCCTGCTGCTTTTGCCAACGGGGAATCGAGAAATGAGTGGATTTGAACGCAGCATGATGCATGGGTGGAAAAGGGCAAGGCACATCTTGGCGTGTTGGGCTGACTGGGTGCAAAGCCAGAACAATGTGGGTCAGATAAACTCTCTGGGGCTGTGCTTAGCATAATCTCTGGTATGCAGACGTCCATCATAAGGGGAAAGCAGTGCGCTGATCTCACAAATGGCTTTTTCTGTCATTAGATTTCACAGGACAGGTTTCCCATATGGCAATTACAACTATTACCTGATAGCTGTGGTGTGCTGATACTGCTATCACAGGCATGGCTCTCTTATCATGCCAGAGAGGTGAGACAAGCCAGGAATTTGAAAATTGCTGAACTGAGAGGGGGGTGGGAAACTGGGACTATCCCTGATAATCAGGATACCAGGAAATGGAGCCAGGAACCCATCAGAGTTGGGTGTCATAAAACTATCCACCCTTCCCAGCATTTCCTTCTTTCCTCTGTGCCCCCCCCCCTTCATAGAAAGGGCAGGATACACACACATACAGAGAGAGCAGCAGCTTCTTAGGAGAAATTGCCATTATCTAGTTGCTGTTATGAGATTTTTATTCTATGTCCAAAGTCTCTATTGGAATATTTAATGGATTCCACATTTTTCTGCAGACTGCTGAACACAAGGGAGCCACATAAGCTGAGTGTCTGTGCATCCGTGGAATAGAGGAGATGGACTGCTATGCAAAAGTTCTCCTCCAGACAATCGGTTCTGTCTCCTTATCCTTGGAAGGGCTGTAGCTCATGGCACTGCATCTGTTTTGCATGCAGAAAGTCCTAGATTCAATACACAGCATTGCTGAAATCCTATAACTTTTCATTCCACAATTGTTCCAGGGCTGGTGGTAGTTTGTCCCACTTTTCTTGCACTATAGCACAAGAGTGTCCTTCCAGGCAGCAATAATGCAGCAGCATTAGGGAAGCATCACAGAACAGCTAATACAGTGGAATGATGTGTGGACAGTCCAGTATAAATCCATCAGTAAACAACATGTTGCAGAATACACTCGCAGAAACCAAACACACACCAATCGGGGGGGGGGGGGTAAGTAGAGCATTACTTCTAGGCAGGATTGTCTCTCAACAGCTCTCTTTTTATAAACCCAGCACTGCCTCTGAGTGTTAAAAGAGGGATGTGACCATCAATTTCAATCTATTAACCACCAAGTACAATTTATTAGTGCTTCATCCCGGTTAGTGCATTAATACAGCCTGCAGAAACCTTACACGGGGAATGCATCAGTTTTATACCAGTTTAGCTCTCCTGATTTCCCCCAAGGAATCCTGAGAGCTGTAGATGGGGGCAGTATTCAGAAGACTGTATAAGATCCCTTGGCCTTCTCCCTCACAGAACTACAACTCCCAGAGTTATCAGGGAAGAAGGGTCAGCAGTTAAACCAGCTGAAGACTGCAGGTTATTTCTCTGTCTCAATCCTGATCTTCCCACTCTTTCTCTCTATGTTTAGCTTGCCTGGATGGTTGAAGCTTCCTCAAGGTGGCAGCATATACTATCTGTTGGTTTAAAACTGTTCTCATCTGACAACTCTGATACTCTTCAGCTTCTCTTGGCCTAGCCGCAATGCACCTGCACTGACAGTTCGGATCTGTGCACTGAGAAAGGGAGGGCGCAAAAGGGCAGTGATTGCTACACAGGGAGGGGACCACACCACAGGAGTTTTGTGAGAGACTCTTATGAAGGGGATCCCTGGACTGTAAATAGTTTTAAAGAGAAAGGATTCCTTAAGCATTGGGTTTATTAAGCATTCTTGCGCTGAGATTCTGAGGGCCAATCCAAACATTCCTTGTGTTTATGGCAAGCCTGCTTGTTTTCAATCTGGGCTGAAATAGACTTGTGGTTGTGTTAGCTGTTCCTCTGGAGCACTGTCCATAATTTTTGCCACCATTGCAAACTTTTTCTACGTGAGTTCAGCAGCAAACTTATGCTGCTTATCATGGCCACAAACTACCACTTAAGTAATCTCAGGGAGATTGCACTGAAACTAAGCATTTAGCCCCCCCCCCCCCACAGGCATAATCAAATAGTGCTTTCCAACTTCCAACATGTTCAGGGCAAACGTCTGGAGTGGAGACTCTTCTGTATTCATCGGCTCATCACATGATCTAGAACCCTGCACAATCATGGTACAAGATCACATCAAGACCCTGCACAGCAAGAGGGCTGAGGGTTAAAGCCAAGCCCCCCAATAGCCCCTCAGTATTCACAACAATTCAATACAGTATTGATGTTTCAGAAATGCAAGTCCAAAATATCCCTCTTAGGTGCAGAAAAGTCAGAGTTCTTTGGATCCTAGCTAAAACTTTCAGCAGTTTTCAAAAGAAAAAAAGAAACAAAAAGGCTGCTGTTTTGCCTTCACCATTTCTTACGGTTCAGTAGCAAAGCAGAGTCCAAATTTCTGGCTTTCTAATTGCCACCACCTGAGCATTTAACTCGTTTAAGCCACCAGATCCCATATCTTCCCCAAAAGCTAGTTAGAAAGGTTTGCATAGGTCTTCATCATTCCTAAGGTTTAAAACACACCACTATTACCCAGGAACAGCTCCTATGAAATACGTAAATAAGATTATGCAGCGGTTAGGGGCAAAATCAATGTTGGAAGCTGTGACTTACTCTGCTGATTTCCAACTGAGCAGGGGAATGCTTTCCTGGTATGTGGAGAAAACCTCTGCCTCCTCAACACCTCTGTGCTGGGCTGCTGTTATTGATGCAGGGTCAAGGCCAGCAAGCAAGGTGGCCGCCTAATAGGTGATCATGATGGGCATTGCTGTTTCCCTCTCCAGAGTGCAGTCTTGTAAATGAAGCTACAACAGCAAAAGGATAGGTATTTGCTGGTGACCCAGGTTCATTTTGGATAGCAAGGGGTCCTTCCCCATGAATTATAGGGTGTTCTCTGTGCATGAGGATATAAGAAGTCCTGTATCCTATATATCTTCCAGTGGATGATGGGCACCATCCCGATGGAACAACACTACTCAGCTAGACCCCATTTCTCCTTCTCTACTCCTTGTTTAATAAGCATGCTAGTTCTGTTGGCTTCTGGTCTGATTCAGTATGCAGTCCTGGTACAAATGCAAAATTTAAATCAGGTATAATGTAAATAAGGGGGTGGTTAAACTGTGGCCCTCCAAAGGCTCTTGGACTCCAACTTAGGGTTGCCACATTTCAAGAAGTAAAAATCCAGACACAGAAATTTCTGCCAATATTTTTTTTTTAAACCCTCTGGAGATATGCCCCATTCAATTCCTTTCCCTTAGAAGATGAATTATGAAGACTTCATGTTCTTGGGAATAGCAGACACCACCCTGTCTGCATCTAATACAGCATTTACTAATTTGGGAATCCCACCCTTTCTCTCCCTCTCCCCTATGTTTTTGCAAAAGAAATGTAGATTTTACAAATAGCATTCTAGGATTCAAAGCTATTCGTAAAGCTGACTGTTGCCTTTCCCTCTTCTACATAGCTCAGTCAGTAGAGCACGAGACGTTTATCTCAGGTCCATGGGTTCAAGGCCCACATTGGGCAAAAGATTCCTGCATTGCAGGGGGTTGGACTAGATGACCCTCACGGTCCTTTCCAACTCTATGATTCTTCCCAGCTCTACAGCAGCTCCCTAAAACACCACCTATGAGCTTCCACACAGCAACTGCATCCCCAAATCTAATTTAATTGGATACAGAATGTTTCCACAAGGATCTCTCAATAATGTGAGTTGTAGGGACAGCAACTGAAGAACCCTGGTGTCCATGGCACAGGGCTAGGAAAGCATGTGTGCTCTGACCATCTGTTTTGGGGGATGCATCCTCTGAAATCTTCCTACTGGACCCTCCATTCCGGTTCTATGTGATACACTGAAGCATAGGAACCTGCTGCATGCCACTGGTACACCTAACTCAACATTGCCAGTTGCACTTCAGGGGCCCTTCCAACCCTACCTGGAGATTTTGGGAACTGAATTTGGGACTTTCTGCATACGGAGTAGGTTCTCTATCAGCAAGCCTCATGGAGCATGGTTGAAGGAGCTGAGTATGTTTAACTGAGAGGAGATATGATAGCCATCTTCAAATATCTCAAAGGCTTTCACACGGAGCAAGCTTGTTTTCTCCTGCTTTGGAAGCAGTGGTGGAGCTTCAGCTCCGGCACGGGGGGGGGGGAGAGAGCAGGCGGGGGCAGAGCTGGCACACGTCCTGTGGGTGTGGCGTGTGTCCTGGGGGTGTGGCGCGCTGCCTGCAGGGATGTGGCACCCAGCATGGGCGGGGGGGGCAGCCGCGATGGCACCCCACCGGGATCACGCTGCCATGGGCGGTGCACTCCCCCCGCACTCCTCTTCATCCGCCAGTGTCTGGAAGGTAGGACTTGAACCAGTGGCTTCAAGCTACAAGAAAGGAAATTCCAGCTAAACATCAGGAAGAACTTTCTGACAGAAAGAACTATCCATCAGTGGAACAGACTCCCTTAGGAGGTTGTGGACTCTCCTTTCCTTGGAGGTTTTTAAGCAAGAGGTTGAATGGCCATCTGTCATGGATGCTTTATTTGGGATTCCTGCACTGCAAGGGGTTGGACTAGATGGCACTAGGGGTCCCTTCCGACTCTACAATCCTATGATTCTATGAGCTACTTGTCCCTCAAACAAAACACCCTTCCTTTTCTGCTCTTTGGCAATTTGTACAAGTTGCTCTTATCCCAAACACAGAGCTTTCCAGTCACTACTCTATTTACTGTAATTTTAGCTCAGACACAACCAAAGACTCCCACCCTGTCTGGAAGCCTCTGTGAAGGGGAAAAAAATAAAATAAAATAAAACAAGACTAAACTATTTTAGTCTGCTTTTCCCTTTTCCTCAGACTTGGGTGTTTTCCCAAGTGGCTAACTCTCTGGAGCCATGAGAAGGGTGAACCTGTCTTCTTGTATGCTACAGACTCAAACATGGCAGATATGTTAACTTTCAAGTGGGCAAACTTCCCTATGATAAGCTAGCTTGGCATTACAACTGATTGCTCAAAGAGAGGGGGGTGCTATCTTTTTTATTATTTTAAATATGGTGACGGTATGGCCTGCTGGAAATGTCTGCTGGAATATACCATCTCTCTGCCTTATTCTACAGGGCAGCCTTTGGACTTGTGGCATCTACTCTGCTTTTCATTAGAACCCTAAAGTCTTCCCACCAGAGCCAAGTACAACATAGCAGCTCAAGGACAGATGCATATACTGTATACCCATAGCCTGGTAGGGTTGCCATATTTTGAAAAGCAAAAATGATTTTGAAGAGCTGATTTCCACTTTTAACTATGGATCACTATGATTACTCTGCCTATGAAAAAGAGGACGTGTCCTGGAAAAAGAGGACATATGGCAACCCTAAAGCAGGGTGCCTCTGACCACATGCTCAGCCCAGGAATTTGTTTTCAGTACCAGAACTTAGATGCAAGCTTATTGCTTAGGATTTTTTTTTTTTTGGGGGGGGGGACATATTAATTGGTATAGGATGAAACAGAAAGTTTCTTTTCAGGCATCTGTAAAGCTGCATCCTGGAACAGGAAGTCACTACTTATCTAAAATAGCTGGCGTTCCTGGAACTGAAATGCACCCAGGGAAGAAATGGCTGGTTTGGTTGTCTGAGTGGTTTGTTTATACGTAACCTTTTAAGCATAACGCATTACTGAATGGTTTAATCAAGGGAACCTGAGCAATATTTTGGGAAGGTAGGGGTGTTAATTACTCTGCTTTTTAAAGACCCCCCCAAAGTAGCAAAGGTATAATGCTAATATTACAAAAGTTGGACACACACACTGCCGAGTGGTGGCAAATCGGGTCCTCCCTTAAAGAGGGCATGTATTGCGGTGGGACCTGGAAAACTGACACCCTGTGTTGTGGGTGGGTACGTTTGGATAGCCGCAATACCCAGTTGGCAAGTCCCTCTAAGATGGGTGCAACCTGGCCAATGGGATGCAGTCCAAATGGTTCAAGGGACCTATTTATGCCCATGCACGTGACCCAGGGCTTCCTCTTTTGGCGTGTGCATTCAGAACACCCACCCACCTCTCCCTACTTTTAGGGCTTTGCACTTGACCTTGCTATGCCGTCATTTGTTGTCTGCCGTTGGGACAGGGGCACAGCAGGAATTTTCCCCATTTGGCTGATTGGCTGTGCCATTTGGGTTTCACCTGCAGCGTAGCAAATTGTCACAACTTGTAAGGTTGCGGATAGGCTCTGGTTCAGGTGATAGGAATGGGAGAACGCTCTCGCCATCCCTATGTGAAGGGTATTCCATTAAAGGAATCCAGGGACTCGATGGTTTGGTCAACCCCTGAGAGGGGGTTGTGCCCTTTCCTGAGTCCAGGGGGATATTTGGGTTGTGGAGTTAGCCCATTCCCAGCTTTCCGCTTATCCAGGTGTTCACCCTTGGCTGACCTATGCTGGAACCCTGGGTCAGCGCTACCTGCATGGCAGGGAGCTAGTCGAACCAGAGCCTATGCAACCAGTCACTTTCTGTAATCAATAAAGTTGTGGCCTAAATTCTGCCAAAAACCAAAACCAAAATTTGAGTCGTGTGAATTTATTTAGGGGGGAACACGCAAATAATACCCGTGGCATTTTGGAGAGTAATGTAAGCAAGAAGGAAGATCTTTGCTTCAAGGATAAATTTGACAAGGATGGAAGGAATAGGATGATGTAACATGATATGAATGCGAGAGAATGCAGGCACGTTATACTTGGGTTGTAATCATATACTGTACACAATTACTGTAGAACTTGTTGGGGCTTACTTACTACATATGTGTGCTAATAGAGGGAGATTCATTTCCTAATAAATGTGTACATTTTGCCAAACAAGACAAGCTGAGGTTTGTCTGCCTAGATATGTACTATACTGGAACTTGCTTAAAAAGAAAATTTAAAAACCTGGTAAAAATTTTGTTGAGCTTTCTTTTTGTTTAATAAAAGAGAAACAATAAAGATAAAGCTGAGTATGTGAGTCACTTGTCTATTGCTACCAGAGGAGATGAAGGTTGCAGCTTGTTCCTCTTCATGCAGCCTAAAGAAAGACTGCTTTCCTACTAAGATATTTGCAGATTAAAAGGCAAAAGGATCAGTTTTTGGAATACTCCACTGATGTTGCAAACCCCCTTGTTAATAGACATGTCTTGGTTTGTTACCTCATTTTAATTAATCATAAAACAACGACAGCTGCCAAATATGGAGTCTGGACCCAGGCCTGCAACTGAGTTGAAACCCTTAAAATATACTATTTATGGTACTTGAGGTTTAAAGCTTCAATTTCTTGTATAAACCTTGCCTTTCCTAAGAATTATGCCATGTGTGTATAAGCAGATTTATCTTGACTTCCAGAGGTGCTCCAGCCCTCCTACAAGCAGAATTCACATTTGTATATGTTTTGAAAAAGCAATGAGGTGGCTATGTTGCTTTTTCATACAAATGGTCCTTTGCTGTCATACTGAGAAAAACAGGTTTCCTAATAATGTATATAAGGCAGGGCTTGCTTCTGACTGTATATGCCCCACATAGCTGTATTGGCCTTTTCTTATGTATAGAGCTGGTGTGGCAAAAGGCCATAGGAAAAGTAGATTCCTCATGAGGTGCTGACAATGAGACCATGTCCTCCACCGTAATGTCCATCTGTCCATTTAATAGCTGGTGTAGCATAGCTATATAGAGGCATTTCTTCTACACATGCATGCATGCACACAGAAGCTTATACCAAGAACAAACTTAGTTGGTCTCTAAGGTGCTACTGGACAATTATTATATATTTTTTTTCTGATTGCATCAGACCAACATGGCTACCTACCTGAATGGATAACTACAGTTAGCAAAGATGATTGTGCAAATATAAAGCTAACCAGTTAGGTCAGAAAAAGGGAGTGGGAATCCTCACATGAAAGGAGAGGAGGAATGGAGGGTTGATGAGGACGGTACACTCCCATTTGGCTACACTATGTGTGCAGGTGGACTATGTTTCAGGAATAGGTCTTGCTGCTGATCGTAGGCCAGAAGAAGGCTGAACAATTGCTGCAGGAAGGAAAGGCAAGCATGTCTTAATGTGTATTTCAGCTGGAACTCCCCAGAACTCAGTTCCAGCTCCTCTCAGGTGGGCACTATTGCCATTATAAGAGAGCAAGGTGGGCATTCATAGTGAGCTCCAGCACCTCTTTTTCTAGAAAAATAGCATTTTGTACAGACTGTGTGTAGCAGGCTGAGGCCACATGCAAATTTTAAAATATCAGATAATCACAACGATTTGCTACAGTCTAGGATTTCTCAAACTCTCTAGCCGCGGAGCCCTCTTGAGAGGGATGAAGCTTATTGAGGCCTACCTCTTACAAAATGGCAGCATCTAGAGGTTTGCCACAGAAATTATTTGCCACAGAAATCTCCTTGTGGCCACACATTCTGTAGTTCAAGTTTCTTTAAGTTCCCAACTTTAAGCATATTTTGCTAATCCAGAGGGTTTTTTAAAAAAATTAAATAAAAAATCGCATTACACACACCTCAAAGTGTGTGTGTGTGTATGTGTGTGTGTGTGTGTGTGTATATATATATATGTGTATATATATATATATATATATATATGCAGGTTTTGGTGTCTTCGGGTGTCTTCCCGTGTAAGAGTCGGGGTGTCTGGGCGACGTTTCGACGAGGTCTCACTCGTCATCTTCAGGCTGGTGCTTTCGGATTCTTGTTACTGGAACAAGAATCCGAAAGCACCAGCCTGAAGATGACGAGTGAGACCTCGTCGAAACGTCGCCCAGACACCCCGACTCTTACACGGGAAGACACCCGAAGACACCAAAACCTGCATTCCTGTACCCGTGAAAATCTACGAAAGCATATATATATATATATATATATATATATATGTATATGTATATATATATGTGTGTGTGTGTGTGTGTGTGTATATATATATATATATATATATGTATATGTGTGTGTGTATATATATATATATATATATATATATATATATATATATATATGCTTTCGTAGATTTTCACGGGTACAGGAATGCAGGTTTTGGTGTCTTCGGGTGTCTTCCCGTGTAAGAGTCGGGGTGTCTGTGCGACGTTTCGACGAGGTCTCACTCGTCATCTTCAGGCTGGTGCTTTCGGCTTCTTGTTACTGGAACAGAGCAGAGTCTGGTGTTTGAGTTCCTATAAATACTGTTGAGGGGTGTGGTGTATAGCCTCCAACGTTCTGGGCAGAGAGGAAGTTCCTAGATTAGTGTGCCTTTTCTTCTTTTGTTCCTTAATTACTTGAGGGATATCTTGGGTGATTTCATGAGTGATATTCTGAATACCACTGGGTGGGTCATTAAGTGTAGATTAGTTGCTAAAGCTTTCGTGTCTTGACCTCTTGAGCTTGTGAAGAGTTTTTCTGAGAAGATGGCTGTGCTGCATTTAGTTGTGCTCTGGCTTGGCTTCGTGTATAGGGGCGAGATGTGATTTTGTGCCTTGTGCCAGCCAGATCTGTGTAGGGATTGCAGGGGGGTGCAGCATCCGGAGGTGCCACTATAGTTTGGCTACTGGATGGAGTTTGTAATATGTCTGTGGAGAGGGTCTGGGTTTGGGTCTGGTGTGGTTGATTGGTGACGGCGTTCTGTGTGCCTCTGGTTCTGGTGTCGGTTTTTGTGGGGAGGGCTAATTTCCAGATGTCTGGCAGGCGGGACGTGTCGTCACGTTTGTTCATGTTGTGAGGGTGTTTCTCTATCTCGATGGCTTCCATGATTATTCTCTTGTGGTGATGTTCCATGTTAAAGAGCAATTTGGAATCTGCAAAATTAAACACAATATCAAAACAGCCTTCTGCACCAACCAAAAAATAGCCAATATCCTCAGAAACCCAAAAGACAAAATCCAGCTGGAAAACCAAGGGGTCTATGAAATACCCTGCAAAGTCTGCCCAGCCACGTACATTGGACAAACAAACAGACGAATAAATGCACGTATCGCAGAACACAAGAATGCCGTCAAAAAAGAAGAAAAAACTTCCTCTCTTTTCCAACACATGAAAGAAACAGGACACGAAATTAATTTTGCAGATTCCAAATTGCTCTTTAACATGGAACATCACCACAAGAGAATAATCATGGAAGCCATCGAGATAGAGAAACACCCTCACAACATGAACAAGCGTGACGACACGTCCCGCCTGCCAGACATCTGGAAATTAGCCCTCCCCACAAAAACCGACACCAGAACCAGAGGCACACAGAACGCCGTCACCAATCAACCACACCAGACCCAAACCCAGACCCTCTCCACAGACATATTACAAACTCCATCCAGTAGCCAAACTATAGTGGCACCTCCGGATGCTGCACCCCCCTGCAATCCCTACACAGATCTGGCTGGCACAAGGCACAAAATCACATCTCGCCCCTATACACGAAGCCAAGCCAGAGCACAACTAAATGCAGCACAGCCATCTTCTCAGAAAAACTCTTCACAAGCTCAAGAGGTCAAGACACGAAAGCTTTAGCAACTAATCTACACTTAATGACCCACCCAGTGGTATTCAGAATATCACTCATGAAATCACTCAAGATATCCCTCAAGTAATTAAGGAACAAAAGAAGAAAAGGCACACTAATCTAGGAACTTCCTCTCTGCCCAGAACGTTGGAGGCTATACACCACACCCCTCAACAGTATTTATAGAAACTCAAACACCAGACTCTGCTCTGTTCCAGTAACAAGAAGCCGAAAGCACCAGCCTGAAGATGACGAGTGAGACCTCGTCGAAACGTCGCCCAGACACCCCGACTCTTACACGGGAAGACACCCGAAGACACCAAAACCTGCATATATATATATATGTATATGTGTATATATATATATATATATATATATATATATATATATATATGTATGTATATATGTATTTTTTTCTGGTCATTTCTTCTTCCTTTCTTCTTTCATATTTAGTTTGTATCCTATTCCTCCTTCTTTAACTTTCACTTTTTAATTCCTTTCCCCTGTCCCCTTTACATTAATTTTACTCCACTTCAGCAGCTTCCTTCTCAGTTCTAGTTTACTGTTGTTTAAATATTCACATCAACCTATTTCCTTCAAATGCCAGCCCTTTCTCCTCAGGGAAGTCCCACCCTAGAACACCTTCTAAGCTCCACTTCTGTTCATCCATCCCTATATGGGCCACACACACACACGCGCGCGCGCGCACACACACACACACACACACACACACACTCCAGTTCTACAGATGAGGCTTCTTGGCCTGATAGGAGACTACTTGTGACAGGAGGAGGTTTGGGGTGTGTGTGAGAGAGAAAGAGCACCTGGGTGTGTGAAGCAGAGGAGTCAGAAGATACTGCAACACCAGGAAGGAAGCAAAAAAGAAAGGCCTGGCTCCACCTAACTGTAGACTAATGACAGTGCTACCTAGGGATTAATAAATCATAGCACAGTATTTTCCTCACGGGGCCATGTTGTGTTATGGGCCTAAACAAAGAATCTCTCTCTCTCACACAAACACCCACTCACATGCTTCCAGCCTTTGAATGGGAGCAGAAGTGCCTGGGCCTCTTTGATTCATCACAGATTACATATTGAATCCACCCCCTACATTTCCCCGAGGCTCTTCTGAAAACTCTCATCTATTGATCCTGAAGTATCTCACTAGGCCCAGGGCTTTTTTTGAGCCGGAGCTCAGTTCCGACGCCTCTCAGGTGGGCGCCATTGCCGTTATAAGAGAACGAGGGAGGCGTTCATGGTGAGTTCCGGCACCTCTTTTTCTAGAAATATAGCACTAACGAGACCTTTCAGGAATATTTCAGCTAAAAGACAGCTTTGCAAACTCTAAGGATCCTTAGTTGTTCGCTGGGGCAGCTGGATTCTCTGACGAAATCAGTTGTGACTTTTTTTGACAGCTATGCAGCTGAGACACTGACAGTCACAGGAGCCCTGAGGGAGGAAAAAGTTGGCAACTCAAGTAGACAGGAGGGAGCCAAACAAGGTTTCCTTTCTGTGTCTCTAGCTGACCATGCCCCCGTTTCCCCATAGCCTACTTTCCCTGAGGCTTTTCACTCCTAACAACCTTCCACTAACAACTGTCTCTTTCGCCTCAGCCACCATGTCCTTTTGTGACATCACAGGCCGTTCTCAGCCGATGGCAACAGCTAGGGGAAACATCAGCATAACTTCCCCAGACTTGACAATTGTGGGGCACCTTAACATCAAGTTAATCATTTATTACTTACTTCTCACCCAGGCAACACTTCATGAGTACTGATACCAGGCAAGGGAGCATAACATAATGTTCAGGTGTTTGATCTTCCATTATCTGTCTTTGATAGCATGCACACTACAGCTAGATGCATTTAGAAAGCCATTCTGTTCAGAAATA
The DNA here is from genome assembly GCF_965113315.1 of Podarcis vaucheri. NCBI lineage: Eukaryota > Metazoa > Chordata > Lepidosauria > Squamata > Lacertidae > Podarcis > Podarcis vaucheri. Next base: position 43,152,872 of record NC_138760.1, on the reverse strand, counting down.
TAAACAGACTTGCTTAAGTGCAGCAGTTCTCTTCATGGCTTTCACAACTGTTCTTGAAAAAAACTAACCAATGTCAGACATCCTTCAAGGGGAAAAAAACCCAAGACAAGGAGAGGGATGACTACCACCCAACAGCACCCCCCAGGCACCACCACTGGCTTCAGCCTGCCAACTTCCGTTGGTTTAATCTATTCATGAATACCCACCAGTTTCCTTTCACATATCACATTGATGTACATACACATATTTGCCTCAACCATTCACCCTCCAAACCTCTCATTCTCACACACAAACATACACCAGCCAGCTTCCATGAAGAATGCCAGTGGACACATTCACTCACCATTCATTCACATTTGTGCCTGGCTTCAACCCACAAATATCCACCAACTTCTGAAGGCGAATTTCAACCAGCTTGCATCCGCAAATATCCATCTGCTTCAGACTTGCAGCATCTACCAGCTTCTGAAAATGAGCTCCAGTAGCTTTCATCCAAGAACATCTGCCAGCTTCTGCTAAGTCCATCACTAGACATCAGCTAACTTCTGACCTTGGATATCATCCACCTTGAAGCGCGATCCCGCTCAGCAAATGAACTTGCCTGACTGTCACACATAGCACCCTGCAGCTAGATGATCGCCCCTACCTACTAATTCACCTCCTCCAGGAGGAAGAAGACAAGGTAATGCTGACTGTTATAGCTGAGGTTGCCATGCGCTTTGTTGACATCACAGGTAGTCCATAGCCAATGGCAGCAGCTGGGGAGGCGTCATCATAAACACAGGCCTCACAGTTGTGGCTGCAATGATTTCTTTGTGTGTTTTATTATTTAAATGGTTTGTAGGCCACCGTTCATCTGTACTGATGGGGGCCTAACTGGCGAAATGAGAGGGAAAGGAGAAAAAGAACAAGAGATGGGGAGCTGCTTCCCAGCTTGCTATCCATCTCTTTTACAAATTTTTAATGCAAATAAGTTATTGCAGAACTTCTCTGGAAATTTCACAAATTTGACTAAATGTGTTTGTATACAGCCTCCTCTTTTTAAAAAGTCAGCATATCATTCAGATAACTGTATAGCTGCCATGGCTTTTAGTCTGCTTTTAGCTGGATTGCCATGGGCTGGGATGGTTGTGTGAAAGCTGCCCACTTGACTTTCCCAGACCATTGCAAACCATTTGAAAATCTGTGGTTACAATGGCATATTACAATGTGATATTGGCACATCTTATAACAGGTGACTCTTGAAACCAGCTCAGTTCATGGCAGTGCAACTGAATCAGTACAGGCTGATAATAATAATAAAAAAACAACCCAGGCAGGATTTACAGGCTCAGCCATTTGGCTCCTGAGCATGTGACTTTTGCAAACTCAAAAGAAACTTCAATATCTACAGGGGTGGGCTCCATTTCAACAATTGTTGGAAGATTTATTCCTTTTGCATACATTTTAGAGTTGTTTGTTGCAGCTTGAAGAGTTTTCTTTTTTGCCAGGCTCAGCCTATTACCTGCACCCCTTTTACGCTTGGAAATGTTCCTCATGCTGAGAAGGTAATGGGTGGAGCTGTGGTTAAATGCAAGGAGTCAACCTCTTCTCCAACAGCTGGTTTCTTTACATGACAAGCTGGCATGCTGTTCAATGAGTGCTTATCTGTCTCTCATTGGCGGAGTCTTTTGCCAGGCTATCCAATTGCAACCCTTCTTTTCTTCCTTCTTTCTCAGAAGTGGTGCTGCTCCTTGTGCTGTGCAAAGAGGAGATATGTGCATACTGTACATAAATCCTGGAGGTAACAAAGACAGATCAATGAGCTTAGGAAACCTTATACATGTATACAGGCAGCACTTTGCTCTGTTTCAGCCACTTCTATGCCTTAACATATAGGGTGCTCTTTTTCTTAGAAAACTTTGGGACCAACCTAGCAAGAACTGTTTATTAAAAAGGCACATAAAACGGTTGTCTGGTTAATTGCAGGCAGATAGATCAAAGAAAGCTCTACGAATTTCAAGATTCTGGAACTGGTTCTGCAGTTGGCACTTTCTTTAGTAGGAGTTAGTAATGTGCATTATTCCAAAATGAACATTATTCTCAACTGGCTGAAGTGCTGAGGGAACAAAAAGGGCAGGAAGGGAACGGAACACAGTAAGTTAGCCCAGTAGACACTGACTCTGCAAGGGCTTGATGCTAGCTTTCTTCACACAACATTAAAAGAGTTCAGGCAATTTTCAGCTAGTCATTTTGTCTGGGAACAGTCAGAATCTTGCTGGTGCAACACTGTAAGTTTATTCTGCCTTGGTACAAACTTACATGTGGTAACTTAAACACATTTTTTATTCTTCTCAAAGTTTAATTTTAAAACACAGCTGCTCTTGAACCTATGAAGAACACCAAAGTATTAATTCTTATTATACTGTGCCAGGTTCTTATTGGTTGCTTGCCTAGTTTTCCAAGTCTTGAGATAAGTTGACTCTTTGCCTGTTCTTAACTATTAACTGTCCTCCAAGCATCCATCTGACCTGCTTTTGGCCTACACATCAGAGCATTTTACTGTTTCTTTATAGCAAACTGAATTTCTCAGATCCACTTAGGGTTACTGGTGTTCAAGGATGCAACAAAAGCTAGCAGAACTGGGAAAAATGCATTTGTACATGTTTTCCAAAATTATAGATGCCCCCTCTGAGCAAATGAAAGCTGTTTACTAACTTTATTATGGAAATATTCTGTTTTTCAGTACCCTATTTCAGCTTTGCATAACTTGGCTCATTGCTGAGAGAGTAGGTACATTTGAAATGTGCCTCTCTGGACCTTCTTTAATTAACAGCTGTCAGAGAAGGGGTCCCTTTTCATTTGTCTCACTCTTGCTTTGAACAATGTGACTCTAGAGTTGCCCCCCCCCCAATGTAATTCTAGACATTCAGCAGGTTCTGCATTTTGTCACTAGCAAAGAGAGCAGGGGAGGCTCCCACAGTATCTTCCACAAATTTGGGCAGGAATTCCAGACGGATGTTTGCTCCAATTTTTAAGTAGTACTCCAAAATCTGAGCTACATTTCCAAATATTTCTGTTCCTTCAATATTCCCTTTGTGCTCTAAACTTATGTGTATCATGCAGTTGCATTTACAGCTGTCTTGATTTACACATTTTAATTAAGTTTTCTGCCTGGAACTCTTTCACAGTACTACCTTTGAGGGCTTTGCTTGCTGATAAAATGTTTTCTAAGTGCTAGATGAGCAGGAACAGTTCCTGGTCCCTAATTGTGAGCACACCTTTAGATGAACGAAATGAAATCAAACTTTTCTAGTTTGTTGGACCGTATCTACCAAAATCATACCAAATTATTTGCTCAGTAATTTACGGTAAAGTGATATGGCCAGTATATGACCATCCAAATTTCCCCAGCTAAATGACTTAGGTCACTGTCTACAAGTGGGCATGGTTAAAATGACACTCTTGCATCAAACTAAATTAAGTTTGAAGCCATGCAGCTAAATCTCACAATCACCAGGGTACTAAGGGCACTTTCAGACTATTCAGACATTTTGCAATACGGATACTGATGGGGAAATGTGCTGCAAAGTGTGAATTTATTAATTACATTTTTATACTGCCATTCATCTGAGGATCACAGGGCAGTTTGCAATATAAAAACACAAAAATACATACCATAGTAACAAACAGAAACAATACTCACCCCACAGTTTAAGAAGCCATAGATTGATTAATTAGCCATGAAGGCCTGGGAGAAGATGAATGTTTTTGCCTAGTGCCTAAAGATATATAACGAAGGCACCAGGTGAGCCTCCATGGGGAGAGCATTCTACAAGTGGGGAGCCACTGCAGAACAGGCCTATCTTCAGAGGCAACCCTATGTATAACACGTTGTAGTAATCTAACCTAGAGGTTACCAGAACATAAATGACTGGTGTTAGGCTATCCCTGCCCAGTTGGGGATGCAGCTGAACCACCAACCAAAGCTGATGGAAAGCACTCTGCGACACTGAAGCCACCTGAGCCTTAAGCGACAGCAGTGGAACCAGAAGTACCCTCCAGCTATGTACCTTCTCCTTCAGAGGGAGTGTGAATTCTTTCGTTGAGATTCCTGCATTGCAGGGGGTTGGACTATGATTCTATAAGAGCAGGAAACTTTATATCCACCTAGTCAGGGAACCAACCACTAACAATGTCTCAGTCTTATCTGTATTGAGCTTCAGTATATTGGCTCTTATCCAGGCCATTACTGAGACAAGACAATGGGTCCAGCACATCCACTGTCACATCCGCAGATGTAGAGAAGTAGAGCTGTGTGTCACCAGCATATTGCTGACAACGTAATCCAATACTCTGGATGACCCCACTCAGCAGTTTCATGTACATGTTAAACAGTATGGGAGATAAAATTGAACCCTGAGGATTTCCATATTGAAGGCTCCTTGGGGCTGAACAGCAGTCCCCAAGCACCACCCTTTGGAAACGACCATCCAAATAGGATGCTACATACCCCTAACTCAGATAGTCACCCCAAAAGGATACCATCATTGATGGTATTGAAAGCCACTGAGAGGTTGAGAATGAATAGGGACACATTTCCCTCTCCTGATATATGTCATAGGGTGACCAAAGCAGTTTCTGTGCCAACGGGCCTAAACCCTGATTGAAATGGATATAGAAAATCAGTTTTTCCCAAGAGCCCCTGGATCTGGTCAGTGGCGTAGCGTGGGTTCTCAGCACCAGGGGCAAGGCAAGTAATTTGCGCCCCCTAACCCGTGGATTTTAGCACTCGAGTCTCTTCCGCGCCCCCCCGATGTTGCGCCAGGTGCGGCAGGCCCCCCCTGCACCCCCACGCTACGCCAGTGCTCCCACCACAAGTCTTCAGGACAGCCATCCGAAGGCTGGCGCGGGGAGAAGGTCTCTCCGCTCCACCGCCAGGCTTCGGAGCAGCCTTCCGCTTAATTCCCAGCAAGCAATTAGCAGGCTCGCTCCACCTCCTCCTCCTCCCGGCTTTGCTGCTGCTGCTGCGCGGCTCTTTTCCTCCACCAACGGCGCGCTGCGCCTTGGAGAGGTTCCCGCTTCCTCCAGGGGGCCGGCCAAACGCGCCCCCCTAAATGTTGCGCCCGGTGCGGCCGGCACCCCTGGCACCCCCCACGCTATGCCACTGGATCTGGTCCACGACCACCTGCTCAAGAACTGTGCCCAAGAAGGGGAGATTGGCAACTATCTGGTAATTAATTAGATTTTCCAAATCCAAGGAGGGTTTATTGAGCAGTGGTTTTATTACTGCCTCCTTCAAGCAGGCAGGGGTCACCCCCTCTCATAAGGAGACATTGTGACCGCCTTTCTAGCCCAGCCCACTGTCCCCTCCCTACTAGTTTTTATCAGCCAAGAGGGACAAGGGTCCAGAGTGCAAGTGGTCACCCTGACCGATCTAAGCACCTTGTCCACATTCTTGTACTTAACTGACATTCATCCAACTCAATATGATTAGACAGCACTCTTGTCACTTCTTGAGGTTCATCTGCTGTAACAGTGGAGTCAAGGTCATGGTGGATACAAGCAATCTTAACCTCAAAATGCTTTGCAAACAAGTCACAGTGAGTTACCGTCAGTTCTGTCACCTTCTCTGGGCCAGACTGTAAAAAACCCTGCACTACCTGGAAAAGCTCTGCCAGATGGCTCAATGAGGATGCAATGTTTGCCTTCTTTGCTGCCTTCACTGCCATTAGGTAGGCTTGATGCTGAGCCCTCATGAGTGTTTGGTTGCATTCAACTGGAGTTTTCCTCCACTCGCATCCAAGTCATGTCCCAGCTTGTTTCCTTGCCCTAAGCTCTGGAGTATACCAAGGAGCCAAATGGGCTTCACAAAGCAGGAGAGGGCACTCAGGATGATGGTGTCAACAGCCCTACCATTTGGATGTTCCAGAGGTTGACCAGGGCTTCGACAGGAGCACCGGTCATAGCAGCTGGAAAATCCCATAGAGCCATCTGGAAACCCATTGGGTCCACCAGCCACCAGGGGCTGACCAGCCTAAGAGATTTCCATGCACGCATGTGCCTTGCTGTAGAGCAGTGGTGAAATTTTTACTCCATGATGATTCCATTGACACCATTCAGTACGTCCTGGTAGTTCCTCAGGAATCCACAGGGTGGAACTGAGTTTTAGGAGGCAAATACTGTGTTCCCTACATTAGGGTGGGTGACCTTGTAGGTTTCAGTGCCCATTGGCTCTTACCCTTTGCTTTGCTTCACTCCACTCACCTCACAGAGTGTTTGTTGTGGGGGAGGAAGGGAAAGGAGAATGTTAGCCGCTTTGAGACTTCTTCGGGTATTGATAAAGCGGGATATCAAATCCAAACTCCTCCTCCTCCTCCTCTTCTTCTTCTTTGGCCTCATAGCTCACTACTAGTTTAACAGAGTCAATTTCTATTTCCAAGTTATTCAGCTATCCCTTAGGTGTGCGCAGTGCTAGGTTTAGGGTGGAGCGGGCGGTGAGAATATCCATTTGAGGTTGTCAAATTTTGGGTTCACCCAGGGTGCCATATCATGAAAGACTGCCAAAGTCTGCCCCTGGGTGTGCAACATCTTGCCTGCTCCTCTCCCCCCTTTTTTATTGAGCAGCACCCAGTCTACAATATGTCTATGTATCACACCTCACTCTGCCATCTCTTCTGGTGTGCTGCCTTAGCTGTTTTAGTACACATGTGGCATGATCCTAGGCATTTTTATCCAGAAGGAAGACCAATTTAGTTCAGTGGGGCTGACACACAAGTAAGTGTGCTTAGCTTTGCAGCCTTAGCGACAGGGTTAGTCCTGTGGCTCATGAACATCCTGCATGCAGGGAGGATCATCTGCCAACATCAAGCAGAGAGTTAAAGTATTCTGGAAAGGCCCAGAGCACTTTTGCTGTGGCTTTTGCTGTTATCTGAGCCCTGGGAAAGGAGACTCCTCCTCTTTCTCTTCCTTAACTCTTCCAGAGGCAAGCAAGCTGCTGTTTGGTGATTTGTCCGGAGTGCTGCTATAGGCTTTCTGCACAAGCACGGCAGAAAAGGCTTCCCCAGCCCTCTTTTGTGCTTAGGAACAGACTTTTCCCCTGTGCATGAAGGACTGTGGAGGAGATGCTAATTCAGACTCCGTAGTCTTGTTGCATGTAGCATGTGTGCTGTTCCCTGTGTGCAATAAACAGACTGAACCTTCCTATTCACTTGGTGACATAGCCAAGGGAGGGAAAAGCAGATCTGCTAGCCCCACTGTCATCTCCTGCCACAGGTAAGGAGTGTGTGTGAAGAAGACATCCTGGCATTCATTTTGCCTTCTTTCTGATTTGGATTGGAAGAAGTTAAGTTGTTCTCGGAAAAAGCAGCTCCCAGGGTTTGTCTTATTTCATCTGCACCAGCTCCTTTCACTCTGTTTCAAACCACTTCTTCCTGTGCTTCTATTTAAAAGCAAGCACCACTGTTCTTTACTAAATGTGGGTATACTCCTTGGAGAAACCAAGAAGTCACAGCTCCAAAAGATCTGCCGAAAAACTGTTGTTCAGCTGAAAATCCTCCCAGGTAATTTATGCTTCCTTGTAGTTTGCTTTACTGTGCCACTCATTGTTTTCTCTCCCACGTTGTAATGCAACCGTAGACTCACATCACGCTTGGATCCTGTAGTTCTTCTGTATCAATGAGAGCAGGAAATTTATATGAGGTGTATTGTTGCTTCCCCCCTCCTGCAAAAGTCCCATGAGTTGATCTTTCAGGTACTACATTGAACACATCTGAACAAATACATTATATACTCACTTATAGAACATGCATTAGCTGTATATGGGGACATACTAGCATTCAGTATGTACACATCTTGAATATAACAGACACATGCAAAGTAAGATCTATATGGTGCTCACTTCGGCAGCACATATACAAAGTAAGATCTATATGGCCTACTCATGCACACTCATGTAGTGCATGGAATGCACACCTACTATCGTACATAATAGTATGTGCACATAACAGAAGAAAACATGCATGGGTATGCATAGTTTATGTTGCGCAGGCACACACACACAATTTGGGCTTGACCACATATATACGGGAAATAATTAAATGCCAGAAATGGCAGGAGAAAGCTGGGGAGTCCTTGCTGGCAAAAAGACCCTCCCTGGAGTATGAAGAGGATGTCAGTGAGGGCGGAAGAAGCACCAAAGAGACGAAAGGCGTAGCAGGGCCTCCAACCTCCTGCCATTCACAAAGTTTCCATTCTAGCTGTGGATATTATTGGAAAAAGTATTTGGGGTATGGATTGAAGAGAGCTGCAGAGAGGGGATTTAAAGGGCATCAATTTCAGTTACATGTGCGGGGCCCAGGAATATAACCCCTGCATAAGTGGGGGGAAGCCTACACACACACACACACACACACACACACACACACACACACACACACAGTGTAGATACATACAGTACATAAATAACTACTAAAATATAGGATATGCTGACACTTTCTGAGGGCATTGAACACAAAATATGGAAGTATTTTTGTGAACCTGATATTAAAATATACACCTCAAACTTTCCAGTGATGCCTTGGGATGTTTTTAATCAGTGAATTTTTGATTTTTTTCACATTTATAAATGGCATTAAAGTTTACTATATAGTTTGGGAAGTGGTTTGTCTGTCTGCTTTTTTGTTTGTTCTCTATTTGGGCATCTCTTGCGCTATCATTGTCAAACTTGGCACAAGGGTTTCTGAGGTGCAAGCGGTGCTCTTCGTCAATATATGTAGAAGTCTCACCTTAGGCACTATGCATGATCAACATTGCTGAACGGCTAGCATACCTCTTTGATTTATCATGTTCTAAATTCAAGAAATGGATTTCATCTTCCATTGCTTTACTTTTGCCATCATGGCTATCAGCATATGCCCTAGCAAACCCCTTTTGTGACTCACAGAAGGAATAAACTGCTCCTTATACAACTCCCAAATCCACAGGGCTTGAGGGAATCATGTTGTTTTGTTATCATCTCAATTCATGTTTTGCCAAGGGCTTGTCAGAATAACCTTTTGCTATCCCTGGCTAAGAAGAAGCATATACAGAGATGAGGATGCTGTTAGCAGCTTGGGGAAGGAGGGTGGGCTAGTGGTGCAGGGTTAAGACTTTTGAAAGCACCGCTTCAGCATTAACTAAATATTTATATTTCGCAAACAGTTCAGTTGTGCACATAAGGAAATGTCAGGATGTGGAGTGGTGCCCCTGAGATCAGGGTCCAGCATTCAATGTGTCTGTTAGCTTCATAGTCTGCTCCTGCTTTCTTTCAGGGGGGCTTTTATGGTGTTGACAAGTGTTCATACTCTTCCCTACTTAAAGGAAAACTTACCTTTAAATCACTAAGCTCTCTGCTTTCCTTTCCTACAGCTATGGGGAAGGGCCATGTCCCAAAGGGGAAAGCACGCAGAAAACATCTGTTGTAGTAGTAGTAGTAGATAAAGGTAAAGGGACCCCTGACCATTAGGTCCAGTCGTGGCCAACTCTGGGGTTGCGGCGCTCATCTCGCTTTATTGGCCGAGGGAGCCGGTGTACAGCTTGCGGGTCATGTGGCCGGCATGACTAAGCCGCTTCTGGCGAACCAGAGCAGCACACGGAAACACCGTTTACCTTCCCACTGGAGCGGTACCTATTTATCTACTTGCACTTTGACGTGCTTTCGAACTGCTAGGTTGGCAGGAGCAGGGAGCTCACCCCGTCGCAGGGATTCAAACCGCCGACCTTCTGATCGGCAAGCCCTAGGCTCTGTGGTTTAACCTACAGCGCCACCCACAGTAGTAGTAGAGATGACTGTAATTAAGCAGCATATAAATTGTCAAAATAAATTTTAAAAGATCCCAGGTTAAACCATTGGCATCTCCATGTGGGGCTGGGAGAGACCCCTGTTTAAAACTGGTAGAGCTGCTATCAGTGAGTATAGACAATACTAAGTTATATGGACCAGCGGTCTGATTCAGCATAAGGCCATCTCTACGCTTCTGTATAAGCATATGTAAGGATAACTTGGGACCCTGACAATCTGGAATGAGCTGCATCCTCATGTCTTCTCATGAATGGAGTGTTCATGGAAATTTTTCAAGCCTGTTATTTTTCATCCTTAGCATGCTTCAACCTGCTTGAATTATCCTTTTGTTTGCTTTTAGTTCTCGTTATGTATTTTTGAATGGTGTCCCACAGTTTGAAGTGACCTCTGGATTAATTAAGGTGGTCATAATTACCAGGGGCCTCTTTTTTAAAATATTTATTTACCAGGCTCTTTATTAATTTCAACCAGTTTCATAGCTGATCAATTGTCATGGCACTAAGGAACCATGGAAATACTAAATGGACCAATGCTATAAAGCAGCTTCCCATGTTCTTATTTAATTGAATATTACTGTGGGCTGAGTCGACAGCTGTAGTGCTTCACCTACCTTTCAACCTATTCATTTTTTGCTGGCTAAATTGAAACAAGTCTGTATCTTATCTAAACCTTGATATATGTGCCTTTTTGATGTACGGAAGCATGTGAATTTACAACTGAATAAACAATAACTGCTACTCATTGTTAGAAAGAAAGTCCATCTTCAATTCTGTATCTCTCATTCCTTCTTACAACAGGGAACTAACTGCCCATTAAGGTATTTGGGTGAAGCTCTCCTTCACGTCCTGCCATCATCTGGGATTACATTGGTGAGTATACTGAAGAGGGTGATCTATTTTTTGCGGGAGTTGCGTTTGGTCCCTTCTCTTTTTAATGTTTGATAGCTTGTAAAGATGGCCTTGTATTTGGCTTTTGGCAGGCCTTTCATGGTGCTTAATTTCTCCGTCCTGGATTAGTTCATGCTGGCTGGCTCCTGTTACAGTGACCATTCTACATTATGATTATTATTGTTTATTGATGTTTTATTGTTGTGATTATTATTATAGCTCTGCTTTGTTTTCAGTTGCTTGTGAGCTGCTTTGGAGGTTTTCAGCCTGAAAAGTGACACAGAAATATTGGTATAAAAAATAAAATAAAATAACACCCCAAAATCAAATCAGCCTTGCAAAATAAATGTAATTTTTAAACTTGAATCCCACCCACTATTAATCGGCTAAAGTTTTAGTTGATTAAATCAATTAAAGTCTTCTGACATAAATTTAAAATATTTTAGCCACTGTAGCTGTGTGAACGAAAGGGTGGTTAGCATACCTGAAGGTTTACTAATCTTCAATAAGAGATTGTTGGAATCCGCCTTAAACTGTAATTTTCTTTTTTCCCCTCTTGTGAGAGATCATTTGTTTCCAGCTGATCTTGAAACATAGTTGGTGGATAGTATTTATATCATCTCAGGCCTGGCTGCATGCAAAGATCTATCAAAATCAGATGTTTTCCTCCCCAGGGTTAAATCAAATTTCCATCAGTCTAATTCCTAGACAGACACTGAGAACAGCTGGCATTTGCCAGTCTATATGAGTGCAGCTACTGGCCTGGCCCAAGTGTTATTGTATACTGTATAAACCTGTGTTGGTAGGTTTCTGAAGCTTACAGTTTTTGTGAGGTATCTATTGGTCGGAAAGTTCTTGCCCTCCAGGGTTTATGGGGCATGTCTTATCCAAAGGGATATTTGACAGAATCCTAAGAGACTAAATATCTTAGTTATGGCTTTGTTCTCCAGTTAACAATGAGTAGCTAAAAATATCTGACTTCATTTTACTTTCTGAAGGGGAGATGCTAAACTTAGTTTTTGATTTGCCAGATCCATGAATACACAGCCAAATAATTTCACATTTTTGCCAACAACATTTCATAAAACATGTAATGAGGATAAAACATACTGTTCTGGATGTCGGGATCTTGCTGTGCTATGATGCCAGAGCATTCCCTCATCACATACAAAGCAGCCTACTGCCACTAGGCCTCACTGTACATAGACAGAGAGACAAGCAAATAGACACACACACACCATTTATGCAGCTCCCCATGTTAGAGCTGTCAGATGATCCCATTTGGACATTGCCTCATGTATCAAACTAGATGGATTTGTCCAACAATTCCTCCCTATAAACCCATAAACTATGGCTGATCAGAAGCATCAATGCAATCTTCTGCATGAATCTCATGCAGTCTACTTTTTCTCTCTTCTAATATCAGATGACTGATTCATTGGTTTACTCCCCTCATTTGTAACTACACGTTCCTGATCCCAATCCAGCTTCTATCCAGCCATCTTTTTAAGCCATACAGTTTACTCTGTTAAATAGTCTTATCAGAAATCTCCTAGAGGTCAGAAGATAAAAGGTTCTTGTATGCCTTGGAAAAGCAATTTGTGCCATTTAAGTGCAATATATGCATTTTATTAACTGGGAACTATATGTCAAGCAGTTCACAAGCAAGTGCTCTCCAGACTGGCAAACAGGTCAATATTGTGGCTTCCAGTGTTAGAAGCGGTACCAGATGGCATGGTGAGGCATGGATGTTAACCTGACCTCCCAGGTGTTGGAATCAGAAGAGTTGACAGGGTTTAGGGAACAGAAAGACACTGCAGCAGAGGACAGTTCAGACTCCAAGGCAGAAGCAAGGGCTGGAGAGGGGCAGAGTCAGGAGCAAAGAGGCAGACAGTTGAAGAAGCCAGGGAGTCTTCCCCTTCTGCTGTGAACAGCTTCTCCCTGCTCTCGGTCTTGTAAAACTTGCTGAGAAAAGAAATGGGCAGAGCAGAGGGTGGTTGTGTGCAAAGGCATAGCTAGCTGCTCTGGCACCTGGAGCGGTGGGGGCGGGGTGGCGATCCACCTAGGGGACTCCATGGCGAGCTGCCCACAGAGTCCGCCTGGTGGGCACAAGCCCCACACTGCCATTTCAGGCAGTGCGGGGCCCTGAGCCACTGTGTAACTCCCAGGAGAGACACATGGCTTGGGCACGCTGCAGGCCCCTCTCCGCGGTAAGTGCCACCCCTGTGGTGTGCCATTTTGTCACCCCCTCAGGGATGACACCCAGGGCGGACCGCACCCCCTGCAGCCCCTTCCTACGCCCCTGGTTGTGTGCAGACACAGCCTGCGACTTTGTGGGAAATTTCCTGGAGAGGAGGAGCCCTCATGGGCACTCGCCCACTGCTTCATTGGGGCAAGACCTCCTTGAAAGAATTACTGAGACCACTAGGCCGGAGCTGTGTATTGTTTCTTTGAATAAAGAGTTAACTGCACTGGCCTCAGGTGTTGCTAGCCTATGACTGACTCCGGCCCTGACATAGATAACTTTTAAAATAGTAACAAATCGGTTAAAAAAGCATTACATACAGCGCATGTTTAGGAGTACATTTATGAAACTATCAGATATTCTGTAGTTGCATCCTGCACTGCAGAGCCTGCCTTGAACCAGGGGTGGACCAAATGATTTCTAAGGTCTCTTCCAAGCCCATGGTTTTTAGGTTTTCTACATTTACTCCCCATAAAATGAAATTCATCAATCTCATAATTGTGCACATTTAGCCGAGGTAACTTGGAAATGACAAACATTCCTTTTCTTTATTGCAATTATTATACCTTTGCAAGACTTTCTGAAATAATGGGAGGCAGGGAAGGAGAAAACTTCTCTGTTCATCCTTGTGCCACTCCATCTACATCTAGGACTGCTTGCTGCCTGCTGCCCAGGAAGACTCCCCTGTGTGAGTGCCTGAGGGCCCTGCTCCTGCCACTTACCATCTGGCCTGGGGCGGGGCCTGAAGCCTCACAAGGACTGCTTGCTGCCTGCTGCCCAGGAGGACTCCCCTGTGTGAGTGCCTGAGGGCCCTGCTCCTGCCACTTACCATCTGGCCTGGGGCGGGGCCTGAAGCCTCACAAGGACTGCTTGCTGCCTGCTGCCCAGGAGGACTCCCCTGTGTGAGTGCCTGAGGGCCCTGCTCTTGCCACTTACCATCTGGCCTGGGGCCAGAGTTTTCCCTGAAGCAAAGCTACAGGGAACCAGGCAGAGGGCCTTCTCGATAGTGGCGCCCGCCCCGTGGAACGCCCTTCCATCAGATGTCAAAGCGATAAACAACTACCTGACATTCAGAAGACATCTTAAGGCAGTCCTTAAGGCCGGGAAGTTTTTAATGTGTGATATTTTAGTGTATTTTTGATTTCTATGGAAGCCGCCCAGAGTGGCTGGGGAGGCCCAGCCAGATGGGCGGGGTATAAATAATAAATTATTATTATTATTATTATTATTATTATTATTATTATTATTAGCTCTGTCTAAAAAGGCAGGAAACAAATGGTTAAAGTTCACTTTGTTCCCTTCCCAAGTTTTCTGCTTTAACCAAGTTATCTCTCACCATCCCCACCTCGGCTCTATGCAGACATTCCAAAATAAATATCAAATCAAAGGGCAGCCTTGAATTAGCTAAAAAAGGGATCATAACAAGCAGTAATTGAAGAACAGGAAAGCCAGTTAAATATTTTTATTCATAGAATGGAATCTTGTCATCCATGTTAATAACTTGAGGCAAGAATTTCAGGCTGAACATCTTATTTGTGATGATAACCTATAAGTGGATGTAACCCATTGACTGACAGGAAAACAGCCTCTGCCACAAACAAGGCAGTGATGCCTATTGGCCCTGGGGCTCAGGAGGACCCCTTGGGTTAAGTCAGCAGGGTACTCAGCTCTTTAGAGTAAGCTGGAGTTTAGAAAAGATCATGGCAGGGAATTCTAAAAGCCTAAAATTACAAAGCTTATAATATATATAGATAACTTCAGTGCTTAGTTAAGTAAGTGAGCTGAGCTTAAAATGTCTTCCAGGTTCTTCCTAAAGGGTGGGTGCAGACAAGAGTTCTCCAGAGACATAAAGGCACTACAATAAAGTCATAATTGCCCCTGGTACACACTTCCCTTCCCTGATCAAAAAAGTGTTGGAGGTTTTTGAAGCCTGAAAAACCTGCCAGGCCTGTTTTGCTAGAGACCACATCAGGACAGAAAATAAAAAACCTGAGTACTGTAGGCATCAGTGGCACTAACATGTGGCTTTCATGTCTCTGAGTTGGAAATGCTGCCATCTGTATCCAGCAGTAAGGAGGAGGAAGAGGAGCAGGGCCAGAGCTACTAAGCAAGCCCATGGTTTTTGAACATTCAGCATTGGGCGCTTGTGCTGCATTAGCTGACATGGGGCTTATTGAACTTCCCTGTGCCTGGTGAGGGTCTGTCCATAGTATATCTCTTGCTGATTTATGTGGCAGCCCAGGCCAAAAATATACTATCCTTGTTGCTGCCTTATTTAAAGCTATACACACAGGCTTATCTTGGGCAGCAAAGTGTTCCTGTTTCCTGCAAGGGATTAACCCTGCTCAGTTTGCTCCAGAGATAGAGAGGATGCAGTGATCCACTTACAGGGTGCATCATGCGGAAGATTATTTAGGAAGAGCTCAATGGAGGGAGGGGACCAAGTTCAGTGTACTGTTTCGGGCTTATCCGCACTTATCTTTCCTCAACTCTTTCCAGGCACAGTCCACAATTTAAAGCTGTGTGACCACGTGTCCCCAACCCAGACCTTTCCCAGTGAAAACCTGCTCTTTAAAGCTCAATTGGAGTAAATGTCAACCCATGGAAAACCCAAATAGATTGCTCTGATTGAGCTTTAAAGAGTAGTTTTTAGATGGGAATAAAGGTAAAGGTAAAGGGGCCCCTGATACTCAAGGCAAAAAAAAGCCCATGCTTGGACATGGAACGTTAATGCACAGACCTCTGCTTGGAAAGAGCAGTGTAAAAGGTAAGTGTGGATAAGCCCTATGAGACCTCAGTCTTCAACAAGGAAAAGAATTTGTTGGGAATCTACCAGTTGATGGGCATGCAGCCTTGAATAAGGGGATGCAGAGGATTTAACCGCCACAAATCAGCATAGCATAATGCAGTACAGATTATGTGGGCAGATCTATAAGGAGTGCTTGGTATGGAAGACCATTTCCAGCTCCACAGTTCTATGATTCTTCCTATGACATTCCATAGCTAAATCCAGAATGCATGTTTATAAATCAAGCAAGAGATGGGCCTTTGCAGTATAGCAACATGCCAGGAGCTCTGGAATGAAGATATGCGGCTGTGCCATTATGTTTATTGTTAAGCATGTCCAGAATATCATTTAAATTAGGATATCCCCCCTGTTTGCCTGATGCATCTGTTTTTTGTATTTATTTCCGGTAATAGTTGTCTTGCAAGGCCTAACCTAGCTTGCAAGTTTGTACAGCCCCATTGCCTTACAAGTTTGTCATTGAGAAATTCAGCTTTCTGATGTCTCCAAGCTTGCTAAGAATAAACTTAATAAATTAGTGAGCACGCTTCAAGTGCACCACCATGGGCTGCTCTGGCATTTTAATCTGACGGTGAAGCTATCCAGAGTGTTCTCTTAGCGTGTGGCCAAAGCCTGAAGTATTTGCACACGGCCGTTGTCAGTACATTGAGTGACCCCTTGTGTGCCGCTCTGTCAGGCCGAGTGAATTTATAAGAATCTTCCACTGGGGAAGGTAGCAAAGCTGTTCCTTCTAACACACTAGATGGAGTTATCTCACTTAGATCACCTTCCCCTTGTCTCGCCAATCTAGCTGATGAGAGATTATTAAACAATGCAGCTGTATTTTATGCTCTCCAGGGCTGTATATCCTATTCAATGACACACATTCTTTGCAGGTCAATTGTAAAACATGTTGGAGGAAGTTGGCACAAAAGCAATCTCTTACAAATCCAAGCAAATTGTTCTGCTTTTACGTGGCCATGTTTTATATAGAATGGCCTGTAACCTGTTAATGAAGCTCTGCCTAGGCAGTGTCATTGCAACCCAGGAGCTTTCTCATCACTGGTGAAAGGAAAGGGAGCGTTAATCCCTTACAGGAAAGAGGTTCGAAGCTGAGAGGAAGTGAAATGAAACATCTGCTGCCAACAGAGTTGGTCCCTTAGCAATAATATCTTACTTCAGCAACCCTATGGCAGAATGTCAGCACCTCTGAGTGCAGGAAAAGCCAGCTTCCACTAAATAAATTGAAGATAATTCTCCAGCAGTGGCCCAGTCTATTTCTGCCCACTGTATGCAGGCAAATGGGAAGACAACACTGAACAAGGAGTCCACCTGGAGCATTCCCCAAGACTATGCTTCTTCCCCTCATTTTCATCATAGGCAGGGACAAAAGGTTTAAACAAAGTAGACTGGACAAAGACTGGAGTGCAATCTCACTCCAGAGCCAACCAAATGTTATAAGCCACAAAATTGTGTCTACCGTGTGGCAGTGAAGGCACTAAGGAAGACACACTTCACTGTATCCATCATGTCTTTGAGAGGTCAGCTGGCGGAATGACAAGTTATCCTGTAAATGTAAAACAGTTATGATGAGACATGAAGCAGCCACCTCGCTGAATCTGAGGAGCTGATCAGTGCCTGAATAGAAAACCACCTGGCCATTAGTAAGTTCCATGATGGAAGAACCACATGATATAAATGCTTTAAAATAAACAAGTAAATCATGTAAAATGAGTGCATTATTATCAGTGTTTTCAAATCCCCATGGATTTTTAAAGACATGATGGTATACCTCTTAACTTTGCTGGTACAAACAAGAGTACAAACAGTATTTGTGCAGGTGACTCCAGCATGACTAGACTACAGTTCTGCTAACTTTCTCAGGCAATTACAGTTCGCTTTCTTCATCAGATCATAGGAATCAGTTCATTCCCCGTTTTTGCCTGCTCCATGAAGTTCTCGATATAGGCTAGCTTACTTTATGGCTAGCTTACTGTAATTCATGCCTAGGTGCATGTGCTGCAGCTCTTAGCATCACCATAGTTTTTCCTCTAGGAATGTCTTCCTTTGCGCCTGCTGCTATGAAGCAGTACAGAACTGATAAGGAAGAAGGGAGGAACATGGTTGTTTCTGGCTTTCCTGCCTTTGAAAGCTATGTGGAATTCCAGCATGTTTCTAAGGTGCTTCCATACTAGTTCCAGTGACAGATCACCCATTTTTTTCTGATGGATAATATTTCTACCAGGAACCTCCCAAAGCCCACATCACCATCAGAGTCTTCTCATCTTTCTTTTCTTCCTCTTTCCTCTTCCATGTTGCAGAGGCCTTGCACTGTTTTTAAGGAACCATAAAGCCTTTTTGTTTCTTTTATCCCCCAAAGTGATTAATGCATCCAGTTCTCCCCCAGCCAGGGATGAAGAAAATACTATTATCCCTCCATTACTCACATATTGTGTTGCAACATCTCTTTTGGTAACGTTAGATCACAAGCAATGATATTATTAAAAAATGAGAATTTTACTCCGCACACGATGAAATCCAATCTGTATTTATTGCCTTTAACCGCCAGCCTCTAGAGTCATCCAGAATAAATGTTTTGAGTTCCCTGCAGGGAAACTCTGGCTTTTGCACTCCAGACATTGTTAATTAGACTGTACCAGCCCCCCAGGCCCATGTGCATACAGCAGGGATGTGTGAGTGACATTAATGTGACATCATGTGAAGATAACGTATGCCCATGTCTTACACCTCATTATGTCATGCCATGATGGACTACCCAGAATGCCCTGAATTGGCAAGAAGATATTTGTCTGTGTGCATGTGGGAGCACAATCTTTCTGCCTTAAAGAGTTTTTGGCAAACACCTGAGCAACCTCAGCACTGTCTGCATTGCTTGTAAATAGAAAATGCCTGCCAATAGGGAAGAAGCCAAGCATCTCATCTCTTCAGTGCCTTAGAAAGAGACTACAAGAGTCAGAGGTGCATGCATAGTTTTGCTAAAGAGAATTTGCGACCTTAGATCCAGAAGCCACTGCTCTTATTCATAAGTGCAGTAATGTATAAAACCCTGGAGCCTGCTCTATCAGATTCTGTGCATCTTCTGCCACCTCCTCATTATATCTTAATTTCACTGTACTTGATACTGTAAGCTATGGGCATGCTTTTTAAAGCAGCCAGCATGGGTCATGTCCAATAGGGTTTCTGAAGGCTAGGTCCCTATCAAAGGCAGCAGCTGGCCAGTTGCTTTCCTTAGTGATAACGAGCAGCTATACACAGCTCTCAGGACAGTGCTGTCTGCTAGCAAACTTGTGAACTGTTCAGAACATTTGGTTGGCAGGAACCTCAGGAGTTTCACTTATTTCAATTTACTAGCTAGTTGCATGGTCAGAACTACATACAGTTGTTCCCCAGTGCTCACTCTGGGATGCTGTAACTGTCATGTATACATCCCTCCCCCAGCCATCATGGCAGAGAACCACCACTACTTTCTAAACATCACTGTTTCAAATGTTAAGGCCTTTCTCTTTGAAGATCCCATATTGCAGCTGGGTTGCCAGCTTGCTTTTACTTGCAGTGGCTGTTGCAGCACTGATTCACAAACACTTGGTGTTTTCCCTCCATCGCTTTATCTCCGTGCCAGCAGAAGCTTCACCTGGAAAATGTCTGCAAACTGTTGAAGCCTTTGTGGTAGAACAGTAAAAAAAAGTTGGCAGCCTTAATAGTAGAGTTTCTCTTTCTTTTGACAAAAAGGGGCAAGGAAACCAAAAGGTCTGCTTCGTCCTCTGCCCACAGTCTGCTTTTATCATTTGTCCCATACTGTGGAATGTGCCAAGAGGCACTTGGAAGCAAAACCAACTAATGCCCCTTTGCCTTCATTACCTAAGAATTGCATATTTTATGGAACTTTGAATTAGATCAAGGGCATGTCTTCACTGTTGGCCCACACTCCTAATTCATCATGATTACTTTTTTTTTGGGGGGGGGGCAACGGGGACGACCTCTCCTGTATGTTTGGTGTAATTCTTGCATTGTCAAACTGAAAGGGAGGGAGGGGGATCCCTGCACAGACATGTCCTAAGTGCTCAGGTCCATAATTTAAGCATTGACAAAGCACATTTCAAGAATTTGAAGCACTTTACATATACTATCTCAGTAATCTTTACAACAAGGCTGTAAGGGAAAGTCACTACAATTATATCCCCTTATTTCAGATTAAAGACTGAGTTATCATGGGTTGCCCATGCAACTACTGGTAATGAACTAATAGCTGAGCAGACATATGAATTATGGAGCCTCCTGGCTCACGGCTCACATGCTTAACTGCTTTGTTAAACTATCCCCATTATGGCAAAAGTAAATGTTAATAACGATCCATTTTACACTGGATTTGTTAAACCATAGTTTAGAGGGTCATTTGAATGCTGCCAGCATGATCTAGCAAAATGATAATTTCACTATCAGCCTATAACTTGTGCAATGTTCACATACCAGGGAACCAGGCAGAGGGCCTTCTCGGTAGTGGTGCTTGCCCTATGGAATGCCCTCCCATCAGATGTCAAGGAAATAAAGAACTATCTGACTTTTAGAAGACATCTGAAGGCAGCCCTCTTTAGGGAAGGTTTTAATGCTTGCTGTTTTATTGTGGTTTTAATATTCTGTTGGGAGCCGCCCAGAGTGCCTTGGGAAACCCAGCGAGATGGGTGTGGTATAAATATATTATTATTATTATTATTATTATTATTATTATTATTATTATACCTCAAGGGGTGTGCTAGCCTGAGTTGTACTATTGGATTTGCCTCTGAGCCATTATTTTTGAAGGGGTAATATACAATTCTGCATCACCTTTTATTTTATTTCTTTTTACTGAAAGAGAACAATTGTTCAAATGCAAAATTAAGATCTGAGACATTACTCAAGGAGCTCTAAAAATGAACAACCAAAATAGCTTGAGAGTGAAGTGGAATGGAAAAATCAGCAGGAAGAAGGGCAAATCAGGGTGCAAAATTGGTAGGAAGAAAAGGAGTTAACTGTGAACATGAGGTCAGAATGGTGCCATCTTGGATTTCTGCCAGCACACAGTTTTTGTAGTAATTTGCAGCTGTCAACCTCTGTCTTTTCAAAACGGCATTATTTGAACTGTGATAATGCAGGCAGTAGCCAACAGTTCCATGATGTCTGTTTTTTGCTGATATTGCAGACCAGCTGCATGTTAAAGCAACTTCCACGTAGCAGTGACCCACAATAAACCTGTACTGTAGGCAAGTCCTGACTTTGAAATCCAAAATTTGCAGGGTAGATAGCAGCAGTAGACAAGGAGTCTGAGACCTTCTGTCACATAGGGCCACCCATGCAATGAACTTCCTGTTTTCTGTTGGGCCTAGATTCAGCCAAACAGAATGTACACCAGATATGTTACAGCATGATTTACGGCCAGGAATTTAATAATTGCCTTTGGGTCTACCTGTCCTTGCCTGGAGCAACTGAGGGCTTTGGTTTGTACAGTTGCATCATTCTGCTGTTGCAAGCAGGCTTGAGAAGAAACAGCCATGGAAAAATCCCATAACATTCCACAGTTGGCCCAACCAGGCGCTATCAAAGCATTGCCCCCCACTGCCTTCAGCTTTGAATCTTAATCCAATAGCTTTGCAGGAATTTTCTAGCATAGGCTGGGGAAGTGTGGGGTGTGGGGGGGTATGTGTCTCTGTGCAGCAAGGCTTTGGTGAGCAAAGTCTTGTCCGTGGGATCTGTGGGTAAGGCAGTTATCTCTAACAGAGGAGTCTGTTTGGTACAGTCTGCCTCAGTCTCTGGGGGCTCCAGTACCTAGGATTTGTGGTTCCAAGTGTGTGTTATCAGGGTCAATCCAGGCATTCCTATTACCTGTGACCATCAGTGTTCCTTTAGGATAGTGCTTCAGCTTATCTAAGGCTCTGCTTGTTACCGCTCTATTCACCCATTTGCAATTGCTCTTTCAGTCACGTAGGGAAAATTACGTCTTCCTGTGGCCCTGGCATGTCACACACCATTGCTGAGCTGGAAAAGGTGCATCATAAACAAGTCATGTGTCCCTTGGCACAGGCAGGCAACAGGCAGGGATGGGGTTAGGTTTTGTTGCTTGTGAGTTAAGAACTTTTTCAGCGGGGTGGATCAGTTTATTTGTTTTGATTCATACATTGGGCCTGGCCAGTCATTGCACCTGAAGGTGAAAAGCAGTTTAGTTCTAGTTGTTTTTCACCATCCTGTCTAGCATGTGCTATGCATGCTAGTTTTGACCAGGATGAGTATTAATTGATCAACATTTTATCTTATAGGTCTTGCATGGGACATGTGTGAGGAAATTTGGCCACAGAGCCAGGTATACCTAAGTGGCAGCCCTAGCTTCCTTCACTGACATGCTAACTTGCCATATGCAGGAGTCTGGCATAAGGATCTATATAATAAATAAATAAATATACGTGACAAGGTCTGGTAATGCCTACTCTGATCTGATAACTGATTTGTCCATATATTGTATTGTATTGTATTGTATTGTATTAATAAATCATTTCAGGACTAGATCTGAGAAGCATGTCATCTCAACCAGACTGATTATTGAATATAGAGAACACAGGAAACGGCCATAAATAGGAAAGGCCCAGCTGATTTGAAGCATATGATGCTCTACTAGTGGGGCTTGGGTGGTTTCCTAGTCATTAAATAATTTTTTTTATTAAATATTTATTGGTTTTCAACCAGAATACAATTATGTACATTGTTATACAAATAGACTGCTGGCTCGGTGCCAGCTCTGGAAACTATTTGTATTATTGCATTTTTTCTGAAACTTCAAAAGTCCTTACAATGCCTTTATTTTAGCCCTTAAAACAGGCTAGTGAGAACAAAAAATACATTTCTTATTCAATGCAATTAATCAAATCTGTATTTCATTCAGGATTGAAATCCAGGCCTGCTAGGTCCAAGTCAGGGCTCGATTTAGATGAAGAAAGACCCTAGGCTACTCCACTTGTGAGACCGTAGGCTAAGGCCACTTGTGATTTTAAAAAATGCATAAAATTAACACTGAAAAACTTTTGCAATAACTGAACTTTGTATACTTTTTGTGGCCTGGGCAGGCTGGGTCTTCCTGTTATGTACCTGCTGGGATTGACAAGGCATCTGATCCTCACCTGAATCTCATAGCTCTCCTGACAAGTGCTTTGGTCTGCCCACCAGATCAAAAGTAATCAATTTTAATCTAGAATTTAAATTCTTAAAACTTTCTTATTTGTTAATTCGAGCAAGTAAACTACTGCTCTCACCTCATTACAAACAGTATTTCTACCTGCAACACACTTGAGCAAACCTGCTCCTCTTCCTTTCACAGATATTTTGTTGCCATTTGCAACTGTAGCTGCCTCTGATTAGTTATCATTTAACTCTTGGGGGAAATAATTAGCATCACACGTCATGTGCATGGAAGTTGCTGAACCAATTAACCAACTAGAAAGATTACTGTCAATAGCACCAGTTTTCCTATAACTTGATATTGCTGGATAGTTTTGATGAACTACAAAAGCATTTTTAGTTTGCTTTCTGTTGCCACCCTTGAACTTTTCTTTATTACTGCCACTTTGTTTTGTATGATTCCTTGCAAATGAAGGAAAACAACTTTTCTGCTTGTATATGTTGATAATATAATTTTGGTTACTGAGGACAAACAAGACTGTACAAAAACAAGATTGGGTGCAGGCCTGGCCAGGACATAGGCGCCCTGATGACCTGTGTGCTTGCTTGCTTGCTTAACAGCTGTTGGAAACTTCAGGGTCCCTGCTCTCCCTTCTTATGGTCTTTGTACTGGACCTGGAGACTCCAATAGAGAGCATTCCATGTCAAGAAGGAGGGCAAGTGGGCAGGAGCTACACTGAGCAGGGCCTTTTCACTGGTGGTGCCCATTGTATGCCTCACTCTTCTCAGACCTGCTCTCTTTTGGCCTGTATTTTGGAGCTTTATAATTTAGGAAGACTTTGAAATAACTAGTTGACAAGTCTTATCAGTCGCTGACGTATGAGCAGATTTTATTTGCTGCTGTTCTGGGCTTCTGGTGCACCAGGGTTTACACCAGCGTAATAGAGTTGGCCAGGATGCCAGAAAAGATACAATTTACGAGCTTTCTTCATTTCCTGCACAGCAGGGGGTGTTGAGTCAACAGTGCAAAGGCTGAGCTGAAGCATTCCCTGCTGGTTACCTGCTTTCAGCAATAGGGGTCGCTGTTTGGTAGTACCCAATTGGTTAGCTGTCAGATTCTAGAACTCCCTATTGGTGGCTCTTAGGTAATACACAAAACACAGTCCATTCATAAAACACAGTGTTCATTCATAAAGCAGGAACATAAATCTCCATTGCTACATATTGGGTATATGTTTCAGCGGTTGAACATACAGGTTTATGGCCATGCTGTAGTGTAGTGCTTATGTGACTGTGAATAAAAGGTGGCTGGGCTCATTGTCTCAGGGTTTGGGGGGGAAGAGGTGACAAAACTGATTTCCAATAAGTAAGGTAAAGGTAAAGGTGCCCCTGACTGTTAGGTCCAGTCGTGGACAACTCTGGGGTTGCGGCACTCATCTCACTCTATAGGCCGAGGGAGCCGGCGTTTGTCCGCAGACAGCTTCCAAGTCATGTGGCCAGCATGACTAAGCCACTTCTGGTGAACCAGAGCAGCACACGGAAAGGCTGTTTACCTTCCCGCCGGAGTGGTGCCTATTTATCTACTTGCACTTGACATGCTTTCGAACTGCTAGGTGGGCAGCAGCTGGGACTGAACAATGGGAGCTCGCCCTGTCGTGGGGATTCGAACTGCCGACCTTCTGATCGGCAAGCCCTTGGCTCTGTGGTTTAGCCTGCAGCGCCACCCGTGCTGTGGTCTAAAGTACCCTCCCTTAATTTCCATAACAAGTCATTGAGTCTGTACTTTGAATAGTGACACCAGGGACCTAGAAGGTGCAGGGCTTGTCAGTCCAACCCCTGCACAGTCTCATCAGGGCTGACCTTAAGGCAATTGGAGCAATTTGGCCAAATTGGGCCCCGTGTGCCACTCCTAAGGGCACCCCCCCACACACACACCAGGGCAATCTAGATGGATTTTATTTATATCTATAAGATTTTGCAGACTTTGGCTGTGAACTGGGGGGGGGGATCAAGTTGTGCCCACTTCTTCAAATTGGGCCCCCACTGCCTAGCCCTGAGACTCATAGTTGCTGAGCCTGAGTTGCCCTGCCCTTGCATGAAGCCTTGGGTTTACAATTTAGGGAGAGGGGAGACTGCAGCACTGGGGAGCAGGCAGGCTGGCAAGGCCCCCTAGATTTAGAGGCCTTAGTTGCCCTGCCCTCACATGAAGTCTTGGGTTTGCTATTTTGGAAGAGGGGAGACTGTGGCACTGGGGAGAGAGCAGGCTAGTGAGGCCCCCTAAATTTAGAGGCCCTAGGCTTCAGCCTATACATAAATCCGGCACTGGCCCAAGTGTAACATGTACCTCACACAACAACACCCCCTCCAGTTCCACAAAGTTTGCTCTTTTCCTCCCTCTGTGCCGCCGTCTTCAGCTCCATTCCCTGCTTTCAAGTGATCCTAAATTACCAGAGCTACATTGAAGGCTGTACTCCCAGAGGACATCCTGCAATTACTTACTAATACATTTCCTCAAACTCTTGCTCTGGAATATCTCATAGCAGTCTGACAGAGATATATTCACCCCTAAGTTCTCTTTATTGTCCACAGCCGCTGTTCTGCACAGAAGATTTTTGAAATACAAAAGGTTAACAAGACCACACTTAGAGCTCACATTTGGCCAGTATGAAGCTCGACAGAGCCATTAATCCTATAACCATAGAACTGTAGAGTTGGAAGGGACCATGAGGGCCATCTAGTCCAACCCCTTGCAATGCAGGAATCTTTTGCCCAGAATGGGGCTCGAACCCATGACTCTGAGATTAAGAGTCTCATGCTCCACCAACTGAATATAGAGCAAGGTTAGGAACTGCTGTTCTCCTCCCCCTCCTGCAGTGTTGCAGAGAACTGGCAACACTAGTTAACCTGGGCTTTTGTATAGCAGAATATTGCATGACCTGAAAGATGCTATTGAGGATCACACCTAAAAAAGAGGATACAACATGTCTCCCTCCACTACCCACCCTTCCCCAAGTATTTCAGCACACACACACACACGCATGCCCCCCCCAATAGAACTTACACTTTGGCCCAGAGCAGGTAGGAGAGGAAGAAAAGAGGTTAAGGGAGAAGTTGGGCAGGGGAAGCTGTGGCTATACCCTCTTCTGCTTCTGAGTCACTGTCAGAGAGGATAACATGATCTCCAGAGTGTGACATGGCAACCCAACAGAAGAGACCTGTACTGTTGCTGCCTCCATCACCTCCTCTGTTAGCTGCCCTGACACTGAGGAAGTGCAGATCACTGTTTATTACTGTGCACCCTAGGTCTGACATTTAGACACTGCCAGGGCTCAGAGAGAGAGAGAGAGACGCTTGTTTTCTGGCTTAATTTATAGAATAGATTCACTTGATGAGTCACTCTGCAACTTGATGCATTCTGTCTAGATAAATGATACTTTTTATCCCTATGATAAAAGGGGATGCGTGTGATGTCAAAATAAAAGAATGTTTTCTCAGCCGAATAAAAGTTGAAGTTGACTAAAAACATCCCAAGAAAGCTGGAGTTTGGAGTCTTTACCATTTATAGTGAAAATTATCAAATGCCCTGATATATTTTTTTTCTCTCCCTGTCCTCCCAAACACAATACCAGCACTGTGTGTCACCTTGGCTGAGATGTGGAGAATGGTTGTTTCTGAGACACCTTCTAAGTATCACTGGCCAGATGTACACACCAACTTCCATTCCGTGCCCTTGCCCAGTTAACAGGGCTTTGCCAAGCCTCTGGACAAGTGTCTGTGCAAAGTGCTCTGGAAACACCAGCTCAGTGTGCTGCAGTTATCAAAAATGTCAGCACCGAACAACCAGATAGAAAATTGCCAGTAAATTTATCACAACACCACCTTATGAATGGTATTCTTCACACCTTGGCTTCTGTGAACAGTCCAGGTCACTTGACCATTGAGATGATACGATAGAACTAAAAGGCATATAAAAGAAGAGAAGGCTGATTAGCCAAAATAATCAGAGGGCTGCAATTACTTCTAAGTGTTGACAGATTGAAAAGATATGGGGTCCTTTTGTTAATCTACACAGTCTAGTTCTCCCGCATGCTCTACTCCATTTGTTTTAGTGGGTGACACTCTGTGTGTGTGTGTGTGTGTGTGTGTGTGTGTGTGTGTGTGGAGAGAGAGAGAGAAAGAGAATAAAACAATGTGCTTATTAATATGTCCTTTATTTCTGCCTGCACTGGGGTCACCACTCCCCACAGAAGTGAAAATAATAACTTGCTGGGTGGAGGGAGAAGGGGCAGTATGCGACAGTCTCCTCTGAGTCTTTGGTCACAGATTGCAAATTGGTTCACTTTGTCCCATGTTCCCCGCATCTTTGTTGTAGGAAAGTAATATGAATAGAAATTATTAGTTATGGGAAGGGCTGTAGCTCAGTGGTAGAGGACATGCTTTGCACACAGAGAGCCAAATTTTATTTCTTGCCACCTGTATGTTGGGCTGAAAAAGGCTCCTGTCTAAAATCCTGGAGTAACTGAGCTGGATGGGCAACCAATGGTCTGGCTCTGTAGAAGGCAACTTCCTAATGGTATAAAGGGAGAAGGTGTTATCTATCTAATCAAAATTATCAACCTGCAGATTTAAAAGAAAGTACTTTTTCCACCCAGCATGCGCTCAATCCTTAGAGCTTATAAGCAACCTAGGATGCTGGGAGGCACAGCTGGGCAACATGTGGTTCTCCAGACTGAAACCAAGGCCCCCACTAGCTACCCATTAGGGACTTTTTAATTTCTCTGCCAGCCTCAATTGCAGAAACAGGGCAGGGTAGTGATTACTGAGTGCTTCGCAGGCTGCATTAGGCTTGGACTTGGTGGATCACATGATGGACAGGTCCACTGTAAGAAGGTTAATATCATGTGAATTGGTTAAAGAACAACAAACTATGCGTTATAAACTTGTAAGTAGTTCTCTTAAGATTAGTTACTCTGGAAATTCCTTCATTTTAAAATTCCCTTGAAAATGTCTACATCTGAAGAAAATAAGGAATACAAAGAAAATTACATTGTGGGAGATTATTGCCTGGATGACCTCTACAAGCCTACCCATTGAATTTAAAGAAAAGTTTGGATTTGAATCCAGATCTCAATTCCACGCATTTTCCAGCAGACTGCATTGGTTCTTTCCTTTTCCTTTTCAATTTTTTTTTTGGGGGGGGGATGATTCTTAGTGCTTTTACCGAAAAGCAGAAAAAAATAGAAACAACAGGAACAAACTCAAATCAGGAGCATTGTCACAAAGTTACTAAGTCCACTTTTTAATTAACTTTCTGTTCCATCTACTTTTCACTCCAAAGTATCCTTCCACAACCGTCCACTCATTATCAGTGACTAACAATCATTGCCTTGTTTCAAAGCAAATGAAAGAAAACAGTAGCATGTGGAACCAAGGTCTTCATTGGTGGTTTGAGATCTGAGTACTTTCTTTAAAAAATAAAATAAAAATCTTTTCCACCAAGGCTAAGGTCCAAACCTGTTGATGCCATTTATCCAATGAGTTTATATTAAATGGGCTCCAGTGTCTAGCTACAATGAGTGTGGCTGCTATAAAAAGAAGTCAGTAAGTTCTTATACATCAAATCTGCAGCCTCATTTTCAAAAATTGACAGCAATGCTACCTTGGGATCCAGTTGTATTGCTTGGGTTGTCATTGAGCTTACTATTCTGGGGACATGTACCCCAAACTTTTCCAACATAATAAATATCTACCACATGTGAAAATATGTACCCCACTTCCCACATCCCCTCCAACATGACACATTATTGTTATTTGTTATTATGCTAAGAGTGTGGGGTGAGAGATGCCATTGATGCTCTATATTTATAATATTTTCCCGAATTCGTGCTGATGCCGACTTGAATGGTGATATCTCCCAATGGCATTGGTTCTACAAGCAGTTTGTACCATGCAAAAAAGTCACTGTTAACCTGTAAGCTTGCTCAGCCCAGACCCTAACTTTCATTAACTTTCCAGAGAGCAGCACTTTACCTAGATAGCTGTGGGAAACAATGGATAAGAATCTGAAGGTGGGGGGTGAAGTCTGGGAAGGGACAAACCCACTTCACCTGGATGAAAGAAGGGAGGTGTACACAGACAGCAAGAAATAAAAAAAGGAATAAATTCCAGAGATGTAGACCTGCCTTGCACTGTGGAGAAGAAACAGAATGTTGGCAATTGCACAGTTATACTCGCTGAGTTGGAACCATAAACTCCAAGAAAAAAGGAATGAATTAAACAGAACAAGAGCCGAGGGATTTTAAATGCTGTCTTAGAGGTTACAGTAGATGCCTCATAAATCTAAACAATTAGGAGATGCAGTAAAGAGGCCCAGCCCAAATGTGTTTGGATATGAAGCTATGAAGCTGGAGGCATAGAAAAACAACCTCACTCGTAGAGCTCTCAAGCAAAGCTACCGCATTAGGACAGTAGTGTGTCTTTGTTTGCTAGATGCCCTTGAAGTTTTATGTAAGAAAAGGGCAGAGAAAATGGCACAGGAGCTAGACTTAACCAGTTGCCAAAAGCATAAGTTGCATGGAACAGAGAGATGTGATGAGTCTTTGAATCCAGGACAGAACTGTGTTGATTAGAAAGTGCCTCTACTCTAGAAGAAGCTTCTTGCTACTTCATAGGAAAATCAGGGTCTCACGCTGCCCATGAGAAAAACACCAGCATGCTTGGAACAAACAGATCTGGGCACGACTAAGCCTAGCTGGCTGAAGTAATTCTTACATGTGCAAGTTGATATTGGCATATATGTATTTGTTCCGTATACTTGGATATGGTGCAGCAGATATCCTGTATGACCTGAAACTTGGAGTCTGTGGTTGAAGCTTAGCTCACAGGGTTTGCTGCAAAGGATTTACTTTAAGTTTTGCATGTGTATCAGATGGCAATTGACTTTTAGGTCCCTGTGTACACTTGTATCAGTTTTATGCCACTAATTGCCATGACTTCCCTAAAAGAAATAAAATTTAGCAAGGTACTGATGCTGCAATACTAAAGGTAAAAAGTTAAAGGACCCCTGGACAGGGACTTTTAGGTCCCTGTGTACACTTGTATCAGTTTTATGCCACTAATTGCCATGACTTCCCTAAAAGAAATAAAATTTAGCAAGGTACTGATACTGCAATACTAAAGGTAAAAAGTTAAAGGACCCCTGGACTGTTAAGTCCAGTCAAAGGCGACTATGGGGTGCAGTGCTCATCTCACTTTCAGGCCGAGGGAGCTGGTGTTTGTCCACAGACAGCTTTCTGGGTCATGTGGCCAGCATGACTAAACCGCTTCTGGCGCAACGGAACACCATGATGGAAGCCAGAGCACACAGAAACACTGTTTACCTCCCCACGGCGGTGGTTCCCATTTATCTACTTGCACTGGTGTGCTTTCAAACTGCTAGATTGGCAGAAGCTGGGGCAGAGCAACAGGAGCTCATGTGGATTTGAACCACCGACCTTCCAATCAGCAAGCCCAAAAGGCTTAGCAGTTTAGACCACAGCTCCACCTGCTATACTAGGCTCAGTTACCAAGGCATAAGCTCCATTAATCACATTTTAAATTGCTTCTGAGTAGATATGCATAAGACTAAGCCATTAGAGTCTTTGCTAAACACCCCTAGCTCCTACTTCACCCTGAACTACTTTTTGTGGATAATCTGTGTAAAGATGATTATTATTAAACCATTTAAAGTGTGTAGTATAGTTCCTCACTTGTAAAACCCAAATACTAATTCATATTATGAAGTTGATATGAAACTCACAGATAGAGCAATCCAAACCCCAAATCTGAAATGCCAGTGATGGTTTGGATGAAGTAGAGGTGTCTTTCCTCCCAGAGACCCCCAGCCCTGTTTGACTCCACCAGCCCTGCTGGCAAGGAACACCTCCACCCAGTTCTGCTCAATTCCACCAGCCCTGCCAGCAAAAAGCATCCCAATGCACAAACAGAAGCTACTGCTGGAGGCACCCACACTGGCCGTAGCCAATGGAACCACACACACCCTGGGAGGGAGCTGGGCTACCACAGGATCTGCTGGATGATGCTGGTGATGGTGTCTTCAGCATGTGACAAAAAGTACATAATGAATGTATCCGATGCAATCTTGTGGGGAGGTAATTCCACAGCTTGGGGATTGCCATAGCAAATGCCCTCTCCTAGGCAGCTCTCCCATGAGCTTATGAGGATGATGGAACTACCAAGAGGGCTCCCTCTGCAGAACATGAGAGGGTCCATGGGAAAAGAGGTAGCCTTTCAGATATTTGGGGCCCAAGCCATTTAGGGCTTTAAATACTAATGTCAGTGTGCTGAATTGGGCCTGGAAATGAACTAATACTGAGCTGGCCCTGCTGCTGTCATGTGTTGGCAACAGTTCTGATCAGGGTGTCTTCATTGTAGGATCAGCAAAGGGACATTATTTTACACCACACCACCTTCTGCCCTGGGTGGCAGCAGCAGTGGGACTGTGCCTGTAGTGCTGGCAGTACCGTTCAATCAAGCCCCACTGCTGGTGGTCAGGAGTTTAGGAATACATGCTATCTATATCTAAGAATATAAGTAAATACCTAAAATGCAGTTGTATTATTTCATCTTGCTCTAATTTTTCCTTGTTGGGGTAGAGAAGAATATCATTCATTAGTTCACTGGTTCTCTGCTAGCTTGTTTGCATGTAAGGGCACTATGAACAATCTCTCTTCTAATGAACAACTTACTGATCTGTTGCTTTTCTTTTAAACCTTGCTTTCTAACCTACTTGGCAGAATGGTTAACCCTGCCCATTGCTAGGGAATGCTGAATTCAAGAAGGCTTGAGAAATAGCTTTAACAGCCCACCTCTCTTGGGATTAGCGGAAGCTACATACAGGAAATGCTGCTGCCAAGGTCACTTTTGCTACTTGTGAGGCCTGAAGCCTACCTTGCCATAGGCTGCCACAGGCATCTGATGCGATGTGGATTTGTTTAACGAAGCTTAAAACCAAATCTGGACCTTCTTTTTTCATTGACTCTTTCCTTCTATAAATTCAAACACCTTGAGGAGAGTCTGCCTGTGCAGTCTTCCATGTGACATTTCACCCAAACCACTTACAAACAACTTGCGTTACTTACAAGTTTATTCATTCCTTTCAGAATGTTGGCTCAGCTGTGCGTCTCCAGAGCCATCTGTTGCGGGTGAGCAGCTTATCTCAGCTATCAGAGCCCTCTTCTAAATATTATGACCAAACAGGATTCCAAGAACAACAGCCATCCTGTTGCACAGAGAATGCGCAAAAGCCGATAAACTGTTTATACATTATCAGCTAAATA
Organism: Podarcis vaucheri; assembly: GCF_965113315.1. Taxonomy (NCBI): domain Eukaryota; kingdom Metazoa; phylum Chordata; class Lepidosauria; order Squamata; family Lacertidae; genus Podarcis; species Podarcis vaucheri. Next base: position 43,120,633 of record NC_138760.1, on the reverse strand, counting down.
AGTTGGGTTTATCTGGAAAGGCCTGCATAAAATCCCTGGTGCTGGTGGCGAGGAATTCTGCTTGCCGTTACTGTTTGGGCAGGGCAAGTATTAGTGGCAGTGGCTGTTTTGTGCCCTGTCAGTCCACGGAGCATTCCATAAATCCAGCCCTTCTCCGCATTGACAAGGGGATTTGAACAGGAAAGCCAGCCAGGAAATGAATGTGGGAGAAGCATGGGACCTTCCGTAGCCAGAGAAAAGGATAATCTGGGTGAGCGGGATGAGGAGAGGTAACGTGAGCAACAGAAACATGGCATAAGGTAGGGGTTTTACCAGCAGCAAAGGACTGATAGAAAGTGTGTTGTATTCTGATGCACTAGATCCAACGTGTACTGTCCCCTTCAGAACAACCCAGACTTCAGATTCCCCTCTCTTCCAACTTAAATTAGAAGACTTCTGTTGCAGCCCTGGGTTAGGAGACCTACAAGGGTTGTTTGCAGCCTAGTAAATAAATCAAAGGTGGTGTATCTCTGAACACCAGGTGCTGAGGAGCAGCAGCAGGGAGAGGGTTGTGGTCTTCAAGTCTTGCTTGTGGGCTTTCCAGGGGAATCTGGTTGGTCTAACACAGTTGGAAGTCAGATGGACCTATGGTCTGATCCAGCAGGTCTGTTCTTATGGCTGTGGAGGATGGGAGTGTAGAGGGCAAAATACTTACTTTTTTATATGTCACAAAATTTATGTATCACTTAACTGAGAAAGTAGCTCAAGTGGTTTACATAAAAAAATCCAACATATTCATTTAAAATACCAATAAAACCAAAGGCTAAAATTAAAATAAAGCAATGCCTATCAAAGTTATTCAGCTGTTGATACCCTCTTGGATTTTGCTACCTATAGTTAGTCCATTGTCATATAGGTTCTGTTCTCATACATAAAGCAGCCTTATATGGAATGATGGCATACCATTGTTCCATTTTGCCTTTTGCTCCACCTTTTCTCTGACTGCTGGGAGCTCTCTCGTATTCCTTGCCATGCTGCTTGAGATCCTTTTAAAACTGAGACATTGTGGATTTAAATTGTGACTTTATGCATCTGAAGTATATAATATGCTCCAAGACTGAGTACAGAGTTCAGTTGCAATCTAGCCAGCTAGGTATATGAAACAGAGGAGAGGACATTTCCAGTAAGCTGCAAACCAAAAGGGAAGCATCTTTTTAATCTAAGAGTCCAATCTAAGAGTTATTTGATAAACAAGAAATGTTGTTTGATAGCAAGGGACATGGGCGTAGCCAGGATTTTTGTTAGGGGGGCAGAACCTCAGCAATGCATTTTTTATTGATTTGGGAGGGGAGGCAGCTGCCCCTCCTTGGCTATGCCCATGGCAAGGGAGGGATTTGCTGGATTCTGAAACTTCTGTTATTTCAGAAGCAATCAGTGAACCAATTGTGAGTTTTTCTTTCTTTCTTTCTTTCTTTCTTTCTTTCTTTCTTTCTTTCTTTCTTTCTTTGTACAAATTGTTTTAAGGCAGAAATTGTTAAATGATCCACTAAGCCTAAGGGACACATAAAATTAACACAAAGAATTGCAGGATCCCATTCCTCCAGAGTGGTAGTGCAGGGAGAGAGTTGGAAAACACATTAAAAAAATATAGTTACAAGTTTTCCACATCATCGCCCGTCTCAAGCTGTTCTTTATTCTGTACAGAAAACACCAGATCAAATGTTCCCAGTTTGGAAGGGTAAAGATTTCCTATCTCCTCCTAATCTGCGAAACACAAACTCTATCTCTGCTATTCATGTCTTCAGAATATGATACTTAACAATGGATATCTGCTAATGATGCTTACAGCAGAACACAGTGTTGTTCTCTGTCTCATAGACAAATGTGCTCTACATGGCCAAATGTAGTAAAATCGTGTAAAGGGAGCTGGTGTCATTCAAAGAGCTGCAGACAAGGCAAAGAGATCCTTTTGCAAAGGAGCCATGCTAATTTTACATTTTTTGGAACAAAAGTGGTGTAATTATACAATAGGAATAATACAGCATGACTGCATATTGCACCCTTGTTAATGCTTACCAGTAATCCATTCATTGGTTGCAGTTTTCTTAAGGCTGGTTCATATATGAACACTTATCATTTATTGATGGCAGAATAAAGTGATAACCTGCATCTGTTATATTCCATATACTCCAGAGGTGCACTTAGCTTGTATTAGAAACTGGGCTTTTAGTGTTGCAACTCCAGCTCTCTGGAATCAGCTACCAGCTGAAATCAGTCAGGTACGTCCACCATATAGTGTGTGCGCAGCCTTAGTCCAATACTCTAAACCAATATACCACACTGACTTTGGGAAATGAAAGACCTTGGTTATTCACTCATTCTCGGGCTCAAGACTTCATCACCACAACAGAGGAGCAATTAGCACTCACATATCTGCTGAGTAACTCCTTTAACAGTATGTGGAGTGTTTCTACATGAAATAGGAAATGTTTGGTATTTGGGAGGGAAAATGGGCAAGACAGGAGCCACAGCATCTCTGATAAAATTCCCTGGGCATTTTTCTAATCGTTCATAGAGGAATGTGCTTTGAAGTTTCCAGCTCACAAAAGCTTAAAAGTTGTTTCTCAAATCCCACTTTATTGGGTTTGCATGAGTTTTCAAAAGCTTGTGGATTTCAGGTTTGATGGGAAAAGGAGGAGCCAGGAGGTTTAACACTGTCTGAATCCTGGGATCTTCTGGTTGCAGAGAGGAGATTCACATGAAAAGCTGATGATATGGTAATAATGCCTCCTTGTGGGCATTATTATTGTGCAATAAATGTGCTTTCAGGTGTGTATCATACAAGCTACAAGGTACCAGGTAACTAGAATTAGCCTCAGCTATCCGTTGTTCTTTGTGGCACCTATAAGATGATGTGCAGTATCTGCACAAGTACAAATCTATTAATCAGGTGCACAGGGCTGTGGCCCCAAACATTTTGGTATACTCCATGTACAGAAGCTGGGTGGACTGGCTGTTGAATCTTACTTGACCTCTGACAATGGGCCAGCATTCCAGTGCACCTGAGGGCAGCAGGCAAGTTTAGGAGCACAAAGACCAACTATTGCCATCTTCAGCAGAGGGGAATGGCCAATGAGGTATGGAAGAAAGGATATGGGAGGGGATTTAGCCCTGCTGCTCCCCAATATCTGCCACCTAAGGCAATTGGCTCACATTGCCTAATGGTAGAGCCAGCCCTACAGGTGCACAGTGAATGTGCTGCTGCTGTATGTTGCTTGTACAAGCAGTTGCACAGATCACAGCATTGATGGGCAGAGTTGCTTATGCAATTATTAAATGAGTATCTGCTCTGAGCTAGGGACAGTAGTGAAGTGATATAATCTTTGAAGAGATCTAAGCATGAAAAATACCAAGGAAACATTCACCCATGTTATCTTGGTTTAAGGCAGGGGTCAGCAACCTAAGGCCCATGGGCCACAAGCTGCCCATGGGGGTCATTTAACCGGCCCATGAGCTGCCCCCGAACCAATCAGCCCGCTCGGCGAGTCCCTGCGCGCTGTGCTAAACTGGCACGTTGCGGGGACTTGCTTCTGTGGTGCCGAAAATCGTGTCTGCTCAGACGCCAGAAATCGTGGCGTGATCTGGCCCATGGAGGGATCTCCGCTGGAGTGAACCGGCCCAGGCAAGGTAAACCTTGCCAACCCCTGGTTTAAGGTTTTGGTTTTTTATAAGTAGCACAGTGCTTGGTTCTCTCTCTCTTCCTTTGTCTCACTTCTCTCCTGCCCTCCCTACCAAAGTGCTCAATGGAGCCCATTATGGAGCCATTTCCTTTCTTTCCTCACAACAGCCCTGTGACGTAGTTTAGACCACAGAGATAGTGACTGCGCAAGGCCATCCCATTTATCCATAAATCATTGGGCCTCCATGGGTTTCTTTTGTCCAAGCCACTGCGCCACACAGCCTCTCTCTTTTTACTATTGCTGGAAAAGGCAACAGCTTTGCATTGGGATTATTCCCTGGGCTTCTGTACACAGCTGTCTCATGTTTTAGAAATTCTTCCACACACTGCAGCCAGTTAGTCGCCTGTGAAGTGCTCCAGCTGCATCATTCTTAACTTCAGCCTGGAAATATATGAAACTGGAACTAGAATCTCAGTTCCTCTGTTCCAGCACCTGGGCTGCTGGAAAGTTCAGAGCCAAATCTGAATGCTACAGCTTGGCCAACTAGGTCTCAGTGTGGGTGGCAGATATTTACTTCTGCCCCATAATGTCAACACTTTCCTCCCCAGACAACCCGTAATAACATTACTTAGTATTTTTATAGCTTCGCATAATTTTTCAGTACTCTTTGCAACAATCCTGTAAGGTAGGCTAGTATCATTAGCCACATCTTATGGGCTGAGGCCAAGTGATGGCTACTTAATTTGTTTGAACCAAGTATATGTTATATGCTACCTTAACCCTATAGTTGTCAGGCTTACTGAAGAACAATCAAGTGTCTAGGAAATTAGAAGATGTATGTAGTTGCAGTGCTACTTACAGAGTACACATGCAGAAGCTTTTATTAGTGGTAAAACAGGAGAATGTGAGTGGTGTGGGGCAAAGCAGAGGGGAGCAGATTCTCTCTTCCCTCTGCATCATGCAACAACTTGATATGCCACAGCATCAAAGAGACTGTGTAGTGTGTATGTGTTCAGTTACAGATGGGTAGCCGTGTTGGTCTGCCATAGTCAAAATAAAAAAAATTCTTCCTGTAGCACCTTAAAGACCAACTAAGTTAGTTCTTGGTATAAGCTTTCGTGTGCATGCACACTTCTTCAGATACCAGATATCTGAAGATATCTAAAGAAGTGTGCATGCACACGAAAGCTTATACCAAGAACTAACTTAGTTGGTCTTTAAGGTGCTACAGGAAGAAATTTTTTTATTTTGTGTATGTGTTGTGAGTGCAGTACAAGCCTGCAATAACAAGAGCATATGCAGTGACCATTTTCACTATGATCACTGTTGCAATGCAGCCCCCTATGGTTGAACAACTTGAAATGTGATCCTCAGGCTGAAAAGTTTAGTTGCCCCTGAAATAGAGTACAGTGGTATCTTGGGTTACAGATGCTTCAGGTTACATACGCTTCAGGTTACAGACTCCACTAACCCAGAAATATTACCTCGGGTTAAGAACTTTGCTTCAGGATGAGAACAGAAATCATGCTCCAGTGGCGCAGCAGCAGCAGGAGGCCCCATTAGCTAAAGTGGTGCTTCAGGTTAAAAACAGTTTCTGGTTAAGAACGGACCTCCAGAACAAATTAAGTACCACTGTACATAAATTGCACGTTGTGTTCTAGAGGCATCACTTCTGCGGATATATATATATATATATAAAAACTTGGATAGGTTGCTTCTGGATGACCTGTTTATTCAACATTTATCCAGATCTGCACAAGTTTGCAGAGTGGTTATATGACATTCGCTACCAGTCACTGATTCTGTTTTGTTTTCAAGGAAATTATACGATGTCATGTCAAGTAATTACGATGTCATGTCAAGCAGTTCATTTTTCTATCATTTTCCTCACCACAAAAAGTGATTTATTTATTTTGGAAATACGCTTGTTGTGAAATAGCGCCAAATCCACTTTAATTATGCAACTGCATTTGCTGGTATGCCACTGAATCTCCCCATAACTTAGCAACAGTCTGAAATCAGCCTCTGTCTCTGGCCATGTAGGGTGCTTCCAGATGTGGATGATTTAGCAGCGCTCAGTTGTTGTTCTGCTTTAAGCTGGAAGCGGAATAGTAACTCTGCTTCCAGACATCTAATGCTTTGTAGCCAAGTAGTACTCCCCTCTTCACCATCTCCAAATGTTAGGAGGTGATTTTCCTTGGTGAGCTGTATGGTGAGGGTTTAATGGGCTCCTATCGTCACGCACTCCTCCCCTCACTGCGAAGTAAAGTGGGGGAGAAAAAAAGGAAATGAAAGCAATGATATTTGGAAACGAAAGGGTTAGAATCGATTCAAAGAGTGCAGAGATTGACCCTAGAGAAGGAAATAGGTAAAACACAATCTAGAACATAGTGGGAGAGAAATCTAATCATTCAGGATAGCAGCTTAGGAGGCAATGCACACCTGGGGAAATTGTGCAGTTATTGCGTAGTATCAAGAAGTGGATATTCTGGCTTCTGGGAAGGAAACAGAACCTGAACAAAGAAAATACAAGAGGGGTGTGTTTTGTGAATGCTCTATAAAATGTTAGTGGGCTATTCTATGGCGTGGAGGCAGTTGTGGGTTGCATGCATAGATTCTAGGATTCCAATAGGCATATATTCCCTGTTCTACACAAGGCTCCATTGTGAAAGGAAGTCCGAGACCTGCGGCAGTCCTAGTTGTGGTATTACTGTCCAGCTTTGCAGCATGTGCTGGGATCAAGGTAATGCTACGTTCTTGGCAGCGGAACTGCTGGATTGTTCAAGTCCCTTGTGGCCACAGGATTAGGTAAGCAGCCAAAGAGCAGAAGCTGATGTAGGTCTGTGTGCTAACTTCTCCCATCCCCAACTCTCCCTCCTACAATTGTTTGCTGTCCTTGAGCTGTTTGTGTTGGACTATGAGCACTGTAAACAACAACAAAAAAACCTGGGGTTTAAAGAGTAAGGAAAGAAAGAGTTTTAAAGCAGCTGTCAAGCATAAGATGGAAGCAATCAATTCTGACACAATCGTATTCATGCAGAGCAAGTGCCCTTTGAAGGGGCTCCTGGTTTTGCTGCTCAGGATCTTGCTGTATTCATGGCTTCATGTAATTAGTCCCACAACCTGATTTTCACACCAGGACACACTTCTGCAACATGTAATGCAACAGAAAATTAGCAAGGTCTTCTAAGCATGTGCAGAGAGAGGTCCTGACTCCTGCCCAACACACACAGACAGAGGCTTTTACTTGGAAGTAACAAAGAGGTTTTTATTTGGACAAGTTGTGGTACAGGCTTGGCACCAGACACAGGGCTTAGGAGTCACGACGCAGGTGTTTGGGAGCAGGGCTTCAGAACTGGATGGATGTCACCAAGATGTCCCAACAAGCTTCCCTGCACCTCCCACCAAGCTTGTATAAATGAGCCATGACACACTTGCTTGCAAGACTCACTCGCCTTGTGGGAATATCGGGATTGCAAGCAAGTGTGCTCCATTGGGACCGGTGGGTCTGCTGCCATCTGCAGAGGCAGCATCTGGTTCTAGGTGACAAAACTGGACTCTCCTGTTCAGGCCCTTGTAC